>NC_088246.1:31123320-31739153 GCF_036013445.1 Caloenas nicobarica | reverse complement strand
TTATAAAATATAATGCTATGTTTTAGAATGTTCCAGGGATACTTTTCCCCTGACAATTTTTCCTTCAGCCCAAACTTCTAAGTCTCCAGCTCCCCTCTGTACTAGTTGAACAGGTAGGTCCGCTTAGCAGTAGCCTTATTCCTAAAAAAGCAGTGATTAACATGTTTTAAATAAGTTGTTGAAACCGTTTCTTCTTTCTCTGTTAATCCAAGTGTCTCAAACGTCATCTACAAATTATTCCTTGATGCAGCGTCTTAGGAAAGTTGTAGTAAAAAGATACTGCTCCATCCTCCTGCCTGAGGCGGGAAGGTGGACCTGCATCCCCATTTACGTGTGTGCAGGTCTCATGTCACAGGATCCTCATGATGAAGTTTCTGTGATCTGCCCAATAATCTGTTCCATTGTATTCCAGTCCTTATGTTAAAACACTTTCCTAACTTCTCGTGTCCCAGTTTAAGTTCCCTTAAGCCTATTGCTTCCAGTTTTGTCCACTGTGGACATGGAGAACAGCTCTTGCTTTCTCTTTGTAGCTCCCTCTCTGTATTTGAAACTCTTCCAGATTCTCCCTAGAGTTTTGTAGACCTTTCTTTTTCTCTGTTGCTTCACAGAAATTGTTCCCGCCTATTTCTCTCTGCAGAGATGTGTCTGTGTCTGGCCGCACCTATTGATATTTTCCCAGTGCGCAAATGAAAATGTTACTGGTAGCAGGAGGCCAACCTTTATAGTCAATACAATTAAGAAAACTTGGCAATTAGACAAAGGGCTCTTTCAAATGTGAGCTGGAGTGCTCAGTTAGAAGCACAAAATCAAAGCCTCATTTTATTACTTCATCCTGTGTTGGTCTCTATATTTGCCTGTCAAAACCAGACTACTTTTAATGTTATTTGATACAAAGATCAACCCAAACTACTGAAGTCCCAGTGCTTAAATGCTGTCATGAGTTTAAGTAGTTTGTAGACTACACGTGGGATTCAGTAGGTGCTTAAAGTTATAGGTCTTTAACTATGCTACTCAATTAAATCCTCAGTTTTGTTCCAATGTTTTCAAATCCCAAATTCTGACTGCCTTTTAGATTTCAAAAATCAGTTAGGAAGCAAGTGACAGAATCAAGCATCTGTTTTGGTGGTCTCTGGAGAGATGGCATTAATTCTAGCAATTAAAATAGATTCCTTTTTGAAAAATAGTTTTGCTTTTTAAACCATCATAGACATTAGAAAATGTATATTACTATGAAACTGTGTTTCCTTAAAATATATTTTACAAGTTGTTCTTCTAATAAGTGCAAATAAATATTCTTTTTTTTTTTCCGACAATCATATGGTAATTTTGCATGCTTGAAAATTGATTTTAAATGTTTACTTTTTCAACTTTTGTTAACATGTTTCCCCCACTCCTTTTTCCCCTGCCCCCACCCCCCAGGACCATTTGCTGCTTCAGGACACAGTAAATTCTGCTGCTGCTCTTATCCTGGCATTAATAAAGGACAGAAACCCAGAGCTGATTGGGCAGCTGTTGGTAGCGTAAGACCATAAATCATGTGTAGCTTTTGGAAATGTTTCTTTTTCATCATCCATTCACCAAAGGTCTTGAATCATTTTACCCTTTGATGAAAACTCTGGATTTATGACATTTGCTATTAAGATCTTTTAACAGCATATTTTTGATACTTAAAATGCAGGTATGATATTATGTATAAAGTGTAAAATGAAATACAACTCATTCTGAGATATACTGGGTACGTACTGTGAGGAATGATACTGAAACATTATTGTGAGGTACTGATCATTTGAAAAGGTGCACAGAGGACACTAAAGCATTCAGTCTTTGTACAAAATTGTCTTTAACCATGTATGTGTATTGTACTCTAGGACTGCATGAATGAAATTTGATTTAAGGTAAAATCATCCTGAAGCACAGCTCTTGTTCTTTACATGAAATTATTTAAAAATGGCTGTTACACCTATTAGAGAATATAGAGTTCATGATACAGCGTAGCCTTCCTGACATCAATAGAAATGCACACTGCAAGGTGTGTTTGAAGGGTCAGGTCCCTGTCCTCTCTGTAATGAAGGTGACCTTGAAACAAAGATGTTCCTGGGGGCAATGAGGTGCCAAACCCCCATTTTCTGCTTAGGCTGTGGGGGGTGCCCCAGTGCGGCACTGGTGCCAGTGCCCCTGCGCCAGCATTCCCAAGTAGCTCCAATTGCTCCTCTGAGTCCTGTGGCACACATACTCTGTGTGTGTGCACCTCTGTGGGTACGTATATGCATGTATTTGCGTTTGCATGCTTAAAGGAAGAGTTAAGACTGAAAAAAATGTTTTGTAACCCAATCTGTAGGTAATGAAGAAGTAGGAAGATTCTGTTAGCTCATCTACAAGCATACAGTTTTTGACTCTTGCTGGTTAGCATATATGTGTGTTAATTAGCAGTGAAGAGAACTGAGTGTTATGAGTTCAAATAGATGCTACATTGATATTCAAGTGTGGAATGTTGGGGCAGGAATGTAAAATGGTGAGTGGTTATTATGTGGAGTATCTCAACCACTAAGAGCAATACAAGAAGAGGATGGTCCCTGAAAAAGTGTGTCCCTCCTTATGCATCAGACTCAGGAATTCTAGCCTTCCTGCAATTTGAGAAGGGGGTAGGTTAATGTCTTATATACCTGTCACCGTTGGAGCAGTGTCCTGGGGAAATAACCCCACCAGAAGTGTCCAGTGAGCCCGATACTTGGTCTGTCCTGAGCAAGAGCACTGTCAGTTCAGCACATTTCCCTCTGAAACCAGTGTTCCTCCCCTTACTTCCACCATGTCCCACTCCCTCTGGTGCTCAAACAAAACCTAGGAGAGTGTGATCCGCACTCGGCCTCTTCCCCTTCCTCTTCCCCTTCCTCTTCCCCTTCACCTGACTATCTATATCTCTGTTTTAAATCCCTGCAAGAAGCTGGTGTTGATCCCAACCATCCTTCCTTACATGATAAAATAGAGAGTTGTTAGCTGACTGTTCTATATCCAAAGTGCACATTTTCTTCCACAAAGAAGTCATCCTAAGACAACTAACAAAGTTCTCGTGCATCATCTGCTTTCTTCTTTGCTTTTCTGTCCTCTCTGCTTTGATTAATAATTTGTCCTTTTCTGACATTGTACAACACAAGCATTCATATTAGCTCTGTGTATGGCTATACAATAGGCATATTTTATTAATATATATATTCATGCCTGTTAATATGTAGACTATGCAAATAAATGTGGAACTAAAGAATTTATTGATATTCATAATTTAACAAGACAGCTTTCACAAATAAGTTTTCTGAATTTGCTTTTACATTAATGAATTTGATGAAGGAATTCATCTCACAGACTTCTAAAAGACGTGATGAAAGATGTCTCTTTCACTGTATTTTGTGATTCTTCTTTGCTTGGAGACTAAAATACAATCTGTGATGTGTTTTCCCTACATGATAATACGGAAGTGAATTCAGAAAGTCCTTTATGTTCTACATCCACTCTAATTTATACATTGTGATACTTCCTTAGCATTGGATTGTGTTTAATTGTCACTTGCTTAAACAGAACCTTTTACTTTTTAGGGTTGTTTTATTCACCTCATTCTCTTAAAAGGATTTAAATCCATTTTAAAATGTTACTGCAATGAACTGGTGTAATGAAAAAAATGTATTGTGGTTGTTCATGAACTTATTTTGAAAAGAGAACAGACAATGCACAAAAAAGTAAGTTTTGGGTCATCAGACATACTTGGTACTAATCTTAAATGGAATATAATAAGCTTTATTAATATACTGTTAATCTTTGCATTGTGGATTTTTTTACCATTAACATTCTCTTTAAGTAATCTATAAACACTGAAAAATACACCAACAACAGTACTACTGAAAGAGATCATGAAATAGTAGAACTGCAGTAAAAAAAAAAAAAAAGAAAAAAGAAAAAAATAAACTGGACTGTGATTAATGCTATTGTGTATCCAAACCAAATTTAAATGGTCTTTTGGATGACTGTCAATACTTAAAATGGGAATAAAGATATAAAATGTAATTAAGAAACTCGTTGATTGTTTTTTGTCTATGCATAGCATCTCACAAATAGCTATGTACATGAGAAACTTGGCAGCCTTTTGTACACACATGCTGTTAGGAATTTATCTAGTGCATCAGTCACCACCCATATTGCTTTGAACATTTGGACAGAGATAACAGAGTAAATAAAAGCTCAGACTCTGCCAGCCTTGCTTACCTTACTCCTCAAGCACTCTAATTAGTATTCCTTGGGTAGTGTTCATCAGAAGAGAGAATACAGAATATGGCTTTTCATAACTGCAAAGTGTGAGTGAATTAGATTTCTATGTTGAAAACTCAATTCATGCAAAATCTGAAAATGAAACTACTTCATTCGTCTTAGATCAGTTGGCAGAATTGCTAGTTACAGTCCTTTTTTCTTTAGCTTTCCAGGCTACCTAGCTTGAAAAGGATGGTTTGATGGTCCTCTAAAAAAAGGCCTCTAAAAAGATAGAAGACAATGGAATTAAAAACAAAAACCCCAAAACCAAACCAAAAAGCAAAGGGAAGCAAAGTGAGATGTGACCCTGTTGTCATCAGTGGCACAAATCTACTTGACATTAAAATATCACAATGAGGCTTTTTGCTCATGTCGATAACTAATGTAGGTAGCAGAACAAAAGGTGGGTCTGGATGCCTTGAAGCTTTTGGTGCACTCAGATTTGTGTTTCTGTGTGACACCAGAGCCTCATCATCCCCACAATCTGCTCTAGGTGCCAGCCAAGCAGATACGTAAGGTTCCCAGTTACTGCTTTAGCCCTTTCCGATAATACAGCAACTTCTCCTGTCTGTAGGTCACTCCAGCAGAGAAGAGTCATAGTTGGTTTGCTCTGTTCTCCCTGTCTCAGACACTTGGCTGCTGTTCACTGCTTTGTGTTCAGGCTTTATTTCTGAAGAAAAGCACATTTACTTACAGATAAGCAAAAGCTTTTTTATCTCATATCTCCTTCCTCCTCATCTGTAACTTTCATCTGAAAAATTCTAGTTCATCTTATCAAGCATCCACCAAGACGTGCAGACGATGTGTCCTTCCTTTTGTCCCTCTTGAGGAAGGTTTTGGGGTTCAGGCTCACGTTAACAAATGTTAACACAGGAGCCAGAATTCTGGGCGAGAGCTACCTTTGACCTGGCTGAGTGTGCCTGGGCCATATAAATGGCTGGTAGCTGTAAAAACTCTGAATTATGGGATGAATTGCACCCTTCGGAGTATTAGTAGTGCCTTGACCTTATGTTATTTAAGATTTCTGATTATTCTCTCTGGTCTGTATGATAGATGCGCTAGTCCTATTCCTATCTGCCTGGAAAAAAAATTATTTAGTTATTTAGATTGGTTAATCCAGATGCATAGTTTACTAGATGGTAGACTTTTTTCTCTTCGTGTAGGTAGTGAAAGAATAGTATTCAGAAGAATTTCCTCTTGTTTGTTTCAAAGATCATTTACTAAAACCACAACTAATTCTCACTGAAACAGGGAGAGCTGCTGAGACTTGTAAAAAGAATATCTTTAAGGGCTCTCATTAGGAAAATCTGTTATGAAATATTAAGATATAAAAATATATCTTATCTATATCTTATATACAATTGTGATATAAAAAGTTCAATGATAACTACATTATTTAAAGCCAATCTTGAAGAGCTGAATTCTGAGAAACTAAGAAACTGCTTTCATTATTCCCTCCCAACTCAATCCAATCTTTTGCACCTGGTTTCAAATAATTTGTAATGGCACCCAGTTCGATGGCTACTGCCCTGCTCTGGGTGCCTCCAGTAACATACCAAGGCAAAGTATCAGAAGGGGTTCAAATCTGTGTGCCCCCAGTGCCCGCCCTTCCAACGTCAGACTGGTAAGTTTTTATGACGTCTGTCCTCAGCCCATTCCTCAGCCCGGTTGTTTGCCACAATTCAGTTTGTCTTGTGCTTCTGGCAAGCACCAAGGGAAAGAAGCAGGCACTGCCATCGTATTTTTCCCCAGTGTGAGTTGATTTTGATTGACAGGGCTATAAAGCACTTGTGGGATATACATTTTCCTTGGTTATTTCTTCCAGGAGTGCTCAGTTAGTTTTGAGATCTGAAAAACACAGTTTCAGTGCCTGTGCTGAGCAAACAGTACCAACTGTGAAAATACCTTTATATATACTCAGCTTGCACACACCAACCTGGGGATCAAAGTGGCATTCCTTAATATATTTATTCCCAGGTTAATTTAAGTTTGCTTTTCAATCTTTAGACTGAAACGGATCTTGTCCTTCATGCTGCACATATTCCTGTCTCAGAAACTTAAGTTATAATTCAGTTAGGATGCCACAACACTGAATTATAACACAGTTACAGAGATAAATGAGAGAGCCAGAGACTTGGGCAAGCAAAAAGTGATGTGAATTTAAATAAGATAGAGAAGCAGGGAGGCAAGAGAGATTATACCAGAGCTCCAGCAGACAGCAAAATCTGCAGGGCAGACCCCTCGAATGGCACGACGGGCTGAGGGCTGCAGGCAGGAAAGCCTTCCAGGCTCAGTAGTGCCTGAGATGGCAGCTTGATTAAGGCGCCTCCCTGTTTAGTGGCCTTTTTAGATAATTGCCTCCCTTAGATAGTTACTTGTTGCTACTACTGCATCTCTTTCATTACTCTGCCTCCTTCCCTTTGTTTCCTCACCTCAGACTGCCCCGTCACTTGAAATTTCATGTTTCCTTTCTGTTTCAGCCATTCCTGTCTTCTCCCATTCTTTCCCCTACTTCTGTTACTTGTTCTTTCTCTCCCTATTTGTCCCTCTCTTTCCATTCCTCCCAGCCCACCATCGTTGAAGGAGACAATCCCACCCCCTCCAGCCCTCCCTTCCCCTTCAAGCCAGGCCATGGTCTGGCATCAGAAGCCCTTCCTCACTCCTGGATCGAGAACTGAGGCGTTTGGGCTTTGGCACCTCGGCGCTGCTCACAGCTGGGACCGAGAACAGATGTCACTTCCGCTGCCAGCTGCAGGCAAACGAGCAGCAGCTGCCCAAGGGAGGGACCTCCTGCATGGCAGCTGCTGGGCTGACGCTGAATGCCGCCTGTTAGCTGGAGTCCAGCTGCAAGCGGAGCCGGCCCACTGAAGGGGAAATAATCTGCTCCAAGGTCACCTCCCTGTCCCCCCTTCAGTAGCCAAACTTGGGTTTGTAAAGTCAACACCTAGTCAAGGAGCCAGAGTTGCAAATCTATCAGAGTCTCAGCAGCAACAAAAAGTGGAAGAGAAGAAAAGAAGCCAAATCCAGGTACAGCTTGCAGTCTTGGTGACTGGAAAAAGTGTGTTTTCACTTACAAACCAGTGGCTTTGCCAGGAGTTGCTCAGAGACAAAACCCGAGGAACCCCACGATGCTGTGTGAAGCAGTTCCTCTCCACAGCAGAGACACAGCCTGATTGAAACCCCATTGAAATCAATGGGACTGAAAGTTCCTTGCAGTGCACTCAGGAATGTTTGGCATCTCCTCCCTCCAGCCATCTTCAGCTAACTCACACATAACCATGCTGGTTGTGCTGGGAATTTATTATTATTATTTTTATTGTGCTGCAGTTTTACGTGTGTATTTATGCTGTGCTCAACTCCCTTGCCATTTGGTGGGGGAACATTATGGTCTTAATTAATGCCAAGTATGTTTTTGGAATTCTGGAATTCTCCAGCTTAAGCATCCACAGTCCTACTGTATGGAGGGGTGATAGGGGCATTTCTAAAGGGCAATTCAGAGTCTAAAATCTCTCTTTGAAGACTCATTCTGAATCCAGTGACAGCACAGGAAGCCTAAAGGGATGATTTTGTGCTTTGTTTAAGCTAGTGTTTAAGTAGCTTGGCCTCTTCTAGACACTGTGTTTGTCGCTCTCTCCTGTACACTACTACTGAGAGTTGTGCTGCTGCGTAGCAAGTCAGCCAGGGAAGCTGAAAACCAAACTGTTATCAGGCTGGAAGCTAAACCAGTGAGAAGTGATTGGCTTCCACCAGAGTCACCAGGTGGGATGACTTTGTGGGGGGAGGTATGTCATGATTCCTGTTGCGAAGGGATGTGCTGGGGGCATGTAGGGCTGCAGCAATACAGGCGTAGACCAGCCTAAACTGCTGCTTAACTGCACCCTCGAGGTGCTAGTTTTTCAACTTTGCAGTCTTGGGTCCTGCCTATGTCGAGGGTGAGGTGAATATTTGCTGTACGTAGGTGAAGCAGGGGAGGGTCAGACACAGTATGTGGCTCCTCTGTTTGGCTGTCAAGTGCAGGCTTTGTAAGCAGTGAAGTAAGCCCCGGTTGTGTGTTGTGACATGCAAACCTCTCTGAAAATGATACACCTGAAAATGCTCAGAGGTGAACTGCATTCCAGACCTGTAGGTCAGGATAAGGAAAGGAAGGAAGGAAGGAAACGAGATGTTTCTCACCCCTTCTGGGAGTGGCTGCTAGCAGCAGATCAAAGAAGTACTCTTATGATGGATATTTCAAGAAAACCTGCAAAATGCCTGGAGTGCACAGCACAAAAGGCGTATTACTATATTACTTCTCCTTGGTTGTGGTGGTGGTTGGTTGGGGTTTTTTTTGGTTTGGTTTCATTTTCAGTTCTTTTAAAGCAATTGGCTTCACTGACTTGGGTATTTAATCCAGCTTTCCATTATGCACCTTTGTGTAGGCAGTTCCACAGAAATCAAAGTTACAGTATTTGTCCAAAGCTTTGCAACAGCAGAGCATGGTTGCTTACAGTGTAAGAGCAGCACTACAGTGGCAGCAATGCACCCTCTGGTGGTGTTCATCAATATTTTATCGAAAATCTTCCCTAACTAAGGACAAACACTGCCTATAGGAGAGGAATAGCCAGTATTTTCCTCTCCACCTTCACTGATTCCCAGCAGTGACAACCTGGGGTACTGAAACGGGCTGAAATATACTGAGCATGGTGGGTTCTACAGCCCCGCATCAGCCCTGACAACTGCGAAGTGAATAATGAAGATAAGAATATCTTAAAGAGGAGGCTGGGAAAGATGCTTAGCATGGGGGTTAATGGAAAAATGGGGATTCACGCTAATCAGGGTGTGTGGGTGGAGGATGGCAAAGCGTATGTTATTGGCTGGGACTGCTCCTGCCAACACGTACCTGCCTCAGGCTGGATTCTTGGTAGCGGTTTCTGCAGACCTTTCTCATTCCTCTGGAAACACACCCTGAATAAGATCTGTTTCAGATTTCCAGAAAACCTTAAAATACAGCCCAAATGGGCAAGTTCCAGAAAATTCTGTGCTCTAATTACAAATCTTCAACTGCTTTTTTTTCAATGATAATTTATACTTCAGTGAAAATATCAACTCTTTTTTTTTTTTTTTTTAATCTGAAGCCCAATTTGGTGAAAGCTTTGTAAGCATGAGGACAGTGTTAGAAAATAGCTGCATCGCACTATTCTGGATGTGGTCATTGACTCCAGTGAGCATTAATGAACGGCTGGGGTTTTCGAAGTGGCATTAAGTGGGTAACAGGTAAACATCAGCTCATCCTACATTAGCAGTTTTGTACGAAAAAAAACCCCAAAACAAAGTGATTTTCAGTATAAAGTAAAATGGGAAATAAAATCTCAGTGAGAAGTGACATCCATTACATTCAGCAAGGATGACAGAATGATTTCTGGTCCATTATTATAATTAAGAAATATCCTCTAGAATTAATCTGATAATTTATGTTCTTTAGGTTTGTATTTTTCCCCAAGAAATCAATCAGATGGATCATCAGAGGATGCTTCAGAACTAAAATGTGATATTATAAATAGTCAGTGTGGAAGAAATCAAACTCGTAGAAAATTATGTTGCAAGTAATGAGCCTTGGAAGTAAAACACGGTGCTGTTCGGTAGCTCTTTCCTGCCCTCTGCAGTTAAAATGTTGTTTTGTGTCTGTGCACTCAAATTGTGTTTTTCCTGGTTATGGAATGTAGTACCTCAGGTTAATGAAAAACTGTAGAGCAGTAAATACTGTTGGAAGCTTTTTTGGGTTGCCTGTAGGCTAGGCTGTGGCTTTTATTACTCACATCTAGCAAGCGTTATGGTAAATCAGACGATCCTGTGCTTTTACTGCGGTACGGCTTATAGCAAGAGTTGAGAGCCCAGAAGAAGCAGAGGAGCACTCCTGTACGAGATCTTTGCTGATGTGCACTTGGTTTCACTACGTGCATGCAAACACCTCCACGCAGGTTTGGATTTTCTTGCATTTTTTTGCTATCAAGTAGAAATTGTGTACAGATGACCCAATGAACTACTTTAAAACAACAGTGAGTTTCATAATTACAGGTAACTTTTTTTTGCATCACTTTCAGAGAATGCTTATCCCATTTACGCGCAGAAACATATGAAATGATTCACCCTACTCAAAACAGTTACAAAGACAGGTGAGAAAATGTGTCTTACTCCAGTTGATTGTACCTCAATTCCATTCAGCTAATTTCAAATAGATGTCTAACTTTTGGACATGTAAAATTCTATATAGGGAATAATAGTCCTGTTTACATTTGGAGATAAAGGTGCAGGGGTGTATAAAAAATTTAATTGGATGACACAAAAAATAGTCACTCAAATGAAAATAAAGGCTGTAAATAGCTTTCTTGTAGATCCTACTCTGGCAAAGCATTTTAGCATATATGTAAAAAAGCGGGTGATATTCATTATCGATGGAGACGACTCATGTGCATGAAAATAAAAGTTATATTGGAAGGCAGTCTGAGAAATATGTTCCTCCTTATTTCTACAGTGCTGGAGAAGGTCAGTCCTGAAGTACTGAAGAAAAAGATC
The DNA here is from genome assembly GCF_036013445.1 of Caloenas nicobarica. Classification (NCBI taxonomy): domain Eukaryota; kingdom Metazoa; phylum Chordata; class Aves; order Columbiformes; family Columbidae; genus Caloenas; species Caloenas nicobarica. Next base: position 31,728,308 of record NC_088246.1, on the reverse strand, counting down.
AGTTCTGAAGTACCAAAGAAAAGCGTTCTTGGGAAGGAAAGAACAAGTACGATCTAATTAAGCCAAAGAATTAATAACAATAACACCAGCAGTAATAATAATCATCATAGTAAAAATAATTCGAGCAAGCAAAAAAGTCAGCAGTGCTGAGGGGGTGATCTGCTGTTGAAAACATCAAAGATGTGTTATTTTGCCTACCAATGATAATTTTGAAGAGCGACTGCTGGTTACCATTTCTGGCAGGTACTTCCAGCACGGACTAAAACAGGTTACTCCTTGCCTATGCCCTCAGGTTCACTGCATATATACGTGTAAGTGGAACAATAACACCTCATGTTAGCTCCCTGGGCCTACGGCTGTAACTGTCATGTGTGTTCATTGGTAAGTACAACACCTGAAGTGAGATGCTGCTTTCATGAATGTATCTTCTGAAGTAACTAACACATCACTATAAATTGAATGCATTGTTTGGGGTTTCTGATCTCGGCTGAGACGGTGTGTCTGCTCTGAGGAAATCATAGCCTAAATAAACAACACAAGGAGTGAGGCTGGATACAGGCACCTGAAAAACATTGGAAAAAGCCAGGAAAACAGTAACTTCACGAAAGACAAGGTACCAGGATGGTGAGGCCAGTGCTAGGTTGCAGAGACCCCTCAGGTCCCTACTGTATCTCACTGCTCTGTTTTCTCCCCATTAAAGAGCAAAGCATGTATTGTGCACATGGTCCCAGGTTTAAAGTACAGACTGGAGAGTGAGGAGAGCTGGGCCTTAGTCCTGCTCAGGGAAAGACGAGCGCCATCAGGTTAGTAAACATCTCTATGCTTTAGCGTCTCTCTCTCTCTGTGGTGCATGAATAATGGCTATTTCACGGTAGTGTTTGTTACTGTGATTGTATTCATATTTATGAAGTCTTTTATAAATTGAAAACTGTAAAAGCTTTAAAGTGCTGTCTTGTAAAATTTATTACTGCTGAGACAATACTTTAGTGCTGAAAACAACTCTGTGTATCAGGGAACTCTTGATTAACCAGTCGAACCATGGAAATCTCTCTTTCGCTGCATTCATTTTTCAGTGGCTCTAGAGATAACAGGTGGTATTACTCATGTACCTGAAATATAGGCAAGGACCCTGGATTGCAGAATTTATCAGTGTATTAAAATTATCCAGCCATGTTTCTCATTTGACTGATTTCATTTTGTGCAATAGATATATGAATGCTCATTCCTAATCATGTTCCGCATCAGCAACATGAATTGCGCTGATATCTCTCTTGGACAGACCCGGGATTGTCACTCACACTGATGACTACACTGTAAAGAACTGTGGTTTCTTGAAAGCATTTAATAGAGGAAACCAGACTTCCAGCGTGTGTGTTCAGTGTGAGGGGAGCAGGGCTGGTCAGGGTGTATGTAACCCCACCAGGCTCAGAACAGGCTCCCCCAAAATGGAGGCTCAGGCCTGCTGGAGGACAACTCACTCCCTGTCCGAGGAAAGGCCTGGAGGACCGGCTCCTCCCTGTTCTGCCTGGCAGCCATTTCCAGGCCGAGCCTCCTTGATCCTCACATGGGCTATGCTGCATGTACATCACATCCACAGTCCTGTCCTGACAGCGGTTCGGCACGTCCGCGGGGAGGTGTAATGGCCCAGCCTAGCAGACCGCTGCCTGGGGTGGCAGCTGAGCTCAGGATCATCCTTCCCCGAGGGACCCTCAGCAGGGAACAGTCCCCACACCCCTCTTCACCGCTGCCTGCCTTCCACCCCCGGTCAATGTTTGTTAAGATGGGTGAGGAGAAGACCTTCGGAAATCTTCCAGCTGAGTGAATTTTTGGGGAGAAAACACAGTGTGTACAAAGTTGAAACGATCCATGGAACCAAACTGGAATACTTTAGGGTTTTTTTTTTTTTTTTTAGCTGACTTAAAACACATGGGCTTCAAGTAATTCACCAAAGCCACTGCCTTGCATTTCTTTATCGCTACGCAGGTCTCAGAGGAGAGCGGCTCAGGCGCTCGTGCCCGTTCTTGTTGCTGTTCTCTGGCCAGGCCCCTGAGGGACACCATCCTCCACGGCTTTCCTCTGAGCAAGCCGCGAGCGAGGGTGGGAGTCGCACATCTCCGGAGTCTTTGTGAAAGACAGTCAGCTGGGGAGAGGACTCCATAGGAAGGACGTGGCAAATATTCCTGCCACGAGGCAGTATGCTCTTATAGGGAAATGCAGTCTAATACCAGTTTAGTACAAAGCATTTGAAACCATCTGCTTTTAGAGGATGAACTATGTTTTACTTTGATTGAAAGTACTCAAAGAGATGTTTCAAAATTTCCCTTTTTCTCTCACTATTCATACCAAGGCGGGGGAGGAAAAAAAAGCGCAAATGTCTCTTTGATTAGGATTGAAAAATATTCAAGTGTCAGAATTCATGGAGGGACTGAAAAAGACCCTCCGTGTCCCCCACCCGTCACCACAGAGCGGTGGCGAGAGGGCCTGACGGAGACCTGTGCTGGGGGGCAGCAGCACAGGAGCAGGAGAGGGCTCTGCCTCAAGGAGAAAACGGGATCCCTGGAAGCACCCGAGATCTGTAGAAAAGGGTGTGAAACTCTAAAACGCTGAGCGAGAGGAGGGAGAGTGAGTGATGACAATATCAAGGTTCTTCCTGTGATCAACACGCGGTGTTGCTCCTTAACAGCCCTTTCTGCGGAACGCTCCCGCGATTAACGCGCCGGTGAACGGTAGGCGACCGCAGGGGGCGGGGAGCGGACGTGCCCGGGAGAAGGCGGAAAGCCGAGGGGCGGCGGGCGGGCCGGTGCCTGCAGGGGGAGTCGAACACCAGCGATGGCGGGCGGAGCGGCGGGGGCGCCTGCGGGCGCTCGGCAGCCGGTGACCCCGCAGCGGGTGCTGCCCTGTGGCAAGCACGCGTTTTCATCTGTCGAGCCGTTTAGCAACTTAACCCTGTTAGGTATGACATGTGTGCTGTGTACTATAAAGGTTAGTTAATGGGTTTAGCTAATGATATTATGAAGTGAATGTGCGTGGCGGGGAGGGGGTGGGTGGGTAAGGTCTCCTGCCAGGTGCCAAGGTTCAGGACGCGTGGTTCAGACTGAGGAGCGTGAGCCTAAAATCTCTGCCCGCTGATGTAGTTGGTGAGTCCCAGGCTCACAGGTAGGTGCACGAAGCTTGCAAGTGTGGTGAAACAAGGGAGTATATAGTTCAGCCAATCCTACAGTTACATTTTAAAATTTACATTATCTTAAAGTAATACAATCACATAGTAATGGCTAGGGATAGAGCCAGCAAGGGCAACTGATACATATAATATTCATTCAATACTAAAGTACTTACTCTCTGGTTCTCACTTGTCTTCTTTTTGTAAGACGGTGTGGGCTCTGCCCAAAGGGGTGCAGTGTAGGGTTGTGGACGACAGCCCGGAGCCAAGGGAGCTGCACCTGGTGCATAGCTTAGGGAAACACTCACCAGCTCCTCAACTGCTGCCAGGGCCAAGCAGGGGCTGAGGGAGCTGCAGCAGCTCCCTGTGATCTCTGTCTGGCAGGCACCGAACCTGTGTGCACGTGCACAAAGGCACGTTCAGAATTGCACCTGCACACGTGTTAATTTATAGGTCCTGCGTTTAAGCCAGGGCCAGTCAGTGTCGTTCTCAGTTGTCACCAACCTCTTAATTCTTTTGCACTGTTTGTTGCATCTACTTGTTTTAAGCATTAGTATTCAGAGCTGTGGATAACAAGTGTCTCGCCCCAGTTCAGAGAAGATTCATAGCTCTTAATAAGTTGATTGTGCTCCTTTGCTGAAGCTGTCTAATGACCACTTACATGTAGTATGTTTGAACATCATATAGATACCAGATCCTTTTGGATATATTATCCAGTTTAAGTCCTGACTGCTATCAGTGCAACATGCACAGAAAATATTCTGGTTGTATCCGCTCACTGTCTTAATCTCTCACATTAGATTAAATACTAGTGCTGACAAATAAAAAAGACTCCCTTTCTCCACCCATTTGTGAGAACACATCACACTCTTCGCACAGGCTTTTTTTCAGATTTCACACATTTTACCCAGACAGTCAGCTTTTTCCTATTATTCTGACCTTTTTTAGACATGGAGATTTAAGTTTTCCACTAGTTACTGTTAGCATTGGCTTAAACAAGTACATAATAAAATACTTAGTTATCACTGGCTCCTTTGTAACACTTTGCATGGGAAGATCCCAAGTACTTTATAAAGATTCATTAAAGGTGACGGCAAGCAACATGGAATAGCTAGGGAGAGCTGTTCCCACTTTACTGAGAGACATCATTTCTTAGTCTCCATTTACCCACGGCCTCGACAGCGAAATAACGTGATTACACCTCTTCTGCAGGACAGAAGCACAGACCCAGGAATTGCTACTGCCTCTGCCCCCACCTTTTCTTACAATAATTTGCTCCTGTGACCCCTCTCTCCATAATAGCTCATTGGCTATTTTCTATACAGGACTGTGACAGTCTAACCAGTTTGAAGGATTTGGCAAGGTGCTGCATTAAAAACCAAAACAACAACAACAACAAAACAACAACAAAACGAACCCACATTACTAAGTTTGGATCCCAGGTACTCAAACTAAAATCCACAGTGTCCACATTAAAGATCAGAAGGTTACTCCAGATAGAACTGGTAAAGCAGCACATGATATACCTGTCTCTTTGTATATACTATTCATAGAAAAACAGCTGCTGAAGTTGTGGCTTCTTCCAGTGCTTTCAATCACTGACAGTCTAGTGAAGCTCCCTTGAAGTGGGCAGTTTGACCACCTGGAGTCAAGTAAACAGTTCACGGAGCGCCACTGGTCTCCACACTGACACAGAGACACACTGACAGCAACTGAAGAATATCAGCTCTCTGGCTGGAGGGCTGGAAAGGGTATCGTTCAAATTAATAGTTGCATATATGAGAGAAAGGAATGGAATAAAAAAGACCTGCCTAGATATCCCCCACAGTAACCCAGGGGTCCAGCCATACTAACCCAGGTGTTGTCTTGTGGAGATGGTAAACAATATTCTCCAAACAAATCAGTTTCCTGCATGTTGTACGGGGTTTGCACTTACGAGCACTACCTTCAGCATATCTCATTAGCTTAAGTGCAATACAGATCTGACACAACTGTATTAATTTGATTCTTCTATTAGCCTGGCTTCTGTTGTGATCCCTCTGCAATGTTTTCCTTTCCATAGTATATAGGGAAAAGGAGCAGAAACCAACAAACAGCTGGTTGCACAATGCTGAAAAGCCTGGAGAGAGTCCTCATGGGGAGGTAACTTAGGAGGACATTGATGTGGTGAATAACTGTGGTTTTTCTCCTAAGAAAAAAGAAGGTCCTTGTAAATGTACAAAGTTGTTTGAGAGAAATATTGATTCTTGTACCAGTTTCTCCTCTTTGGAACACTTCGAACCTCTTGAATTTTGGCCAGTGTCTCAAGTTCAAAAGGATAACAAGAGCAGAAATTTTGACAAACATTCTAAGATACATTATCAGATTTCTCCTGAGGGATGGAGACCAAGAAACTATATAGCTCAGCAGTGGCTGATAAAAACATTGCACTCTTGCTTTCTGAGGTGGAACAGGATTGAAGTCTCATGCACAAACTTGGGTAATCTCCAAGCAGATTACAGTAGGAAGAACAAAAGTGTTCAGATAAAGGCAAATGGGTTACTTTGGTTGACGCACCACACTGTAGGGATTTCCATACTTTAGAGATCTGTGCACTGTTAAGTGATAAAACAAGTAGCTTCAGGGGTATGTATCAGGGAGGGAGAGAACGGCAAACCCACTGCCAGAGCTCAGCACCGCACACACTTCTGACAACGGTGAGAGCCTCTGATGCTCCTGGTCAGCTGCGCCCCTTTCCAGATTGTATCTCAGCCTCAGCTGTGTGTCCCGCTGGCCTAACTCCTTTCTGCCGCATCAGCTGCAGAGCTCCTTTTCCCTTCATAAGCAGCTGTTGTCAGCCTCAAATCCATCCTCTCCAGGCCCATACTTTCATGAGCTTCAGGTGTACCTTTCCTGTGCAAGGACTCTTTCCCTGATTACTTTTTTTCCCGTTATTACTTTTTCCTGATCTTCTTTGAATTGAAAAATCTCATTGACCTCAGTTTCCACAAGAGAACAGAAGCCTCCTCTGGAAACTCCTTCTTCTGTTTCCTAGAAAAATACACCCTTATTTTTTTTCCTTTCCTGCTCTATAATGTGAAGGGTAAGCTTTTCCTTTTCTTTCTTTTTCTTTTTTCTTTTTTTTCTTTTTCCTTTTCCTTTTCCTTTTTATTTTTTTTCTTCTTTCTTCTTTCTTCTTTCTTCTTTCTTCTTTCTTCTTTCTTCTTTCTTCTTTCTTCTTTCTTCTTTCTTTTTCTCTCATTGTCTTTCTCCTTCTCTTTCTTTCTTTTTTCTTTTTTTTTCCTTTTTCTTGTTTTTGTATTATCTTCGTCCACCCGGTGCAACTTACTTACCAACCTCATGGGGAAAGAGCCCTCAATTACACGGTGCCCTGAGCCTCTGGACTGCTTTACTGTCAACACAAGTCCATTCTGATTGTTAAGTAAACTTAGAGATGCATCACTAAGAGCTATTATAATTAAAGAAATATTTGAATTTTAAGCCAAGTCCTAGTCGAAAGTAATATGCACAAAGATTGCATACATTATCTATAGTATGCACATATATATATATCTATATATAAAATGTATGTTGTGTGGATGCAACATTTATGCACATATATATTTGCTTGCATTTAGTATCTATATTATATGCCTAGGAGAAACACGTGTAAACAATATGCAGTTTGGGGAATGAGAATAAAATCTATCAACATTTAAGATGTTAATGTTTAAAACCAGACTGCAGGTGAGTAATAAAAAAGGCACCTTTATCAGACATGTTCACAAATATAATGATAACCTAACTCTGATTAAGCCAGATGTCAAACATAAAAAAGCAGGCTGGAAGGTTCAGGAGGCTGAGAACAAACATGAAGAGACCAGGATGTGAAAGGCCATGAAGAGTGAACTATCTTGACAATGAGATAGTTAAACCTGAGTTACGCTGAACAAGCTCCAGTTTCTAATTTGAATGCTTTGTGGGTGGACCAACACAAAATGTTTACTCTCTAGACTTGGCAGGCTGTTATCTTTCACCTAACTACAACTTGCTGAGGTAACTAAAAACCGTATTGACAACACCGAACAGACAAAATCAGCAAACATTTTTCCCCAGTAGTAGGTGTTTTTTGCCTTTTTTGTTTGTTTTTCTCTCACCGATCCATAACGGTGTTTGTGAAATGAGGAGGTGTGTGGTGTGGTATGGCACAGTACTTTATTACTGAGTCCTTTTCTTAAGCTTTGTGAGATCTAGAAAGCCATGTGCCAGGCAGAGTAGAAGACAGGTGCCCTGGCTTATTGCGTGGGTCTGAAGAGCTCTGCCTTTGTGCCACCATATGTGCTAAAATAGCTTGTTCATCATGCAGGATGTTATGCCCCACACTGTGTCTTCCTCAATATCCTTTTCCATTTATGTGACCCCCTAAAATAGCTAAGATTTGAATTATTGAATGCATTATAACACAACTACAAAGGATGGAATAGTTTGATTTCACAAAGCTTTATTTGCCTGGTTAAGGGCTTTCTACTATACTTACATGGGGACCAAATTAAAAAACCTATCTGAGCCAGCAGGAAGCCTTTTCAAAGGGCAGCAGATCAGTTCCCAAGGTGGGTGAGATGATTAGACTCAAATTCAGTGATTTTATGTAGGCAATCACTGCTTTTCAGTTCTCCTGTCTCACAATGAGGAAAAGTACAGTCATGGAGGACAAAGTGCCTTGCGCAGCTGATAAAGTTTCAAAGAAGGAACCCTTTCTGTTCAAACCAGCTCCCTATTTCTCATGTACACTTCCAAGTGATTTTTTGCACCCATTCTGCTCCACAAGCCTGGTTTGCAGAAGGTTTTGCAGATCCCTGCTGGCACGGGCAGTGTGAGTGGATCTGCCCGGCTTCGCTGCGGCAGGAGCCACGTCGCTGCCATATGATGCTGCGGTCACCGAGAAGGGAACCGCATTCCTGGGATATTTGAGCTTATGGGGAACAGAGGAGAATGCTGAGTATCAGTGGGGACCCAGAAAGGCAGGAAGAAGACCAGAAAATACTGAAAACCTCTAAATGAACTTAACCAGACTTCAAAACAGGTTCATTTCAAATGGTGGGCTCTGAGTCATCTAGTTCATCACAAAAATGGCTTCACTTCTTAGTTAGTTATTACCCTGTCACCACGATTTAGATAATGAATGAAAGCTTTTTTTTTTTAGCGTTTGTCTTAATGCTCCTGTCTAATTTCAACCAGCTATTTTCTAAATCGTATTTTTGTACACAATGATCAAGATAGGATCTGCATTTGAAACAATGGGAGAGCTCTTTATATTACTTAATAGTCTTATTTTGTAAGTATTATTTCCTTAGATGCATCCTGCCTTATTCTGAACCCAGTCTGGCTGAAAACATTTAACCTCCCTCCCCAGCCATGTCCAACTGCCAAATTGAAAGACCTTTACCTGCGTTTAGGAGTTCAATTTTTTTATATACCACTAATTAATCATAGTGATTAGTTAATAAACAGCTTCATTCACTGCTTTCTTTTCTACCCAATGTCTGTCCCACTAATTTTTATCAGGAATTAGCTAATGGAATGGTCTGTCAGAAACTGCCCATTGAATAAAGCTGGTTCACTGACTCCAAAATGCTGGATACCAAAGGCCTTGCATTTCCCAAACCCTGAGCAGCAGAAAGTCAAGGCTGAAAGCTGCTGGCTTCCCAGGATTGTGCACCAGGGCTTACTTCCCAGCTGGCTGGAAGCCTTCTGAGTCCTGGCCTTTAGTCCTGCTCTTTGCACCCATAGTCCCTGTGGCTGGTATTTGGAGCCTGGAAGCGCTGGGCTCAGACAAAGGCCTCCATGGGACTGGAAGCTGGTTGGTTCAGAAATTCCTGCCAGGCTTCAGCTTCAGGCAAGGAAGCCCAGAAAGAACCAGTTAAACAAGATACTTTCCCTGGAATACCTGGTCTGAGACCCACTGAGCCAGCACAGCTGTTAGTGAAAGTGATGTTTTTCTCAGTTCCCTAGTTGCTAAAATAACAGTTTTAGCCAAAGGAGTAATTTCTTTATGATACACTCTCTGTCATTGTTTCTAATGCAATTTTTTATAATGTCTGGCTCAAGAGACATTTGAAAACTAGCAATAATAATTCATTTGTATTTGAGCTGAATCCAAGTTCTTGAAAAGTCCTGAAAAGGCAGAATCCTGCTTTTTGGTCATTTCTTTGCTGGGTGGTAAGCAATAATCAAATTAATGATTTCAAATCAGTTAAAAATCATTTTGAACTGAACCTAACACAATTACAAGCAGATGGATAAACAAGGACAATAGGAACTCACAATATAACCAATAGCTAGCTATTTTAAAACACCTCTGGAAAAAAAAGAAAACCAAACCAGAACATTTTTAGTTTGGTTTCAATGGGGCAGAGTGATTGGATTAGCTAGAGGCTGAGATCCACCCCATCAATGACACTACTGCAGGGGCTTGATCACCAAACAGCTTCCAGGGCAATCACAGAGCCAAAATCCTGTCAAGCGGTAGCTGCAGTGGGAAGCCCTGAAAATAAGTCCAGAGTTTTATAATTTGGGCTTGTTTACAAAGAAAATGGTTTCCCCAGGCAGAAAAAACCCTCTGCCTCAGAAAGTGGTAGACTCTGCCCCCGCTTAAAATAAAGTCTCACTGGTGAGAGTTGTCCAGGGCTATGGATGGGCGGCTGAGACATTCCCAGAGTGTTCCCAGGAACTGAGGCCAACAAGCACAGGGCAGCCAGCTCAGCTCTAGTAAACACTTTTAGCCTTCAAAAGTGGGTGGTTGCTTGCAAATTGCTTATTGGGAATGGTTCTGGAAATCCCCTGCTTCGGATTTGTGCCTGGGAGCAGTTTGAAGGGTAGTTGGCAGCAGCCTTGAGGGTGCCAGGGACTTGCCTGGCTGTTTAACACTGTAAATGATCACAATCCAGTGCCCAAGAATGTTTCCAGGCCCTGTTTAATTCTCCAGAATAGATGGAGACTGAGAAGAAAATTAAAATTAAGTATTTGCTTAATTGAGAATGGAACTGCCACATTTCCTGCTTTACGGGACATCCATTACGGAGAGAGATTAAACCAGTGTGATGCTATTTATTGGGTTGCAGAACTAACTGCTGAAGTCACAGGGGGACTTTTAGCAGCACTGATAGCGCTTCAGAAAATCAACTTGTATTCAGGATAGATCCAGCACTGTGCAGTCACAATCTTAATTTTGCCAGCATCAGGGAAGAACCAAATTCATCTGCAGCGCTCTTTAATGTGACCTATAGACCATATGAGTTGGGTTTCATTGGTGATAATGGCCCAAACTGGGAAGCATCTGTTAATTTCTCCTCTTACTTTGTACATCTGTTATCAGTCCCTGGTGTGATTTGATTTTTGGAAGCTGGATTTCCTTGCACACACACCATAAGGCTCACTTCAATCTCCTTCATACAGTTTACTATAAAACCCTTGATTAATGCATTGAGGGCCAAATCTGAAGAGATATGATCAGTCCAGACTGCTGCTGGTCTACACCAGCTGAAAACAAAGCGTTTAGACAATACAGAGAAAGTCGAAACCTAAGACAGCTATTTTAAAGATTAGCTGTCAGCTTCAGCAACAGAAAGTACAATCACCTCCACAACCCTCATGTGTTATTTTGTCTGGGTGGGGGAAAGGGAATGAGAGTACAATTGTTTCACCTCTTCTCATTCTTAATGATCCTGCCTTCCCCCAGTCGACCTACGCAGAGACATTTACAGCCATCAAACACACAGACTGCCAGACCTAGGTGTGTTGGGCTGCACCTCCGGGGATCCTAACCAGATGGTATTTTAGGAGAGGACACAGTTCATTTCAGAGCAATCCGAATGAGCAGTTTTCTTTTCTTTATTACACCATTGCATTTGGCGGCAATCCACCAGAGGCAGATTCTCTGCTCTCCAAGGAATGATCTGCCCACTCTGTCCATTTAACAGGACGTTCAGCTCAGAAAATCCAGTTGCTGATCACACATGTGGAGCAGATGTGCAAGCATGCGTAGCAAAATAAAAAATAAAAAATCCCAGCAGTGTACTGGGAGAAATGTAGCGTAACTACTGAAAAACAGTGACACAAAAGCTCTGATTCTGAAACAGTGGTTATTGTTGTTGTAAGGAGGATTTTTCTTATTACTCTTTCTTAGGGAGGAAAAAAAGCGTAATAAATCCTTTATTATTTTTCTCTTTGGAGGTCAGGGAGGATTATTCATGTTATACTAATGTGGCTTCTTTGTTCATTTTCACAGACTTCTCCTTACAAAGATATGATTCTAACTATTTTGACCAGACTATCTTGGGGCCCTACCTCTCAGGAACTGAGTACTGGAAAACTTCCACTGGAAAAAAAAACACAGCCTTTTAAAAGAGAGGATATCAGAAGTATACATCTTTTATCCATGCCCCACACACTTGCATGTAAAGGGAGAGCACCAGCTGTTTTTCTCATGGTGAATAAGGGTTACTTGGGGAAATCTGACTTCCTGTTTTTACATGGACAGCTACATTGTTGCATAGCCAGTTAATTTTGGTTGGGTCAATAGAGCAAGTTTAATTATTGGAACTTTCCTTATTCACTCAAGCTTCATGCTGTAGAGAAGAGACAGGGATTACTAGGAAGTCCAAACCCTGTACAGAAGCTGAAAAACTCATCTGAGTTGCATGGCCCCTGCTCAAACATACAAAATACTTGGGAGCGATGGGCTTTGCTGAATGATGCATTTTGGACTGCAGACTAAATTTCTTTCTTAGTGTAAAATATACTGAATAAGAATATTGTAGAAATGATTTTAAAGAATATTAAAGAAAACCCCAAACCAACCAACCAACCAACAAAAACCCACACAAAAAACCAAAATCAAACCCCAAAATTGCATATGTAAGGCACTGGGAGTAGAGTAACTACCCCTACTGATGTGGTGGGAAAATGGTACATTTTTCCACAGCAGCACAACCCAAAACAACAAAAGCCTGAGCAGTGTCAAATACAGCGAGCAGTCCCGTTCAATTACAGGCGGCACTATGAAAAACACTCCTCTGAAGTTGTGGCTCTCACAACTAGGATAAATTGCGATGCTGAAACAAAATAGCAACTAATCCCAGGTAAAATCCCCTAAGAAACCTTGAGCATTTTTTGCACTCTGTGATATTAGTTTCTAATTTACTTTAACTGGAACACTTAGCTTTTGTTTTGTTATTTAGTTCAGTAACTGGCTAAGCCTCTTCCTCCATTTTGTATGATGTTACAAGTTACGGTGGATTTCTAAACCTTGGTCTTGCTTAATGCATCAAAGGACATATGGGCTGATTTCCTTCAGTTTCTCATAATATACATGTAGCCAGATGTATGTTATTACATAACTTTAAACTTAAAGCAACCAGATCATTCCAGATACCATGATCTATTTCTGTGTTTTTGATACAGTAATATTACAGTGGGAGAAACTCACCAGTGCTGTTATAAAGAAAGGGGTTTTATTTTTTTTTAATTCATATCCTTGTTCTTAATAAACATCCCAAAGAAAAATATTCAACAGCAGCAGGCAGTAATAAAGAGGCAGAAAATGGCAAAACCACAGTACTGAGGAAACCTATGTGAAAACACTGGTTGTGTCTTCCTGGTTACAGAAAACAAATAGAACTGTTCAAAGTGCTTGCCAATAAAGGCCTGCCAAATAAAATATTGTTTTATGAAGTCAGGAAAAAACTAATTTTAAAGGTTATTGTAGGTTATTTGTGGTCACGTCTTGTGTTCATAAAACATGATGTCATCTTGAACCCTTCACTATTTTTATTTCAGCCCTATAGGTCTTTGTCTGAGACACTATCTCAGCAATTGTAGAAATTTGAAAGTTATTGGGAAATACTTGCAAGAGTCTGTTCTACAAATTGAATGGGAATAAAATAAATTAGATACAAGCCAACAGAATGCAAGCACCCATTGAAGCAGCTGTATTTTTAGGGAAGTTTATTTACCTAATCCAGTAATTTGGAGTGACGAGATCACACCAGCAGCATTAAATTTGAAATCAGAAGGCTGCAGAATTGTTCTCCCTGGTTACTTTTGTTTCAAATGATATTAACACCACAAAACTGCCCATCATGGCATCTGATTCTCTGCCCTGTCCCTGCAACACTGGGGGAAGGATTATCATGGCCACACTTTGTCAGCTTCTGTTTTTTTGTTGGAAAGAGTTTATTTACCTCAATGACTGAGTCATCCCACTAGCCAGTCTAGTGTATCTAGATGAGCTGAAATCTGATGGAGAAGACAGATGTTAATGAGAAGGTGATAAGGAGTTAAAGACTTTTCCTGGCCGCTGTTTAGCCTCATTTCTTTTTCTCTCTTCTATCTAATCTTCACTGACCTGTCATAATGCCAGATGGAGTACATGAGATTTTTTTTTCAGGATCAAGGCTTCCTATAAATGGCTTCTCCCATTTGAAGCTACCTAATTAACAGCTGACTCAGGCCTGAACACGTCCTTGAATGCTGTGGCCACTTTGAGGATTTTCCTTTTCAGCAACCGACAGCCTCTTCTCTGATGCTCTCACTGCTAAAGCAGCTTGCCAGAGCAAAGAAATGCTTATGACATCTTCCCATGTGTCACTTTACGCGTATGTGCCTACTCATTTTTTCATTAGAATAAGAATATCCCTCTATTTCTCCTCCTCCTTGTTCCACTTAGGCTTTGCTTTATGGTCATAGGAAGTGACTTGCCATGAACTAAGTCATAAAATATGAGATTTTAAGGTAGCGGACAAATGGTTCCTTTTCTTTCTGTGGCCAAAGCCTCTGAAGCCCAGGAGGGTGTGCTATCCCAGTGATGACCGAAACATTTCACACCTGGAAGAAGCTGTGAGCTGGGGCCTGGCCCAACGGGAGCGGTTCCGTATGGCTTGGCTGCTTACTGGGACGCGAGGAGATGCACGGTGGGTGCTACGGTGCTCCTGTGGGAAACCAGAGCTCGTATGCACATGTGTCTCTCCCAGCGCAACCTCTGGCTTTAGTATTCCTGGGTCTTTTCTTAAAATATGTCTGTCTTTAAATTCAAAGGCAACTCCATGCGGATGTCAGTGCCAGTGAGAAAAGATTAGGGGTGACAGCCTGGGTCACCTGCCAAAGAGCACAGGACTCTACCCCCAAGGGAGGGAGAAGTGAAGGCAGTTTTAGCCCACTTCTGCCCCCCCTCTAGCCCATGCTGCTGCAAGAATTGGGGCAGTATTCAGATTTTTGTAGAATTTAAGTAGCCCAGAGGCCTGCCTTGTATGCTCTGCTGGTGACAGTGTTGCTCAATGTGTCTGAAATGCGTGTGGTTTGGCTCTGCGGCCCCCACCTCCACTGGGGGCCTATTTGATGCCTGGGGTCACCAGTGACTTTTAGAGGGACAGCCAAAAACCTTCCTCGTGGTTGCTGGAGGAAATCCTTCTCCAGTTGCATCTGAAGCTTTCAGAGGATCTTTTCATGACTTTTCCCTGCATAAAAGAGCTGCAGTCACAGGACAAATCTCACCTAATATATCTTACCTGTAAATAGCATTTTTTTCTTCAAGATCAGTTTCTAATACCCTGCTGATGTTTGTTTTTCTGTTTTGCTGCCAGTTGGCATTGCTGATGCTATTTCCTTGCTGTGCTATCAGACTCATGGGATGAATCTCAAGAACACCGTTTCTATTAATGGCTTATCGTTTGTATTTTCTGGGTAAGCTTTTCACTCTAACTACAGTTGAGTCAGACTTCTATTCCCACTATCAATTTCACTCCACCCAGGTGTCTCCTACCACCCAGCTTGTAAATATTTTTCTTTATAGTAAGTGCTGTGGAATTCACGCTTGGGAAACCAAGAAAAGCTTTCAGACAATTTGGGCTGGTACTCAAAGGTTCTTCTGTTCCTGTGGTTAATCAACAATTTTCAAGTGGAAAAGAGGGAAACAAACTTAGGCAGTGGTTGACATTTGTCATGGAGCAAATACTGTTTTCTGGTGAAAAAAATGCTTATTTTGCTAGTTTTCCTCACTAGCTAAATCCAAAATAGGGCAAAAATGTGGCATGCTAGGCATCTATATTTGTGTGTTTCTTAAAAGAAACTTGAAGGGCTGGGATGGGAAGGAAAATGGTCCAGCTGTCTAATCATTTCTCTGTAATGTGACTGGAATCATATATTGTATAATACTAGAGCAAAAGGGGGCTGAAGCCCTTGCATTTTAATATACACTCATGCCATAGCTAATAAAAATAAATCATATTGTGTTTACCATAGGAAATTGCCAGTCACTATCCTGGTGTGCCTCAGAAGGTTTGCTCTTTCTGATATATTCCTGCAATGGGCGCAAGTAAGAAAGCAGCACTGCAGAGCTAAAACAAAAAGCCTAGCATTGATGAGAAAACTAATTCAGCCACTTCTGAGATTAATTATGAGAATTCATCTTCTGTATTGCTAACTCTACTTTTTTGGGGCTGTTCCCTGCCGGGCCTCCTCAAGGTGTAGGAAGGGTATAGCAGATATTAATTGACAGGAGAGCTATAAGTACTCACTGCCTTTCTTTAGAGAAAACATAGATCTGTTAGAAAAAGGTCCCAGTTTGATCCTGTCAGGAACTGTCCTCCCTGACCTCAGCCCACGGGACTTTTTCAAGGTGGGTGCTATTATCAAATCCAGCTATGTTTAAGTCCATCAGTCTATGTCTCATAAACTATAAAATGGACTTTATTCCCCACCTCACAGTATTCTGTGGGGAAAGCAATTATCCTCCTTTGTTTTCACATGGGGATATGCAAGAGCAAGGAATAAAGTAACTTTTCCTAAAGCACTCTTTCGGCAGATATAGATCTCCCAGTCCTGCTTTCCTGTCCAGTGCAAGCACTCTCTCTTCCCCGTGTGCTCCCCTGTACAGGCTAATTCTGACCAACTTGCAAAGCTGACCTTGGACGGCAGCTAAGGATGCAGGTTCCAACTGCTAAAGCTGAAATTTTATTGCAGGAGGCACCTGCTTCATGGTTTAACAAAAGTCATATGGAGTAACTGCCTGAGCCTCGGATGGATGCTCAGAGGGTTAGGAAGAAGAATTCCCCCAGAGCTCTCGAATTTCAGGTCTGTTGACATACCTGCCTGTCAAGGCTGACAGGGACTCAAACTGGAGAAACTACACACTACAAGCCGCTTCTTCCACAACTGCACAAGCAACTGCGTGGTGGTCTCAGCCTTCTGAATACTCAGGGAGTAATTTGAATCAAAACCAAACAGCTGTAATGCTGAAGGATATGGCTGAATACTTTTTGAAAAAGCTGAATATTTCTGGAAGAAAACTGTAGCAAGTGAAGCCCCAAAAGCACAAGCACTCCATTCTGAAGGGCAGCATTGAAGGGCGATGACAGCAGAGCACTGACAGCAGCTTCCCTTGACTGAGCTGATTTTCCATAGACCCTGAAGGGCACTCTTGAGGTGCTTCTTTCCCAGAAAAGCAGAAAGCCCTGCCAGGTCGGTGGTAGGAGGTTAGAAGATGAAGACACAACAGAAAGCTCTGCTGCCGGCTTGAGCGGGTGGGACAGAGCCAGTGTGGGGGATAAAACTGGGACATTTTGACAAAATGCGTAGAAATTGCTCTGCATCAGAGCTTAACAGAATCTCTCAAGAAAGACTACCTGGCAGTTCACAAATGCACAGCCCCTTGCAGGCCACAATCATGAAAATGGCACTATTTAAGGTTGCTGTGGGCTTTAGCATAGTCTCAGTATCGTCTTAGGAAGTGAGCAATCCATTCAATTTACTTTCCATTTATTGCACATTTGTAACGCAGCACAGACTGCTCAGTTTTAAGAGGACTTATTTGAAGACACGTGTATCTCCAAATATATATATGTGTGTGTAATTACCACTATTGCTTTGAAAGTAAATGGTGATAATCCCTAGCAAGTAACATCCTGTACAAGTGGCATCATAGAACTTCTGCATCTCTTTTTTTCTCTCTTCCAGTTGACAGGGAATCATGACACAAAGGCAAATGAGGGTTGCCATATTTGTAATGCAAGAAATACTTAGGGATTTGTAAGATCTAAGAGAATATCTGCTAGTAAGAATCACATATTTAAGTCGTCCAAAGTGTATCTATTTTGTTCCATTTATTGTATAGTCGAATACTTAGCCTGTGGACAGATGTTCAATTTGCAGACAGCTGTGTTAGTTTAAGATGTTACTATCCCCAGCTGTTTTCTGCTAGCATGTTACTGAAGACCCTTGTCCCTATAGTTCTTCTTTGTTTGGGTTTCTGAGTCTAGCTGGGGCAAGGTGATAGTTCAAACTGGCCATTGCCGTTAAGATGTGCTGCAGGACACAAAGTATGGCTCATATGGTGTCTTCTGGTGGGTGCCCAGGAGTAGCATTCACACTGGTGAACCCCAAGCCTTCTGGGAGCATCTTTGGTTGGCAGACACAAATTCCTCCAGAAAGGCACCCATTCACAGTCTCCTACGCACCATCAATTATAAATAGATTGAGGATAATGATCCCCTTCATGGATCTTCAGAAAGGATGAGATAGGGAAAAATTCAGGTACCTAAACAAAGGTATCTAATGCCGTTTCAGCAACCTAGGCTGTTACAGTGTAGATGTCTTTGATATCTTAGGATTAAGCTGGCAGTAGACACCTATTTTTAGTAATCAGACTTTTTCCTCAGTGTTGAACAGTTCTCACTGACAGAAGGTAATTGTTTTGTTTGGAAAGATATTAGAAAGTTTTATACAGCACAGCCTGAACCCAGTGAGCTACAAATTCAAGGATTACTTTAATGATGTTTAAATAATTTGAAATCCTGAATTCTTTGTTAGGAAGATTCTTAAGAAAGAACATTATAAAAAGAAGGTCTCTATAGACATAATAAAATATTTCATTATTCAAACCTTTTCCTAGAGGAAGTAAAAACTGCTTCGGTCTTCCTTGGTCAGAGTCCTGGAGATCTGTTTCTTATAAAGTGATATTTAGGAGCAGCTATGAAATGCCAATATTAATATTTTTATTGTTGCAATTTTTACAGAAAAAAACCCCATACAACAGAAAACCTGTTTTGTTTTGGTTTGTTCTGGTTTTTTTCCTCAGTTTCTCTTACATGACTGGGAAAGTTATATATCTGAGAAAAGTGTGAAACAGAAGTGGTAGTCACAACTGAAGATTCTTCAGATCGCCATATAAAAACCCCTAAATTACTGGTTTGCAATTCTCGTGTGAGACGGAGGTCGGGGATTTTTTTTGGCAAGGCGCTCTACTTCTGGACAAAGTGCTTGTTACCTTTCCTCTCTGGTTTGGATGTGTAATGGTGGAATCCTTTTGTGGTGCTGGAGTGTGCACCTAAAAGTTGATGAAAGAAGAGGTGTAAATTGTAATCATTTGTTATCCATTGTTTTCTCTAGATATGTTTTTGCTGTTTGAATATAATTCAAAAAAGCTGAGAGCTAGTGCTTACTATTTCAAGAGGATCACTGAGTCTAAAGTTATTCCACATGCTGGTTTATATTAGCCCTTCACTGTCCTAAACCTAAAAATCATACTTGTAAGACCTCTTATTTCTGTTTTTGACCTATAACTTTAAATTCAATGCATCTATTTTAGCTGCAATTTAAAATAAATTGTCCCACAGTCTGATGAAGACTACTTACTTTCAGTGCCAGAAAAGGGCATATGTCACAATAAACTCTCTGCACACGTACTTCACTGTTGCTTATTTGACAGATGACCTTGATGTGAATCTCCACTGGGGGTTGAGGCTGCTTATGTCCATGTTTGGTTCAGGTTGTCTTGTTACTATTTTCTTCAACTAGGGCAAAGGTACAAAGTTCTTCTAATTTTTGTCTCAACACTTCTCAGAATCATCCAAAAAAGAACAGTGTTGTTTTTCAAGGGAGGATTCTGAGGCCAGAACTCTCACTTACTGTGCACTTGTTTTCAATGTTTTACAAACACCCAACATCAGCCTGTACAAAACCAGAATGAGGTACAAAGAGACTGAGGAAGCTACTCTATGTAACCATATCTGGCTATCTCTTTAAAATGTAAGCAAGAAAAAAGTTGAATTAATATACTTACAATCTTTTGGTCCCAAATGTTTCTCACTGCAAAGCATAACCATGAAATAATATTCTAATAAATGATAGTTATATAGCGCACGGCAGAGAAGTGAGCCAAGTCTTTAAGACACATGTTTTAGCACCCTTTCTGCTTTAGGCACCACAGGACAGTGAGGGATTGAATAATCAAGTCCAAAAGAACCATGGAGGAGTAAGACTGTGCTGTTGCAGGGTCACAGATTATGGCTGTGGACCAAGAAGATATAATTGAGATTTCAACATAAAGCAGCTGCAGATACTTCATATAAAGAGTCCTGTGTATTCTCCTTCCTTCTTCCTGTCATCTCTGCTCCCTGCCTACAGACTGTCAACACTTAAAAGTACAAAATGATTTTTGAGTATTTATATGCAAACTGATAACTATATGACTTAAAGTTTAAAATGACTCACCTAATCACTAAGCCATTTTTATTCTGGGGACATGAACAATGCAAATAATAGAGAAATACAGCTCTTGATTCATTGTTTCATGTCACAAATGTTTTATCTTTTGCATAGCCATGGCACCTATAAACTGAAGCATAAGGACAACCACATTAATGATGGTGGTTTATGCCCATCATAGTGAGTTCAAGTCTTTTGGAGGAAAAATATTCTTTTCAATACACTAAGATGGTTTTTAAAAAAAGTCCCATTGCCTAAATATTCAAGAAACTTGAGTTATATTATATTTTTCTTAATTTTTAAGGAAATCTACATTCTCCACAATGATTTAGGATGCTTTTTTATGATACTGTGTGTATGGTGTTTCATACGGTGATGACAATATTAGAGACACATTCAGTGGCTGTTTAAAACTTCACCCAGACAGCAGCTGAAAACAACACTTTTCACACATTTCACACTATTGTAAAAGGAGTTATAGAATCAGTGGCCTTCTGAAAGGACCACTGACTGGACCTCTATAAAATTGCCTTCAAAGCAAGAATCTCTGGCACTTTTTTAAGGCTTTGTATGTTGCTTCTAAGGTTTTATTATAGAGGTAGAAATTGGTGCAGTTTTCTTTGTTTCTTAGTGTTTACTCTGTTTCCATTTTGTTGCATACTTGTATCATGATTCAACCCCTAGAAATAGCCATATTCTTCTGGGCTTCTAATGCTTTAACATCTTGGCTCTCACAGCAAACGAACTTATTTAACACCAAGTTGCCCTGCCTACAAAGAACATTTCTGAAGCTTTTGTGAGCTAGAGTAGCATTAGTCTGAATGATAGACTCTCCTCAGCCTGTTTAGCATTATACCTCATTCAATAGACAGTTTAATGGATGATCCACAGCAGTACATTACATTTTGAGCTCTGGGAATTACTCTGCATAGCCAAAGATTGGGGACTGGATTTGGTGGCTGAAATCCAAAAGCTTTTTCCTTTTTTTAAGTACCAAACATTGCCTCTTGCCAAGTGGGATCATTTTCCCATCTGTTGAAGGGTTTTCTGCCCTTAGTAACAATATTCAGTTTCTCTGACTCCTTTAGGATCACACTAGTATAAAATAGAAGTAACAGAAGTTAGCAGTAATGGCAGTAAGCAACTGAAGTCAAAAGCATCAGGGAATCAGACCTGTAGGTGTGAAGGACCAGGAGAAGACCTTTCTGCATCTAGAGTGGCTTAATATAATCTCTGTTGTCTCCATCTCCTTTTAATGAGTGATGTCTCATTTGAAAATGATCGGGGGATCTTTTGCTGTGATGCTTTCTTGACCAGTGTGCCAGCTGCCTTTGAAAAGTTGACAGAGGAGTATGCTCTGACAGTAGCCTTTGAGAGCAGTACTCTTTTTGAGATCCCTAAGGACTCTTGAGTGTGAATCCCTGGTTTTCAGTGTGGATTGTGCCAGGGACACAGCGTGATATGTCCATTACTACTGCCCAAAGGCGCTGCTGCAGCTTGATAAGCCCTCACAGAGTGACGACATGAGCGCAAGGAAACTGTCGGGAGATGAGATGGGCTGGAGACAGCTGAGCTTGGCCAGGCGCAGCTGGCTGCCCCAGAGGTGGATGGAGTTGGGACTTCATGCCCACCAGGCTGACATGCTGGGATTTGTTGAGTTGCTGAACTGAGTACTGAACTTGCCACAGCTCAGTCATGAGGAGGTTACTTTGCCTTGAGCTCAGAGAGTTTAAATCTCCACAGTGGCAGAATATGCACAGGAAAGGGCTAATGTGTATAAAAATGGATATACTGAAATGTAATAGATGTATATTACTATGTGAAATGTACAGGCTCCAAAGAAATTACTCCAATAGTTATTCCCCAATAACTGGAAAATGTATTAAAAAAAATCATTTTGTGTGGATATTTTTGTCACAACACGTTTCAGAACAGCTGTCGTAACACTGGGAATTTACTTCCAAAAATACATTCAAAAAAATTCCCTTCATCTGGCAGCAAATTACTTAAAAGCAGAGACTACAGTGCACAGAGGCATATTCCAAAAGCACATGATATAAAAAACTTCTGGTTATTAGTGGGTTAATCAGCCCTGTTCTGGAAAGTACCAAAAATTGCATGTAACTGTTTCAAAAATCACGGGGATATTTTGAACATTTCCACTGGGTCAAAGCAAAAATAACTATACATCCTTTTTAGGTGATTATTTTCAGGAGACTGGTCTTGCTAGAATGACTTAACACATCCATTATTGCAATTATAATTTAGTGATAATTACTGTATAGAATTCCAGTGTTCTATTACCACAAGTGAGAGCCCACAGAGAAAGCCAGCGTCCGGCATCTCTAGAGCCTTGGAACAAGTGCCTGTGATTTTATAATTTCCAGACGTGTTACATTTAGTTTGGGAGAGGCTTTACCTGCATTGTGTAGGTTAAAGAGCCCTCTCTGCTGATTAAAATGAAGCACTGTCATTGACATATCAGATCTGATACATCCAATTAACATGGAAACTATGTTTGACCTAGACTGGTAGGATAGATGACTTCCTCACACAAGTTATAAACACTTGTAGGCATTATGCCAAAGCTTAAAAACAATTTCTGTTTTATGGAAGTCTAGATAAGGTTCCCTTTCAAATAAAAAGAAACAATAACAACAACAACAAAACCAACTGAAAACAAACCAACCCCTGAGACAATGCATGTCTTCAGAATCAGAATGTCTTCCCTCTGTAATCACTGTGTGACCAAATCCATTTTTGGAAACAGCATTTCTTCATAAAGCATGATGACTGAATTGAAAGATAAGGCCTAAGTTTTTGTTGAGAAAATTGCACAAGTATAAAAAGCAAACATGCTATAATTTCTCAATACTACTTTATTTTCTGTTTTCTAGTTCTCAAATGTGGCCCCATAAAGGAAGGGAGACAAATAGTAGCCATGTAGAAAATGAAGGAAATAACAACGGATGGAGAAATGAAGTGGAGAAGAGCTGAAACTCTTATGGGTCAATGTGAGGGCCGAAGCTGCTTGAGGTTAGTGGAAAACTCTCAGGAAAATTCAAAGGGCTATCAATTCAGGACAATGTCTTCTACAGTGCTTCTGAGTATTGTACTTTGCTTCAGTTCAGTTTAGTGGAAGAAAATCTGAAAATTACCAGCAGGCTGTATGCAACCCAATCCCAGCCAAATGGTGGGCGAAGTCCTAAACATTGCTCCCTGTTGGCAAGAGGAAACCTTTAAAATAGTTTACCAAATCTGATGATGGTTTGAACAGCCAAGAGAAATCTCTGAACAGTATCAATGGATCAAGAAACCCAGCTAAGACATACTTCTTGCCCTGCTGCACTCAGCCGCTGACATACTGCTTTGAGGCTGTAGCCATCGGTGCTATAGGGACCACGACCAGTGCAGGGGTTCAGACAGACCTATAGCCTGTTTTAGGACTGAAAAGACACTAACATGAGGTAAAAAAACCCCCTTCCTTCTTTCCATGTTTTGTTCTCTGAATGTCAGCCTCAAGTCAGGAGAAGCCTTGCATTTGTCCATTAAGAGGACTCAAGACATGCATGCTGTAGGGATATGGAACTTCTTTAAGATACCTTTCTGGCTCTGGCATTAACTAGCTTTTGAACCAAGGAAAGAGGCAAAATAAATGCCTGTGATTGTCTTCACAAGAAAAGAAATCAGCCGAAGGCTCAATTTTTCACTTTCTTTGTTTTCCCATGAGGAGCTAGGACTGAGCTGAAGAGCATCACTTTCCATCCTGTGGCTCTAGGAAGGAAGTCTGGGGATGAGGACAGGCTTGTCAGCCTATCACTCTTATGTGTGACACGGTTTTCCCCATTCTTGAGAAGAAAAGATTGGCTGTTTCAGCTAATTCACATTTCAAGGCTGGGATATGAGGACAGCAAACTCTGTTACAAGGTGTTTGTTTTGTCCAGGCTTTTCCCGTAAGCCTACCCTGATCCTAGCCCCATCCCTTCCCTGAGAGCAAGAGGGAATGAACAACTGCACGAGGAAGATTAAGGACTCTTCCTATCACGGCAGGTGGGTAGAGGAATACCATACCATAAATAAAGGAGAAGAGTTGAAAGGGAAATAAAAGAAGTACTGCTTTTAGTCATAGTTACCCAAAATCTGACTGACTCTTTTAATCATGCCCTCACCTTCACCTCCACCTCATGGGAAGATCTGTTTTGCTATCTTCATAAACTTTGGCCACCCCAAGTGTAATGTTGATGTTCTTGCTGTGGCAAAAGCGAGCTTTGTCTCCAGTGATAGAGAGATGTAAGACAGCTCTGCAACAGACCTTGATTTCCAGAAGAGTTTGAGCTACAACACTTCGAGGGCCTTTGGGTTATCCAAAAATATCTAATCATTTTTTTTTCAAATGTTGATGTTCCTTTGTTCAATGACAGATTTCTGGAGGCAAATGTTACAGAATAAACTAATGAGCCATTTCTTGCAACACTTTCAGTTTGGATTCAAACCGGAAAGCACAGATCCAAGTTCTACTGCCTGGGGGATTTTTTTCAATGTGAGGTTTGGATCCAACCCACTATGAAGAGCCACTATACATGCAAAATTTAGAGATTGCTGTAGGTTTGGACTCTATCCACTGTCAAAGTTCAGGAGGTTTTGTCTGGGTATTTTGACATGGGCCTATCTCCATTTTAGGTTTAGAAACTGAAAAAAACCCCAAATACACATATGAAGAAAATCCCCTTTTAAGTATGCAACTTACCTATCATGTGCAGAAACAATTTCAGGACTCTCAGCCCTCCAGGTAGTTATTCATGCACTGACACCCATTGTTTTCACTGGGCTCCATGTGTGAATAATTATGCACCTGGGAAGGTGCATAATTTGCAGGATCAGGCTGTTGCAAAATAGTACGCTGATGAAAACTTAAAAGGTAGCTGTAACACTTGATTGAATTGGTGTAGACTGTTAGCAAAGAGGCTGTCTGGATTCAAGCTATTGTCACGCTTACTTTCAGAGGTGTTTTTTAAAGAGTTACATTTCTCCGCCCTTGGTTTCCAGGGCATCTCTTGCTCCCCCTTTTAGGAGGAGACAGTTTGCAAATGCATGTTAACAAATTCAAATGCTACAAATGAATTTTACAGCCCTCAGTGCTGGTTATTCTCACCTCATGAATCCAGAAGTGTCTATGAATTTGAAGGATTGTTTTTGGGGGGATGATCTCATCTCCCAGCTTTACATATTCTCTAGTTTCGTTTTCCTCTGCAGCTCATTCCATGCACTCAGAGCCAGCAAGCCAGACTTTCCAGAAAAGGACAAACTACTATTGCTTTTCTTCCTCTTCCTTTTTTTATGTTTGCTGCTCATGTTTGTCATCTTGCTATGGGGCAATAGTTTTTTGTCCAGGGATAATAGGTATTTCTTATGTTTTGAATATTTTATGTACTTTTTACATTCTCAAAAGCAGAATTTTACAGTTCCACAGATCAAATAAATCCCAGGCTTTCAAAACTGATAAAATGGAAGCTACAGCTTCACAAGCACAGCTGCAAATGAGACTTTAATTGCCAGCTTAGGAAAAGGGCTGAAAACGTCTAGCCAGTGAAAATGCAGTAAATTTGAGAGGTCAAAGCAACAGTGAAAATGCCTGTCTTCCACAGGGTATAGCATATAAGGCTAAGAAACATACCCATGAAGCATATTGTATGTGACGTGTGACCGAACTTATTTCCATTTTTATTGTAGAGATGATGAAAAGTGAACCAGTACTTCTTCCTTTTGTTATTAAATCATTTGCAGGTGAGTGTTTTACCATCTATAATCTACTCTGTGTATATTTTTTGTTTTCCAAAAGTGAAAGAAGACCTTTTTTTTTTCTTTTTCTTTTTTTTTTTTTTTTTAATGGTTGTGCTCTTTCAAACATTTGCAGGTATCAGGAACTGGTTCTGGAAGTTCAAAACAGTTGATGGATCTATTATAAAAGACCTCAATGTGAGTTGCAAAAAGATTCCTCAAAACTTCCCTATAGCCCAAATTTTGTATCCCTGTTTCAAAGCATGAATGTCAGAGAGATTCTCAACAAGAGTTCATCAGACCTTATTTCACAGGAACAAAACAACATTTTTCCTCCCAAGAGCTTTTCTTGGAAAGAAACACAGTATTTTGTTAGTTTGAAAAAAACTCAACAAATGGGTCATAGGAAAACAGAAAAAATGGAAAATTACAGCCCCAAATGGTTAAAGATTTACAAGCTTATAAGCAGCTGGCGAGAGGGTCCGATACTGGGATATGTTATTGCAGTTTCAATAATAAGTGGTATTACTAGCTCAGCCTGTAACCGGTGTTCTTATGGGATGTCAAATATGGGATGTTACGGAAATATTTCATTATATAATAAATGGGCTTCTCTGAACTAAATCTCTCAACCTTTTGCAGCTGACTCATCAGTTGTTTCTGAAACATTGTGTCTTTGACGTTGCTACAGATCAACCAGTTCCAACTTTTAGAGTATTTGTGATATGAATGTATTCCCAAAGGGCATTTGCTTTATTTTAATTTTCACTATACCCCAGTTATGCATTCATTCAGGGTGTCTGTTTTGTGCACTTAAGGGCAGTGCAGTTCAGGAGGGTTTTGAAAAGAAGTGTCTCAAAAGTCAAATAATTACCGTAAGAAAACATTAGCTGGAATTTTTCCTGTGGCTTGTTACCTACATTTAATAATAGTCCAAAAATAAAAAGCAAAAAGTGAAAAAAACCAACAACCAACACCAGCAAAACAACCCACTGCTGTAACAATAGTTTGGTTTAGATATAACACAGCAAAGATGCAAAAACTATTTTAATGCTGATTTTACAAACAATAGAGAATATAATAACATTTTGTATTCTATTACGTTATGAGAAGCCTGTGTGACATTTTTCTCACTCACATTAGAATTGTTTGGAAAGGGATGGAAGAAATAGAAACCACGAGGTCCATAGTACTACTGAGTGTCCTACTGTAATAAAAACTGTCAATGTGTAACTGGAACAATCTTAGAGTCCAGTGAGCAGGTATGCACTTTTAATGCTTGTCCGCCAGAGAAGGCAGAACAAATGATGTAACATTTTGACTGTGTTGAATCAGTGAAGAAAGTAACACTTCATTTTACCATCAGTCTGTGGGATTCATTGTCATAGAATGCCAAAACTTTACACAGGCTAAAAAAGACAGTAGTTAATTCAGGAGAGAAGAGTCCAGCAAGGACTATGAAACATGAAGGTAAAAACTCCAACTCAACAACTCCTTAAAGACATAATGTAAGAAGGATGTTGTGTGACAAATATCCAAACATGCTTCTCCTGTTCTTATACAGGAACAGGAGAGGTTCTTCCCAGTGTTACTGGTGCGAGATGGTGTATACCAGTTCCTAACTGCCAAAGAAACTCAATAGCACAAGACTGTGGCAGTGCAAAGAGAAGAGAGAGGGAAATCATTGCATCATGGCACTCATGTTGGTAGCTCAATACTAAGGTCCTTGATGTGTTTGCTGCTTGTTCTTTCATTCCATTTTCCTAGATAAGATATACCAAGGTCTCTTGGCATTCTAGGCAGTTATTCTTTCTGTGGTGCCAGTCCAGACCGTCTAGTGATGGAAAATATTTCATTTACCTCCTTTCAGTTTGTACCTGTACCGTCTTATTACAGTTCCTGGACCTACCTCTGTTGGCATTTTATTGCTTGCTAGGCTTCTGCGGCAGGGGATATACACAGACCACATCAAAGAAGAACAAAATGTTACTTACCAGTGGGAACTACTACTCTAGCAGTAGTAACTGCTTCCCTAACATCTGTTGTTCTTCAAAGCATGCTCTGCATTTTTTACACTACCTGTGTATGAGCAGAGGTTAATTTCTCCTGAAAATTCCTGCATCTCAGCAAAGCCAGCAAGGTGTAAGCTAAACCTACAAAAGGAAAATGAGAGGTGATTCATAGATGGGTCTGCATGGGCGTCTTCCAGAGAATGAAATGTGCTGTGCAGGTCGTCACCAGGGCTCCTTGCTTCATTCCTTCCCATTCCTTCCTTGTGCTGTTTGCCTGGCTCCCACGCCCATGTGGGCCCAATGCACACACTCAAATAAAAATCAAGGTCTCAACACTGATGAACAACTGCTATTTTCTTTTACTATCTGATCGCAGTTTAGCCATTACTGTATGCTATTTTCTTTAACAAAGAGTTCATGCTGCATGTTGCCATTGTTGGCCACATCTTTTGTGAAAATAACTGATCTTGTATTTCTGAGAGAAGTTATTTTCAGTAATAATTATTCCATTTGTGTGTAGCTGGAGAACAAGAATTGACATGATTTGTTTCTTTGGAAACAAGGAATGGTTGATAAGCAAAGATTTGAGGATATTATTTAAAATTTCAAATCTACTTTTGCCTCAGTCTTTTCCACATCTTAATGGCTATCATGATCTTGGTGTTTAAATGTGTTTTATATAGCCTTCTCCCACTCCCAAGGAGTTCTGTTGCGTTTTTGTGACTGAGTGTTGCCATGCATTGCTTGAAGTAGGTAACAAGAACTGTGCATTCCTTCAAAAAGAGGAACATCCCCAAAGACTTACTTCAAGTTCTGTTTTGAATTTAAAGTCAAAGTTTAAAATCTGATTATTGCATCTCCTTTATAAAAGTGCTTTTAAGTCTGTTTGCATGTGGAAAATGTTTTCAGTTAGAAAAACATAGTTAATATATTTATTCCTACAAACTGAATATATGCCACGTGGTACAAGAAACCTTTACATGTATGAAAGCTAGCCATATGAATTTTATTGCTCCTGCTGTTCTTTATGTGAGTCATTGCTGCTGATGTGGCTAAATACAATTTGGCCCACCACTCTGCAACAGACAAGGACTTATGAATGCATATCCCTGCCTACAGCCTCATAGAGGACCCTTTCTTTAACTACTCATGTTCACTTAAGAACAGTGCTTTACTTATATTTGTTTATTTGCTCCAGGTCCTCTTAATTTCAGTTTGTTAAAGAGTCTGTTACTATACATGGTATGGGATAAATTCTTACCCCATTTTAGAATCTGTAAACTTGGTTTAATTCCTTGGAATTGCTTCAAATTTATAGCAGTAAAAGGAAGAAGAGAATTCTTCCTTGATGCTCATCGATTCTGCACAAGCTCCCTTAGCTTGCCGAACAAAAGTCTCGAATGAACATTCAGGTAACTGACTGCTATTGATCCTTGTTAAGAAAGACTGATTACTAGTATTGTTGTTATTATTATTGTACATATTATTCCTTTGTGTTTGTGTAAAAAGAGTTAAACTGAGGAGGCCATGGTCAGGTGCCCTTTTGGGCCACTGACTTCAGAAAAACTGGTAAGTGGATTATGACAGAGTAAGCAAGGGGAGTGTTGGGACGGGGGAAGTCAGGGTCAGGTCTGTTTTGATGAGTTAATCTTGGTTCCTTCAGTTCTCTTCAACGTGGGTGGTAACTGAGTTCTCCAAAGTGTTTACAGTTGAAGTTGTCTGTAGACAGGTGGACTTATTTTGAGGTCTGCCAATTTTGTGTTTGTTTTCCTTGAATTCCAGCATAGTCCACATTTTCCTGTTGTTGCTTCACGTAGATAGATGCTTAGCAGAAACCTCCCTTTCCCATATATTTTTTTTAGATTTTCTACGTTTAAATAGTGTTGTATTTGAAGTAGGGGGTTTTTTTTAAGGAAAAAAAAAAAGGCAAAAACCACCCAGCCAAAAAACCCAGAGATTTTGGCCTATCTGCATAGAGTAATACTCATGTGGGGAACCAAATCTCTCAAACAGAATGATCGGTCACTGTCTAGATCGTGACTGTAGTCTGCATTGCAAGGTCTCTTGCAATGACATCTTTAGCTGGATCAGGTGAGACTTCCCAAACTGTGAGGACTGTGACTCCATGGGACTACTCCAGCATGTCCATGATCCATTGGTATTGACTATCATAAAGTACTTGCAAAACATCTCCTAATTACTTTAACTATGTACAAAAGGCTGTCCTATGTGACCATTTCTGCAGCTGCAGTTTCTACTGTTCACAAGTATCTTGTTAATGTACAGTTTGGTCACTTCTGCTGCAGGAATTGCCTGAGGGAGCCTCCTCAGTGTCCAAGTTCTCCAGTTAGGGTGTTAATGTGTTATTGAAGTGTACCAGTAGTGCCTGTCTCTTGCTCTAGGCACAGAGGGACCTGCCTGAGGGTATCTCAGGACTCCTGAAAATTTGCTCCCAGAGTGCCCCTGGAAGTACTTTGTAGTGAAGGTGGCCAGAAAGGAGTTCAGTCAACCACCGTCTCTCCCGCCTGTCCATAGTCCCCCATCAGCCCATTGTTCTCCCGTCTGCTGGGAAGGCCCTGGGCCATCCAGGCAACTACTGACTAAGCGCACTGGAAGAGTGCACAGGCATGGCCTCCATACCCAGCTACACTGCATCAAGAACTATGGGAAAAACTTGAATTCAATCCTTCTGTCACATCTATAACTTAAATTTCAAAGCCCTTGCCATATTAGAAGAAAAGTGTTTATTAATAGATCACTGGTAGCTTCTTAGGGCTGCATTACAGCTTCTCTGAGAGGGTTTGTGTAGACAAAAGAAATGCTGAGCAGCTCTGCAAGGGACTGTTTTGATACAGACTGGAATTTTAACTGTCTTTGTATTAAAATTTGGAGATGGCTCCTACACATTCTTCTCACTGCCCAGAACTTAGGCAAAGAAGAGAAAGGCAACCAAGCTTTAGAGCAGAATAAAGACAATAAAAAAGGCAGAGGTTCAAAAATAACCAAAACACCATTTGAGAGAAAATGAAAACAGTTGCTACATTACTTGAAGGCATTTCAGCTTCTCAACTGGTTGCACGTGTAGACAGCTTTGACACAAACATTTGCATGCTTAGATTTATAACAAAATGTTACCCGCGAGGGTGACATGCATTATTGTAGACTTGGGCACTGAGGTAACCAAGCCAAAACAGCAGAAATACAAGGCATGCTGGGGGCGCATGAGGAGCACATGTGTACAGCTGTGCTTACCCACTTTCCCATATATACACAAACAAACTCACATATAATTCAAGTGTATGTGCCCTGGGATATTTCCCAAGCTCCTCACACCTTACGTGATGTGTACACACATATTTATGTATTTATATATAGGTACTTATGCGTTGACTGTACATGTATATTTGCATGTTCTATGGCTGGCACCAGTATACTTCCCAAAATGCATGGACCTGTAACCTCTCTTACTGTGTGGCAGGGACAGCAGTGGCCACCAGTATTCATCTATAGCTAACTGCATGTGGTATTGCCCTCTTTCACCAAGCAGTACCCAAGTACATTTTTCTGTCTTTATATAACCTCCTACTTTGTGTTGGGGGTGGGGTTAGCCAAAAAGCATTAGCTGGGAAATTTGGAATAGCATGTATAATTTCATGAAATTTTAAATAATTTAAACTCTCAAAATGTGCAGGATGGAAAGTGACTTCACATGTTGGATGTGTACGTGACATATGACTTCCAACATACAAGTGACTGTGTGTCTGCAGGATGAGGAGCACTTGGAAAAGCTGGCGCTGGGCTGGAGCTGGGCCAGGCACCCGGTGGCCCTGCTGCAGCAAGGGGGGGGTGTTTGTGTCTGGGGGCTCGGCACAACCTTGCAGCCAGGGCTGTGCCAGATGCAAAGCACAGCTCGGGCTCAGCTTCCGCAGCTGCTGAGCTTTCTAAATTTGGGCTTTTGTTTCAAGGCCACCTCCTGTAATGACAGAAAGCTTATCTGCTGATGTTTAAACATATTTTTCTATGACACGAAAAAGGATTGCTAATTCTGTAGATTGTTTCTCTTTCTCTTTTTATTCTGGACTTTTGGCTGCTTCGCTCTATTTTTTTTTTTTGTCTCTCCCTTTTCCTTCATGCTTTTTCAATTTCTGTTTTTCCTTTGCCTTGCTGCTGTAAGGGTTGACATGAGTGAGACTCCTAATACTTAAATCCTAAATTTGAGGTCACTTAGTAAAATATTTACTGAGCCTCAGAATCTGGTCTGTTTAAAAATTCCTCTATCATGACAAGATCTTAAAGAACAGATGTCACTATGCTGTTTAGTAAAATTTGTTCTTGCAAAATTAAAAATCGACATAAATGCTAGTCATCTACAACCAAGTTTAACTAGTAATTTATTCCATGAAAAGTTACTTTGAAGGAAAGTTAGGTTGGTTTCATGTCACCTAGCTTAAATAATTGTAGATGTTTATCCTGAGCTTGTCACTGTAGCGTCCTTTTATGGTTAATAGAGTGAAATAGGCACTTTCTTCCTGAGATTTATTTGGCTGATTTTAGACTAAGAGAAATTGCACCCTAGAAGACCTGCTCTGTTGCACGACTTGCTGTGAGCTGTCTCTTACTCCTAAAAATTACAGCTGCACAGAACTGAA
This sequence comes from Caloenas nicobarica, assembly GCF_036013445.1. Lineage (NCBI taxonomy): Eukaryota > Metazoa > Chordata > Aves > Columbiformes > Columbidae > Caloenas > Caloenas nicobarica. The sequence goes on along the minus strand of NC_088246.1, from coordinate 31,696,191 downwards.
ATTGAAGGACATCAGTAATTTGAAATCCAGTCCATAAAAATGAGTCACAAAATAGAATTTAAAGAGCTGGTTTGATCCGATTGCCATCATGTAGTTGGATTGTTTAACACTTGCTGGCAATAATTTCTGCATTGTCTTTTTGAGATCCAACATCAGCTACCTAAAGATATCATTTATCTTTCTCCTACCTACTTCTTGCAGTAAAGAAACATATTTGGGTCTATTAGACTCACTGCAAAAATCCCTATCAAGCACCACTTTCCCGTCATCCAGATTCACTTTAAAATATTGATCGAATAATGGTTTACTGTGATTTATCCTATATTTGTGGGCCTTTGTCTAGCTAAATTTTAGCTCATCTTAACAGAACAAGCTCCTGAAATCTCTCACTGAAAAGGTAGGTTACATAGAGAGGTGTGATCACCAGAGGTTTCTAGCTAGTTGTTTGACTGATAACTGTCAGGAAGCACTAGTTTTCTGTGTTTTGCTGGATATTCTTGTTGATCTTTTCCTAAAATTTTTCCTGAATGGAATCTTTGTATAAATAAAATCCATACATTTTTGTCAAGTTTATGAATCAACCTCCTAAAGGAGACACATTTCAAAAAATACCAGCTTTTCCCAAGAGTTTCACAAATGGTCTTTGCTATGGCCCCACATTTGGCCACATCAACTATGTGGTGCCAGCCATTCCACCATTTTGCTCATGCTGTAGCAATGGAGTTCTTCTGTGCTATCGGATGGTGACGCTCATCGGTGAGCCACCAGCCCGCTGTCGCAGGCAGCTCAAGTGAAGACCATGGCTGCAGCCGAGGCCACAGGCAAGGAGAGCATTTGGCTCACAGTCTCTCAGATGGAAATTTAATGTCCTTCAGCTCCACCTCTGTGTGAGATGTTAAAGATGCCCTGATTATTAAAGCTGGTTGAAAAATTTCCAGTGGAACACTTCTCTGTTGGAAAACGCTGATTTTACAAAATTGAAACACTTCACAGGAACATGTTGATTCCATTGAAGGTTTCGATGGAAAGCAGGCAGGCAGGCTCTACGGGAAGCTGGAGCTTCTGGTCCTGCGCCAGCCTGGGCTCCCCTGGCTCCCCACTCCCCAGGTAGCTTCTTCTCCAGCTTCCTGGCACCCCTACCAGGCCTCTACCTTGGAAGTGGGGCAGCCAGGGGGGTAGTAAAACATGAAATGGAGGGGGCACTGGCCCTCAGATAGGCTCTTTTGCAGTAGCTTTCCTTGGAGGTTTTCTTTCCTTTACAAAAATATGAATTCTTCAGGAAAAATTACAATCACTTCTTTCTACTGGAGAGAAATTCTGTTTTCTAGGCTGATCTACCAGTGAGGTGATACTGCTGGTCTTTGCTTTGTCTTTGCTTACACATCCCATATTTAGAAATATGATCTTAGGTGGAAAGTATTCAATATGTTCACACTGAAGTAGTGATGCAGCTGTCAGTTTATTCCCTATGATAGGCACTGAAAAGGATTTATTCACTATGCAGACTGTCATCATGATGAAATGAATTCACAATTTAATCTCTGGGCACACTCAGAGTTGTCCTAGCAGAAAAATACCAAACAAAATAGACATCTGTCAAAATATGTACATATTTATTCATTTGTTTGTTTGTTTGTTTCAAAATTGCTCAGGTGACGGTAGCTCACCTCATTTTTTCTCACCCAGTCTATGAAAACAGATTAAAAAAGAAGTGTCAAATTAGAAACGTCTTTTAAACATTGTAATACACGCCATAAGAATTTCTAACCCCATCTGAAAGAACTATCTGTATGTTTTGTTTAATACATGTGCTGGCTTGAGCTTTATTGTTACGGTCATAACTTGAGCTTAGAATTCTGTTTTGGGTCATGTATGACAGGTACCTGTGCAAATCAATTGTCTCTTCATTGCTCATGTAAGCCTTAGATTGAATCTTTGTGTTGGTGCTATTGGCATGTGCAAGCTAATTGCCTCATTAACTTTATACGGTCAGTAAAATTACTAACATGTAGCTAATTGTTTATAAAGTATTTTGGTTGATTTGGATTACAAAAAAAGGAGGCCACATAAACCCAATGTTTGTTCTGCATTTTACCGCCTGTGGAGAAATGCACAAGCTATGAGTGTTTATGTGCACACGCTTACAAGTTTTGACTTGCACTGAGGTGTCACATTGCTGATCATTTCTGTGCTATTTCCTCAAATTTGGTAGGTGGCATTCTTACAGTACATCCAATCAGTGAATCAATAAATAATGCAGCCTGCATATTAAGAAAAGTTTAACAAATAAGTGCTCATAATGAAAGTCAGTGTTGTGGGGGTTTTGATTTTTTTTTTCCATAGTTTTCCTGGCACTCTTGCTTTTGATCTGGGAGCTGTTAGGAGCCATTGCACCACAGATGAAAGGAGTTAGAAAATTCCATATCATAACGCAGTTAGATCAGTAATTCATGGAGCAGGTAATTCACAATGACTTGCCAGTCCTTTGATTGCACACGGTTTATGACTATTAGCAGTTTCCCCTTTCAAATTTGTATGCTTCCATACTTCCTTTCTGACCTCTTTTTCATCATTTATAGTCCAATTTGGTAGTGAAAAAACATAACTGGTGCTCAAGTGCATGGCTGTCATTCAAACCCCAATGCGTTACTGAGCAGTTTGACATTTGTGACTATGAAAAAACAACATTAAGCAGGTGTATAGAACACTAACCAGGTCCCTCAAACAATGCTTTATGGGATTCACAACTTGCCTCTAGGCTATAAACCTGATTCAGCCTGAGTTTCCAAGGTAGATTCAGTCTCGATAGTTATACTCCAATACGTATCTTACATTAGAACATAATTGCAATATAGATGACACAAACACATTTCAAATGGAAGGTCATGGGAGAAGAAGTGTTACTTTAAGAGCTTTGCAACGACGTGCTCTTTGAGGTTTAAAAATTATCTGTCCTCAGTTTGTAAAATCAAGGGCTGCATCCTCAGCTTCAGTAAATTGGGTTGCTTAGAGGGGTCCTGGCTCTAACATTTTCTTCGTAGAAGCATAAGGGAGTAAGGTTCAAATTAAAAGAAACCAAAAGAAATGCGGTTTAATCACTTTTAACGTAGTCATCTGCTGTACAGGTGTGCACATATCACATTTTATTTCAGTTATACTTACCAGGTTTCTGGGAACTGATGTTGCAGCTTTACAAAGGTAGAGAGATTTCTACAAGTTGGATGAATAACATCAGGTAAATCTGTTAAAAGAAGTTACTGCTTTGTCTCGAAAGGACTAATATAATGTTCAAGTTGCTGAAAAAGGGCCCCTAAAAAAGAGCATTGCAAACATTTGAGTATTCAAGTAGGAATAAGCACTGTGAGTCTGAACACTAAACAATTCTCTAACGTGCTCAATTAAAATATTTTTGTATATATGAACATTAAAACTCCGCACAAAGTCAGTATGCCTCCCACCTTCCAGTAGGCTGTGGGTTAGGGACTTCCTTCGCCAGGGGTGCATCCGGAGCACCACGCTTAATAGCCATTGATAGACATATCCTTCACGAATTACTCTAATCTCCTTTTGAACCCTGTTGTACTTTTGGCTTCTGCAGCATCCTGTGGTAATGAGTTCCATGATTTAATTGTACATTGTAAAGAAAAGTGCTTCCTTTTGTTTGCCTGAAAATTGCTGCCTAAAGATGTTAGTGGGGGCACTTGCCTACTGTATCTGCTCTCCTTTGTTTAGTAGACAGGGCTGGTTAGTCTGTTCAGAGTCTTAACAAGTTGTTTTTTTTTTTTCTTATGATGGCAAAATCCACAGCCAATAGGAGGTATAACATGACATTTTGAGGTTGCTTCATTACATTATGTATTTAACGTATGAATAGCAGAATTTACAGGTAACTCATCTGAGAGCACTTAATTTTGATATTATGCCTGGGGTTGGTGTGGCACTTGTGAACAAGAAAGCAGTAGTGCCACAAGAAGACTCTGATAAACGTTTTCAACACATGCGTGCGCACAGACATATGTACATATATTATCAGGCTGCTTGAAAGTGATATGTGCTCATTGCCCTTTGTGTAGCACTTCTTGCAGAATTGTAGACGAAGATATTGTGGGGGAAATGTGGAAAGTGCATGGAAAGTGTGAAAAAGATCACACAGGAAAACTGTTTGGAAAGTGAGCACTGGCAGCAGCTTATGAGCAGAAACAGAGCAAAGAAAGTGGACATTTGCCTCCTGCTCTGCTACATTTCTCTTCTTTTGGTTTAGATGGGGTTGCTAGGTGGTGTCCATGCCCTTCATGAAACGACTGACACATGAACAGTCCTACATCAGCAACAGCAAATGTGAGTCAGCCTATGCATTTCACTGCTTGAGTGATTACATGAATTTATCTTTGCCTTTTTTTAATCTTTTGCAAGAGACAAAAAGTTTTGCTCGACTTTATGGGGGAAAATCTGTGCTGTTTCCTGAATACGGGACATTTTTTAGTTTTAGCTGAAGACTTCCCTAGGTTTGCCTTTATCTTCCTCTATTAACTTGGAAAAACTAAAAAGAAGGAAGAAGAAATATACAGCAAAAAACTTAAATTTAAAATTCAAAGAAATTGAATGTATAAAATATTTCTATATTTGTCTAGAATCTGGGGGGGTTTTGTTTGTTTTGTTTTTTAAAAAGCACCAGGCCTTACTGCAGCATGGCATTTCAATAATTTTTAAAGAAATTATAAACAAATTAGATTTTTCTCTTTTTTCATATATACTTCCAAATGTAAATGATTTAGTCAGAATAATTTTTACTAAATAATTTTTCATTCTCTCTCCAGCTTTTTTTCCTCCCCGTTGTTATGCTCTCTGCTTTATTTTATTCTTTCCATTTTTTTCTCAGTACCACTCATGTTTTTTCATAGGCCTGCCAAAAAGTCAACCTTGACTCTTGGTCTGCCCATGTCAAAGCCTTGTTGAACAGCTGGATGAAGCTCAGTAGGTACAGATAGAAATAAGTTTGTTCCAAAATTGGGAGCTTGAGAGGAAAATAAAGCCTGTGATTTTTTTTTCCCCCTCTTCTTACCTGATTTCTTATTTAGGAAGGTGTAAGCTCACTGATTGCTATTTTTAGAAGGTTTTTAATTTTATCTACTCTTCAAAGCAAGCAATACTTGTTTTCTTAATGTTTATACACCTCTCAGCGTAGCAAGGCCCAAGACCTTACTAGCATTTGAGGCAATTCCACAGAAGAGTAAAAGGATGAGTAATTTTAGGGAGACCTTGATGCTTTAGATCTCTCTCTACTCTACTAAACCAGTTTTGCGGGGCTGAGAATGGTGAGTCAGAACGGGAACAGCTGAGGAACAAGCTGCACAGAGAACTCATTAGCCCCCTATCCTGGGCTCCTCTTCTGTCAAAATTAACTCTGCTAGCCAGTGAAATGTCTTAGAAATTGCAACTACCTGAAGGCCTTCAGGTTACTGACATAACACAGTTAAAATTTGGCTCCAGATAAGAAAGAGATCATCTTCAGGACATAAACCACTGGCATCCTGTTAAATCTACTCATTATTTACATTACTTTAGTGGGTATTTACAAGATTGTCTTCTAACAGTTGGGGTTTTCAATGAATTATACTAGATTAAAATCAAACTACTATAGCCTCACTGACTGAAAAAAAGTAAACACCAAAATGAGAGCTTCTGCAATATTCTTTTTTTCTTCTAGCTTATTCTCCAACTTTGACTGGTCTTGCAGTTGATGATGAACATATTGATCAGTATCTTTGAATCTGAATCTATAGGTTTAATTCTGAGACAGAGCAGAATCTTCTCAAAATGAAACAAAACCTGAGAGCCAGTGCTATTAGGAATTCAACTTAAAAAGCTCGTACCATTAGGACTGCCATTTAAAACAACCTCAGTGTTTCAGTGAAACAGATGATTTGAGGTTTTAATATGAAGACTAGCAAGATGCATTCTGTTATAAAATGAGAGTTGAAACAAAAGGTAAGCAGCGTCTTTTTTCCTAGGTACAGGAGACTTCTACTTGGTTTAACAGAGCAACTGTATACTCTTGGAAAAAAAAAAAAAGCCTTTGTTCATGTCCTGTAGCTTAGCAAGCTTAAAGAAAAACATTTCCTAAGCCTATTTTTTTAAAGGAAAAAAAAAAAAAAAGACTAGTCTTCTGTTCAGAGAATTTGGCTGCTCCTTGCAGGTGTTTGGGTTTTAAAATGTTTGGGCAGAACACCAATAATTTGGTTTACAGATTACAGTGTTGTCCAGTTTCCTGCACATTATTGCAATGTGGAACAATGACATTACAACAACTCATGTCTGCTATTAACCTTTTTATTTTTGCCTTGGTCTTTTTAGATTGCGTGTCTCTTCACAAAACATTGAAAGGTGTCTTGGCCAGTTATCTCAGCTGTTTACCTAAGTAGCTACAGGACATTTGTTTCAAGATAGGTTACAGGCACATCACATTTCACCTTCCTGAAGAGGAAGAGGACAGGAAACTTAATTTTGAAGTCCAGCATTGCCAAAGCTTTCTGATGTCCATAAAGATGCCAGACAGTGACATCATAGCTACCATGTGTCCCTTTGCTTTATGGCTGGAACTTCATTGCATGGTGGAAATGTTGCAGGAGAACGATTCATCTTGACTTTCACCAGTGCTGTACTAAGCAAAAGTAACAAATGGTGTCATCGCTGAAGCCTGTGAAAAAATATTTGTAGTCATGGTTGTAGCTGGAGCCAAAGCCAGAGGCATTGAACCAGAACCTACATAGAACCCAAACTTTTCCAAGGTCATATGTTATTTTATTTATTTATTTTAACTTGACTAAGTAGGTTTTTGATCATCTAATCACGGTCCCTGTTCATAACAGTCCTGTGGGTTTGTGAGAAAACAACTCCTCAGGTTTTTAAAATATTATTTCAATTAAATATAATTATTCAGAACAAATGTTTTTACCGGACACATCATGTAACGGCAATCTGTGCTGCTTCTTTTAAGTAGGTTGTAGTTAACACAGGTTAAATGACTACACAAAATAATTAACAGTGGCCTTGTATAAAAACAAATACATTCAGAAATAAGGCTAAAAAAGTCCTAATCTCTAGTGTACTTCACCAAGCAGTATTCTGCTGGCCAAATCCAAAAATATTGGCTTTTGCACCACAACTGTGATAGGCTTCCCTAGAATCAAATGCAGGCCGCTTGCTGCAGGGATGCCTTCTCCGCTGAATGGTGTGTGTTGGAAGCGATTATTCAGTATTTTAATTATATCATGGCAAGTACTGTAGCAACAAGAGACAATATTTTTTTCAGTTCCACTTCTCAGCCACTCAGTCTGTAGAAAGATGTGGCTGCATTCCGCTCAACACCTGACACATGCGTCTCAGAAATGGATCCATTTCAAGTGTAAGTGAAGTGATCCCTGCACAGAAGGCCTAATTTACAAAATTACTGAACCCTCACATTTTTGATGGAAGTCAAGGTGACTTGTCGCTCAAAAACCCTTCCTAGACATTTCCGTCTTGTGGTGGCGACTCCTCGGGTAGAAAAGGCCTACATGGTATATATATGTTATCACTTTTTTTTTTTATTCTTTATGCTAAATCACAGTGAAACTCCTAATGAAAAAAAGAACAAGGAATAGTGCAACTTATAAAATAAAGCTTTTGCTAAGCACTGTAAGTCTCCCAGCTTTACAAGAAAAGCTGCCATGAGCCATCTTTTTAATAACTTTAGGAAATATGATGTTACAAATGTTACAAACATATATAAAGGCACACTAAATGTTATGTCAAAGCTAAGGGCCTGACTTTTTTAACCTCAAAACTAAAGATGCTTTAACCAACCTGTGTTCATAAAAGAAATGTTGATAGACCCTTAACTCTTGTGAAGCCAGTGATTGCTGGCACAAAGAAACAACACATTCTGAAATATGTTACAATAAAGCTACATACCACATAGTTTATGGATTTATAAGATTTAGATTAAACCAGGATCTTTTCCTGTGTTTATCAACAGCATTAAAAAACAAAAAAAACCCCAGTAAGCGAACCTGGAATATCACAAACCAATCAATAAAGTTTAAAAGCTCCAGTGAATCTAACCTATAACAGGTCCTTGTTTGGAGAACATGCTCAAGAAACACATGTGCCTTTAAGAGGTCTTGAAAGAATTTACACCCATGGACCATTACCATTTCCAAACACCCTGCAGCTTTACCAGCCCAACATGTGCTGACTGTATATCACCATGACCCTTTCACTAAAGCTCTTTTGACTGGAGTGCTTTTAATACCCACTTTCTCAGCTGAGCTCAGGAGTGATTTGTTTTACATGCCACATTAATCCTTTCCACATTTTCTGGATGAGGCAACCACAATTCCACTTGTGAGGTGTTTCTAAAACATAGTTATAGGAATAAAGCAGCAGGGTCCCAGACTTGACAACTTCCCTTCGGGCGGCCGACAAAGTGGGCTATCGGGGCTGGCGCTGCGGCTCGTGGCTGTGCCCGGCAGCCAGGGTGGGCTGCTCTCCCCGGTTAGCCGGAGGCCCAATTATTGTTGGCAATTCAGCTACAATTAAAACCCTGTAGGGATCTTCGTAGGTTTAATGTCCAATGAACGCTGATGCAGATTAATAAAACCCAGCTCGTCTTTTATAAGCTTAAGATGAAATGCAACAGAGAGAAACAGAACTGAAAGTATAAATCGCAGCTCCGTAAAACCCAAGAAGTTTATGCCTCACACCTACATGATTGGAGGGAAAGAGCTTTTTATAAATGGGCAATTAGTGTTCAGTGCACTGGCTTTTATTATGTGGTAATTTTACAGTTTTCACTTTAAAGACACCCCCAAAAAAATCAAAGGCCAAATGAATTTCTGTTGTATGCATTTATGAGCTTTCTGCATTTATAATGTTAGCTCAATGTTACTAATGTAGGGTTTTGAAAATTTAGTGTTGTCAACAAGGCTAACAGAGTGACCAACCAATTATAAAACTGTTTTTACATGTCAGCGCTGTGCACATTTTATTAACAAGTTAGTATTATACTCCATTTTTTATGTGTTAAATCGAACTGTACAAGTAACTGAAGGACTAAAATTATGTTTCTACCCAATTTAATTTATTGCTCTTCCCCCATAAATTTTACTTGCAAGTTCAGTGGTCTGAGCTGAACTATAAATTAGAGTGAGGTGAGTCTTATATATAACTTGATTTACTCTGGTAATTTCTGAATGAAGTACCTGAATCCACACGCCTGTCCACAATTGTCTTTATAGCCAGCTATAGCAACAGAATGAAAAAAAACAATGGCTAATTAAGAGTTTTCTGTTAAAAGCTTTTATGGTCATACAGCCGGCTATTCAACAAAACTTCAAACAACAAAAGTAGCTTCATAAGTACTAATGTGCAACCATTCATACCATGTGGCAGGTGTCACCAGGTGGTGCCATTTCAATCTCCCAGACTCTTTTTTTTTTCATTTTTCTTTTATTTAAGCATGAAAGTAACTATTCATTCATGGAAAGATATACTCATTTTTTTCAATCTGCATTATGTACAGTTGTGTGTGAAGAGAGCTCTGTTACCAGAAGGCAAGTTTGCTGTTTGCCTTGATCTCATATTAAAATCTGTTTTTCAAGTGGAATTGTTGATTGTAATCCCAATTTTAGCGATGAGCTGAGATTCCTGAACAAGGGAATTGCTTACACGCTGTTTGATTATCTCTATTCCAGGACTTATTTATATGTGTAAGTAAAACAAGTTACACTTAGAATATAACCAGAGGCCACGTATCTGATTTCTCTGATCTGCCAAGACATCTGCAACTGCTCTGCAGGGAGACAACAATGATGTCCACACAATTTTTCTTTCTTTAACTTGCAATGAGATATTTACTGATCTGACTTTTCAGATATGCTAATTACCTGCAGCTGGGAGCTGCAGACACCCATCATTTTTACAGGTCTCAGGTCTGTGGTCTGACTGCTCTCCTGGGCATCAAGTAAGACTTCTCTGCCAGCTTCACCAGCTGTACTTTAAGACCTTGTTGCCTGCACTTTTTCAGTGTTTTTTTCTTAGCTGACTGTTTGCTGCTGGAGAGCTCAGTAACACAGAAGCATAAGCCTGTCTTCTTCACAATTTTTTCTTGAGAGAGAGAGGACTGTAGTTCTGCTAAGGAAGAAGAAAAGTTTTCAGAAGAAATGTGAGAAGTCCTTCTTTTCACATTTAATCTAGATTCAGTATTGCAGGTATAGAAGCTCCGTCCCTGAACTTGCTCTTCCCACTTTGACTGCCTATTTAAAATACTTCTTGAAGCACATGGGCGAGGAGGGGTACAGCTGAGCCACTGTTTGTTGCCAGTAGGCTAATACAGAGAGCAGCGTGAAGTATCCAAGAAATCGAAGAGCTATTACATCTAGTGAAGAAGAGTGAGAATACACTAATAGCACTTCTCACCACCATTCCCTCATCACATGGACCATGTTGCAATGTCATATGTAACCTCAGTGTGGACATTTATTCCATCAGGGCAAAGCTGACGTGTTTCCCAAAAGACCATGAGCCATCTGAGTCATTCTAGCTGAGCTCAGGTACTGTCTGAACCTTTTCCTAATGCTCTGCATTTGAGGAACACTGCACCTGTAGCAGCAGTCTGCACCCCAGAAGGAAAAGGACCATCTTTCATGGAACAACCAGCCAGCTGGATATTGCTGGCTGTGTAGTGGCTACATTTCCTGAAGGGTACCCTTTATGGTGTCCTCTAAAGGCTTGATTCTTCTCAAATAGAAAACCAGAGAAGTTCTGGCAATGATTCCTGGGGGAACTGGATGGACTGTATGGACCCTGGTTCCTCATGCCCCTTCCAGCTATAACTTCATTGCAAGGCCCAGGGTCACCTGGACTTCCTCAGGCAGGCTCCTGGCAGGCTGGCACAGCTCTGCAGGACACCACCACTGTGCACAGATACTCGTGCCAAGCCAGTGGAGCTCTGGCATTACGTCCACACTACTCAGCCTTGTTCACTTACTCAACTTACACAGAGCATTGCACCAATACAGCAAGTCTGTCTGGTCTTGGAGCTGGCTGGTTCAACATGAGCTTGGCTCCTTCTTTCAGAGTACAGGCATTTCCTTCAGCCCTATAGGGTTGATGTACACCGGTTTTACCACTAAATCTCTTCCCACATCTGTACCTTTGGCTATTGAGGAAGAATTTAATTCCCTAACTTTCCCCTGACCTTTCATTTTATTAAAGAGTCTCCCTGCACAAAATATTAAGATATTTCATGTACACAGAGGGGAAAAAAACAGTCCAACCTGTTAAAATTATTTTAGATACCTATATTGTGATCACTTTACTTACTGTTTGTCACAGAAAATGAGTCACAGAAAATACTGGGCTGCAAGTACTATCCAGACAAATAGCTTTTCAAGATGATGGTCTAGATTGAATGAAAACTGTCATTTCTTTAGCAAGACATCTTCCCAAATCTTTGAGTGCGTGCGCGTTTCTTTTTTTCCCTTAAAATATATATATATTTACCTTAAACGGGAATATTTTAGTAACAACTTGTTTTGCAGAGCAAACAGGAACATACTTTCATTTTGCCTTCTTTATAAATTATTACTTGTTGGCTTGGATTGCTTTTATTTTTATTGTTTTCAGTAGCCATTTGAAAAGAGCTTTCTAATTGTTTGTACCTCAGGATACAGATTTTGGTTGTGAAGAAGACAACAGGAAAAAAACAACCCTTGAGCCTTTTAAAACCTTAGGTAGCGTTTGATCACTTTTAAGATCCCATAATTGCAAAACTCTTTTATATGCCAGGGCAAAAATCAACTCAGCTGTATTTTGTTCTGGTATATAGTCTGAGCCACAAAAATTGCCTACTTCTCTTTTGCCTTTGGGCAATTTTTCAACCTTAACTAAACCAAGTCCATAATGTAGGCCTGCTGGCCAACATTCCAGGTAAATGAATAGCTTTTAAGGAAAAATGATGCTGTTTTTCAAAAGCTTGACATTTTTAAAATACAAGTCCAGAATTGAAGCCTTCAATAATTTTTCCATGCCTATATGTTGCAAGCAGAAAAATGTTACACAAATGAATACATCTGGGATTATTTTCAAGCTGTTATTTCCCACTAGGGAAAATATTTAGAAATAAGGCTCAATTTTTTTTGTGCTGAAACTACAAAGAGGCCAACCATCTTGATGCTTTTCCAGATTTTTTTAATGGTTTTCCTGATATTGTATAGTGACTTTACTGCCCTGTTTTGTATGCCCTTATATTCACCAATAGTAAGCATTTCTGTTGGGCTTATTCCAGTTTTTAAATCTGTTTTGTGGCATTTATGGCCTAAAGCTAATAAGGACATCCAGTATTTTCTTGTAAAATATTGAAAATACCTTTTACCATGAAAATAAAGAGGAAATGTTTTTAAAATTAAAAAAAAAAAAAAAAAAAAGAAGCGCCTAACCAAAGGCAGGAACCGCCCTTATTTTTAACTCGGGCAGGCTTTGCCATAGTGGTAAAGCGCTGTTTCCTGGGCATCAGGGAACTGGCGGAAACTCATCAAGCCCTAAAAGAGCCTCCTAGCTGAACTCAGCTCACTGGGTGTTAGAGTGGAGCCCAGCAGAGGTTTGGCAGTGCCCAAGTACAAAGTAGTAGCACTTGACCATGTTAGACAGAAAACTTTCAATGAAATTTATCTTTATATAAAAATATTAGCTCGTTGAAAATGAAACTTCCTCACAGAAAAGGGCTTGAATGCATTTTTCGACACGAAAAAATCTGGAAGAATTATTCATTTATCAAAACTTTCCATTTTTATTCTCTTTAAAAAAATAGCATCTTGGTTCTCTCGCTTGGGATTGCTTTGCATTTTGGAAAACAAACCAACCGAAGCACAAAAAAATGTAAATAGCTTCTCACATGAAATCTTTTAGGATGACATAAGTACAATGCTGCTTAGAAGACTTTTATTTAAAGAAATAGCTCAGGATTTCAAGTTGTTTTTTTCTTACACAATCTTTTTTTCCTCAGAATTGTGAATGTTGGTCTGGAACAGAAATCCGGTTCCAACCAAGTGTGTGTCCAGTGCTTTCAAATGACACAAGTGTGCTTTTTGGGACTTGTGAAGGGCATGACCATTATGCACATTTTGCAGACTGGAAGCCACGGTGTAGAGCTGCCTTGCTAACCAGGTCAGTGGCAGAATTATTGCTCTTGAACCCCATTTTTACATGCAAATATTAGCCAATGCTCTCTGGGTGATACTCAGGACCTGTCCTGCTCCCTGCTGCATAAACACACTGCAATCCAGTACTCAGGCGGCAATGCTGCCTCTCGGCTTATGTTTTCTCTGCATAATAGAGGGTTAATTTGAATAAATGCCTTATTTACATTCACAACTGTAAAAAATTGCCTACCAAGACCCTATGTACCCCAGCGTGCTGCTTGGTGAAATCACGGTAACATTGAAATCATTATTCTGACAGGAACCCAGCCAGCCAGACGCCTACAGAAGCGCTTTTCCTCTCCTTCGCTTTGGGAAGCACGGCTCGCAGCCCTCTCCAGCAAGCTCTCCAGCTCCATTCATTTATTTATTTGCTGCATCGCCAGGTCACTAAATTCTGGTTTCTGCGGCCCGGGGAGGGGGGAACGAGCTGCCGAGGCGGCGCGGTGGCGGGGAGGCCCTGCCAGCTGCCCCCTCCTGCGGAACCAGCGGCGGGGGGGAGGCAGCTGCAGCTGGAGCTGAGCCGTGTCCCTGGGGAAGGGGGGCCATGGCCACACATCCGACACCACCACGGCTTCCTAGCCAGCCACCTCATCCCAGTGTTTACAAGGAATTGCATGTATTTTGAAGGAAAATGGGATGGCGCTGGCCTGGCTCCGCACAGGTCTGCTCCTGCTGCTTCGTGCGGGATGTGTAGGATTTGGGTAGAATGCGGGCTTTTTTAAAGTTTTAATTTAAAGCGTCATTGCATTGCAAAATAAGGAAAGGAAGAAGAAAAATACATCTACAATGAATGTCACTCTGAGAGTCACATCATCCACAAGGCATTGCTAGCCAGTAGCTAATTATTACCCGGCTCTCCTCCCACCGCTGCTTATTAGGAAAGTTTAGATATTAGTTCCCGTTTGCTGTTCAGAATAGCGCAGATGGAAGGAAATGAATATGCCATTTGCTTTTTGTGACCTCAGGGGAGTGGAGCAAAAAATGGATGTGAAAACATTGCCAAAACCCTGAAAGTTATATTCTCTCATTCATTAGTTTTCCTGCTTCTCTATTCCATATGCCCTCCTTTCCTTCGGCTCCATGGAAAAGTATTGACGAGCCAAACGAGTAATACAATTAGAGCTTATGTATGACCTGAATGGTGCATGTGGCTTGACTGGCCTGTTAGCCGGGGTGGCTGCCGTGCTTCCAGAACCGCTGAGAATAGCACAGACGATGGCCACAAAAGTCCACAACTCTCTTTACTCTCCATAACCTCTTCTGACGTATTATTTGTGGATTAGTGCACGTGAATGGTTCAATATAGCAAGAAGTCACAATGAATAAACAGAAGGGACCAGATTCTTCATAAGGATGTACACATGGTTCTCATTTTAGGGCCTGAACCAATTCACTTAAGTTACTGTAAATCCTGCTCTTGACTTCAATGGGAATCTAGCCTTTCTGGCTAGCTCTAGTAAAGGACTTAGGCACCTAAAGCAGGATGTAGGTGGAACAGTATCCAAAAGTGCTCTCCAGAAACCCGTGCTTGGCTGCTGCCTAATCCTGGAGGCGCCTAGTCTTGCAAGGTACCTCCCTTTTCGATTTTAAATTTCTGTAGGTGACAATAGTTGTCCAGATCGTGTCCAGATCAGCCTGGTCTGAGCAGCTCATCAGCCAGTTCTTTCCTAAGACTGGTCCAAAGCCAGGAACTAAGCAGAAGACGCCTAAGACGTTTGAAGGCCACATCTGGTAGGCGTTTTCAGAGCATCCTAGCATACACTGATGGATCAAATGCTCTTCATATCACTCAGCTTTAATAGTAAATGCCAAAAGATATTTCTTCCAAACCAAATCTGAGAAGAGCAGGCACTTTTTTTGTTTGTTTGTTTGCGTGTGTGTGTGTGAAGGCAAAAAGGGTAATTTGATGTAAATTGGAAATATGTTTAATTATTCAACGTATCTTCACAGCCCCTTTTTCCTCCCCTATGTGTTTAAAGGGCATTTTTAGCTCAACTTGACTGGAGTGGAAAATAGTCACTTTATCCCTAGATAGTCTCATGACTAGGAATGTCCACATTCCCTAAATCAAGTAGAATGGAATCTGTGTCAAATGATTAAATCTGGAAATTCTTTCCTCACATCTAAGTTTGGAAAGAAAACCTTCCCTTCAGTCTCTATTAAGATTGCAACTTATTAACAGAAAAGAACACTATTTGCAGAAGTAAGCTGACTTTTGCACAGGTAAAACACGGTACTTTGGAGGCACAGGGGAATGCTGTACATTGTATGCACACTGCAAGGTGGAAGTGTTAACTCTGTGTCAGACATTTGGCAAAATAGCAATATAGCAACAGAAAAGGTACATTTTCAACACATCCTACTTTGAAAAGAAAATAACTTGGCTTCTTAGAGGTATTTTTTCATTAAAATAGGGGCTTTGCTGTGGCATTTATGTGTCAGGAGGAGCCCATTAGTCTACGATGATATTCTTTTTCCACTGACATTATCTTTTAATTATATCATACTTAGCCACATCGCTAGTGGAGGATCGATTTTTACAGCCCAGTTTACATATAGCTTCAGCATCTAATCCTGAGGAGGTGTTACACACTTTGAGGTTTCTGCTTCCCTTTTTAAAAATAATTTGGAACTCATGACTGCTTAAAAAGGCATCAACAAAGGTGCCTGTCTTTCCTTTGAAGTAATTTTTTGCGGAAATCACAGTCACTGACCAAAAGGTTTCAAAAGATTAAATTGTGCTTATTTTACGACATTTTAAAACAGCAGGGTTAAATGCTGGGCCAGCTGCCAGGCAGTCAGCAGCACCCATACTTTCATGTTCAGCAGCCAGACACATCTACAGCAGTTATTTCTGAGTAGTTATTCCTGAAATATGTCACTCAGAACAGCAGAGGGGTGCATGCTTTGATGACGGGTGAATGAAAATGTATTTTATATATATACCATGAGTGTAATGAATTTCAGAGTAATAAAAAAAAAAGAATGTATTGGGTAAATTAGATATTTATAATTCTCTTTGTCAACAATGGCTTCTCCCTATGGTTGGAATCAACTTGGAGAGCCACGAAATCATGGATATCAGACACTTGTGTCCCATAGTGCATTATCCGCATGTGGCAAAACACTTCTCTTTGCTGCTCACTCCTTTGTACAGGGGCTGCAATGGACTGAGGCTCAGTTTAAACTCCCAGAACTGTTCAGAAAGGGAGACATAAATCTTGACATAATCTTTGATGCGGAACCAGAGGAGAGGGAGACGGATGCACTGTCCGTCCTGGGCAGCAGCAGTGTGGGCTTAGTGGATCTTGTTTGAAGTTGAGCTCTGTTGCAGTCAGGAAGTGATCTGCTCAATTTTATAAATTTTTGTTTGGGTCTTTTCTTTCTAATCCTCCTGTGCTGCCTGGTTTCCCTCGCCTTGTGGGTTTTTTTCTTTTTTTTTTTTCTTTTTTTCCTCATCTGCCTTTTTGCATTTTTGAGGACCCACAGGCCAGACCCTCTGTGCTGGTTTCCGTCACTTTGTATTGTGCAGGTGTTGCAGAGTGCTGGCTTAACCAGCCCCTGGGGGACGCTCCCCGCGCAGGGAGCCATGCAGCCAGCACAAGGCGGTATAAACAGCCCTTGTGCCAATTCTTCTTCCCATGCTGGCACAGGGAGTGACTGAGAGACCCACAGAAGCAGAAAAGAGTGCTCTTGGTTCTTAATGGGTACATCTTGGGGACTGAAAAGAGCTTGGATTAGTTAGGGTGTCCTTAAACTACATAAGATTATCTGAGTTCTGCTGTGGCTCAAGCTGACACAGGAGCAGCCGCCGAGTTGTGTGACCATAACCGGCTCCCCATCTCCTGCTCTGAGTGGATCTTGGCACAAGGTAGAATATGGGCCTTTTATTCTTGTCCTGCTGGCTGGATGAAACCCCACTGTCTACAGATCAAAGGGGTTTGATGGACTGCCAAAAATAGTAACCTATACGTAAAACATGTGCTCCATTTATAGTGATCATTTGGAAAGTTTCCTGCTACTGCAGAAATGCAGATTACATTGATTTACTGTCCAGTACTGCAAAATACTGAGAGGCTTTTCAATGACTTCTATTGTATGCATTTGCAGAAAGGCTGGGGAGATTTCTTCTTCCTTCCTTCCTTTCCTCTTTGGTATATAATACCTATATAATACATAATCATGTGAAGTACATCTTTCTGAGTTTTTGCATAGCTTTAGTGAAATGGCTTAATATCTACTCTATACTTTGAAAGACATTGTCACCTGCACTGACGTCTTTGAGAAATGAAGTGCTGCTTCTTTTGATGTCAGGAATATCTCTCCAAAATTTATGGAATCATTTTGTTTTACCTCTCACTCTACAGGCTTTCTATTAGCTACGGAATATGTCCTGCATGTCGTTTTCAGGCACGCTGATGGTTTTTGTAGGAACAGACCAACGCTTAACATAGCAATTAAAGAGGAAGGTACGCACAAGTACAGCCACCTTGTGCTCCGAGTGCAGGTCTGAATCTGCACTTCAGCCCACCTGTGCTGTGGCCAACACACCCTTTCCAAGCCTGTTGAACGAAAAAAGCTGCTTTCAGAGTCCTTCCTAGAAGGTTTTTAATACCACAGAACAGGCACAAAGGTGCTGCATTTACAGACAGCCTGAGCTCAGGTTGTTATTACAACAAGGAAGATGTGCTACATTGGGCAGTATGGACTGATGTGGACACTTACAGGTAAATCGGGGAGTATAATAGTGCTAAGCCCTCTGCCAGTTAAACCTACACAGATCTTTTCTCTATGTTAACCGAATAGGATTTGATACCTATTTTACAAACAAAGCTGGAAAGAAAGGAGCGATCTGTAGATCCTAAGTGTAAGAAGGCTGGTTATTCCATGTACTCATACATATATTCTGAAAAGCTTAAATTTACTGAAAAGTTCACTAATGTAAGAAGAGAATAAAAGCTCAAGAAATGAGCAGTGACAGTAGCCTGTGTCCTGCAACCTTTTGGCCTGTTTGCAAACAGTTATCCTCTTTGGTGGATGATAAAGAACATGAGCTTGGCCTTCATTTCATGAGTCATATTAAAGAAGGATGTCATAATTTCATAGAATCATAGAATACCAGATTGGAAGGGACCACAAGGATCATCTGGCCCACCCTTTCTTGGTAAAAGCACAGTCTAGACAAGACGGCCCAGCACCCTGTCCAGCTGAATCTTACAAGTGTCCAGTGTTGGGGAATCCACCACTTCCCTGGGGAAATTATTCCAACGGCTGATTTTTCTCATCATGAAAAATTTCCCTCTTGTGTCCAATCGGAATCTCCCCATCATCTTTTCTGATGTGACTCCTTGTCAAAAGGGAGTCTCCATCTTCTTTGTAGCCACGCTTTAAATACTGGAACGTGCTGATGAGGTCTCCCCTGAGCCTTCTTTTCTCAAGGCTAAACAAGCCCAGTTCCCCCCAATAACTAATATACCTAACAATATTCAGAAATGCCTCTTTTCCCTTCCTGGTTTTACTTTTCAAAGTCCTTTTCCTTCAGACCCTAGTTGCTAATAGGCACCATAAGAGTTAATTATTCTATCTCTGGATACTATTAAATTCACCCCAATTCACTCCTCTGCTTCCCGTCTGTTAACGTCCTAAGGATCAAAGCTCAATATAACTATTTTAGGCCAAGAGTTCAAAATGCTACCATTCGTATTATAACTTAACAGGAAAGCATGAGTTACTTTTCCTCCTAATAAATCATATCTTTTTGAATATTTTTTTTTAAACTGAAGAATCAATTCATTTTTTTCCTATTTTATAGCCCTGGGAGCCTAATCTCAAAGATTACATCAATCTGTTTTCATGCACCCATTACGTGCCAATTATTTGAAGCAGAAAATATAAAACCAATTTAAAAATACTGAGTAAGAAAAGGGTAGAAACATTTCAGAAGGAAACATGGAGTTAGAATGGCAGAAAAACCAAACAAAGCACACCTTTCCTCAGCTATTTTTCCTTTACTTGTGAATTACAAAGACATTTTTCTTTTAGATCTCTGCTGAATTCCCAGCAAGTGTTGCTAATAGCCACTCCGTTTACAACCTGAAGACTTTGCACGGAAGGGGCTGTTTTAATTAGCTTTTAAATGCGATATCCCCAGCAACGCCTTTCAGAACTTCCCGCGTTCTCCTCCAGAACGTGTCGGCTGAGTGTCGGCTTTTACCCTGACACCATTTCGGCTTAAACGGCCACCAATCTGCCCTCCACGCTGCGATCCGCTCGCACGCTCCGCATTGTGCCCGCTCGGGACGCTCCGCCCCGGCGCAAACCCCGCTCCCGCGCTCCCCGCGCGCAGCCCGCGCCCCCGCGTCATCGCGGCGTCAGTCACGGCTCCCCCTAGCGGCCGCGCCGCGGGACAGCAACCGGCTGCCTGGCGACAGATGACGTCAACGCCCGCTTAACTCTGTATTCGCTGGTTCCAGCTCAGCTTGCTCTTCCGAGGTTTCTCGCTCACTTTGGCCGCGCACCGTCACTCATCTGGGGAAAGGGGAAAGGGACCTGGGGGTCCTGGTGGACAGCAGGATGACCATGAGCCAGCACTGTGCCCTTGCGGCCAAGAAGGCCAATGGCATCCTGGGGTGTATTAGAAGCGGGGTGGTTAGTAGGTCGAGAGAGGTTCTCCTTCCCCTCTACTCTGCCCTGGTGAGACCTCATCTGGAATATTGTGTCCAGTTCTGGGCCCCTCAGTTCAAGAAGGACAGGGAACTGCTGGAGAGAGTCCAGCGCAGGGCCACAAAGATGATTAAGGGAGTGGAGCGTCTCCCTTATGAGGAAAGGCTGAGGGAGCTGGCTCTCTTTAGCTTGGAGAAGAGGAGACTGAGGGGTGACCTCATTAATGTTTATAAATATATAAAGGGTGGGTGTCACGAGGATGGAGCCAGGCTCTTCTCGGTCACAACCAGTGATAGGGCAATGGGTACAAACTGGAACACAGGAGATTCCACTTAAACATGAGAAGGAACTTCTTCTCAGTGAGGGTGTCAGACACTGGAACAGGCTGCCCAGGGAGGTTGTGGAGTCTCCTTCTCTGGAGACATTCAAAACCCGCCTGGACACATTCCTGTGTAACCTCATCTAGGTGTACCGGCTCCGGCAGGGGGATTGGGCTAAATGATCTTTCGACGTCCCTCCCAATCCCTAACATTCTGTGATTCTGTGATTCTGTGAATGACGGCCTGTTGCTTCCCTGAGCTCTGCTGAAGAAACGTTGAGGGGTTGCACGATTTATGGTTGGATGCGATGATCTTAAGGGTCTCTTCCGACCAAAATGATTCTCTGATTCTATGCCTCACTGCTTCGGCCTGTTAAAGTTGATGGGAAGGAAAAGAGGAGCTCTGTACGGGTGAGCACGCCAATGGCCATGGCGAGGGTGTCATTGCAACAACCCCTGTAGAGGGTGAGGGTAAAAAAACTTGAAAGTTCAGTTTAAGTGACAGCCTTAAAGTGCTTGTTTCAATATTTTCATTCTAAAAACCCTATTAAAAGCCAGGGCTCTGTTATTGCATGTCTGTAGTATGCCAACCTTTGTGTCAGGGTTGTGACTTCTTCCTCATAAACAGGGCACTGGAGTATAAATGTAAGCCACTAATTAATAATTCTGTGCTGCTTGCAAAGTATTTATCCATGTCAAATATGTACCTAAGTTATGTTGTTTATAAAAAGAGTTCAAATAGCTTTCCTTTCAGCTCATACAAAAGGCGCTGAGATGGAAGTCGAACACTTTGCAGAAATAAACATTCACTTTTGAGGTAGTGCTGTTTAAACCATGTTGTATGACTGACGTTGGCTCCAGCTCAAGGACTGACACGTCCCCTTCGCAGCCCACCACACCAGCCTCCTTCCCCTCACAGTTCCACCCACAGCACCAGCCCTTTCCTTTCCTCCTTTTAAGTTGATGCCCAGGACTTTATATTAGTCATTTAGCCATACTCAGCTGTACAGCATAAAGTGCATATTTTTCCTTCTGCATAGTGGTGTCTTTATCAGTAAAATTTCGATGGACCTTGATGTTCAGAGGGGTGAAAAGATGATGGGAGAGTGGAATAACCCAGGCCAGCTGCGTGTATTCTGACTGCTTATTTAAGCAAAGGTAAGGAATGGCAGTCTGTCTGCAAAAGGCAAAATATTACAGGCTATATCATAAGGTTTGGATGTGAACATAGGTACACAATGCTTCTTTCACAGGATTCCTGCTGTAAATTCTGTCTTTTACTGGGTGATTCAATCCTCTGTAATGAAAAAGTTGCCCCACTGAACTTTCCTGGCTTTTTTTCTTTCTGAAGAATAGTAATAACAGAGACCAAAACAAAAGACAGAAGAAAATATACTCCAGCCTCTGTTAAAAGAATCTTTCTTGGAAAATGAACAGCCATGATAGTGCTGGGATCAGCCATTCAAAGGCTCTGAAACTTTGCCATAACCTCCACAGCTGCTACAGAAATTCATTTGATACAGGGCTACATTCCCTGTATGGTTAATTCACACTTATCTGGTAGGTGACCTATCCAGTATGAAGACACCTGAATGCAGAAGCAGTACAGCCATATTTGAATCATCTATATTCCCTAGTTCAGAGAGGTGCCATATTAAAGCATCAGCTTTTTCGCCTCTCTGTCTGATCTGATCGTGTGGGTTGCTGTAAAACAAATGTTGCACTACCCATGTTTTCGGCTGGCCGAGGTACCCTTCTCATGTGTTATACAGCCTTGGATAACAGAAATCTAACTAAATAGCAGACACTGTGCACCCATGGAAAAATGAGGCAATAATCCTTATTGTTCTTATGCTTCCAAATTGGCTACATTTCTCAGAGAGCTTATTTATTAGTTCTGTGCAAAGATCCTTCAATAAGCGTGTCTGCTTTTTTGTAGACCACTTCTTTTTTTTTTTTTTTTTCAAGCTATGCATGTGTTAATACATGTGTGGATGCAAATTGCTCCCTAAATTCTTAATTAGCTTAGGACACTGTACTCTGATGAAACCCAGACTATGACAGATATACACACAAACGGGTCCCTGTTTTAAATGCCTACTTTCTGCATAAAATTATTATATCTTACACAGATTCAGGCAACTATAGCAGGTCACCATGCTTCTAGTGGTATAACCCCAGAAACACAACCTGAAACCTAAAAAACTGGAAAGTGTTCAATCAACATATCAGTTTATTGCTAAAGCAAGCTCATATTCCAACCAAGAGAATATGAAAATCAATATACCAATAGACCATAGTCTTTTATTAACTACTGAGTGCTTTAAAACATGACAACGTGCAAAGTCTTTGTGCAAATTGGGTGCCATGTTTCACTTTTGGAAGTTGAATGTGTGGTGGATATTTAAAGATGCAGTCTAGTAAATATAAAACTGACAGATGTGCACCAATACGGTAAATTCTAAAAGTGCAGGTGATGCACAAAGAGTTCAGGATATTTCTTCCTCAAGTATATTCTACTCTATATGCTGTATGATAGCTGTTAGGTAGGCTTAAAGAATTACTCTATAATTACATTCTCACAGGATGTCCTTTTGTTTTTCCAAGGAATATTCCCCAGTGTTTCTCTTTCCCATCAGATGCCTCCAGCATGACCACAGGAAGACATTATTTCCCCCTTGCTATACAAGAATATGTATCAACAGAGGACCTATGCCATGCTGTTAAACTAACAATTGTCCAGCAATTTATTTCTCTCTTGTTTCTCTTTTTCCAGTAGAAATATCTGATCCGAACCTGACCAAACTGACTGCAGACATTTTTGTTGACTTTATGGGCTTTGGTTCAGACTCTGTCTGTGATAGAAGAGAATCGGCCATGCAGGACAGGGGTGTAATTCCATCAAGGACTTCTGGTGACCTCATAAAGCATCAGAGCTGGCATTGACTTTAATGGACACCACGTGGTTAAATTCCCATGCATCATTTTGAAAATGTAGGGCTTCATTCGATATTGCAGAAGGATACCAGACCTACCATGTCAAATTGTTTCTCTTTCTTCTAAAGGAGCCACTCGCTTTATGTTACAGTCAGTCCTCTTTGGTAGCAAATGAAATATGCCGTTCTGGAAAATGAGTATTTTCTCTGGCAAAATGAACTTGAAAAGCACGTTTCATAGAAAAGCACATATTTGGGTTATATTCTTTTAAATAAACTTTCTAAAAAGATGGCAATAAATTCAAGGAAAGGTGTGGTTTTTGCAGCATTGGCTTTGCTCACAAATTTTTAAGTATGAGACATATTTAAAAGATTAATTCATGTATCAGTTAGAAAATACAGAAATTGAATTTTTTTGGGTTAGTTGAAAAACTAGATCATAGTAAACCTGGTTTAAGTTATACCAGGTAAGTTAGCTCAAATTGCTGATGTGGAATGACCTCAGTTAAATGTGACTTTAACTAAAGCTGTTTAACTGTATTCAGTAAATCAGTTTTAGGACTTTGTTGTTAGGAATTTCCAGGAATTCAAAAAGGTTGACTTGAAGTTTCAGTTTGTGGAACTTGTTCTATCTCCTTTGTAAGGCACTTGCAGATTTTCCCTTCTCTCAACCTAGATTTTGCCTGTTGAAACCAGTGTACAGCCTTTGTGCATACCTATAAAATAATGTTGGTTATCAGTCCAAAACTAACGTCTGGCAGCGTGGCTATGATTCAGGTAAGTATTGTAATAGAAACATAACCTAAGTTTGTCAACTTTTTTGTCATATGTGACATCATTATATAGCAAGGAGATGTTTTAAAAATTGCTCATTGCAATGAGTGCATACCAGGAAAGCATCTGTACATCTTAATTCTGAGACTACAGATCAGTGAACTGCCTAATCTCTATTTTGCCATTGACATGGTAAGTAATTTTATTGCTGGCTTGGTCCATAGATAACAAAATCTTTGTGCCATGGCTAGATAATGGTCCTGTATGGATACATACATATGTTGTTTTTTATTCAGCTTCAGGAAGAAAATCACCTTGAAATTGAAGGGGGAGAGAGGACACTTTCTAGAGACATTATTCAAAAACTACTTACTGTGGCCATTCTACTGCCCTAATGTGGTGTCCCTGGTATTGGTCATTCTCTGGGATAACCATACGTATCACTGCTCCCGATGTCATATTGCAGTGAAAATTACGTGTCTTTCACCATGTGTGTGGCTCAGCCATAGGGTATAGCATATACATTCTTCCTTGTAGTTATATCCCATGTCACAGAGCCAGGTGGAGTAATTTCATGGCTTTAGTTTAGTTTAAAAGTCTTCTTAAAGAATTGCAAATGTGGGTGTATGGGAGAAGGTTGGTTCTCCAGTGTTAGTGTCATAGTACAGTGTATGTAGATATTATACAAGAAGCTCCTTCTTAACAGCACTCAGAATTATTCCAGTTGTAATCTCATAGCTGAGATAGTTAATAAATTACAGGCATATGAAAGGCTGTAATGGCCTTGGGATGCAAGTTATATTGTAGTAGGTTAGATAGTTTGTACAGGAGGAGGATCCCTAAGGCTTGTTGAATAAATAGATGGATCTTCTTTGTGCTTCATGGAAAATGATGTATGTTTTTGGTTTGTTTGTACTGCTTTCTCCACATGAAATGTGTGTTTGGTCCAACAATTCTGTGGTTTCCTCACTTTGTGATAATAATTAACACCCTCACTGAAGTCTAAGCAGTGATGACATTTGTTTAGGGGCCTGACTCTGATTTTTGTTGCTGTTTTGCCTTATGTTATTTTCAATATGCAATTGAAGCCATTTTGGAAAATCTAAAGGTTCAGAGATTGTTGGTTTTGGTCTCACTGACCATTTAGAAAATCTTTCATGCAGCATATCCTTCAGCATTTGAGGATGCACAACCTCTCCAGCCTTGTCTGGGTTGACAGTAGCAACCTGAAACTGAAGCTAACTATGCAGGGCTCTAAATACAGCTAGGAAATATATATATACACATATATATATATTTTTTTTCTCTGAAGAAACAGAGAAATAGACATGATTAATACAAAAGTAAATCAGTCATAAGGTAACTATTTTTTAGGAGGTAAATGTGCTAGAAGGGAAAAAAGAAAAAATATCTTAAACTTTAAAGATTCCTGAAGCTTTGGGGAAAAATTATTTTAAGAAAGATGACAATGGTTCTCTACTGCCCTCAATAATCTTGTAAAAAAGATTGATAGCTTTGGAGTAGATGTACATATTTTGAACTTCCTTTCTGGACAGAGCACAAAGAAAACCTGGCTTGTTTGTGGTTGTAGAAGAATCATAGGTGGCTTTGTATAAGAAAGGCAGGTAGCTGCCGGGGACATGCAAGCCTCCTTCCCTTTCCCTGTTCTTTTTTTTCCGTAATAACTTTTTTCAATATGTTGTCATTTTCCCCCCCATTTTTCCTAAATAAAGTGAAATGTCAAATCAGCAGAGAATTAAAATGTATTTATAAAAAAACAACCAAAAGGGCATCTGATGTTTTACAGACATTCCAACACCTTCAGGAAATTTGAACTCACACCAAAGGGTCTGATATTCATTTGAATCTCCATCTGTGCTGAAGCACATGTGTGCGCACAACACACATTGAACCACTACAGTGGAAAAAAAATCTCTGCTCTTAAATTATAGCAGCTCTCTACAATTCTTCCGTAACCACAAAGGCTTTGGTAGTCTTGAGACATTGCAGTGGCTTTGGGTGATCTGATCACAGAGCTCCATTATGTTAAAGAAATCCCTTTGCTGAAAGGTATGGAAAAGCTGTGGGAGCAGCACAGGGAGCTGCGAGCACACAGCATGGGGGCAGTTGGGAGCAAAGGCGAAGGGTTCATGGAGTTGATGTGACAGCAGACGCCCTACAGCCAGAGCTAGCACTGGAAACATTTGAGTTTGAGTTCCGTTTGAGTTCCCTCACCAGAAATCCCTATGCTTGCAGGAAAGGATATAGTCATTAGTCCTCAATGGGAATATGACCTTTCCCTTTAAGTATCTGTGTGATGCTTTTGATCCTTTTGACTCTCTCTAAGGGATAGATTGAATATGTGGCACAATGTCTACTCCTGAGTGAGGATTAAGCCTGGCTTTTGGAAGCAGAACTATATTGCCTAACCCATCATCATTTATCACACTCTCTGGGGACCTGTTCTCCATTTTTCTTCCCCTCCCCCTATACTTTTAGAAAATCCCCTTCTCTGGGGTTTAATATTGATTTCAGCTGCATCGGCCTTGGCTCCGCTGTAGTTACTTCTGATTTTACACTTAAACAGGTCTTATGTCTCAGATATCTTGTTAAACAAAGTGCTATTCTGAGGCTCAGCCCTTGTGCAACCTGCACTCCTCTTAGCACATTTCCGTGCATGCATTTTAATAATAAACACTCGTAAAATGATTTATAGGTTCGTATCACCCTGTATTTCAATGGAATTCCCTGAGGATAAACCTTGCCCTATAATACTTGTATTCTGATTTAGTGAAGCAGTGAAGCATGTGATTACCTTCAGGACTTGTGTAAATCCCATTAACTTCAATTAAGCCCAAGAACATGCTTTAGTGCTTCACTGAACAGGGATGCTTAAGGCTAACATGCACGTAAATATTTTTGCT
This sequence comes from Caloenas nicobarica, assembly GCF_036013445.1. Lineage (NCBI taxonomy): Eukaryota > Metazoa > Chordata > Aves > Columbiformes > Columbidae > Caloenas > Caloenas nicobarica. The sequence goes on along the minus strand of NC_088246.1, from coordinate 31,669,334 downwards.
GAATCAAGTCTTAGCGTTTATCCATTTTTGTTCCCGTTCCTCTTCTGCTCTGTCTGATGATGTAATAATTTTCGTCTTGTAGTATCTTTGCATGCTGCTTCCAAGTTAGAAGCTACAGAGGGACAGAAGGTCTTATTCAGGGGAGGATAAAATTAATCCATTCTGCACCTGTGAACCAGAGAAGTCCCAGCAAGCTTCCCAGTAAAATGAAAAAGTGATGGTATGCCACGCTGGCTCATAAAAATGTAATTTAAGCACTGCCCTCTCAATAAAAATATCACATTTAGGACACAGTAATCCCCTTCTGAACCTTATCTTACTTTTCAACAGCTCTTTGGACTCTTACAATTGATGCACTTTGAATTTCCTGTTGGTCAGGTAGCGTGACTTTCTGTACCTCCCTCCCACAACCACAGCTTTGCACTTTATTCTAAGCAGGAAATATCCAGACACAGGCGGAAAACTGAATCCATGGTCCAAAATTCAGTAAATTCAGGAGCTTTTAGGTACTTAGTTGACAGACGTCAGAACTAGCAGTGCTGCAAGCTGTGGCCTTTGCACATATTGCGCTAAAATGAATGAAACTTAAAAAATGCTTTTCAATTGTTTTCTCAAGACTCCTGCCAGAGTCTTTGCCTTCTTTTCATACTTTTTTCTTTTTAATGAGCTCTTGATTTATGACAAGAAATCACCAGACACCTAGGTTCTCTGGGCTTATTAAAATAGACAAATTCTTTGGTGTAAGAAAATCATTGTAAGAACATATATTTTTTCCATACTAGATGGAATCATTGTAGGCAAGTGCCCCAGCCCTCCTCCCAGCTATGGTATGGGGGTTATATTTCAGCACAAGGAAAAAAATAAGCTTTTCCAGTTCCTGGCTCAATAAAGCCAATGTTTTCATTGGGGTCAGAAGGATGATTCTGTTCTTGTCCCCCCAGTATTCTGCATTCTATCTATATCAAAAGATGTCCTTTCTCTGCCTTAGCATGCACAGCGTAATTAATCTTCCAAATAGGAGTCATCTTCCTAGCTTCCATGTCTGATTTGCAGGGGTGATTTATATGCTCACAGTCTGTTTTCACGATGTCTTTCCTGGCTGTCTTGTATCTCTCCCCTGTGGAGCACTGGGCCTTAAAATCATTGCAGTAAGGACAGGCAATCAGTCTTCTTTAGATACATATTGGATTTTACTGGTGCCTAAGCCTGTAGAATGTGCCAATGTCTTTTGTGGTTCTGGCAGGGAAACCGCAGGAAAGTGTGGAGTTTTGGTTTGGATAACCGAGGAGCTGGTTGGGACTTTTTAAGCGAAGTGTTCTTTTTTATTGTTCTTTTCATCAGATAATGCTGGGAATATATGAACAAGTTTCAGAAGGAGTTTTGGAACTTCAGGGTGGCGTTTCTGCTCAAAATCACAGAGCCATATGTTACCTTTGGATTCTCTCTTTGGAAGCAACCTGGTTGCAAAGTGCAGCTCTGCTTCATTCAGGTAAGGGATTTAAGAATATAAGAATGGCCATATCAGACAGACCAGAGGCCTCTCCAGCGCAGCAGCCTGACAGTAGTCAGGAGTACATGCTTTAGGAATGCGTGTGCTTAAGGCCAGACATGTACTGACATTTTCTGTCCCAATGCAAATTGGAGTCAGTCATGTGCCATTTAACTCTGTAACTAATAGTCCTTGATAATTTTTTTCATGAATATTTCTAATCACTTCTCATACAATATAAAATTGTAGCACCTGCAACACCCTTTAAAGAGGTTTCATAGAGCTTGCGTGTGCTTTGCACAAAGTGTCTTGCATGAAGAATCTCTACTTTGGGCTTGCAAGCCAATACTTTTATGTGACAACCTCGAGTTCTTGTACAGGAAGAATCCATGACCTGTTATTTCTATCTACCTCCTCTTTGCCATTCAGTGTTTTTTATACCTTCATTACTGCTTCTGTGGTCTGTTTTCAAAGTAGAACAGTCCTGACCTGCCCAACCTGCATCGAATAGAAGCTATTCCACACCTTTCTCCTTCCCTGAAATTTATCTGAAACAATTCCAGTACAGTTTCTTGTCTGTACCATATCAAGTATGCATGGTCTAACCTCAGGCTACAATGGTGGGTTTTGTTTTTTGGGGGGTTTGTGGGGGGTTTGTTTGTTTGTTTGTTTGTGGGGTTCTTGTTTGGTTTTTTTGTTGTTGTTTGGGGTTTTTTTGGTGTATAAAGACTTAAATATTAACTGAAGTAAGGTTTGCCTTCTGGTTTCAGAAAAGTGAGTGCTTCAGTCACAGAACATGTGGGCAGTCTTTTCCTTCCAGTGCTTCAATGGATGTTATTTAAAACAGTGAAGAGTAGTATTTAATGCCCCAAAAGAAAGATGGAAGTATCTGCGACCACCTCTGTAGCCAAAAGCTTTTGGCTTGGAAGTAGAAATCTTAGGACTTGCTGGGCTGCCTGAATTGACATGTCATTTCTTTCTGTCTGGAGTGAGTGATGAGGCCTCTCTTTACTTTTTTTATTTGAAAGGCCCTCATTTCATCCCACCATAGCATGAGAGTGAGGAGAGTAAGAAGAGAAATGTAACACAGGACCTGAAAACAGCCAGCTCTAGCCTCTGCAATGTCAAGTGGAACAAGATTACAGGTATTATATTTTCAGTCTGAACAACCTGGGTTCAATTCACTTGCCTAAACATAGATTGTGGGTGCCATTTGAGACACTGTACAGTACCTGAAACACCTATGTGGGGCTGGCAGACAAGGAAAACTTGTGTCTTTCTGGAGTGACATCTGGTGAGCTGACTGGGTATCTTCAGAGATTTCAAATACCACATAATACACATGTTTGGCAATTGCATTGCACACCTCATTTCTTTCATTCTGGTTCTCATTTTCTGTGCCCTGCAGATTTGTTTAAATTCAGAGATTTGTAGTACAAGTCAGGTACAACATTCAGTTGGGTACAATTCTGTCTGTTTATAAAGGATCTGCACAAAATCCTGTTTCCTAAGAAAACAGTAGAAACCACCGATAACATTTCTAGCTTACCTGCATTAAGTTGTTTTCTGCACTCAGGTTAATGTTCCACGTTTCTTCTCAAGTCTACACTCTCGTGACTGTTTCCCCTGAAGACTTCTGGCTTCTGTTTTGTTTTGATGTCCTTAAGGCATACCACTTGTCCATCATTCAATCCTGCATTAGATTGAAGGAATCTCTAGGCCCATTTGACTTTGCCTAGGGTTAGACCTTCCTGTGTTCTTGGACATTTTTTTCTGCTATTTCCAGGTATGTTGCTATGTGTATATATCTTTCACTTAACTTTGTGAATCCAGAGACTTTATACAGATCAGTCACAGGCTATTGATGACAGCCTTGAAAGCCTCCCATCTTTTAGGATTTATCCAGGAATTCAGAGATTACTAAAAGAGAGATCACAGGGGTTTCAAATGACTGCAATTGAACAGAGGCAAAAGAGTATCTAAGCAAGCCAGTAAGATATACAGACATCCTTTAATATATGTTCGTTACCAATGAAATATGAATCAATTTCAAGATTCACCATTATTTTATGAGTTAATTATAATGGATTTAAGTTCTCTCACCACCTCTTCCTTTTCTCCTCACAGACGCCATGTAAGCACCCGTAAAGTTGTATGTGCTGGAAGGAGCCTCTGGAGTCTGTGTAGTCTGCCCTACTCCTCAGATTAAGTTCAGTTACACCAAGCTGCTCAGTGCCTGGTCCAGTCATGTTTTGGGTGTCACCAAGGATGGAGAATTCATGGACATTCTGGGTAACCACTGTAATGGTAAATGCTTTTTTCCTATATCTAGTCAAAATTTCCTGTGTTCCAGCTTGTGCCTATTGCTTCTTGTCCTCAGCCTGTACACCTCTAAGAGTCACAGTGTCTTGTGAGAGACCGACCAGGTCACCGTTCTGGATACCTGTGATTTTTATGGAGTGATTGCTTATACTATAGCCTTGAATGTAGATATAATGTTTGAATGATCTCTTGTTGTGTAATTACAATTCCTACATCAAGTTCTAGTGTTATCCTTTGAAATGTGGCTTTTAAGAGAGAATAAACATCTTTCATAGTGACTTGAATTTAAGGATTACAGTTTGTTTGGAATATTAATAAAGACTGGCTCCTTGAATTTGTATTCTATGTTCACTTAATTCCTTGCAAGTTTTTGAGGGGAACTGACAGGCAGGTTGAATAGACAGATGGATAGGCAAACAGCACTATTACAGATGGTTTATTTTTGGAAAATCCAACTAAAGATATTAATTTTGCTTTTAAAAATATACACCTTTAAGTCCATTTCCCAATAAAAATAAGCTAAAAACAACAACAACAATATTTATTTATTTATTTATTTGGTCATCTCTCTACTGGAAAATGAGACAGTTCCAGGGAATGTTTTGAGTGCCTGAATGAGTTATCTCTACTGCTAATAGTCCCCTGCAGGTTTTTGTTCTGAGACCACTACTGATCTCCCAAAGATCAGCTGGGCATGATTTGGAAGCTGGCAAAGACCACAGCTCATTCTCAGTAGGTATGTTTGTAAAGTAAAGAAGGTAAATGGATATGCACAGTCCATTCCATATTATTGGCCGTAATGGGAGAGAATGGACATTTTCCTCTGAAATTTTACTTGCGCAGTTATATGTCTTTTTTCAGATGGAACTAAACTCAATTTATGTAAGCATGATTTCTGGTGGATCTGTTTTTAAGAGTCTCACAATTCCCAACACAGAAGGAGTGATTGAATTTCTGATCTTGACTCTGCTCTTACTTTATCTTTATTCTGTGTTGACTGCAGGTTATTATATGATGGTGGTATTCAATTTACTCTTCTCACTTTGCCATAATTAAAAGTGGAACTTTCTTCTCAAAGGTCTTAAATCCTTCCTCTCTGCAGCTAATAGTTACTGACTCATCATCTTTGCTAGAATAGGAATGAGAGAGGTACAGAATTACATTCATGGAGTGTGCTGAGCAATCATGAATCCAACACCAGGAGCTAGTTTCCTAATTCTTATTCATTTGGCATCACAATGAACTCTGCATTCATTCATACACTGAGAAGATGTGTTGAGCATCTGAATGTCTAGTCCTTGGAGATTTAAGCACCTGGGACTCATACCATAAATAGTATCTAGGGACGTTACTCTTCTTTTTGGATCTAAGTTCCAGAAATCTCAATAGGTTAAAATTATAATGACTTTTAAGTATTTTTCTTCTGAGCTGTATGAGAGTATCTAATCCCCTAAGTTAGGTGTCCAGATTCGCGATACATAGATACTTCAAATCATGATCTAGAACAGTTAACTAGCTGACCAGGGAAGCATCTAAAGTCAAAAGGAAAACAGTGAACAGCCCAGAGCAAGTGAATAGGAAGTACTCATTTTCTGAAGGTCGAAGGATGCCTCCAAACTATTTTCAATGATATGAGCAGAGTTTACTAGAGTCTTTTGAAGCACTCCAGAGTAAAAATAGAGGATAGCAATGTCTGATTTTTAAACATGTCTAGAATTGTACCAATATTCAGCAAATAATGTCAAATCCCAGGGAGAAGGATTACTTCTCCAGTGTTTCTGTTGGCATTGTTGAGGACAGCATGTGTTATTGTGTTTTAGGGAGCCATGTCTCATCAGTCCTGTATTAAGATAATCAGCTGGGTTATGTCCCTCAGGAGATTTAGGCATACCTTTGTGACACAGATGTGTGACACAGATGTGTGACAGCTGAAAGAGGCAACCAGGAGATGCAGCGGTCTGTGCCAATTCCGGCAGAAGGGTGCACAGAAGTGGGGCAGAAACTCCGTGGAAGATGGTGTAGATGTGCTCAAGCAGTGATGGTGACCTGTCATGGGGCAGCAACTAAAGCAGCTTCCTCTGGCATCAACTCAACCTGAGCTCCTGAGGGAGGATGCAGCTCTGCAGGTCTGTGAGTACAGGGACACTTTGCTGAGGCTGGGACTGGGGGAGATGGTGTCTTTGGCTGCAAGACGTCTCTACTGATAGAGGATCTGTGTCACCTGCAGGAGGAGGTCTGCAGACTACACATCATCAGAGACAAGAAGAGGAGTTTGATGAGATCTTCTCCAAGACCTCATAGCTGCAAAAGCCTGAACTCCAACTGTATGAAGGGAGGGTCAGGCGAGCCATTGGTGTCAGAGACCCCCATGAGGGTGAAGGCTTCAAGCTTCTGACTTCTGGCATCAGGCAAATGGCACCTGCTCTGCCCACAGATTTGCAGCTACAGAAAATGTTCGGTGTCCTGGTTGCAGACAAGGGGCTCGGAGCTGTCCCAGCAGCAGACTCCAAGCTTGCTGAGGCCGAGCTCCAGTAGGACAAGAGGCAGCCAGTACACTCAAACAGAAGAAATTCCATTTAAACATAAGAAAAAACTCTTTCATTGTGATCAGGGTAGTAAATGCTAGAAGAGGATGTCCAGAAAGTTTGTGGAGTCTCTATACCTGGAGATGTTTCAAAATGCAGCTGAATATGATCCCCAGAAATCTCTTCTAGTTGACCTTGCCTTGAGCAGGGGTTCATAGTAGATGAACTTCAGAGGCCCCTTCCAACCTCAGCAATTCTGTTTTTCTTTGACGTAGTGGGAAATAATGAAGACATATCAAAGCAGGAAAAATTAGTCAGTGGGGAGTGATACATTATGAGGTTCTGGTACCCAGACTAGTTCATTAAGAGCTAGCTGAGGTACATGTGACCTGTGTATTTCTGTGCAGGCATATTCATGTGTGGAAAACATCTAGTTTCTGGATCCAAATGGGGCTTGAGGAAAATCCAGCCATGGCAGTTCCAGCCATGGCAGTTCCAGCCATGAACAGATGTGTGATTCAAGAAATACATTTGAATATTGAAAAAGAAAGCACTTAGGGGATTAGGCAACATGTGATTTATGTGTAAATCAGGCCTTTTTGGATATTTTTTTTTAACTTAGGTTCCTGAATTTTCTGTGAATCTGTACTTTAAGTGCCAAGGTCATTCATTGTTTTCCATCTTCAGGCCTAACCATGCACAACCAAGAAAGGAGTGAAAAAGTTCACATCCATCTCCAAAAGAGAAAACAGAAAGAGATTTTTGACTGTCTTTCTGTACATTCCTACCTTTGAGGCCATATCATTGCTATTGCTCTGTGCCAGCAGCCCTGCATTCTTAATTTGAATATGTATGTAAAATGGATGACCCTCACCTTCCCACAGCTGTGCAACTATTATAACCTTATAACTTCAAATAATGTTTTACAGCTGGGGCACAGGGCTGAAATAATACATGTGGTTACTTCTTTATATATGGGATCCTTCAGTTCCAGTATGTGTCTGCTGTTCCTCAGTAGGGCAAATATTGACACACAGTATTTTGCTCCCCTTTAGCTCTTACACTTCCCTTTTAACCAGATGTAGCAAACTCTTTCCTAAGCTATCTGTCTCTACTGCTATGTATGTTGACACCAATGGACTTGTGAGCGAGTAGGCCTGTCAGCAGTGGATATTTTTCTCCTCTATTGTCATTGGAATAATGACATCTCTTGCTTTATATGGTTTCGTGTCCTGCAGCTCAATAATCCAGTGCAGACCTCAGTGTCTGACTGCAAGATACCAGACTGTAATTCGCCTAATAAGCCTAAACAAAGGAAATCCCTTGACTTTAGGACAAGAATGTGTCCTGTGTTCTTAGTATTCTGCAGACTAGAGAGCAAAATTGCTATCCTCTTTCATTTCTCTTTAAAGTCAGAGTCATTCCCCATACCTGCATGACCAGATTCCTTTAAAGCACAGCAAAAAACCCTATAATACATAATTATTTTACAACAGTGAGATTTTATTTGCTGTTTTAAAAGTTTTCCTTGTTTTTTGTTTTAAGAGGAGAAGAATGTAAACCTTCTAGAATAAAACATGCTGAGGATGGCTTTCAGCTGCCGGGTTCTTAGCTAAAGCCAAGCACCTTGGAAGTACAGGTATATTTACATCTGGGTTTTATTTCTAGCCCATCTTTAATAAAGATGCAGCAACGATAAAGCAAAACACAAAACAACATGATAATATATGGCACATAATAAAGATCTGCCGTAAGTACACAGGCGGCTCAACTTTGCTTTCACTCTGTTTCTGCAAAACTCCATTGTTCAAGACTAAACCTTTTCAATTGTCAGAGTTCCTTGTGGTTCAAAAGGAGACATTTTCCAGAATAATGAGGTCACTGGTTCCCGTTTGCAATTCCACAATATTCTGTTTATTCCTAGAATCCCTGTTCTTTCTGTAATAACTGATGCTCTCTATAGCTGTTACTCCCAGGGGATCCGAGACTTTAAACATTCATTAAAAAGTGAATTGCTATTGCTGAAAAAATACAGATGGCCAAGCCTGAACTAGTGACACCTAGGAGTAGACTTCCAGTTCAGTGCACGGTGATGTGGCCATGTGAATGCTCTGATTGCTTTTACGAAATTGTCGTGTCCTTTTTCACCAGGTTGACCCTGCTGCATGCTCATATTCTTTTGCCTAGATATGGCACAAGCTGTTAAAGTAATTTCTTTAAAAAAATGAGCGGAACTTATTTCTGCTTTTGAGAGACAGAAAAGATATGCTCTTTCACAGCAAAACTATTAGCGGACAATAATCGTACAAGGCTCAGCTCACAAAATAATTACCCCGAGTCAAAGCTCTGTTTCAGGCTGCTGCAAACGTAATGCTAGATGACTCCCTAAGGCTCTGTCTGAACTGTGGGGTGTGCGCCACAGCCGTGTCCCCCGTCATCCGGGGGGGACCTGGCTGGGCCGGAAACCGGGGCGTGGGGGTGGAGGGGAGTTAGCGTGGAGCCGGGGTGCAGCTGGGGCACACACACACACACACGCACGCACGGCTGTAGGAGCTGGGAAGCACGCCTGGATTCCACAGGTTAGCTATAGCTTTAAATCAGCCACGTATTTAAATAGTTTATTAAGCGGCAGCCAACAGACTTAGTCTCTGTAGACTGCAGTTAGATGCTACACCAGGGTGTAGCATGCAGCATTACACTTGCATAATGATATGTATTGCACTCCAGCTTAACATGTTGTGGAAAAAGACGAGGGAACACTCCAGCATCTAACATTTTCAACTTCAGGAGTACTGTGTGATAAGCTCAAATCAAGACAAATAGGTGAAACTGGTTGGGTTTGTTGCATCATTTTAAACACATCTATTGATAGGTATTTTGCACAGATGGGTAGAAATGGCAGTGGCTACATTGAGCTTAGGGTTATTTAGGCTTAATGGTTTTTCTGTTTTTACATTTTCTGTTCATCTCTAATATCTCCTATAGTTTTTTCTTATCCTTCTATATATGAGAAACTTTTTTCATTGTTTTTCTACTGCTATATTTAAACTCTCTTGGTTTTTCCTTCCATTTTCTTTATTTAAAATTTTGTGGTCCTCCTTTCTCCCTCATACTCTCTCTTTTTTTTGGTCATCCTTTGTTTCATTCCCTACTTTTCTAGGTGTGGAAACTTTTAATTTGTCTTTGTTTCTCTCCTAATGGTTGAGGTATTTCCCATGCTATGGTGTGTGTGCATGTGTGTCTTTCTGTGTGTAAAAGAGAGAGAGAAGAAGAGACACTGTGAGGCTGCCAGCAAAAATCAAAATTGGAGGAGACAGGAGAGCAGAGGGAGTAAGAGACTGTCTTATTGAACTTGGAGAGGATTGAGGCCCACCTGGGGCTGAACCAGCCATTGGGAAGATTAAGGAAATAAAATAATTATGGAAAGTTAGTGCTGGAATTGTGAATGGGCCTGAGAGACCTGGCTGGAGCTCAGGAACTGGGAGTGGTGACTGCCTGAGCTGAATCAAATACTCAGTCACTCAAAAAATGGAACAAAAAGGGATAGAGCAGACACACCAAGAAATTCTACTTTTGTACTTTGACTTGACTTTTTTAGCCTTATGAATTGAAAGAAGATGACTATTTCTGTTCTAAATAATGGAATTTGGAAAAAGTAACCCCAGGTCTATTTGATGAACCATTTAAAAACTGCTGTGATAAAATAGCCAGAACCAAGAACATTAGGATTAAGGAATAGCTCCTCAAATCTCTGATCTTTCAACTTAGAGCAAGACTTTCAGCACTGATGCAGTGAAATACAAATGGGGTCAGCACAGTTAAAACAGAGAGAGCTGTGAGCTTAAGCTTCCCACTTCTCCCTGTTTTTTCATAAACAATACTTAAGGTAATCTCTTTCTAACTGAGTGGGTACTGTCTGATTCTGATTCATAATTCTGATTCATAATCCTGAAGCTAATGCTAAAATGTAAAGAACAGGACAGTAGCTTGAAAATTCATTTTTCGCATAATCACCCAAATGACTCTAGTGTACACCACAATGAGATTTTAATGCTTTTTTTTTCTTTTACTCTGTGGTTTTTGTGTTGCTATTTCTTTGAACTTTAAAGAGTTCATAGGAAAAAAAGCACTTCAATAAATAAAAGTATCTTCCAGCATGCACCTTTCTTTTTTTACAAAAAACCTGAACACTTTACGAATTGTCTAGTTTAGTTTCCTAATATGTTTTTCATAATATCAAATCGATTTATTTGGTAGGATGCATATTTTTTAATCTTAAACGAGATGTGGCTAGAAGTTTAGAACCAGATCCTCAGCTAGTATAAAATGTCACAGCGATTAACTCACTTCAAGTTCTAGCTATATGAGTAGTAGAAATAGGCCAGCTTCAAAGGTGTAAAAAGTTGGTGGACAAGATGAAAATCAGGGAGCTTTCATTATAAACTGTGTGGACTGTGATAACAATCTGAATATATAAAAATGCATATGCCTTGTTTTTCAAATTTCTTCATAGATACCCCTTATTAGCTACTATTAACAGGACTTATGATCTGAGGCTTTATAAGCAGCTCCTTTAGTCTTCTGGCATATAAAACATTTGTAAATACAGGGATATTTTAAGTCTGGTCTTCTGTAAGAAATAGTATGATAAATAGGTAGGATGAAACTTTGTTATGAAAGGGAAGTAAATTTAATACAGTGATAAGTGGAATGGAAAATCCCATTCTTGTATTCTAAATCTTGATGAAAACCATCAACACTTTATGACTGAGGGTTTTGAGGAAGGATGGTGTAGGAACAGGACAGCAGGAACTTGAGTAGGATTTTTTATTTTTCTTTAGCAAAGGAAGAGTAAAAAGGCATAAAAAGGAAAAATCTCTTTTAGTCACTGTATGCTACTTTTTTTCTAATCACGACTTGCATCACTGCTATAGTAAACAACACTGACAAGAGAACACATCATTATGAGATGGCACAACTTGTTCTACCAATTTTTGTAGGTCATATAGTTCTTACCAGACCACTGCAGAAAGCATACTATTTTGAAGTGCTTGGAGAGGCCCACCAGATATTAACTTAAGAATTATTGGTTGTGGGTAGAAATAGGCTGAAGGCATTTCCTGCTGTGAATGACACTTGGAAGTTCTCCTTTTGCAGCACTGTAGAAAACAACAGCAGAATTTATGCAGCATTCATAGACAGCAGATTTCCCCAGACATTTCAGAAATGCTGTCAAATTAAAACTGCTCTTCAGTAGGGCTTCATATTTTGTTTTTATTGGCTGTACAACAATAATTCAAGTGTGAATGTAAAATGAATCTTATTTACTTGCTGGTGGAAGTGTGCATATTGTGGGATACTGGAGTGAAATTTTTTATATTTACTTTCTGTTCTGGTGGAGGTGATCTAGACTTTCTAAATGATAGCTGCTGGAAACACAATCAGGAGCTATGGACACTACCGACCCTGGGATCACAAGCGCGTCTCCATGTCTCTCTGACCTGACTCACGACCAGAAGCTATTAAACCTCTACTTTCTCTGATGTATTAAGTTTTACAAAACTTGTCAAACAGTTCTACACCCAGGAGGTGCAATACAAAAATCCCAGGCTATGTATTTGGGAAAAGCTTTCTCTCTAGCCCTATATGCACACCGATGACTCCATATCACTGAATGCGAGTCCTTCCTATTACTGCGATACCTTTGATGTATATTGGCCTGTAGCCTCAGAAGGGAGTTTGATGCTACACTATCCTAACAGCCTTTACACTGGGATACACCTGGAGAAGGAAAAATATTGAGGCTTTCCCCATCCCCACGCAAGCCCAGGTGACAGCAGGTGAGCGTGACCCGGGTGCCTGATTTTCTGTTTCTCTCTGTCAGCAGAGGCAGGAACTGGCTGACAGCAATGGGGGGTGAGCAAAGATTTCAGTGGACAACTATAGTGACCAGCTGCTGTACATGAGCTAGCACGGAGATCAGTGTGCTGACTGCTCAAGGGGAGCAGATTAATTGCTCATGAAAAGAGATGGAAAGATATTTTGAATCGTGCTCCCTCTTCTCAGTTGCCCTAGGAAACAGGCTGCTAGGAAGTGCCTCACATAGGGCTGTGCTAGTGGGACAGGTTTAGCCCTCTGAGTTATTATCCACATTTTCCTTTAAGAGCACAGAAATGGTTGCTTTAAAGCTTTTGAATGTATGGATCTGAATGTATTTAAGACAGAAATTTGTTCTCCATTCTTGTGAGAGGGTGCTGAAAAGTGTTGTTATATGTTTTATTAATTATGGTATAGACTTCTAAATGTTTTTTCATTATCATAAGAAGACATGAGATTGACTAGGCTCATGTGCGAAGGGGTACTCTATGGTTGTCTGCAAAAAAATGGATCGGAAAAAAATCTTAAAGATTGATTTAATGACATAGCAATTGCTCAAAGAACAAGCAAAAAGTCAGTCCTCAAGCTCTTTTTCCTTCTGTTTGAAGACTGAGGAACAGAGGGATTGTCCTCCTTCTGTATGTCCAGTATTCATCTACATGAGATAAGAAATTCTACCTTATAACTTTTATTTAACTATAGCTAACAGTGAAACTTCACATGGTTTATGTTAATGAGAGTTGTGTATTTGATCTGGCAGAATCCTCATCTATGCCCATTAGAGTACAAAGCTCCACTAAAGACAGACTCACTTTTTCCCTAAGCCTAAGAAATATATGAATACTTTATTAATCTTAAAATATTCTATGTATACAAGGAATAAGACGTTTAGCACATAACTCAAGTTGGGTATATTACTGATTTTTGGTGTACCAACAAATTCATTTGCACAGGGAAATCAAACTCACTTTCATTGGTCTGTATCAATCTGCATCACGCTAAGCAGAGGAAGAAAGTAATTGGTAACATTAGTACTACTTCTAAGGAGTTGTTAGAATTTACTTGACTTTAGGGATTAGCATGGATTTAGATTTGGTTGCTCCTAAAGCTGGAAATAAAAGAACCTTTCTTTTTCAAAGTACAGGGAGAAAAAAAATACTTCCTAAGCTCTATCGTAACACTGGAAAAAAATATTCGTGATTAAGAAATGCAAATCAACACCTTGTGTAGAAGCTGTATTGATTTTAACCAAGTGGGAAAAAGCTTCTTATATTAGACAGGTAAAAATGGAGTATTATTTTTGCAGGAGAGAGGGCGACGACAGACAATAGGCAAATTAAACTTCTGTCTCTAGTTGTAAGACTTAATAACTCTGTAAGTTAGAGAGCAGCTGGAGGACATTTCACTGGAATCTATTCTACCCAGTTGCTGGAATAGGCTTATCTGTCCAGAATCTCAAGATGAGATCAAGACCACTCAATAAGATGGTCAGGTGTATCGGGGTTTGCCTAAGTTCAAATCCCTCTAGGGAAGCAAAAGATTTCCACTGGTTTTAGGAGTCTTCGTATGAGAACCTCAAGCAGGACCTACTGTAGTATTTGACAATGTAGGAGGGAATGAAGCCTGATGTGCTGCATATTTTTTAAAAGTTAATGAACTGACATATGTTTATACTTACTACTGATAATCTTTCTTTGGAAAACCCATCTAGCTTCTTAGCTGTACAAAATTGGCATCCTATATGACCTAAGTTGGATTGAAAATGGCATTTGGATAAATATATAAAAAAATACATCCTACTGGTTATATATGTTCACTTTATTAAGTTTGATAAGAAGCCCAAGGACTTGACAGTCCCAGAGCCTGGCAAGTAAAAGATGAAATTCCTGAATGTAAATTAGACAGATTAAACTATCCTTTAAAAGAGCCTTGATGGAGAAAAGGATATATTTAAAGTCCAATAAACTTCAGACCTCCTTCCAATGGCATAAAATGAGGTCCAGAACTCTTGCTAAGTAGGAACTCTACTGGTTTTGATTTAATAAAAAAAAATGCATAGTCTAATTTGAAAAAATCCTGTCACTGTATTCACCTTGCAGAAATAAATATGAAACCCTATAGAGAAACATGTTTCCACAAATGTATTCCAATTTGAGATGGGTTAACTGTATGCTCCATTTAGTAATCAGACAACAGAAAACTTCTTGAATTTCTCTATGATTATTAAAGAAAATTATTTCAACTACCCTATTACTTCTCCTAAGAAATTCACAGAAAATAATGTGCTTTTGGTAGAAATTTAAATAGATGTCTTAATAATTTTTTATAAGGTAGAGGTGCCATAAGTGGGGATGAAGTATTTTTAAGTTACTAAGTTGCATATATGATTTGCTCTGCTGGTAAAAAAAGCACAAAAGAGCCTTTGTGACACTTTCAGTAGGGCTATTTGTACATTGTGATGTAGTGTGTCCAACGACTGCTTTCTGCTTCCGTTAAAAAGTAGTCCCTCAAAATAAAATAAAAGCCATAAACCCTGACATTAGTCAAGGCCTATCTATTGAAACAACAACAAAAAAATCACACATGATTTCGTATTGCCTGTAAGAATATGCTCTCTTGAGTTTACTTAAATACAGTTCCAGATGAAGCATACTGTGAAAGTGATGTCTTCCATACCCAAAGAAGCAGAAAGACATTTTGTTTCATTTAAAAATAATGATGGGCCAAGCAGTCAGGTGCATCTACAGGGTGTATCTGGAGCTGGGGAGGACTGCAGCAGTTCTAGTCATCATGTAGGCTGTAAGGTCTCTAGGCAGCAATTACTCTTTTCGTCTCATGCTTTGAACAGCTTGGGGGGAGACCTGATGCATGTTTTGGTCTCCGTGAACTACTAATGCAATATCACGGTATTAATAATATCTATCTCTTCATGTCTTCCGCCCTTGTTCCCCATGCCCATAGTCAACCAAAGCTGCTTAGGTAGGTGGTGCAAATTAAAGCAGCCCTTGTGCTCCTCTAAAACTGTGCAATCAATATTAGCTGCTGAATGCTTGTTCTGTCGACCATTTGTCTTTTCTCCTCAGCCTCTTCTATACCTTTTTGTCTCTGGGATGTGACAGTTTCTTGATATGTCCAGCAAAGTACCTGGCAAAATGGGTTTGTGCCAGTGAAAGGGGGAAACTGTCTCATGTGGACAAATTTAGCTTAGCTGAGCTGCAGCCTGGGATTGCCTTCTACTGAGCTTGGGACATGGTAGGGGGCATTGCTCCCTTTTGCTTTCTCTTGATACGTTCCAGCTGTAATGCTCAGCCCTTGATGGGTGGACATGTAGGACCATGAAAGAAAAAGCATTGCACTGTGCCGTGAAATGTGTCCTCACCTGCAAGGTCATGCAAGGGAGGAGCCAGTGCCTGAGTCCCACTGACGGCTCAGATTTGACAGATCTATCTGGTTTTGTTTAGCCTTGGAAACTTCTTTGACCTAGGAGCCACCCATCTGGCTGTGCCAGCTAAGCCTTGCCCTGTAGAAAAGGGGACCTTCCTCTTAAGTCCTCATCTGGACAAGGGTAGGGTCAGCGTCAGGCTACATGTCGTTCTGTCCGCACACCCAGCTGTGAATCCCTCCAAGGTTAATTCATCACCATCGTCTCTTCTCCAGCTGCTGCAAGGCAGCAGCTCTTTTCTCCATAGCTGGACATGCTCACTGATGAGGGTTTTTTTGACTTAGTGATATTTTTAAAGATGATACATCAGGTTTCCTACAGCCTCTGTATTGATCTAGGAAACAAACAAACAGGCTAACAAAACCAAACAGAAAAGAAAGAAATAATCAGATGAGATTTCTGTTCCTCCCATTTTGGGAACACACATAACTTTTCGTAGCCTCGTAATGTTGGGCAATAAACTTACTCCAGAAAGATATGAGAAAAATCTCCTCCCTTCAGGGACACTACGGCTCAGTATAAGCACAAAAGAATTCCTAAAAAGACAAATTTTGGGAAGCTTGTCTGAAAATTTTCAGTATAGTGTAGAAGTCTTTAATAAGACTCCAATAAACTTTTAAAATGACTTTTTTATTAGAAAGGAAGAAATTCCACTGTCCTATGGTTCCCAGTCCTCTTCCTCATATTGGGAAGTATTAACTTTATTGTAACTAATGTATAAATCTGTACAACACAAAATACAGAATTTGCTACATCAGCTATCTTTCTGATTTTTCCAGTACACTCAATGTGGCCTTTGATTTTTCTGTCTATGATCCTTCTATAGTGTGCCAGAGGGATCTGTTTCATCTTTTTCGTGTCAGGAATAATCTTAGCAGACAACAGGTGTTGGTGTCAATGGGAATGCAGTGAAAGTTGGAACTATTTAACTGCATCTAAACTAACCCTTGTGTACTTACAAGGACATACAGGTCTCTGTCTCCAGAGCACCCTCAACTCTCTCATTTTGAACGTGTCAATAGTGTTTCTGGAATAATTTTGGTTTAATTAGTACTATTTTGTTTTAAAACTGAAACAAAAAAGAATTAAGCACAATCCTGAAGAGCCTTGATTCTTTTACACACATTTTTACACCCGGGAGAACAAACTCCATTTAGCCTAAATCCTCTATCATTTACATTGAAATGCCCCACTGATATTGAATGAAGAAAAGAGAAAAACAGTGTTGCCTATATTTACATTGTGCTTTTTAATAACAGCTTCTAATACTCTTCTTGTGTTTAAATGGCAAAGTATACTTAAACTTTATTTTTTATCACAATATTTTATTCACAGATGTTTTCACCCATTTCAGGTATGGCATAACATACACACAGAGACTTATTTCAAGCGAGCAGTAAGGTTTTCACTGATTGAAAGTTCTGGTGAGTCTTAACTAATTAAACTAGATAAATTCTGTGTAACTTTTCTGGGCATGCTGTTAGGAATAATTCAAGAAGCGTTCTATATAGGTCCATTATTTTTGCACTCAGACTTTATAATTATTATGCAGCAAGTTAAGTTTTTAAATTCTACAGAAGTAGTTTTTATTTCTGTTTTTCTGCACAAATCCTGAAGCTCTTCATTATTTTTTCCTTGTGTTAGGGTAAGCTCCCAATAACGTGAATGGAAGTTCAGCTTTAGTAACGATAGAGTAATAAAAACTGGATCCGGATCTCAAGATTTGGCATATGGACACTAGATCTATTAAGTCATCGAGTCCATACTCCTGCCAATGCAGAATTGTTCCCTTCAGCATAATCTCCAGTGCCTTATTCAGTCCAATTTTAAATGACTTGGGTGAAGCAGTTTCCATTACTTCACTTGGTTGAAGTATTACTTATTCCACAGACTAATATAATGCTTTTCAAGCTGCTTCATTCTCATGGATCACTTCCCAATCCCAACATTTCCCCCAGACGAATGAGTAAGAGTAAGAGTAAGAGTAAGGAAAATGTGTGTAGAGTATAAAGGCCAAAAGGAAAAAGTGGCATGAAGTCCTTCCCCTCACTCCATTTTTTTATGTCTTTCTCCTTATTTCATATTTCTGAAGTCTGCCTCTCCCTTCTTGCCAGTAAGACTTGGACCAGACTCCCTGCGAAACAGATCCACTGTGAATTTTTCCCCATTTTTCTGCATTTGAATAATTCCAAAACAGTCTGTGAGGTTTGCCCCACCCCCCTTCTCTGTTATATCCTGTTATTTTTACCTTCCTTTGTATTGTATTTATTTTTATTAAGGCACTGACTTTTACCACTTCTTGCTGACTCTTCATTATTCATTACGTTTCACTTAACTCTTAAGATATTATCCTGATTAGAAGGAATTTTTCAAAGAGGATCCATGGAGTATATTTTTTGCAGGTGAATATGGGTGTGTGTAATAAAAATGACATTTCACAAATTATCAGGAATGCTAAAACCAACTGTAATAGTAGAAAAGATTGAGGAAAAAATCACTGAGAAAGTGAACAAAAGTTTGTGGGCCCTGTTTTGTAGTATATCACGTGTATACAGATAGCCAAGGCTTTAAATCATTGTGCATGCAAAATGAGGTTGAAATATTTGGTGGTGTAGCTGAAATTCTGTGCTAAGATCTTTGTTTCAGTTTTCAGCTATATGCACAGTAGATGTAGCAGCACTTTATTGAGATGCAGAAATTCAACAGCAGGAAATAATCTTCCTTGAAAGAAATCCCTATTTCCGTCCATTTTTTTTTTTTTTAATACATCCTTTAGTAGCTGATCACTTAAAACAGGTGCTGTAATTCATGATTAGACATTAAACATTTACGACAGATGGTGTCTGTGTTTAGAGACAACTTTATGTACCAGTGCTTGTAAGGCACTTCCTCTCAGGAATCAAATGGAAATAAGATCATATAACACTCTGGTGGATTATAGATTCAAATATTACAGCTGCATGAATTATTAATTGGAATTCAATTACTCATTTCATTTTCATATGTGTAATTATTCAGAAATGAAACTTGATTCCTACAAATATTTTCTTTATATAGAAGTGTTCAATAAAAGCAATAAAAAAAGGATGCCATGTGGGTACAAACATGCCTGACTCTCACGTGCTACCAGTTCTGCCCATGTTTCTGGGCTGTGACTGCTGTAGTGGAAACATCTGGAAGAAGTTGCCAGTGGTTCAAGATGGAGAGCATGCCAGAGCAAGTCTGGCCATGCTGGGAAGAAAATGAGGGCAGGGCCATGAAGCAGTGGTAAGAAACGGTGCCTGAGCCCAAAAAGCCTTATTGCAGCTTTGTTTGACTAATTCAGGTTCTCAAACAGAAATGAACTGCTAACAATTCCCATCCATGCAAGTCTGCTCCATGCAGAACGATTACGGTCACAGGGATATATTCACCTTTACTGCTTAACCACCCATTCTCTTTACTGACATGTCCATATTTGCCTGCAGAAGAATTAGCATCTGTGATTTCAACTGCGTAGAGATGAGGGTCCTCCCTCAGCCCAGACCACACTGTACTGAGTGCAATCCGACACTGAATGACATGGGTAGGGACATTTTGGAGAGATACATCCGTAAGTACCATCTGGATAACATACACAACTGTTCCATGGCATGGTTGCACCCATGTGGCTGTGCAGCCCTTCTCTTCGCTCAATTAAAGGCTATACCTGCTCTGATACTTGTGCAGTGGTAAAAACTTACCTGTTTTGAGGAGCTTGAAATGTAGAGAAATACACATATGAACTTTGAAAAGCATCCCGCAGCATGCAGATTTTCTTCCACTTTGTGCACAGTGTCTGTGTACCTGGAGAGTATCCTGCAGAGACAGAACTGCAGTGAGATGCTTTGATAACTAGACATGATTTTGCTGCTAGGCACAACCTCTGGTCTTTGTCATGCCAGTCTCAGTAACTAACTCCTTCCAGCTGGTAGTGATTGTTTCAGCGACCACAATGAACCTGCAGCACCTCCTCTAAGCAGAGCAGACGTTGCTTCATCTGGCAGGAGTTAGGCATATTTGACTTTCCTCCTCCAGAATGTATAGGTGAGCACACCTTTTTCCTGTCCTTGCTCTGGGTAGACATAACCTATATGAATATTAAATGCCTAGGATGGACGACTATGAAAAACCTAGTTTCAAATGCTGTCTGACATTTAAATAAATATTCATAGAATCACAGAATCGTGGAGTGATTTAGGTTGGAAAAGAGCATTGAGATCATCTAGTCCAACCGTTAACCCAGCACTGCCAAGTTCACCACTAAACAATGTCCCTAAGTGCCACATCTACACATCTTTTAAATACCTCCAGGGATGGTGACTCAACCACTTCGTTCATGATGAACCATGCATAGAGCTAGGTGTACTTACACTGAGCAAGAGAAACCCTAGTGCCAAATATCTAAGGTTTCTTTAGTAGGTTTTTTTTTCACTTAAGTTGGATATTTAAGAGGGTTCTTTAAATTTTAGTCTAAATTCTGTCAGATCAGTGAATTCATTCATGTGCTACTTGGCGCAGGATACAGACAGAACATCCATAAAACCAACATTTTTCCAACACATAATATAAATGTTCCGCTATTCTAAGGCAAAAAGCTATGAAGTAAAAATGGGATATCACCCAAAAATATTTGAGAGGCAAGTAGAACCTGAAAAACAGAGAACACAGGAAAACAAGACACAATACAAAAGGTATGTCATATAGGAAACAGTACATCCTCCTTCTGAAGACAGATATCGTCAAACCCACTATTTTCAAAACAAAAGCTTCTAGGGCCATAATTGGTCATAAAGACATTGGGTCTTTTTCCGACTAACCCTGTGTTAGGCTGACGCCTGGATTATTCTTACTTTTTTATCAAAACAGGTCTTACTAGTGGTAAGTTTGCTCAGAAAACTTTTACATATTCTCGCTTACTTGCTCCAGAGCAAGAGTGAATCAAGCCAAGGATTCAAGCATTATTACCTAGGCTGTGGTTAAACACTATCATCCTTAGCTGAGGGAACTCAACATGCGGGACCGTAGCTTCCCATGATCTAGCTTGCTAACAGCAGTTGACTGGCAACTTATAGCACCAAGCAGAGACCCTGACAGGTTTTCTTTGGTAACTAAAAGAAAGAAAATACAATACGTTTTTCATCTAATTAGGTATATGGTAGTTACTGCTTTGTTTTTCTAGTTTTTGCTGCTTTTTTCTGTACACTGCCTGTGAGTACAGAAAACATAACCCAGGCCCTCCTTCAAGAAAATACTTTGGAAGCCTTTAAGAAAAAAAACCAAAACCAAAACACAAAACACCACCACGACAACCAAAAAAACCCAACCCAAGCCAACCCAACCCAAAATCAAACAATAACCCCCAAAATGTTTTCCTACTGGGATCTGGGGTGCTGTGAGATCCCTACGCAGAGCTCCGGCAGGAACTCTTTACTGAGCCACAGACTGCAAAGGAGGTGAAGAACATTTTTGCTATGCAGGTGGTAGACTGCCTTCACAAAGTCCTGGGGTACTTTGCAGCAGTCTTTGTCATGATGTATAAACTCAAGCTCCAGAGTATGCAAAAGATGGCAGAAAGTGGTAGCAGACAAAAAAAGCAGTTTTGACATCTTGTGCAGGTGTCTTGGAGCTGAAGGGTCTTAGAATTCTCCTTCTCACTAATGGAAAGTCATCCTTACCTGGATGTGTTCTCTAGCATCTGCAGATGTGGACTTTGAGAAGGCTTTTTAAACATCTTCCTTGAGATGACAGAGAATTTGAATGACTATTAGAAGTCATAGAGGTAATGTGGTGCATTTGTTTTACTTCCCTGGAAGGAACAATGTACTTTAGTGAAGCATTTGCTTTCTCCAAAGCCCAGCTGTTGCTCATGGCCACTGTGCTTTTAGCTTGCTGTGGAGGATGCTGTGCTATGGGCACAGGGTTTAGAGAACAAACAGGAATCTTTGTTTCCTTTCACAAGGCAGAAGGAGGAATGCTGAGCAGCTGCCCAAAAGCCGCTTTGCTTCAGCTTCATTATGACATGAAACCTGAATTGGTTTTTGATAAAGTATTTCATGTATTAGAAGAAATCACAGAACTATAGCTGTAGTAAGCAGTTTTATTTAGAATTTATGTTGTCTGTTAACTAGAGCCAGTAGTGCAAATTCAGATAAGCAGATGCTCTGCTCTTTGAAACAGGGCACTGAAATCTGATATAGTACCTAATAGTGGAATTAACAGAGAATATGATAAAGCAAATGCACAGTTGTCAAACTCCGCTTACCACCTATTTTGTCATATGGAGAGCAAAGAAATCATGACAGTACAGCATACTGGCAGCGTGAGAATCTGTCTTATTTAAGATCAAGCTATTGTTGTCAGTTGGCAGAGCAGTCACTCAGTTTGGTGCTCTCCACTGAGTGTTTGGGATCATTTGAAGTTGGTGGAAATGTGAGTGCTTTGTAGAGTCTGTTTTTTACATTGTAGTGTTCTGCAACCATAAAAACAGATGTCTCAAATAGTTTATTGTGCTTTTCCTCAAATATACAGCAGTGGTATGTACAGAGTACAAAGGATTACCTCAACAGCGTTGTGCAGGTCTTTGTCTGCAGTTTATGGTCTTTGTGATCTATTGTATGTAAACCTTTTTATGGGACTGGGAAGGGATGGTAGCCTAAGAAAAGTTAAACACTGTGCTATGAAAAACTTTAAGGGCTCTCCTATTCTGTGAATGGACACACTGAAGACCCAAAATAGAAAGCCTTTGGAAATAAACATTTTCATCAAGTAATTTTTACCCAGGGAAGTATTTTATGCTAGACCATGGAAGAAGATTTTGGGTTTGGTGCCAACCAATTTTCCCAAGGGACAGAGGAAGTGTTCTCTCCATTCTCTCACATCTTGAAATTTCAATGGGGAAAGCTTAGCTATTTTTATCTTGCCATCTTTCAGTTCCTACATGACGTTCTTCTGTGAAAGACAGTGGAAGTTAGAGTCAAGTACTGGTGTGGCTACAATACAAAGAGCATGAGATGCTTCTAGGGGAAATGGTGACATACTATAATGATTCGTTCAGACATCTGTATCATTGTTGCGTATAATACATCCTTGTCTTCATGCCTAAAGTATCATGCCAGCAGTAAACCCTTATACTGAATCAAGGAGCATGCTATTTCCCTATAGGAAAATGCTAATCTGTCTAATTTATAGCTAGGTTTAATGGTCAGATCACCACTGGAGATTTTCAAAGTATTGTAATAGCGTAGAACCAATCAGTGTATAAGTCAGAGTGTGAATGCGTACATTTAAACCCACTGAATGCCAAAATGCAATGGGAATTGGGTGCTACGGGCAAGATTCTCAAAGATACAAGAGAGCATATCTGAAAATCACAGTAAAGTAGCCACACAGGGTTATTTGAAAGGCATTGGAGAGCAGAAGTCCATGGACTTATTCTCTTGGTTTACCCTTTGCCAGGAGTTCATCTTTCTTGGTAGCTGGGGAGTAATGCAGCTGTTTTGTCATCTGCTCTCACCTGGGGAACTTCATGTTAATACATCTTTAAATTAAGAGATGGGAATGTGCATGATTTTAATAGCTTGTCACTTTGCTAAAAGATGGAATACACGAGTTCAGGTTTTTGCAGATTAGGAAAGGGTTTCCCTCAGGTGTCCTGTACTTTGGGAGTGATATAAACATTGAACTATATTTAAAATATAACATTTCCTCTGATAACAAGGATTTTTAAGAAGATAGCCTTGGCTCTCTGCCTTCTGAGGAGTTTCGTCTTGTGCCAGAATATATGTTTTAGAAAGCAATGCTGAGTTGAAGTGTCTTAGTGAGGTGCACGTACAAACAGATCCTGCATGGCTCAGCCATGTTAAGATGGTGGTGTTTTGGGAAAGGGACAGTAACGAAACTGCAGGAATGTAAGGAACTTCCCTGTTGAAGGTGTTGGTACTTTAGCTCTTCTTAAATCCTACACAATGTATCATAGGTATTCAATGTATTTATTATAGCAAAAAATTGGGGAATTTCTGACAGGGAACTGTGCCACATGAAGCCTGAGATTTTCTCCTCCTCAGTGCCATCTAACCCTATAACTGCTTAAGTTCAGGTGGCCTCCCACTGTAGATTTTAAGTATTCCATGTGGCTAGAATTTTGGTTGTCTGTGTTGCTGCAGCTGCCTAACTCCGAGCAGGTGGGTACTCCTCTTTCTCCAAAGCTTCATCAGAAGTATCAAATAATACATTCCTCTCTCATCTCTTCTGAAAGGCTCAACATGTCAGGGCTGCATATAGGAGCCAATAGCTTAGAGCACTCTCCCACGAGGAAGCACCCACATACTATACTCGCCTCACCTGAAGGGATTTATCGCTGCTTACCACATTATGGACACGTCTGGATGGGAATACTTGCCCTTGTCTTGTCTTTCTCCTTTTCTACTAAGGGCAGCGAAAGAAGTTGTAAGCATGTTGTAAGCCTCACTAGCACAAGGCTGCCATTTGTCACAGTTCCCTTCTATACATTTTATTTTTCTGCCTGAAAACTTTGTCTGAAGCAATCCAGGAATCTCAGACATGCATTTTGCCTGTAGGTATCAAACCTATGCCACATACACAAATCAGCTGTCCAGGGCAAATACAATGAGTTCAAAGCATCTTGGAGGCATCTGGCGTACTCTGCATGTGGCATACATATTTCTTGCAAGGAAAAGGCAAAGCAGCAGATTCATGGACATGCAATCAATGTGTAAGTGTATGCAAATACTTTTGTTTAGGTTAAGCAGCCTTATGTTCCAAGCTCTCGATCCCACAAGTCCAGAACTGTCACTGCCACCAAAGCTCCAGAGAGGTGAGAGGGATCTTGTGAGTGTGTTGCTCCTTGGCCAACACAGAGTGTCCTGACACACAGGACCTTCCCTGTCTCTTTCTAAAGAGCCCAGTGTCTACACTGGGTCTAGCCCTAGATGGCACCTGCACTTCCGGTAATTTTTTGCACAAATGCCTCTGAAAAGCTAGTTTCAATCCCTTTACAATCTTTGATGAAATACCAGACTATGTAAAGACCTAAGGCAAAGTGGTTTGACTTGCAGTTCTACCAATGATGAGAGCTGCAGACCATTGCACATATTCTCTAGAAGATCACATCAACATTATTTAGGTGCTTTAATAGGGAATTAGGTTTCAAATTTTAGACAGCAGGAGTTTCATGTTGTGGTCCCTGTTTGTGTGCATATTGCAGAACTCATGGGTAAAACATTGAACTCTTTTTTATCCCCTAGTTGTCTTAGAAATCATGTTTCATTAGAGCAGTGCAAAATGTTCACAATGAAACACCAGACCACACAAAAGTCACCTGGTGTGGAGTTTTGTTACAAACTAGTAACGCAAACCATATTTATCAAAAGATTTGCTTAGCATTGTGGAACTCCTGAATGACCTGAACTCAATTTTAAGCATATATGTTGTGTGGCTTTGGATCAGAATCATGCAAAATTCATAGCTTTGCATGGTTTTGATGTGAGGTGTGAATAAACACCAGGTGAAGCACAGCAATTTCAATTGAGTTTCAATTCGATCAGGATCTGATCCTCACCCCGTGTTAATCGGTGTAGCTCCATTGAACTTGTTATTTTGCTCCATTGTGGAGCTACACCAATTTACTCTAGCTGAGGAGCTGATTGAAATTTTCAGTTTGCTAGAAACTGAAAGTCAAAGTCTAACTCAGTGGGTGTGAAACTATTTGGATCAAAATGAAAGAAAATGTTTGGACAAATGCTTGTGAAGTAAAAGTAATTCTATATTTTGCAGCTGCAAGGTTGCATGTATTCCTAATGATATAACCATAAGTTAAAATCCATCATAACATTTTTTTGTTTGTTTTTGGTTGTGGTTTTTTTTTGGGGGGGGGGGGGGGGGCGGTGTCTGGGGTTTTTTTTGGTGCTTAAACGTTTAATATGTAACTGTAAAGGCAGCAAAGGTATGCAAGTACTACATAGGACTACAAAGAGAATCCTAAAAATAACCTTTTCCAGGGCAGCCCTGGAGAAAACCGGTGTCATCTCTAACTCACATTTTAATTCTGCTTCATTTATTCTTTCCTTTCCAGTGATTCCAGCAATTCAGAGGACAACTTTCCATTGACTTGCCCTTTTCCGTGAGTATACTACATAAAGAGAAAATAGAGAGCTAGTAATGCAAGAGGCTGGATCTCTGAAACATTGCTAGTGTTTTCCACAGAAAGAGAAGGGTGATAGTGTACATCTATTATTAATGATCAGCGAGGCTTCAGTGGCTGCATCCATACTTGTAAGTCAAGGCAATGTTCCTGGGTGCCGGCATTTGACCAACTGCACAGTTAAATTGCTGCAGCTGCCCCAGGATGGTTTTAGGCCTGGGCCACTTAGTCCTGCCAGACAATTTCTGGCCATGGTGCAGGAGTTGGCATGCACCAGTGATCACTTCTAAATTCTATGTTGCATCCAGCCCTGTGCTTGCAGGGTGAGAGAATTTAATAGCATAGTCATGGTCTAAGATGTGCCAGTTTTTTACAGCAGCCAGGATTGTTCTGGCATGTTTAAATTACTGGTGTAGATATAGCCATTGTGTCTCATTCTTGGCCTACCGGCCATCTTATGCATTTCAGTTTTCTCCTTTCAGGTTCTTATGTTTGTTTTAGTCTTGTTTTATTTATCTAGCAACTTCTGGTCACCGCATACCATAAGCAGTGTCAGTTCAGATGTGTTGTCATGTGTGTTTGTTGCACTTGTTAGTAAGACAAATTTCTATATTTTGGAATCTGCCAAAAAAAAAAAGCGGACCTCACTCAAGAGACTGGTGTTTCTTGCCTAGAATACAGACTAGTTCAGGATACAAAATATAGGTGGTTTTAGAGCACACTGTACATGAAAAATGAAGGTGGTTTTCTAGTATGAAAAGAATCCTTTTGGCAAATGTGTTCAAACTAAGAAAGGATGATGAGCAAATCTATTTTTCTCAGTGGAACAAGTGAAAACTTCATTAGGATTGACACTGGTAAAAGACGTAGCTGCTTTCTCACTTTGTCAATGTTTACATTCCTTTTCCCTTTCTTTAGGTATTAAAGTGTTTAAGGTCTTATATGCTGAGTCTTTAGCAATTTCTTATGTCATTGCTTTGGCTTATTAATAAGGAATAAGAGGAAGAACATATACAAGTACCAAAGCTTTTATGGGAAGTGCGGAAACAAAATACCAGAAACTTCCCACAAATTTTGAAATCTGAACCGTGTCTTGGCTTTACAAATGACTTCTGGAGAACTATTTTTTTTCCTCAAATAAACAACTGACAGCGTTTACCAAAACCATACCGTTTTATGGCAAATGAAGAGGGGGGACGAGGTGGGTTTGTGCAGCATTTCACTAGAATGACTTTCCATGAGCGTATTCCATTTGGTCACTTTTCATTGGAAAAGTAACAGTCAAGTCTTTCCAGAGAATGCTTCCATTACAAAATTGAGAAGATCCTGTCACAGACACAGCCTGTGCAGCGAGAAATATGCTTCAGACTGAGTGCAGAGTTGAGATGGTGGTGAGCTGGGAGAGTGGCTTGCTGTGAGATCATTTCCAGGTGTAGAACTGCTTCTATTTTGCCGCTATCTGAGAACACATTAGCAAAAAGTGACACGCTCCCTTTCCTTCATATTTACTAATCTTGTTCATCCCTGGCAACACTTACGCTACATGTCATGGCTGTTAAGCTCTAGTAGGTTAGATAAATAGGTCAGAATGTTGTAAGTTTGAGTAAGAAATCTCCTGTTGTAAAACTGGGAAGCCTCAAACTCATCCACGGAGTGGGTGAATGAGGGAGAGTAGGATCCTGCAGAGAGGAGTGGAATTAAAGAGTGAACTTTAATGATCGAGAAGGCTGTTGAGAGGAATTCCCCAAGACAACCCATTAGAACAGAATCAACTAGAGTGGAGGGATGATTCAGTGGTCAGTGGAAAGTCCAGGTTGAGAGCTGGGAGACTTACAGCATCCCGAGGTAGTTCTTGAAAGGTTGGCTGCTTGCCTGTCTGCCTGCTTGGGGTGAGGTTGAAGCCTCAGACTTGCCAAATTCTGCGTGCAGCTCTCTGCTGTTTTGTGAGTTGGGACTTGGAGTTCTGACTCGATGCCAAGGGCCTGCATGCTCTGCACCTACTGAAATATTTGGGGTATTGTCAGGAATTGTAAACTTATTCTTGGGGTGTGTTCATACGGAGCTATTCTTGCTAGCATTCCATACAAAAATATCATTTTAAGAGGTGTTGTGAAAAAGATCACTGGCTGAAAAGTTAATTTCCTGCCCAAATGGATGACGCCTGCAAGGTAAAATAAACGTATTTAAAGAAATCGGCTATCTAAATCAGTCTATTTCCAAAAGAGTTTTCTTTTGTCAATAAGGTAGAATCTTGTGAATCTACACACTTCATAATTTGCACATAAGGTTGGCAGTTTTTCCCCACTTTGTGGCAATGATTTAATAGCAGAGAGCAGCAGCAAGGGCTCAGATTACTAGGATTATATTATATTACACAATATATTGCAGCATAGTTACAGAAGAACCTTATTAATTTGTATTAATATCAACCCACCCACTGTAAATTACTGCCTTTTATTTTTCTTATTTTCTTTTTTAATGCCCCAGTAAGGAGCACATTTTAACCCAGCATCCTGAACAAGTAGTGAAGCGTTATGATGGTGGAAGTGGGGAAGAGACCAGATGTGAGAAATCTTCCTTTTAGATCCAGATGAGGACCTTTTCCTCCATGATATTGGATCAGTAGTCAGGAGACCCGTGTTCTGCTCCTGAATCAGGAATTGATTTGCTGTGTGATTAAGTAACACTTAATCTTTCTTATTAAGTTCTGCAACAGTCTGTGATGATAAGACTTTGATGCCTTTGATATTCTTTGCTTTAAGTTCTCATGTACAGTTTGTATGAAGTAGCATTATTTGCTTTTAAAATGTATACAGTGATTGCTCACAAAGCAGTTTGGTTGAATCACTGAAAACTGGAGTGGCTTAAAATACCTTTGTGTAACATGTAAGAGGAATGAGAATTTGTTTCTGGTATCTGAAAGACTGTCTATATGGACCTTGAGACCAAATCCAAGTTAAGTTGTACAGAAAGCAGTTGTCTTTAGTTAAAAAAAAAAAAAGACAAGAAAAAGAAAAAAAAAAGTGGTTCTTGAATTCAGAGTCAGTTGGGAAACATTTTTATTCATCCGGACAATGATTAAGAATAGGAAAGAACAGAACCTGGCTAAATATTACACTCCCTAATTTTAATGAGGAGATGATATTTATTCCATCTAAAAAGGTGTTGCTGACTAATTATATTATTAAAAATTTGGCTTGGCATTATCTCAGCTTGTACAGCAAACTCGACCTTGCATTATATAGGATTTTAAATAGGATTACTATGAAGTAGAGAGCAACTAATTAAAAGATGGCAGCTTTCCAGTTTCCAGCTGATGACCTGCTGCTGCTGCTGCTGCTGCTGGTGTCTGTCCCCAGGGTGAGCGGAGCAATACGATCCCCCGCTCTGGGATGTACAGAATGTTCTGTGGTGTTCGAGGCAGGCGCTCGATGGAAATTTAGCAGGATCTTGCATCCTCAGTGCTTTTCATGCGCTCTAGCTGGGGAAAACTGCCAGAAAGCCAAACCAAACATTTTTTATGGGTTTCCTCAGGCCCTACCTCCACATCTTGTTGAAAAATTCAAGCACACAATCATGGGTGGGTCTGCTGAAGCAAGCAGGCACTATTATTCCAGGTTTTCAAGGTTGCTTTTCAGTCTATGGATCCAGTCAATTAAGGAAGAGCACGTCTAAACTCTCCTCTGAAAATTCTCAAGAAAACCCCAGTCCAGGAACACTTTCCAAATACCGCTCAGCAACTGTAACAAGAAATCAGAGTAGGCAGAGACATTGCTAGAAGCACCAGTATCACAGAAACTTATCAGTTTAGTTTTATTGATGAGACAGAGTTTCAGATTAAAAGTTCCAGTAACACCTCCATTCCTCATTTCACTCCCACTGTTTGAATTCATGATATACTTCTAACAAATTCTTGTTGGAATTTTTTTACTCATTATGGCTAGATAGGAGTATAAATCCTACAACTGAAGTGTTAGCTGTGGCAGTTTGGAGTTCAGTGCAGGTTAGCCACCTAAATATTTGCTCCAAATTTCAGATAAATTTTTCAGTCCACGCATTTCACTGCTAAGTCTATAAGTTTATCATCCCTTGACCAACTAGTTGCAGCTTGTGCACACATCCTCAGACAAGCTTTAAATCGTACTTCTTGACTGCCATGTAGACATCTTTTTAACCCCTACTTAGCAAAACCAGACGGTAAGCTTCTTTTCTGATGCAATTTTATTGCATTCTTTCTGCATCCTCATCTTTCATCTAGAAAGACCATCCTGGCTGGATAGGAAGTTAGTTCAGGCTGTATATTTAGCTCATGTTATAAAAATTAGTCTCAAACTTTTCAAGACGTGCATACCTAAGACCAATTAAAGGGATTTTATTTCCATACCCTTTTAAGAGATTAAACAGTAGATGCCAATTGTGCCAAGATGTTTTTCTAGTACAAACTCTGCAGAAGCCAAAAAATACAAGACATCTTCAGCCAGAGGCATCGACAAGTGCAAGCATTCAAAATAAACCTGTAGTGTGATTGGGTTGCATGGCACCATTTAATCTGAGGACAAATTTGCAGAATTTCCTGGCTAAAAGCCCTAAGCGGCATAGTTCTGCATGACATGAATCTCTGAAATTGCTCCATGCTGAAATTTCAAGTGCTGTCATTTTGGGGGCTGAATTAGGAGGAGGGGTGACTTCTGCTATTTTTGTACCTGAATAGTTTTTGTACCTAAATATTGCATAGCTCTGCAATGTTTATGATGAAACTTACTCTTTGCACCCTTGCTGTCTTAGACGGTGTTTTCCAAAAGCTTGTCTTTTTTTGACTTACGAGTTGTGGACATCCCTAAATGATATGAATCTCACAACTGCAATTCACTTGTGTATATAATTCTTGCATATATAATTCTTAAAATATGCATAGGAGACAACTAGAAAGGGGAATAAAGTGTTTTGGTTTTATTTCTGCACTGGTAGGAAGGGAGGTGGTCCAATCTTGTTCTAAAAGTCAGGCTCCCTAAAATATGCTTTATACTGTGGGCTGAGCTCTGCCCACATGAATGCTTTAGAGCCCTCAGTTTGCAACTACCTAGAGGCTCCTGGAACTGTTAAATTCTCATTTTGTTCCTTCAAAGTGGAAAAAGGAGCCTGGCCCAAATTAAGCTCGGAGCGCTGTTCCCAAGGCATACCAAGCTTTATGGGACTTCAAGCACAGTATTTCAAACTCTTAATTCAGAAGTATAGGGGAAAGCAATCGCCACTATATTATGCCTCTTTTTCTAAACAATCCAGTATGTTTTCTTTTTGTGTAAATGTGATGCAGCTGCTTCTAGTACCATATTTACAGTAAATATCCTTTTTGGTAAACTAAGGGCTTATTGAGGCAGTGCTGTAATAATGTGTTAAAGGATTTAATCCACTTTTTGAACAGTTACTAAGCATGTATTTTTTTGAATGAATGAATGATCTGAGCATGTAGGACAAAATCTTAGCAATGCAAACGACCAGAAATGAGCCCATGTTTATATTTTTAATTCACTCTTTATGAAAGAACTGTGGGTTTTGAAGGAATCCTGACTTTGCTTGAATTTAGTGAAGTAAGATCTAAGGGCTCTTCTGTGATGAATGTCTTCAGCAGTTCAAGTGAAAATATGGAAATTTCATCCAGAACCTATTACTTAAATTTAATGAATTAATTAGACACAGAAAAATGTTAAAATGCATAGAATGAGAATTACTTTCTTCCCTTCTTTAACAATGTTAAGAAAATGGACTCACGTTATGGTTTGTATCATTTATGCAATCTTTTAAATGTCATCTTGTCCTAGTTGCTTTCTTTTTTTTCTGCATTGTTTTGTATTAAAAATATTCTT
This sequence comes from Caloenas nicobarica, assembly GCF_036013445.1. Classification (NCBI taxonomy): domain Eukaryota; kingdom Metazoa; phylum Chordata; class Aves; order Columbiformes; family Columbidae; genus Caloenas; species Caloenas nicobarica. Next base: position 31,637,635 of record NC_088246.1, on the reverse strand, counting down.
TAGTAGAGATGATGGCTGTTACAGTGTGTTTTATTCAGAGATTTCTTACATCTAAACCACCATGCAGACTCCAATAGACTTAGAAGAAAATGCTTTTAGAGGACTTTACTAAGAGCCAGCTTCACTGCAGCCCTATTAATTTACATGACATTAAATTACCTGAGAAAACTGTTTGTCAGAGGAGCTTAAGTAGAAAACTAATGTTAGCTTACAAGGAGCCTTAGGAGCCTTCTAAGGAGCCCCAAATTGTATAAAATAAAAAGTAAACCCCCTAATTCAATACTTTTTCAGTTATGACAATATGACTCTTTAATGTCGAGTTCACCTTCATTTCAGACTAGTCAAGCACTATTTTAGACAGCTTGAGGACAATTTTGGTCCTCAGATTTGAACACCTTATATGAGAGTACCTGTTGCCAGGTTAAAATGACTGATGGTTAATGGACTTGTAGCTGGGTCAAATGGCGAAGAGGCATCCTTAGCTGTGCAAGGCCACATACTTATCTCATAGAAAATAGCCTATTTATTCTTTTACTCCTGCCTCTAATTTACAGAAGTCTTCACTGTCACAGGGAAAAAGCTGCTCGTCTAGTACAGCTTTTCTCCTCAGGGAGATGATGGGTCTCTAGAACCAAGAACTGTGTCCAGCTGGGCATTTATCCTTTCAAGTGAATTTATCAGACAGAAACGTAGGAATGGACATGAACTCTTCAGTTATCTGTTCAGGTTCTTTAATATAGCTACCATGTATTTTCATAGTTGGTTAAGTTCTTCTGAGGAGCAGTTATGTTTTTTGCCTCTTTACTCTGGAACAGGTCTTCCATCAGACAGTTATTGCTGTAATGGCTAGACACCATCTTTCAGCTGCCAGCTTCAAGTAATTTATGACCAGTGTTTGCTGACTTATTATTGTGCCAGCCTTGTCTGTTGGCTTATAAAACTATTCTGCTTTCCTGATATTTACTTGCCCACCCCAAATTAATTTTATAAGGTTACATCAGCAGAACTTTCTTAGTTTCCTCTCACATGACAGGTTATGAATTCCTCTGGCTATCCTAGTATGCCATCTCTACACCTGTTTCAGTGGTGAAGTCATTTTCCTTGAACATAAGTTGTAGGCAGTACTGCAGATGAGACATCCCAAGGGTTGCACAGTTGGACACTAAGAATTTGCTACTCTTCCTCTAGTGTCACCTTAACAAAGCATTGCTTTTGTAGCCTCCTGCAGTCATCTGGTAGTTCCAGAGCAGACTCTAGTGAGTCTTTTCCAAACCAGAGTTTTAGTTCTTAGACTTCAATGCATTTTTTTTCCCTTTTTCCCCACAACTGAGTGTCATCTCATTTCAGTTCACAAATATCCAGTTCTTTCAGAGGGTTTTCCTTGTGCTCCTGTCTGTTGATATATGCCTCTCTGTGTTGCCTGCAGATTCCAGCAGTGTACTCGCATGTTCTAGAGCGAGGGCACTAATCAAAACAGTAAACAAAAACCATCCCTTGTGAAACGGTTCATAACCCCACCTCTAGCCTGACCCTTTATTTCAATTTTACACACTACTCTCTCCATTTTTATGGTGTCACCATTTTCATGTGTTGGGCTCCATGCTAATATATGCTTTATTTAGAGACTGCATTCTGTTACTGGGCCTGGGAACAGAATCCAGATCAGTATCTTTCTCTGTGGCAGATATCTAAAAAAATAATTGAAAAATCCATTAGCAGACTTTTTATCTTCTTAATTATGCCCAGCCTAAGTAGTGCTTCAGTTTTCCTATTAGCTGTAGTAGCAGAGGTGAGGTCAGCATTCATGCTGCGCTGATTTTGAAATAGGGAATTTATTGGTTTGCCATAAATAATTTGGGGTTTGTGTTTTTTAAATTTCTGGCTTATTTAGCACACTAAGTGAGAAAGCATTCAAAACCCATCTTCTAATTAAAAATTATTCTGAGGCTCTCAACAGTATACAGATGTTCCACATTTTGGTCATGTATCATCCCAGATTTTGATGGATAGCATAACATCCAGCTAAACTGCAAGACTGAGACTATCCTGTCCTATATTGTCAGAAGAGCCAAATCCAGGGGTAAATTGTATTTTCCTTACTCTGAATGTAATTTTGTTGTTGTTGTTTGGTTGTTAACAGTGTGAGTTCATAAGTTTCTCTTTCTTTCAAGGCAAGAGTGCACCAATATCCTCACTCAATGGCAGTTTAATAGAAAACCTCCAGAACTGGGGGAATTGGCTCTGTCACACCCATAATGAATCTGCTTTCTTTTATGGTTGTGTGTGTCAGAGTGTACAAACAGCTTGCTGGCTAGAACTGCCGGTCTCTTACCCAGCACCACAGTGGGAAAAGCATCAAAATGAGGTCCAGCATCTGAAAACAAAAAAATCTTATTAGATCATTCTTCACCTCTGGAATCCAACACAGTGTCTATTGCTCTATTCGTTAGTACCCCAGGCAGCTCAGGCAATACAAATGGCTTTATTCTCGGCCTCATCTAAAAACAATCATAATACCAGGGAGATTTTCAAAGTGGAATCCCATCTACAACCAAGTTACACCTCATGTGGGCCAATGTTCTCAATCCTTCAATCACATAAACCAGCCAGCGGTTCCTCTCACTGGCAGAAATAATATTTCCCACCAGGGCAATGAGTCTTTCAGACTCTGAGTTTTCCTGCTCACAGTTCTGAATGCACGTTAGCATTTGGATGGAAGCAGCTAGATCTGAGCAGGCTCCAGAGCCCATTAAACTTCATCATCTTGAAGTTCACTGCCATCGTTGTTATTTAAAAAAAAGAACACACTTAAAAAATGAAGCACACATTCCACGTGTACTAAGTATAACTTTCATCACTACGAGTATTTCCATATTCAAAAAATGTGAATTTATATTTGATCTGTGCTTTATGAAAGAAACTATTATAAGAAGTTTCCATTTTGGTTGAGTAAGTACTGTTTAATTTGTAACTTCTCAGAGGATTAATTACAAAAAGAGAAACAATAATGACAAATGGAAGGATTTGTTTATCTAGCTTGATTTAAAAATAAACAGGATCATAGGGCTGGCCATTAGTCTGAACTGGGACTAGAGGACACAAAAAACTTTTTTGGGTGGGGGGTGGGTCTGGATAAACTCGGCATGTCTAAGAAACCATAGTTAAGATCAGTAGACGACGCTGAAGAATTAAATAACTGATTCAGCTTTTAGAATAGCTGTGTCTTGTATACACAGGATTTGGAGCTCTTCAAGGATATTCTGCCCTTCACACAATGAGTTTGGTATTTAAAAACAAGATAAGGGCATGTTTCTATCCACAAAAGTTGCCGTTTTGAATAAAAATCAGGTTTATGTTGGAAGGTACTGACTGAATCTTTAAAGGAGATTTTTTGGGTGTGATTTCCATGGAATTAGATGCAAAACATTTAGGTTCCATTTATTTATATCGCTAGTAATAATTAAACACACTGATGTTTTTACTCACATTTTTTTTTCTATCCTCACCTGGCAAACTGGGTTCAGTTCTGGTCACCTTCCTGTTAACCTTTTCCCTTGAAAACTGATTATTAATACTGACTCTTTGTTTTTGGTTTCTTAGCCTGTTTCTAATTCACAGCAGTATTTTACCTCTCACCCCAATTTAGTTGCCATGAGTTTTTTTATGAAACAAAACAAATGCCACTTTAGAAAAAAGGGATTGTGAAAGACTCTTAAAGGGATCTTATCAAGCACTTTAATAACTTTTTATTTTTTTAATCTTTTGAAGGAAAGGAAGTAATATAAAAACATATTTACAATATAAATTTAGAAAATAATGAGATAATGAAAATATTAATATTACTCTGTTGGTTTGGAAACATAACTATAACAGCTCTGAAGTAGTACATGAAAGCCTGAAGGTGAAAGAGAAAATGAATCTGACTAACTCTGGGAGCCCAGCCAACCACTGATTGCAAGGAGTTTAGATCTAAAGGGGAGTTAGGTGCTGAGTGGACATACTAAATATAGTGATTAGAAAAGGAAAGAATTAATAAATACAGAACATTCACAAAACAAACTTTCAAGGCGATGGATAGTACAAAAAGGAAAGTTCTTGGGCCAGCAGAATTCCTAGTCATTTACAAATTCCAGTAAGTGAAAAGGTATCCTATAGAAAAAGGCAACATGACTTCGAAAGCATCCTAGATATTTGCAATATTCACAATATTCCTATTTATAAATTAGGAGGATGAAAGACATGTATGAAATGTAGCTTGACATCAGACCAAAGATATAGCACTTTTGCATGTCAACTGATATTCTTGGATGCAAAAAAGAAATCTGAATTGGATTTCCTATGGCACAGGAACTTGGAACAACATGAAAGTTGAAGTTTTGGAACAGCAGTCAATCTAGAGATAGAAAGTGCCATCAGTCAACATGAAGTGGTGCAAAGAAAGCAAAAGGAAAAGTAAGAGGGAGCCATTTTGTGTTCTTACTCCCAACAGGTACAATTACATTGACAAGATGAAGGAGAATGAGACAAAGCAGAGTCTATGTGAAGCCGTCAGCCCATTTATTGACAATGAGCCAAATCCTGAAGGTGACTCATTATGGAGACGTAAACAATCCTGGTCGGTGACTCAGTGGTGAGGAAGCTTGGCTAAGACATCTGTAGTCCATATAAAGAAAACAGGATGACGAGATTTCTCTGGGGTATGGTAAGATAAACTATAGGACAATAATATTGCACGTGCCTATGATAGCCTGTAGAAAGTTGGGACATTCTTACCCTTTATAGCTCATGGAGGAATGTACATATCACCAACAAAGGAAGCTTTGATTGGCATTTGCCTGGGGAATCTGAGAGAAGCACTGGAAATGGATATAGTGTGAATCTTCTGAGAGTCTGTGGAGGAAGGAAGAGGGTGGGTGATGAATATCATCACGTAGGGAGTGAATGCAGAGAATATTACACAGTTGGGTCAGTTAATTTGTTACGGCTTAGAAACTACTGTCTGTATTGAAAGTCCGTCTTGTTTCTGACTTTAAAAAACTGGCAGTGTGCGCCTGAGAGGATCTCAGCAAAGCAAAATATTGAAAGAACATAGATTTTCTAGGAGTTATGCTCTGTAGGTGATGGGGATAATTTTAAATAAAAGGTGAAGATTATGCACCTGTATACTGCTTGAAGAAGCATACTGAACAAGAAGAAAACACTAATAAAAATTAGCTTGGGTTTGAAAATAAAAACTTTATAGAATGATTTGAATAAGTAGAAAGGAAACACGTACATCGTTTCAGTCCACAACAAAAGAGAAAGTTTTAGGTGAATATTTCTTTCAAAACTTTTATGAAATGCATGGAAGTGAAACTTCAATTTGTGATACGTAAATGAAGAACTAGGCATCAGTGACAGCAGGCAAAGCTATAGTTTGGCTCTTGGCACTATTTGTAGGCCCAGGCTTGAAGCAAGGCTCCATTTTGATAGATGCTGTGGAAATACACAACAGATCAAAGGTCCTTGAAGCATTTTATAATCTACAGATGAACACAACTGGCTAAGAGTTTAGCAGTTCTGTGAAGACTAACAAACATATAACATCAAAGATGTTCCGCATTAGACACAGAGTTACTTTGCACTCAGCAATGCGATACCAGTTTTTGAGTAGTTCGAGAATTACCCAGTGGTATTCTCTGGTTCTGCAGGCTTTTACTTGATTTCTCTCCTTAGCCGTCTCTCTTCTAGGGAAATCCTGCTTCACCTTCCACTGCTCTTATTTTTCAAGGGTTCCTCATGCTATTGCTATTCCACCAAAAACACTACTTGACATTATGTCACAGACATTGCTTTTGCAGGAGTGGGGTTCAGTTGTTGTGTCTGAATTTTGTGGCCACTGTTGAGGGAAGTGCGTGCGTGGCTCATTCCCACACCTGTTTCCTCCCTGCGCTTGACTGCCAGGGAGGTTCTCCGGGGTCTGTGTCATGGAGGAGCCTGGGTCAAATGATTTCTCTGTAAAACGTTTCTCTTTACGTCTATCTTCCTCTTTATACACATGGGAGAAATAGAGAGAAAAGATTGTTAGGAAGTCATTGCTGAAGGAAAATAGAATTACAAGAGGTATTTCTCTGCTGGGAAGAAAGCTAGTCTTCAGCTATCCCTTTGTCATGACTCTATTTTTTTTCCGTTCATTAAAACTGGAACATTTTACAGATTCTAGGGTACCATTTGGTAAAAAGTTGCATACAATGCCGAGAATTCCTCTCAAAGAATGTTACCTTCTTGGAAATGTTACCTTCTTGGCTACTGCAGTGAAACCTGAAACTTTTGTTTTGAAGTTGCCTTTTGCAGTGTTTGATATTTGGCAAATGTATCAATTTGTCAACTAAACACTGGACTTTTGCAGCATTTTCTCCTAATTAATTCCTATTAAAACTAATGCAGGAGGAGTAAGTTCCTGCTCATCATGAATAAGTCTTCCACAGTTTGGTCTTAAATGAATTGTTAGCTATGTACTTGCAATCCCTCCCAGCTGCTGACAAAGACCTGACTGAGCTGGCTAAGCCAGGCAAAAGAAGCAAAGAACTTAAATTCTCAAGAGCTTGAATCATGGAACATAACTTTAAAGGAAAACATTGGGGGTTTTGAAGGAAGTAGAGAGATTTTGACCACTGTTGCTTAAAAAATAGGCTGTTGACTGCACTCTTTCTGCCTTTATAGAACATTTGAATTTCTAAAATTGTTAAAATAAGACCTTGAAAACCTACTTTTGGAATTGCCATGTGTGTTGCAGAGTAGTAATAAAATTCTCTCTACCTTGACTTAGATATTGACTGCAAAGGTGGAGTTTTTTTGTTGTCTCTTAAACATTTGGGACAAAAGTAATTGGATTAATTGGGCACAGCCTGAAGTTCTCAGTATCTGAGAACAAAATTAATTGGATTATTTGGGCACAACACTAAATTCTGAGAGTATCGGGCACCATCAATTCAGTAGAAAGCATTATCTGAAATGGACGCTGCTCTAAGCTGCAGGGAACAAAAAAGCAAAGCATCTGACAGGACTGTGACACTTCAGAAAATCTTTCTTATGTGCATGCAGCTGGCAATCAGTGTTGTACCTCCCGTAAAACAGAACAGAGCAATGAATACCCCTCATTCATTTTTCCCAAAATAAGAATCCATCAATCTGAAGAGGCAGAACTCAGGTAAACTAGGAACTTTATAATTTTGGTTCAAATAAGGTGATAACTGAAAAGAGATATGCTAAGAGATGCAGGAATAGCACTGAAGGAGAAAAAGGTGGCTCATTAAAAATAAGAAGATGTACCCTTGGTGGTTTGAACTGGTCCCAAACGCTGTTTCAGTTGCTTTCTTATTCATGGGAGTTAAACAGTTGTTCATCTGCTGAACAGATTCACACTTTTGAGTCTAATAATTAAGAACAATTATTTTGGGGATCCAGGGTAATGATCTCCAAAGGATCTCAGTGACTTTGCTTTACCATTAGATAGGCTCCTCAGGTGCATTTTAAAAAAATGAGAGTAAATGTACAAGTAACTTAAGCACTTCTGAAAACCTTACATCAAATGCACATCTGTCTATCACTAAAGTGAGCGATGTGCTATTCTCATATACGATAGCATGATGATAAACACACCGGATATGGGCTGTAGATGAGTCACCATGATAGTTCCTCAGGGGACCCAGACCATGAATAACCCTTGATAAGCCAAATTAGGTAGCAGTGAGGGAGGACACTGTAACCCAGTCTGTTGCTATGTTTCAAACAACCCAGTCTGTTTCTATGCTTCAAGCACATACTCCCTGTTAATACCCTGGGCCAGCTACATATTTCACAGTTAGCATCACAGAGGAAGCGTGGTTACTAATCGGATGTTACTCTTTCTGTCCCTCTTGGGTAGTTAGAAATAGAAGGAAATTTCAAATTGTCACCCTCCCAAAATTTAATTTCTGCTCTTAGCAGAGATTTGGTGAGAGTAGACTCAAAATTATGAAATAATAAACAAATTATAATAAGCCACTCTGAGATTTCAGCTATGGTCCCTTTATCCATAGTGTATCGCAAGACATCACCTCCTATGCAAATTGCAGTTAACTTTTGATTTCTTTTTAGAATCAGATCTGTAATACCTCCAGTGCTTCTGTCACTCAATATGTTGTCATCTGGACTAACTGGACAACTCTGCCCAATTTTCAGGACTGTATCAGGGATTTATCAGTTCAGAGGCTTTTGGATACCTTAAATCTTTTATGACCAGGAAACTTAATATTCTGAGACCCATGTATCCCAGATCATTCAAGCTTTATCAGTTTTTATCCGATGATCCGTTTTGCATAGTTTTTATTAATTTACAACATTTGCAAGGCCATATTTTAAAACAGAAAATTACACATTAATCCTAATTTCTCTCTTTCCTGGCCCTGAATGCTTGATTTCTCAACCTCAGTTTTGTTCCAATCTATTTTTGAGTCTCTTTGAATACTTCAATGATATATTACTTATGAGATAATATAAAAATGTAGAATTTAAAAATATCTACTCTCATGGGTCATAAGGGTTTTTTTCCGTTTTGCTTTTTGAAGGGGATTTGGGCTGTGTGTTCATTTAACAGCAATTGCCTGAATTGCTGTGCTTCTGCCACATATTAGACCTCACATCTCTAGGCTGACACCTGTTATTTTCACAATAGCCACTTTTTACATTCTTTGAAGTTGTGACAGGTGTTGCAAAACATAGGGGTTTTTTATATCATGTTGGCTTAGTTCTTATTAAAACCAGAAAATATCTTTTTTCAATTACTTGTTCTGCTTTAAAAGACCTCCTCTTCCCATAGTACAAAGGAAATGGATATTTGTTTCAAGGTTCATATGTTAAAATTAAGAAGAAGCCAGGTCTAATACAAACACAGAAGTAATGACCCCAACCTTTCCTGTGGTTTATTCTCTGAGTTGTTATCACACTGGAACATGAGAAGAGAGTCATTGCATCTTGGTTGAGAACACTAGTGGACAACAGCCTTTGGTTTAGTAAATATTTTCAGTTTCTTTTTTACTATACAGTTCCTTCAGATCTGTCACAGCTCTTGCAAATTCTCATTGATTAGTTTGCTGAACCTGTGAAGTTCAGCACAGAAATTTTTCGGTGTTCTTTTCCCTTAGCTTATCTCACTTTCTTTCAAAGTAAAATTGGAAAGCAAAAGGTGATGAAGTTGTTTTGACCCTATACTTGCCTCCTTCTGATGAATAAATATTATTATTATTATTATTATATTTGCTATAGATTTGACAGACATACCAGAATACTGCGTTATGAAGAGGAGTGATATCTGTGGCATGAAAGAGCATAAGTAAAGGTTTATTTCTGACAGATCTGAAGCACAAGTAAACTAGTGGTTCCTGTCCTTGGCGATGAGTTTATAGGCAAATCCTTAGGGACTCAAAGAAGTATGACTTTTTTCTTTGTGATTTCCTTAGAGTTCTACTCTTAGCTCCAGTCTTCTCAGAAGCGTGGCCTAATGCTCCCTGGGTGCATTCCCTGGTGTATATCCCTTGCTTGTTAGTTTTTGAAAAATCATGCCGGATCACGTTGGTGTAACATTTTAGCCTTGCTCCACTTGGGAATCAATATCTTGCTCCGAACACCAGTTGACAGACATTGGTCTTCCTGTTGACTTTCCAGTATTATGAATTACTCAGATTTCTGTGATAGGCTTTTAGAATAATTTCAGGGTAATTTGTAGAACAATTGCTTGCTTTGCAACTGCAATTTATTTAAACGATAAGATTCCAATTTAGCTAAGTATTCAAACTTATGATTTAATTTAAGCTTTTTCTTTATTCTTCACATTCAGAAACTGCTTAAATACATGTTTAGGTACTTTAGTGAGCTGGGGTCAATGGTCAGTATTTGAACAGGTGAATTCCAAGTATATAAATAAAAATACAGTGTAGTTTGTTTTGGTACCACAAAAGCTGTCAGTAAAGCTTTTAGGTGCTCACTGCTTCATTTACCTCTTCCACTTCATTTCATGGCATATTTTATAAATGAGGAAGGATATCAGAATTTACAAGAAATGCTGGCCTCTTGACCTCATTTCTTTTACAGTGAAGGCAGGCTATAACTGTGTACCTTTGAAAGCAAACAGTCCATTTTTTTTTTTTTCAAAATTGTAACATAGTGCTCATTGAACAGGTTCAACACATTTTTAAAGCCATTTGCATTGCTACACATGTTTTTAAAGACATGTTTGGATGACTTTTAGGAAGATATCATTACCTTCTTCAATTTGATTTCTAAGCAGCATTCTGCACACAACTTCAACTAAAAGCTCACTTGATGAACTAGCTGGCAGACCCTTAGTGAGCGCGTTTGAGTGCTGGCTATGCTCAGGCCAGCTCACCCAAGCTCTCTGCTGAACGAGCTCATGTGGCTTTTGTGTTGGAGCTGGTTTGCTGCTGGCTGGGACCAGAGACACAGAGGAACGGAGGGAAGTGCTCGCACCTGCCTGCACAGGTGTATCTGTAGTTTCGCTAGACATCATTTACCTCACAGGGCTGGAGAAGAGCCCACACAATCCCACCTGAGCCTTATTTTGGGGTCTTAAGTGATGGAGAGGTCTCCTGGTACCTATATATTCAGTGATAAATTTTACTCATTTAGGAAGGTGTATGTTATATCCACATGTTGTTCTGAGGTGCTACCCACAGGTACCACATTCCTTTGATAGCTGAAGCGATTACAACATTAACCAACTGAAAAAACCTAGGTGTCATGTGAACAGATGTTGTACGGTACCTTTCATCAATAATGCCTACTGCGTTTTCATTTCACTGAAGCAGAAGGTGTTTTCTGCACCAGGAGATTCAGAGGAATTACAGATGAAGCTGCTGAAAACATGTATACAAGAAAAAGTCTACATTGTAACATTAAATATCTAAACTTTGTAAGCATGTCTGGTGTGTTTTCAGAAGGGAAACACTTCAGAACATGGGTAGGCAGCTTTGGGAAGTTGCTGTGGGTGGAGACAACTAGGAAAATCTTGATTCAGAATAATCATGTTGGCTCCCTGAACTTTTAAAAAGCAAAGCTATTAAGGCAAAGTTGTAGTTGTTTTGGGGTCTATTTGTTTTTGTAAAGTGGTACACCACCTATATTGATGCAGCACTTTGATTTCAGCGTTGGGAAATGGACTTACATGTACAGCCTCATCTGAGTAAAACAATGTTTCATGATGTAACAACAGAAACAGGGAGCTCGTATTCTTAGTAGTGTGCAAACATTGTGGTCTCGGTAGTGTTTAAAAAACACAGTTTTTGGTGGTTTTTGTTTGTTTGTTGTTTTGTTTGTTTGTTTTAATTTGATTTGCGTGGTTTTGTGTCACAAAGTTTCTTTAGAAAAAATAGTACTTTGGGGTTGTGAAGGAAATGCTATTTGTAAAGTGACTTCGAACTTAATCCTGAGCGGTGCTGAGCATTTGTAACAACTATTGAAATAAGGAGGATCTTCTGGGCTGGGCTGGAATTCATTATATCAGCTTTCACATTGCACTAAGGTTTTAATCAGATATCATTTGGAAGAGTGGTTTCTCATGACTCTCGCACTGCACTTTGTTGTTTTGCAGCCTGGCTGGGATATTCAGCCAGTACCTGGAGTTGTTTCACCTGTGCCTGGAGTCACTCTTATGCACGCAGACAAAAAGCCTATGCAGAAAAGAACCTGGGCAAACCTTTAGCTCTGCATGGCAACCAAACCTCTACAAGTGCAGGAGTGTTTCACTGACCCGGGGCACGTGTTATTTGTACTGGGAGCTGAAAGCACATCTACTGCTTAGGTGTGTAATGACTTCCTCTGGCTTTTGCTGTCACAAGCAATGGTCCAGCCATTAGGAGCATCTGTTCTTAACCACCTTCTATTTACTTCTCATTACTGGCAGGAGAAAGAGTCTTTACTTAAATGTAGCCTTTATATGAGGAAAACTGCTAAAATAATCATGTGCCACTGGAAGTAGAGTCCTCCTTTTAGAGAGTTTTAAAAAAGGTAGAAACTCTTCTGCAGTATTATGTGTTGTTTTCTTTAAAATACAATATTAAATGAAAGCAGAAACCTCCATACTTCAAAACAGTAGCTAGAAATGAGGAGCTTCTGCTACAAACATCCTACAATGTTTGTGAAGCAAAGGTAGGCTTTCTGTTTCGCAGAGTATGGTAAGTATAAGATACCTTTCAATTATTTTTTTTTTTTTTATTTTGGGTAAATGAATGTCAAAGCCATACTTATTAACAGGAGAAAAGGAGAGGGTGTGAAGGAACAGGGAAGTATTTTCATACTGTTTTCATTATCTAATACAATGCCCTTGGAAAAAAAAAAGCAGAGGATGACATCATAAATTTGGAATTCCAAGGTCACAAACAGGAATTCAGACAACAAATGGGAGGGTTTAGGAATGTACATTGTAAAAATACATCTATCAAATTTTAAAAGGAAAAATAGTAGTATTGAAACGTGGTATTTCCAAATAGATATTTATAAGGTAAATGCATCCCTTTCCCTAAAGGATTACTTGATACACTCATATATTTTCTGGTTTGTTTTGTTATATTCAATAATGCGAATGCAACTATTAAGAGGTTTTATGTTTGTTTTTATCTCTTTTTTTCCCTTGGAAGACTACCATCACTCTCTTAATCTTGATATTTATCACTCCAGAGGAATGCTTAATTCAGTTTTGACGTTTCATGTGATACAGTAGAATTCTGTGCATCTCTGTAGGTAGCAGCCAGGGACATATATGTAGCGGTGATAAAACTTTATTGAAAACTACATAACAGGAAGCTTTTGAGGTGGAATTTTAAAGCTCTTTTCTGGAAGGGATATTAGTACTTTTTCATTGTTTTTCCTCTCTCTCTTTGTACCTGGGGTTTTGGCATTAGGATGACCTAAACAAGAACTGGAACCACTGCTTCTTTAATGAGATTTTTCAACCTTATTTTTTGTATGAGATTGCCCAGACTAAAATAATAAAAATCTACTGTACCGTATAAACTATGCACTGTTGTTAAAAAGTGGACTTTTGCTTTGTAGGCTACCGTACCTATTTGTTCCTGTTTCCTTAATATTGTTTTCTCCAGATGTTGGAAGTTAAAACACCCTTGTTATTTTTTCCAGTGTCACTCTTTGTTACTTTCCATAGGCAACGTTCACCAAAGCCAGGCAGTGGAGGAAATAACAGATGTGTTAGCCTCAAATTATGGGCATAAAAATAACCTTAATAAAATAGGTATTAAGTGACAGCACTTTACAAAAATCCAGGTCTAATTTACTCTAGCCTAGAAAGCAATAACTTAAGGGGACCTCAGACATCCATCCACGGACTCCAGATAGCTTGAAGCAGAGCAACAGTAGCTTGGATGATGACAATCCCAGCTTGCTGTCGGCAGCACATTCCAGGAGAGGCTGTCAGGGTGTGTTTGTGCTAGACACTTTTCTGCCTCTAACACTATTGTTTGCTCCTAATTAATATTCCATTATAGACTTGCTAATTCTGCTGGAGAAGCCCCCCGCCCTCCTTAATAATAATGGTAGGAACAACACAACTAATAATAAGAAAAAATCAGGCACATTCTGACTTTGAATGCAGACAAAATTGTCACCCTGGGTTTACTCTCCTTTTGCCAGGCCTTTGGTTCCTGCTGTTCACAGAAAGCTGCAGATGGCTGCCTCAGCAGGAAGCCCTTCCCCCTTCCTTAATGGAACTCGTGGGAATGCGGGGATCCTGGAACCGAAGCCCTCCTTCCCTTCCAAACCTCCTCTCCAAACCCCTACTGAGTAAAAGGAAAAAAATCCCCACATCCCTGGAAACATTTTTGCCAGCCTGTTTTTCAGTAAAAACTTAAATTAACCACTTCACTCCTGATTATAATAAAGATTTGTTATTGAAACAGCTTTGCTTTAATGTACTGAATCATTTCCACTCGCTTATTGAAGTCGTCCATTTGGGTTGAATTATGGCGTCCCGCTTCCATTATGTAATAATTTCAAATAAACGAAAACAGGTTTGAATTCTCCAACAATTAGCAAAGTTTTAGCACGTTCCCCCTCCTCCCTCTCCTTCCAAGACACCCCTCCAAAAATGAGACTAAAAAAACTCAAAACTTTGGCGAAGTCACATCCTAAGTTTTCATTTCTTATTAAAATCTTCTCCCAGATTTGCTCGAATACATCATATGGGTTAAGTTATGACTTCCCTTTATATTTATTTTCAAGTGCAAAATAAAAACAGCTTAAAGATTGTGATTTGATATTAGGAATGAAAGAGTTAAATGCCTGAACAAAGCACTTCATTTATAATTTTCGTTAGGAGTTCCACACTAAGCATTAGAGTGAGGTGTGTCTTATAAAGAGAGTGTTTATATTGGATTTGATATAGTTAAGAGATTCAGCTTGCATATAATAGTCTTCTCTAAGAAGAAGCTTAAACCAGAATGAGTTCAGTGGGATTTACTGAAGTATAAAAAATAGTATAAAAGTCTAATCTTACAGACTAGTATCAAGCACAGAGGAATTAATCTCTTGCAAAACATCCACTGCAGAAACGGAAAGATGAAAATGAGGCCAAATCTGTAGCCGTTATTTTCAGCAATATCCTTAAGGCCTCCAGCACGCCTTACATTTGCTCTTCCAACTAAAGGTTAGGTGTGTGAATCAAGGCAGTGGGATGGGGTCCATAGTTCAAATGAATTGGAATATGTTCCTTATTAAAAAAAAAAAAAAAATGCCTACTATGTTTGTGGTGTTTTCACTAACTCAAATGGTGTTTGGATCAGGCCTGAAGAAAATGTGGAAACGTTACAATACAGGAAGAGAAATAACAGAAATTTTAGATGCATTCATCTGCTATAAAGAGGGCAGCCAGTGCCTGTTGCGAAGCCTTAAGTAATAACCTTGGGTTCAGAATTTGGAAGTCCACAGTAACTATGTTGTAGGAATAAACAATAGCTGGAATACAAGAAGGATCTTTGGATTAGAAAGGCAAGCAGCCCAACTGACAAGTCTGTTAATAAAGGAAGGCTGCCCTGGGTGGCTCAGCTAAGTGAGAAGATGCTAAGAAAATGGGAAAGGGTGGAGGAAGAACTGTTCTGCATCTGACTTGGGCAGATTTGGCTTCAGTTCCACCTTCACTGTGATACCAAAGGTTTTAGTTTCTCTGATTTCGGTAGAAAAAGGAAAGCCTCTTGAACTGGGACGTTATAAATACTGGAGAAGTAAGGAAATAGAAAGCACACTGAAAAGAATTCTTGAATAGTAAGGAGCATATGATGTACCCTGAAGGCCAGGGGGGATTAAAGCAATGGTTTCATTAGCTTTGCAGTAAGCACAGTTCAGGGAGAACTGTAGAGCTGAAAAATAAATATGCATCTGTACTTAAACACTAGCCTAAAAAGAGCAACATATGGTAACCTCTGGGTGCCAGGTTTTCTTAATGAAGGTTGCAAAGCCTGTTACATTTGATATAAAGTCTGAATGAAGACATATAAATATTACACAGCTTCTTAGAACTGATGGTATCACACTCCAGGGTTGTAACTGTGAGTTCATTTGCTGCCAATAGGGCTGTGATTCAAAATACCATCAAAGGTTGAAAGTTTCCAAAACTGCATCTGTGTATGTAATTGTTAAGGAATCTTTAGAAGTACATATTAAGAATGAGAGGGCTTAATGGGAGAAATGGGCAACTTCTGAAAGCAGTTGACACTGCTCGTGTCAGCTTGGAAAAAAAAACCCCAACATTCTTGCAAAGCAAGTGAGTGCTGTTTGGTGACGAATATCAGGGCATCACCGGTAGGAAAACAAGAATGAGTAGAAATCTCCAGAAATAGAAACACTGAAAGGGCAAACTTTAGATTTTTTTTTTTTTTCCCAAATATGAATGCTAAAATCTGCTCAAGAAATAAGTGGTGAGTGATGTCGTCATACAATATTCTTGTCAAATGCTCAGCATTTGGGCTTCGTGGTTTTCAGAGACAGATTTATTGCCCAAGATGAGGGGAAAGTTCTACAAAATCCACTCCATAAAAAAATGGTTTTGTGTATGATCTCATTCGTTATGACTTTTACTATACAGCAGAATGAGAAGTGATCACAGTAGAGATACTTGAAAGGTGAAATGTGACCAAATGTTGCTCAAATATAATAGATAAAACATGAATTGCATTTCAGGAAAGAAAAGTAGTTACCCTGGAAATACTTTAAATGTTTGCATGTGTAATGGTTCTCCAAGACCCAGCACACTAATGATGGGCCATTGCGCTGAGCTAAAAAGGAAATCCATTCCCATACACTGCCTCTATCCAAGTCCATTAAGAAATAATGGTTGTAAGATGAAAGTCCTGTTAGGGTTTCAGTGAAAATGTTTGGCACACCAGGATAAAAAGTCAACAATCTACTTTTAACGAGAGACACTGGAAAAACTTTGGTTAACATACCACTGAAAATATTAATTCTCCTTAATGGCAGGATGCAACGCAGCTTTTTATAGTTTTTGATCCATGTCATAAATTTGGCCATGACAAAGGGATACTCCAGCTTTAGCTCACTGGCAGGAACATTAGCTGTTTCCCAACACTAAAAGGTTAGTTCTTTGGATTCTCTGTAGTGCACCAAAGGGCCAAATTCTTCGCGTGGAAATAGAATAACAAAGGCCAAACAGTAAGAGGAAAAAAAGCAGCACAGTCAGTGCCTAAACCGTAGCAGATTTAATTTAGCATATCTTTTTTTGCACCCATCACCTCGCTAAGGGGTCTAAATACAATACCAATAGGAACATTTATTTTAAGGTGAAATGTAGAGGGATGGTGACAGGATAAATGTAGATGTTCCAGCCGTTTCTTGTCTGTTTCAGGTCAATGCTCTAGTGGGAATCTATAGCTCTGTGTGTTTTTTCTCTGTGTAATTGCGAATTATTATGTAGTAAAGGAGGGAAAGTGTTTCTTTTATCAGTTAAGTGCAGTGAAATTTTGAATACCTTCTGAATCAGAATCTCTTGTCTGAAACAATGCTCCATTTGTTCAGCATATGAACACAGAGTTGCCTCTTTAGTGAAGCTGATAGAAAAACTTGGTAATTTATTACTTCAATAGCAAAGGCGTCTACTAGCTAATACCACCTTTGGGCCTGGTACAATACAATCTATTTCCTTTACAATAAATAGAAGTGAACAATAGATACTACACACCAGTAAAAAAATTCTTGTTCAGCCAGCTTGCAAATACAGCATTGTTTCATACACAGTAAATCTCAAATACAAAAACCTGAAAGTTTGGCAAAGTGTGACTGATTTATGCAGAGACTAAATTTCACCTCTAATAGCTTTGCCTATGACAGAAATAAGTCACCTTTATGTAGAATATTGACTTAAAAATACCAAAATACTTTACAGAAATATCCTATCCTGACGCCCATTTTGCAGATCAAGAAGCTTAGGCAATAAAACTAAGCTTTTTGGCAGATAAGTGGCTAGAATTAAACTGAAGATTCGTGGGATCCCAGCACAGTGCTGTAGCAATTTCTCTTCCCGAGGGTTAAGTGTCTACTGAAATTCCCTTTTTGATATTCTTCCTAAATTACCCTTTTGGATTCTCGTCTTGTTTTTTACCCATAGAATTCCACATCCTTCAATTATTTCTGATCAGTGAACTAAATTATCACCTTCATTAGAACCAGTCTGCCCTACAATCTGCTAAAAAGCAAAATACATGCATCAGAAACTAAAACTTGGCAGTGAATTTTTAGTAGTCAGTGGAGTCTGTCCACCACATGTCTCCAGAAGGAGCATTACTTGAGATTCCTGTCACTGTAGCTGTCACTGGAAACTGCAGAGACAAACCATGGAAAAGATTATACAATCCTAGAACTTGCAGATCTGTGGGTAACTGCCATGAAATCAAAGGGTATGAATATTAGTGCCATGGATTTAGCCATTCTTTCATGGGTTTTTTTGGTTGTGTTTGGTTTGGGTTTTTTTGGTTTGTTGTTTTTTTTTTTTTTTTCTAATTCTGACCTGGGGCTTGAAAGTACCAAATAAGTGAGACATTTGTGAAGAGGCTGTCATCTCCATGCATTAAAACTGCTGGGAATAAATCAAGCTATTGTTTCATGTTTGGTCCTAGGAGTCTAATCTTGATTCTACCCAATGCTTTTTGAAAAAGGCTAATTAATCATAACACACTGAGAGGCTTCTTTGTGATTCTATCCTTGGGACCAAAATAATCCCTTATTTTTATAAAGGACCATTGGTTCTTAAAGATAATAAAACCCCTGTAATGTATGTAAGTGTGATAAATAATATCTTAGGTCACTGAACTTATCAGTCACTGTGACATTTCCTCTCCATATTTGAACTAAAACACGAAATGGTTTGACATTTTCTGCTCAGGTCCATTTTGCCCCCATTATTTTCATTATGAACTAATATAATACTGAGAACTTGAGTGCAGAGGAAAAAAAATCAAGATTCTTCTAGTAAATTAAAGAAAAAGGAGAACTTTGGTACTGTTTTAATAACTTAATTTCTATGGAATATTGAGTTTTGTCCTTTTTTTTTCCTTCCAAACAATTTTGGTTTGATCGTTATTATTTAAAATTTTCCCTGTGCTTTAAAAAAACAGGAGTACAGAGGAGAGAGAAGGAAAGAGGGAGGAAAAATTTGAAAGACCAAGATGAAAGTAGGATCATTAAACTATTCTGTAGCTAAGACATTTTTTTAATGAAAGTGCTATCCTGTGCTTTGAACAGAGTGGGGAACTTAGACTTGGCCTGTCTTGTGACCTCCTTCCTGGCTTTCAGTTGACATATTCTGAGAGGCCTATGCTGCTGATACTAGTAAGCGGGAGGGAGGTGTTCCAAGTAGTGAGGCTATCATGCAATAATTAATAAAAGAAGTGGAAAGATGAGCAGGAGCCTAAGGAGCTACCTCTGTGCTGTTATTTATATGCATCTTTCCAGGTATCAGTGCTTCCAGTCTTCTCTCTTCCTGTGACTCCTTGTGATTGATGTCAAAAAGTTATAAATTATGAATCCCTCTCACACTTCAGTTGTGATATTCTTTTCCTTTGGCTTTTTAGACTGTTAAAGAAACAAAGGAAATTAGATGATAAAAACCAAATTCAAATAACTTCAGTATTCTCACTGTGAAATCTGTCACATTTTGCCAAGTAATTCACTTCATGCAGTACAGTATTTGATTCTGTACAGAGATTACAAACCTGTGTGATGCCTAACAGTAGTGCAAAAAAAAAATAGAAATTGACTGAATAGGAATTAAAGCTGGTTTATTTTGTTAGTTAATAGTTACTTTCTCATATATGTTTTCTTTTAACAAGTCTCTGGAACAAAGCTTCGGTAGCACAAGCATTTTTTGCTGCCACTTGTTCTCTCAGAGTACTATGAGGCTCACTGGTCTGTATCCTTGGGCTCGCAAGAGAGGGATACTACTGAGATTCCAGGTGCTCTTTGAAGAATCAAAACAGGTCTTGGAAAACTGCAGGTGTCTAAAGGAGTCTGGAAATTGGCCTCAGTTGATGGTGCCTGAATGGGACTTCCCTTGGCAGCTTCAGGTCCCTGAGGCCAAAACTAAAGCTGAGATTTCACAAAGTGGCAGCCTTTTATTTTATTTTTATTTTAATTTATTTTTAGTTTAAACAACTAAATGGTCCCACTGGGGACTGTGATCAGCGTGCATGCTTTGGACCTGCCTGGGCATTGTGAAGTAGGACAGAGTTGGCCTAAGAACTGACAGGCCATCACTGGTTTCACAATCAAATATTTTAGACCCTACTGTTTCAACTTCCTTTCAATAACTTGAATTATTGCCTCCTGTTCACAGACACAGACTGGCTAACTCAGTAAATCTTTCCCATGTCCAGTTTCTCTGGCCGATTGGAAGCGAAGTGGGGTCTGCAGCCTGGCTGAGACATGAGAAGTGTTTTCAGAAGCTTTTCGGTTGATTGTACAGGGACTCTGGCAGAGTGTGTTTTAGAGCAAGGATGTTGCATCACCCACCAATGGAGGAAAGAAAGCAACTGCTTTTCGCAGCCAGAATCTGTTCTTTTGGCTAGTACAGGAGGGGCTTAGTATCCTGTTTCTTTTCTTGGCTCTCCATAAACATCTGGCAGGAATGCCTATGTTTTCAATCCTCCCACTTAATTTGTTTTCTTTACTTGATCTGAACACAGTTGCATTGCAAAGTTTGCCTGACGACTCCTCTAATCAAGCAAGTCAGTCACTAATCACTGCTACTCTGCAGCAGCTGTGTATGGATACTCTCTTCTGTAAAATGGCAGAATCACCTTGGATTCAGCCCATGCTAAGGTATCCGTGGGCGAGTTGCTACAATCCTTATTGTACTTTACTCATTTACGTGGACACACTCTGACTTATCCAGTCCCGCATTCCAGCCTGGCCCATTCCCCAGGGAGGTACCTGATGCCTGGGGCTGCCCCTGCTGCCTCAAAGCTGGGGCGGTGGGACAGGCCCTGGCTGCCAGGCCCAGCTCTACCCATGCCTGGGTAGCTCTGGGCTCCCAGTGTTCCCTGACACCCACACCTGTGATCAGAATGAGGGTGCGAGACAAACCAAACGGGGGCCAGAAAGATGGTCTTATTTCTTGACTGTCTTAGTACTCAGTCCCTAGATGTGTTCTGTCTCTGATGTGTAACAGAAAGGTGACAATCAAAAAAAAAAAAAAAGGAAATTAAAGCAGAAATTAAAAATTCTCTCTGACTTTTATGTGAGGTACTGAAAGCTCGAAGCATGAAATGTCTCACATAACATGGAGGTGGAGTATATACAGTCGTACCTAAGGTGAGGGGGTGTAGGAGGTACAGGTCCATTAGTCTGGACATCTGGAAAGACTGCACTTCCATTTGGCCCAGTTTCCTCTCACTACCTCTTCATCTATATCAACATATGGAAGAAGGGGCTGAAGAAAATTTCCTTAAAGCTCAATGAGAGCAAAAATTTTATTAGAGAGTTAGTTTCACCTTAGGAACTCGACGCCACAGTCCCTGACTTTCCCTATGTTTGATCATCTTCACTTATAAGCTATTGTCATGTTTAAGGATTGAACTTTACTGTTAGTGCTCAGAAAATGGGTCTTGTAAAGTCCTTGTCAACAAGGCTGAAAAGCTTCTTGTTATTTTTTCTCGTTATTTTGCAGAATTTCTCCCTGTGTGTGACTATAGTTTGTGCTCAAGCTCATGTCTGATAAGCCTTAATCTGTGATTGAGATGACTTGTTTTCCAGGCCTTGTATAACTTCTGTGACCCTCCTTTGAACTCCAGGATTTGATATCATCCCTAAAGAACAAACACAAGTATGGTCAAGTACTTGCCTTATGAGTGTTGTGCATAACAGCAGCTGGATTACTCCCTTCTCATTTTTTAATATTCTCAGTTTTACACATCCAAAGAAAGTATTTTTTTTGTCATTGCATTGCACAGACCTTAAGCTCTTCAGAATATTTTTTGTGGTAACAAAATTCGTAACGATCTCAATAAGTCACAGTCTTCATCCTTGGTATTTAGATGTTAGGCAAGTTGCAGTTTTCCAGGTTTGCAGTCCCATATTCCACTGGGGGAATGTTAGAGCTTCTGTTACTACAGCCAATCTCATTATCTATAGTTTGAAACCTGTTCAAAATAGTTTGAAATGAGAAGTTCCAGAATAGATATTCCAAAACTTCCAGAGGTGTGCTCTGCTCATAGGAGTACACTACATTTCAATCATTGCTCCAGGGCTGGAAAGCAAGTGGGTCCTTCATATGCAGGCCTTCCACAAAATAACACATTGGGTGATGTAAACCAGAAAGGTAACTGGATATGTTTGGAGTTTCCTTGCCTATTTTTTTTTCTGTATTAATTAGTTGCTTGCTTTCTTTTCTGCCACTCCAAGAAGAAAGGGGGCCTGGGACCCAGGAGAAGCAAGAAAAACAAAAAACCAAAAGCTAGAAAAATAATCAATGTCATGACTCGATTCAGGGTAGTTTGGATGAGCTGCCAGGTCAACCACTGTCATGACTATGTACAAAGGGAAAAAGCAGAAATTGGACTTGATTCTAGCTTTGGCAAAACTCTTTATTATGAGACTGAGGAAATAGCTGATTAGCTTCCCTATGTGTAAAAGGCAGCTGATAAATTGTTAAATACCTGGAGAACCACTGATGGTGTACACAAAGGATTTTTTTTTTTTACACAATTTTACTACAGCATAATTGTATTCCTTTATTTTCAAGATAACCTGCCAATTTATTGCAGGCAGGAATATAATTGTAATCCGGATCTCAAGCAAGCCCTAAACCCCACCATCAATTTTGTACTTTTTTTTTTTAGCCACAAGACTGTCTTATCATACCAGTTTTGCCTTTGTTTTGCTGAGGATTTGGGTTTTTTTATCCCTCCATGTGTATAATATGGTCAATATGGTGGGACAGAAAAGCACATTTTCAGTCTATGTGCTGTACTACATAAGCATGGAATAATTCTACATATTTATGTAGAACTGGGTGGTTCTGCAGCTTCAGGACTCCAAATGTCCAGGGAGGAATAAAAATTCTCAGGAAGACTGTGTATTCACAACGTTGTTTTGTGTTCAGCTATAAGATCGTGCAAATATCTGTACTGATATTTCAGCATTTTGAGAAAGAGTTCTGAATCAGTCCTTGCAGCTGTTGTAGAAATTTCTCCAAACTGTTACGTTAATCAGTTCCCTTTACTTGAAAATCTTGCTACTTTACAAGGCAAACTATGCTGTATATAACATACATTTTGCACAATTTGCTGCAGTTAGAGTTCCCAGATCTTCCAATATGGGGCAGCAGTTGCCAAATCCTGGCAGAGGAGAGTCACTTATTAACATCTGTGAAAATACAGTTGTCTTTCTCTACGTAGGCAGAGACAAGTTACTAAAACAAGCCACTGGGAATGTGGAGGAGATGGAGTTTAGTTTTTTCTTTTTTCTTTTTTCTTTTTTTTTTTTTTTTAAGTTTGCTGGCAGAGCAGAAGTAATGTGGCCCAGGAATGTTTCCATTTCTTACATTCTTTAGTGTGGTGAAACCTACACATTAATCTTTCATGATGTAGTTTCTGGTCAGAACTGTGATTCATCCTTTAATTACTGGAGGTGTTTTTAACTCCTCTGAGTTGTTTTTCTAGCTAATTCAATGTTCAATACCACATTTGAATTTCTTCCCAACAGAAACTGATTCTTTGCTCACTAGATGCCACTACGATGCTTTAAAAGACTTCTGGAATGTATAATTTCTCTCTTCTGTCTCTTTGCGGAACTTTGTTCCATCCTTGGATCGCATTTATTCCACATTTGGAGGTATAGCTGATATATGTGAGGCTTCTGTATCTGAAAATATTTTTGTTCTTCACTATAGCGGTTTAGCAGCATTTGCTCATACGTACTGACAAAGAAAACCTAATAAAACAAACAAAAATTATGATGATTTTGGCTGAGTCTTTCATGGTTTTGACTAGATTCACTAAGCAAATAGACTGTTAGCTCCAAATTTCTCCTACTTCCTCTCATCCCCTGACAATCTTTCCACATATGCCTTTGTTGTCTTTGATTTGTACCTTCTCTGCTTTGTTTTCTGTGCTCAGTTCTATGTTCCTACTTAGCTTAAATCTTAAGTAACAAAAGAATGGGACCGATATGAAGTGTGGCCCTGATGCTGCATTCTGCTCTGCTCTGGGTTATCTTGCCTACTTTGATTTCAGGAAAGGGACTCTCTTGTGCTTAATGTTCATACATTGACTGCCAGAATAAAACATCAATAACCACAATAATCCTGAGTGCCTGCTTTTGAACAAGGCATTGTGTTATGTTTTTTTCTTTTTTTAAGTCTGCAAAACACATTGCCACATTTTCCACAGGCTCATCTTCTGCACCTATCAAACAGCAGCTGTTATACAATTGGTGTCCATTTGGTCAGCCAACAGTAAAAATGTTTTCATTGAGACCTAAACTGAACTCAGCATAATAGCAAACAGGTGGTCAAATTAAAAGAAAAACAAGTTTTTAAAAAAATCAGTCAGTGAAGTAAATGAATATCGAGGTGATCTTGATCAAAAAGTGATTACAAATCAGCTTATATAGACATATGCTTTGGGAAGAGAGCTACTGAAGTGGTCCATGTCTTGTGGGAAGGGCTCAATCACTGATGGGAATGAGGGGAAAACTCAGCATATAATTCAGAAGAATATTCTGTGGTCATTTTCTGCTTTCAGTCTACCAATGGAAATGACGTGAACGTTTGTAGATACGTGTAAATGTATTTAGTTGATAAAATACAATCCAGACTGCAGTGTGGTGTCTGAATTTGGAAACTCACATTGTGGAATAATATTACTTCTTGTTGACTGGCAGAAGAATAGCATGGTTTTCCCTCTACCTTCTGACTGGATGAGCATTGTTGTTAAATCAGAATATGAGCATGAATGGTCTCACTTTCATTGGACAATTTCAAAATAGGCATTTCACCTGATTGAGCAAACTTTAAGCTTTCTTTTCTCTGAGTGCTGAATGTGAGTGAACTAATCATTAGAAAGGAAAACAAATATTGTGCAAAATAAATACCGTTATCGTAAATATCTAAATACTGCAGATAAACACATTGCTGAAGTACATTTATGCCTGTAGCATATCCAAGATCAAACAGCAAATCACTAACAGCTGAAAAGAAAATGCTAACATACTAATAATTTCTAATGACAGTAAATAATAAAAATGTATCACTGCAACAGTAGAAATAACAAGCGGAGATTATCATTTTGGCATACAAATACAATTATTACTCAATAATTTTACGAATTTTTACAAAATGAAAAATACTGCATCATCCCAACGATACAACCTGAAAACAAGTCATTTATGGAGGTATGGCACCATATTAAGAAGCTGCCATAAAAATGAACCTTCACAAAGCTTCACTGATGTTTGTTTACACAAGAAACATAATGAAAAGTGCTTAAACCCAGTGCTTTGGCTGAAGCAAATGAACCTACCCTATAGTAAGACTGCAAAACTAATTTATTGAGAGCAGTGATAAACGCAGTTAACTATTTATTTAAATGTTAACATTAGAAGTGTTTAAAAATTGGAGAGGAATCAGGAAGCTCAGTTGAAATTGCAGATATGTTCTGAAATCTCGGCATTGTTCCTTTTATTTTTCTCAGCAGCATGGGTTCAGGATGGAGTTGTTAGGTTTAAGTTAGAATTTCCTGGCTTTTTTTGGTTTGTGTTAAACCTCAGTATTTTTAAACATACTTTCACAAGGGATTTCACTGGTCAATTCTTCTCCCTTTTTCCTTTTCCTCCAAGGTTGTTTTATGCATATGTAATCATTTTACAGATGGCATACAACAATTCAAAACAAACTCTTTACAGGCTATCAGTTCCAAACTAGAATAACCAAATTTAACTAGTATTTTCTGTACACTTGTTCCAGCACTTTTTCTGTGTTGAAATCATATTGTCTTTTTGGAAAAGAAAAAAAAAAGAGGCACTTTTTTAATGCCTTCCCAGAGATTCTGTTCCAGGCTGACTTCTGCAGATAAGACATGAGATCTGGCTTGCTCTGTGTTCTGCTATCTGTGTGCTGCTGCTGGATCATGGTATTCCTCACCTTCAGTGGCAGCACACAGCTGCTGTTCCTCTTTCCTCATACATTCACTATTATGAATGGTACTAGCTGAAAAAAATGCAAACAAACCATACTACTGCAGAGGAAGGTTTGTGTCCTTTTTTGAATTAAGTGAAAATTTCCTCTTAATTGTGAGAGGATGAACATGAGTCAATACTGAAACATTAAAGTAGAAACATTGAACTTGAGCCAAATTTTTTCCCCCTTGTTTGTAAATAGATAACTAATTTAATTTATGTTTTCTTTATTAATTTGATTTGCTTGTTTGATTCTCTTACTTATTTGGTTTTTGTTTCCCTAGCTCACCAGGATGAGCTGTTGGGATGAGCTGGAGTTCCCACACTTTCTTTGTGCCAGCTGCCAGCCCAGCCCATCCTCCTGTGATGTACTGGGCTCTTTTCTTGTGTCTGAGCTGCCATGGAGCAGCCTTGCAGTAGTTTATGAAATGAAATGCTGAAGTACAGGAGGGTGACTCTCAAGTGAGAAGTTCCAAACTTAATATTTCTTGAATAATATTTCTATTTTCACTCTGATTCAGAACTGATGTCAAAATAATGGAATTAGGCTTTCCTACATATTCTCGCTGCCATGAAAATACGCTGTTGTTGTACATATATTTCACAGGCCCTGCTTTAAATTACATACATTAAATTCTTTGCAGGAAGTAGCCAACAGGTGTTGCTGTCTCCATCCTGGTGAAATGCTCCTTAGCGCGCCCTGGTGTTGTGAGAATGGCTGTCTTTCAAACATTACTTCCCAGGAGAGGGCATTTCTCTGATTCTGGTTCCAGCGTTTGTTCAGTTTCTTCTGATGACCTTTTCAGCCAGCTCTTCCAAACTGTCAGAAAGAGGGACTTAATAAAAGGGAGAAGGCAGCTGTAGCTCTCAGCAAAATTGTGAATATCTTTGAGACTACTGATAAAGTTATAAGATTTTAAGGTGACTCCAGTCCTATGGTGTGAGATATTAAATTTTTTACACTGCACATTCACAGTTATTGGAGGAACATTGATTATTTTCAGTAGTGAATTTAGTGATAAACTCTCTGCTTCAGTCAACTGGTACAGGTACGTAGTTACTTCCCAGAAGCGGTTTTGGAAAAGCTAATCTTAATTTTCTTTTCTTAAACAATAGCAAAAATGAAAATTGACCTATTTTTAACTGCTTCATGACTCCGAAGTCGTTCTATTATTCCTATTTTACTAGTATATTAGCCATGAAATCTAAAGCTATGCATTATTCAATGTGCCAATATTGTGTAACTTTTTCTCAAGAGAAATTTAATGGTATGTATTTTTTAAAATTAAAAGTGAGTTCACCATTTGAAGTATCAGCAGCAGTTTTCACTTGAGGAGTGCAATCAAATTCTATGGTTACAGTTTCTTGATAGAAGAATATATATATATAAAACCATTCCTTTGTGGAGTTCATTTGTGGAATTTTGTTGCCTTCTATCATTCTGGTTGTGGGTGCACCATAGGTATCTGTGCTTTACAAATAGAAATGACCCATCAGATACATGGATAAGATTATCCCCAATTCCTGTTAAAGGGAGCTAAGCATGCAGATCATTTGGATGTTTTCAAATATTTCAGCCAAAGTGGGTATGTGGTCTCACTTTATTACTGTGGGAAAGCCACAGGCAACATTCTCAGTTGTGTAAACCGATCCAGTAACTTCAGCTTTGCTGATTTATGTTAACTGATGATCTGACCCGAAGTTTAAAGGATATTAAACATCCCAGACATACAATAAAAAAAAAAAAAAGTTGATTGACTGTTTCTTAGAGAACTGAAACACAGAGAACAGGCATTTAAGCATTTTGTAGTCATTCAATATTTTAAATGATGGTTCAATGTAATAGAGCTGTTCTAATCTACACAGTCTAAGCATCTGACACAATAGTTCTGAATGCTGTTAAGATAATTTGGCTGCTTCTGTTTACTGTGGTGTCATACAAGAGCAATGAGACAGTTGGCAAACTTAAATGGCAAAAAGACTACTATATATATAAAGAAATCTTTTCAGAGCACATAACTACCAGGGAGTGTCCTGTCCCCCAATATTTTGAGGCAAGGACATTAGGATTACAAAATCACTTCATGTGGGATAAAAATATGAAATGGTCCTGAATTCTTCTGTTTCAATTCCTGAGCTGACCACAAGTTGCTGCGTGCGAGGTACATGCTTTCTGTTAGGCATATTGTTGCTTTGTTTTCATTATGGATGAGCACAATGGTGGTTGGAGGAAGAAGACTCTGTTTTTCTTTGAATCATTTGACACTTTTCCCTGTCAGAGGAAATGATCCTGGCTCAAAGGACTCATCAGTCTGACCAGGAATGGCAATTTCCAAACTATTAGGTGAATGAAGGGATTTGCTAGGTATCAATTTCTCAGCCTTTTAGACGGTTTTAAAAGAACTCTGTTCTGGCATCTCTCCAAGTTTTATGTTGTGCCTGGAATTTCAGCCTCCAGCCTTTCACTCCAGTTCACTGGAGTTTACCCAGTGATCATTTGATGTTGATGTTTTGCTTTGACACGGTGCTAACATGATGTGCTGAGGATGGAGAAAATATCAAAGAGCACAAAAAACTCTTTTGCTGTTTAAAAATATTTGAAACCAAATCTAAACTTTGCTGATAGCTGAATCCTTTTTTTTTGTGATTTTTGGATCAGATAGGCTTTTTATCCAAACTATTTATCCTAATCAGCAGTTGGAGGAGAGGAATGTTAAATAAACTATTTTATTCTGATTCTTTCTCTGGATGTTTACCAGGCTGTTGACAAAGGCCAGAGAATGTTTAATGACTTGGTGGGGAGACTTGAAACAGAAGTGGGGATCACACTGGATGCTCCTTATTTGCTTTCTTTCACAGCGCAACAAAAGGGAAATGATGACAGACCGCCTCTTGATACCCAGTTTGATTAAGAAAATTTATCATGTTCCTTGTCATGAGTTCAAGTCTCCCACATTGAATAATATAAACATTCTCAAACAAAGCCAGAAATAGGCAGATAAGACTCAGATGTCTCTACTAGAGAATCTTATACAGTCTAGAAACGTGAACATGACCTCAAAATAGCTCTTGTGCAGAACTGGGGAAGATTTAAAATGACTTGAAAATCTTCTTCTGCCATCAACTCAGGGGTCCCAGTTTTCTAAAAGGAAAAGAGGTCTTCTCTGTTTCTGAAGTCTGTACATTCCTTGAGCTGACAGTAATCAGACACGTAATTGGGAACTCATTATTTCCTGGAACTTTGAATTTATTTTCATTCTGTCAGTTCTCATATAGAAAATTATCCTCCAAATTAGAACAACATTCTGGCATTCACATTAGAGGATGTTACAAAGGAGATAAAAGTGGCATAAGGCAAAAACATATTTTGAGACTGTGTCATCATATATATCTGAGCAAAGCAAGATTATTTTTTGACGTGAAGAGCTACATGTGAAGAAAAATTGTACACATTTGGTGCTTAAAGAATTTGCTCTGTTTGTGGTTTTGCACACTTCTGAGCTTGTAGTCAGAACATAACGGAAGAAACATTTGTTTAGTGGCTTACTCATGGAAATCATGCATTTTAGTACTATATTCTGAATACATTTATGATGAGCAATAGATACCTTTAAGAAACAAAGCTCAGAACTTGTACTTCCATACGGAATATCGAGCGCTGTGTTTGTGTGAATGTTTCAAGGAAGGAATGGAGGGGAAATCTGAGATCATGGATAGTGCTGGTTTTGTGCCATCCAAACTTGAGTTGCTGTAGGAACATTGTAGAATGAAGATATCTTCTGTCTTAAATAATAGCAACCTCCACAAGAGTGACGCATCCACTAAGTGGAATCGTACCAGCTGAAACCAAAACATTTTAGAGCTTCAGTACAGCTAAACTGTGCTTTGAATTTTAGACAACCAGGAAACAGAGAAAGGATTCAATTCAGTAAACAATGTGCAGAGGCAAACAGTTTTTCCAGTCCTAGATTCAGGGCTTAGTGCCCTAGCCCTTCATCTCTGGAGACCTAATTCTCGTTCCAGTGTAGGTAATAAATAACATGCTTGTTTAGTCAAGTGGTTATCTTCTGTTTGCCGTCTTTTGGGATGCTTATTGTATATTGTAGACTTGCTTTTCACAGGTTGATTATCTTCAGTTTAGAGTAAACTCCCAAGCAGAATTTTCAGCACCCACTGGTAGCTGAACAGTCTTTATAGGTGGGTGGTAGAAAAATAACCTTTATTTTTATGCAATACATATGGTAGACATGTGGAAGAAAACAGAAAATGACAGGGGATTTAAAACACCGTCAGAGAAAATCAAAGGGATAAAGTCAAATGAAGCAGATGGGCTTATGATGTTAGTGAGAGTTGATGTGAATCTTTAGATAAAAATTACATAATAACTTTGCTTACTAGATGTCATCTAGTCTAGATACAGGATTTTTACAATAAAAGGTATGTCTGGTCCCTGTAAATTCTGGATGCAGTAAGAAAATAAATAAATAAATGAGGCAATGCTTGTTTAGATAAAAAAAGCTCTGAAGGATGAATCTTATCTTAAATCTAGGGAATATGATTTTCCTAATAAAGTGACCGAGAGTCCATTCATGCAAACGTATGTAAAAGTATTTGAAAAGATATTTCCACATGTAGTATTGAGTTGTTTTGTTTGGAAACTTTTAAATCTGTAACTATTTAGAACTTTGACCTAGGGGTGAGAGGTCAAACAATAAATACGTTTAAATGGTGAGTATTTCTGCTTTACGGATATTTCACTTTGAGATGCTCTTCCTATATGAGTACCTTTGTATGTGTATGCTTTTAGACCTAGTTCTTTTGTTGCATTCCTTAATTCAGTATCTCAGCACCCTCAGTAAGACATTGAGCAATATCATGGGGTGTTTGTTTTTCAGATCTCATTCTCATAGGGAGAAGTATGTTTGGATTTGTTTTGGTAGAGCTTCTTATGGTTTGTTCTTCTGTTTTTATAGATACAGATTTACAAGTCCATCTAGGAGAAATGTGCTTTGACCTTGAAGCAAAAGGTGGTGAGATTTCTGAAGTTTATTACTTGGTGACTGGGTTCATTTCACAGTTTTGAAAGGTCTGTGAGAAAATCCTGTCTCTTGCCTAGATAAACACTTTAATTACTGTAGAGCTATACTGTTCCAGAAGAAGACAATTATTAAGTACCGTCTTCACCCCAAACTTGTAGCAGGTTTATAACTGCCCTGAGACACAGACATTGGAAGAGAAGGCCTGAGATAGATGTAATGATCTGTGATGATGAGTTTGCTCATGGTGACTTCACATACTGCGCCTGAAACTTGCCTTAAGCTGATATTCCAACCAAGACAGCATCTTCACTGTATATTTAGATTGAAGATCTGTTGGTAAAATATTGGGATGTAATAGGACGCAGAATGAAGTTGAACTGGATGGGTGCCATGAAAATCCTAGTTAGGACAGCAAAGAGATTCCTTACAGAGCTTTTCACTATTGGCCCTTCCAGTTTACACTGTAATCTCCCAATATGACCTGGCTGAAATCAGCAATACCCTTATGACTTTCTTTATCAGTCATTAGATATTCATAAAAGTGTAAAATTTGACTCAGCTCAAACAGTATTGTCTTCTTTGAGACACTGTTTTGATGTTTGAGAAAATGTATGGGCTTTTGCCTTTCTTCTTGGTTAGTCTTAATTGCTCATATTCAATTTTTTTAGTCTAGGCTATTTAGGCTCTTATCATGTTACCAAACATCAGAAATCTAGACTATACTTGAAAATCTGATCCCCGAAGAAGAAGGTTGTTTTCTAGTAACAGGTATTTCGTGAGTCAGCATGACTTCAGCATTTCTCTTTTTTCCCCCTGGGTAGGACAGAAGATAAATGTTTGGAGTCTGGATTCTTATTTCTCCTTTTACATTTGTTCACATTTCTTGGTATTTTGAACTATAATACAGAGAAAGGAGTATGGAATCATGATGAGTTTGATTGAAGGAGTATCCATCTCACTTATTGGCCATCATAGGAAGTGAAGGCCTATTTGGTATTATATTGTGTGGGTCCAAGGAATGTGTTAAGTTGGAGTTTGTGTTTTTGCAGGAAGTGGAAACATAGGGACATAACAGAAGTGGAAGTAACGTCCCGGTTTTCAAAGCAAAATCACATTCGATCAAAGACAGATTTGAGATCCTCGTGACAAGAAGAATTTAGGAAGGTTGCCTTTAAATAAAAATTACATAAACTTTGGAAAAATAAGATCAGTGAAAAGTGTTGTTCAGATTTTAATACTGCAGTAATTAGGCCAGAACCTGTGGATAATTATCGACCTATTGTCCACTTTACCCAAGTCCAAATGGATCAATGTGTTTAGACTAAAAACATACAGATTTGTATAGGTTGCATGAAAAATTTGGAAACAACTCATGTGGACTGGACATCTGCATTGGAAGGACAGTGCAAAGGGAATAGAAAAGCAACAGGAAACTAAATTGTAGAAGGTTTTTGCAGTTAAGTACTTATTCTAATGTCCAATACGCTGTACCTACAGCAGTAAACAAAAATGTAAGCTTTTTCACAATGCAGCAGTGCTGAATAAGAGAGAAATTACTCATGCTGAGTAATAGATTGAAAGTTATTTCATGTAGCTACTCCAGTGGAGGTATGAATATTTCTGACATGATAGTGTTCTGATGACAATGTGAATAACTGTATGCTCCCAGATTCTGTTGACATGCACTTCAAAGACATAAGGCAAACATTTAAATCAGAGATGGAAGTGTGTATGGGAATAATTTTCCATTGTATAACTCCATGCAGATTTGGTAGTACTGTTCCTTATTATCCATCTGTGCATGCAGTTACAAGATCTGATACACAACTGAGCATCAACATGGCATGGCACAACCAATTACATTTAGAACTTAAGAAAAGTGTGTTCATGCTGCCATTTTGTCTTAAGTTTTGTGAGGGATTAATGAATCTAAGAAACATAAATATGGAGTCAAGCAAAGTGATTTAGATCGGTAACAGGGAGTTTACGTCAATCACGGAAAACTTGTGTGGTGGTAATCATCAGAAAACTTCGGGAACTGGAAAGCCTGTTCAGGCTTGCAGCAATTGTTACACTCCTGCCAAAGTTAATGGGATATGAATATACATAGCTGTCCTTTGCACCTTGGAATGCCTTTTGCAGTGCTGTTTGCTTATAGGATTTTTTATTATTTTTTTGTAATTAGGGACAGTAGGTTTAAAGGGCATTACAGTGATATTGGCATAGACTATAAAACTTATCAGATGTTCACTGCTTATAAACAAAACACACTCCCTCTCTCACTCTTTGATCTTATAACTAGAAAAAAAAAGGGGGGAAATGACACTTAGAACCTTTTCTTTAAGGCTTTTAATTTAGCTTTATAATGTGCTCAGATTGCATACTGCTGTATCTATTTAGTAGATCAAGAAATAGTGGGACAGAGAGGTTAAATGACTTCTCCAAGTTGCAACAGAGGCTCAGTGACAGAACTGGAAATAGAAGCCAAATGTCTTATTTCTCGTATCTTTGGTCCAAGTCATCAGACACAAGATTAAAAATCAGACAAAACTCAGGAGCTTGCCTGCTGAGGAAACTGGTAAGTTGAGTTCAGAGATCCTTATGCTTACAAGTAAATTTGTTTGTCATTCAGGTGACAAGATAATAAATGAGATACAAATTATAATGCAATTCATTCTTTTGCATGATTATTTTTATTGGACAGTGTAGAAACCAAATTAAACTTTGCAGGGAAGCATGCTAGTTTCAATGATTTTTTTTCTCAAGAGAGGCTTTGCAGGTTCAAGATGGAATTTCCAGTTACAGAAACCCAACCCAGAAACACTAGATGTGACGACGGCTAAATGGTTGGGGTGCTTATTCTCAGTTTGGGGGAAAAAAAGCTCAGTCTATGTTGCATTGATTCAGGATAGTGATTGGAGCCTGGTACTTTTGCATCATTTAGGGACACTGGTTATTTTGGTGTCACCCTCTTGCCATTTTCTCTGAAAATACCCTAAAAGTTGTCTGTTTCGTCCAAACACTACATAGGAAAAGCTTCAGAAAATTAATTGGGGTTTTTTGTTATGAAAATATCCTTTCTCACCCAGCTTCTAATACAGATCCTTCGATAGTCTATTAGTAACATGTTCAAAGTTCAAAGCCAGCAGCAATCTAAATCATCATTATGCAGCCTATACAAAATATCTGAGCTATCAAGACCAGGTGTTTACAACACAAAAATCGTTACAGTAAATGCAACACATTTCCACTAGTTTTTGGCAGTTTTACTAAAGCAGCCAAAGCCTGAATGGACTTTGAGCCAGAATATCCTTCTTGATCGTAGAAATTATCTTCTCTGTTCAGGCCAGAGGTATGTTGCAGCAGAAGGCAGTGGTGAAGCACAGTTGTGATGCGGAGAGGGGAAGGAGGAGTGGAGCTCTGCAAACCATATGACTGTATGTGACCCAGGGTTTGTGGTGTGCTAAGTGATGCTAACTGGAGGGGAAAAGGAAAGAGAGCACGCCATAGTCCTCCTGCACTTCCACTGCATTCTGCCCTTAGGAAGAAGCCTGCTTTGTGTCTTTAACGAGGACTTCTAGTTTTCAGTACTGTTGACTATGTTTATTTTTTTAAAAAATTAAATGTTTTTTTAAAAAAGAAACTAATTGCATACCACATCCATGAATCCAGCTTTGTAGTTAACAGATTGGGATGCTTGGACTGGAGCCAACTTTGTATTTTACTTTCTGATTTTTGGAGCATTATGTCATGATGAAACCAGAGAAAGTGTGTAATAGATACATCCCCTTGTTATCTGTGATCTTAGTAGTTCCACAGCTTGCAAATCCTCCAAATTAGGTTCACATATCAGCACTTCAGTAGTCTTCAGCAACATCAGCTTGACACAACATAACAAGATTTCTGATACTAAAATGAATGGTTGGCCCCTTAGCAGCAGTGGTATAAACTGCATTTCACTTTCTTTAATGGCTGAGTAACTTTTCTTCCAGTATTACAGGAATTTATTTCAAACCCTCCCCCTCCTCCTTTATTTTTTTTTTATTTGTGTGTGAATTAAAGTTTGTCAGTGAATGGTCTCTTTCTCTGCAGAAAGCTTGAGCAAGCTGAGGTCTGACATCAAGTGCAGAAGTCCTACTGATCTGTATATAAAAGAACATTGCACATTTATTATACCTCTTCAAAAGTTAGGAAACGATCGTGATGTTTTTATAGATAACATCAACTCAGTGTCCTTGTGCATGAGAACTGCAATTAGTGTTTTTAATGGCATAATTGTAGGCAGCACTTCTAGGAGGCACACTGAGCACAGGATGAACAATCCTCTTCCTGCAGCCCTTTGCCTCATTTACCGGACACCTTCTAAGCTGTGCAGCCAGGGAGGCGAGGGACCGGCGGACAATGGGCTCATTCACTGCAGAACACTGATTCATTTCTGCATCACCTTTCACTCCGCGCAGGGAATGAAATGGGGGGGTGGGGGGACGGACTGTGGAAAAAATGGCATGCGTTTGTGTAATTAAAATCATAATGTACAGGAGAGCTGTAGCACAGTTGAAAAGATGTGCTTGTTTTGTGGATTTCTTAACTGTTGTGTGTCTGACATTGAAACAGCCAGAATGTGTGTTTTCTTGTAGGTTTTTTTTTTAATTTTATTGTAAGGTATATGTACAGTCATTTGGAAGTGGCCATTCTTTACGTTCGTATATAATTGACAGAAATTTTAACGTGCAAGGTAATTAAATTTGAACAGGATTTTCCATGTCAGTAAATGCGACTTTATTAAAATAGAAATTTTCATAGGAAAGCACTCTCTTTTTTTTTTTTTTTTTAAACTTTCTGAAGATTTCACAGGAGATGTAAATATTGCAGGTCTGTTAGTGTTTAATTTCTTCCTCAGCATAAGCTTAGCAATGACATATAGAAATTTTTGCTTTGGAAATTACATGCTTTTCTTCCCAGTAGAAAAGATGCTGTGCATCTGGACTGTGTTTTCCATACTGCATGGCAGTCAGTCCCTGGGGATCCATGCTAGCAGAGAGAATAGATCCTTTTATTTCAGTTTGGATTTGACAGATCAGATAGAATACATTGATTCAGGGATATTGAAATAATTCAGCTGAAAAAGCTGAAAAAGAATAAAGAGAATTTTTTAACTTCTGCTCAGTTAATAATAAAAATAAGTATCAGAATATCAGACTTCCCCCTGGGGTAGAAAGTTCATTTTTGATCAGCTATGCCACTTGCAGACCAGGCAAAGCAAATGGTTATGTTGCAAATTCTGATTAAGACATAGATTTTTATTTTTATCATATTTTTTATGATTTATATTCTATTTCAGGCTCTGTGTGTGGTCTGGACAGGGCCTCAGTAGAGCAGAGACTTCAAGACTTGTGCCAAGCTGTGCAATGTTATGGTGGTCTGATGATATGGGTTGCTGCTATTTTCTATTTTAATAACAACTGTTTTCTTTTAACATTGTAGAGCTGACAGTTGTTAGTGTTTTTAATTGAACTACCCATGAAGTGTGAATGATAGGTGGAGCTGGCACACAGGATGATCCAGAATGAATTAATAATATTAATAGCAAGACTGGAGTTTATTTCGCCTACAGAAAATCCCTTCTCTGTGACTAGCCAATAGTCTCAGCGTTTGTGTGTATGTGTCTCCATCACCACCACAAGCTTTAATACTTTGTATAGTCTGTTTCCCTTTAAATGCTGTTTCAGGCTTGAGTTCACATGTCTTTCCTTAGCTCATACTATTTTTGTAGCAGAGCCAACAGCCTGACAGGACTTTTAAAAAAGAATGAATGGGGTTAAAGTACCCATGTACTGATAGGCAGTTTTTATGGCTGTTCCCCATAGTTTCGACTGCTGAGCAGTCAACTGTTGGTAATTCACAGAAAACAAATGACTGAAATTCAAATTGTAGTTTTCTTGTGAACTTTATCACCATTTTCTTAGGCTAACAGTGAAATATTTCCTTTAGAAAAGTCCCTCCTCATGATGTCACTGTCAGGAAGGTTACTCCAGTCTCTGTTGTTCCCGCCCTACCCACTCTAGATGGATTCATATCCAGAGGTTGCGCTTGTTTCAAACGTACACATCTCTCACCTGCACGGTGGTGTGCCTGCTGGCACAGCAGCTGCAGCTCCCTGAGTCCACACGTGGAGAAGAGACTTGGGAACCTTGTCCCGGACAGGCCAGTGGGCTCTCATTATCCAGCCATCTGGGCCCCAGATTATTGCAGATATGACATCTGCAGTAAAGGCTGCCACACAAATACGTGTTATGAATTCAGCTCATTTTATTTTGAGTTATGGAGCTTTGAATTCACTCTGTTCCTTCATCTACAATAAACAAACACACGTGTGTGTGTGTACACTACTCCCTTTATATGCTGTACCTACCTGCTAACCCACTTGCACCCTGATCAGCTTCACAGAACTTACTCCTATGAAAGTACATCATTCAGCTTCCGCGTACTTATTATTTCCACTCTTATCTCATATTGGCTTCGGTGACATTTACAATGCTCCAGGAAGATGATTTCTCTCTTTATCTCTTTGTTAAATGAGTGCCATGACTGTGTGCGAGGGGAGAAACCTGGCAGTTCAAGAATGGGAAGCAATTATACGTCATACACCCTGTAGCTTTTATAGTTATATTTTATATTAATGATTGCTGTGAAATGAGAAGGCAAGCCTTTGAACAAAGAAATACATAACAAGCTGGGACAAGTGTGGTGAGGCAAATGTTCATGTGGAACAAATATTTCTATAAACTGATTCAAGAGCACAGGAGAATTTTTAAGGGACTCATTTGCAGGACATAAATGCTGACCTTATGTAGTCTCTATGTATAGGAACCTTCATCAAAGTTATACTATAAAGACTAGAGCCGGGGGAATTAGTTTATGCAGAGAGTTGAGTCCTGAAGCCTTGTTTTACCCTAATCTCTGAACTGCTGGGATGAGGGATTGTTTGGGGATAGCCACACTGTCTGACTTTGGGCACTGAACTGAAGCACTCAGCTTGGAAGACCAGCCTTTCTAAACTCCTTACACGGACCTCGTGGAGGATACAGACTCAGCTG
Organism: Caloenas nicobarica; assembly: GCF_036013445.1. NCBI lineage: Eukaryota > Metazoa > Chordata > Aves > Columbiformes > Columbidae > Caloenas > Caloenas nicobarica. The sequence goes on along the minus strand of NC_088246.1, from coordinate 31,599,774 downwards.
GAGACCACTTCTGAAAAACTGCCTGACAACTGCCTGTCCCTCTCTACTCACTGTGGAAATATCAGGTAGGAAGAGAGGATCAGTAGGCTAAGGTATGTGGTGTGAAAAGCCTCCATGCTCTCACACTGTCTACTGTCAGTTCCTTTTTTTTTTTCCTCACAAGTTTAAATTATATGAAGGTGTAGCAAAATGGGGTTTTTCAGCTTGGAAAGTGCAGGCATATATGGCATTGTGTGTATTTTGAATGAGCCCCCTCTAGTACGATACCTACTGTACAATTGTCTGAAACTGACGGAATGAATGACTTGAATCCATGCATTAATCTCAGCAGAGCACAGTACAGCTACCTATATGTGTCTGGATCACCATAAGAAAATAATCCATTACTCTGAGGAGGCTGAGTTTATTTAATTATATTCATTATTTACAAGTTCATACATCATGGGACTCTGCACCTTAGAACAGTCATGGGATTTGTTACTGGGTCTCCATTCCCTGGCTCCTTGCTTTTTCTCTAAAGTAAACACCTTTTGGTTTCTTGCAACAACACTTTTTTCTTTGTAGGCTTTTTGCTCACTTCTAGCTCCTTTCTTCACCTGGCTCTCATACTTCCTTTTGGCTTTAACATAGTGCTTTCTCAGTTAACCACATTTCCTCAGAATCTCTTTGGCCCCCTTTTCCAGTACATTTGAACATAAATAGGTACAGATTGCCATTCCAGTCATTTCTCTCTCCAGTCATTGCTTCTGGTGTCATGCTATATTAAGGTCAGATGCTCTTTGAACTGATGTTGTCCCTTTGCTTGTTAGGAACCTGGTATGTTTTCTCACGCTAGAAAAATAATAAGGTCAGTTTGCAGAAATTCCTTTCAAACATTACTGAGTATCCTGTCTGGTAGGAGAGGTGAATCTCTTTCTCTACATTTAGCTTGCTGTGCAAATCCCTTCTGTCTCAGCCCTCTTGTGCATTGTTCTGGAAGTTTTCTTCCTGTGGACAGCTCAGCAGATCCATGTGGACCATCTCCAGGTCAGTCCTGAGGTTTTGCTGCTTGACAGCTCCTAGTTAAGAAAGATTGTGAAAAAAGGGTCATTGTTGTCTCTGTTCCCTCTTGTTAAATTTGGAGGATGTTCTGGCATGCAGTAAGCTTCAGCGAATCCCGGTGATCTGGCACTGGGTCTGGGCTTTGCTTACTTCCTAACTTAGGCTTATAGGCCAGGAAAATGTTGTAATGTAGTTTCTTCTCTCCAGATAGTCCTTGGAGATTCCTCCTCTTCAGATTCAACTGCAGACCTTCATATATTATTTTCTCTGCTGTTTTTTAGCTCAGCAGATTTCTTGTGACTTCCTGCCTAATGGGTCCATCTCCTCCTCTTCACTCCTTATATGAACATGAGGTCATGGCGAGGTTGTTTACTCATAAGTCTGCTTCGAGAAATCCTTGTCCTTTCAGTTTGTAACCTTTTAAACCCTTGCAGGACTCTAAACATTTTCAGCTCAGTTGATTATTTTCTTCCGAGTTTTCGGTTTATGTGATTAATCTTTATTTTTCAGTGTGTAAACTTGAGTGCTACAAGATTCTTATGCAAACACGGAAGACAAGAAGTAAATATATTGTACAAGAGGCAACTGGATGAGAGTGAGAAAACGGTAACTTCAGTTTTAGCCTAACAAAAAAAGGAAAGAAGAAGGGAGCTGTGATCAGAACAGGAAAGCCTCAAAGAGCAGAAATAAGGCACCTGTTCTTCAAGATTGATCGATTGATCCCAAGGGACAGGGTTGTAAGATTGTCACACTGAAGTTTGACACTCGTGCTCTTTTTTCTCTACATTTGTGATCACAGTTGATGGAGGATAGAATCTATACTCACAAATTAGGATCCGAGCTTAAAAATTCTCTCTCTTTCTCTTTTGTGTTCAAGGAGGTCTGGATACCTACTGTGAAATACAGACAGTGACAGTAAATTAGAAAATTCTGGTCATTGTTACATCAATGAGAAAATGTGCCTTGATTTTAAGAATATTATCTAAAAGCTCTACCAATGGCTGAAAAACAGAAGGACAACACAAGGAAAGACTGTCAAAATTATGGCTATTTACCTTTGGGCATTTAAAAAGCAAGCACATGTGGATGGCTGACCCCTCTGGTACTGGGAGAGAGGAACCAGAACACAGCAACCTAGTCTATCAAGTTATGCTCCCAGATCAAAGGTAGCTAACAGCTGCTGGAAAGGGAAATAGGATAAGGAAAAATGCAGACCTTTGGAATTATATGAATCAAAGTAATAAAAAAATTTTCTTGAGAGGAATCCTGAAGCAGCCGATATTGGAAAACCTGGTAAGTGTAGAGTTTATGTGAATTCAAAACCTGATTACCTTTCAAGGTAATAAAGACAGGCATTTAGGGGCTTCTTTTCAGTGTGCATTCTAGGAGAATTCAGAAAATACTCCAAAGTTAGGAATTAATTAAGCATCCTGTCCAGGATAGGGTAAAAATGACTTTAGCAGGGTTACTGTGAGTTAGGCTGATTTAAATGAGGGATGCATCTTCTCTCTGAAACAGAGAAAATATCTGAGAGCCAGGATAATGGTTAATACAATTTATTTAGAGTTTGGTAAGTCACACATAAAAAGAGATTTGGAACTGCTTTTTTTTTTTTTTCTCAATTTGAAGGAAATTGGATTTGCAAAATTCTTCTCTCCTCCTTGTCCAGAATTAGGTGGAGAACTTGAGCAACAGGAAAAATAAGCTCACTATCTTTACTCTTTCACTCTGATAAAAGTTTGGAGAACGGGTCTGTAGGCTGATAATTATGTTGTTTTCAAAGCTTAAGTCTGTTTTAATGGAAATATGTATCAAATAGTTTCCTACTCACTGAAAATGGTTTTCTTTTTTAAAAACCTTGAAGTGTTTCAGGAAATATTTTGAACTTTATAGCTCCACCCTCCTACTGACAAACCAATACTAGAAAAAAAATTCCAACTAAGCATCAACAATTGTTAGTGCTCATAGAACCAAACACACAGTTTTAGTAATATCTTGTCAGCACTACCCTGTTTTCATAAAGCAGCTCTTCACTGGAGATTTTTTTTTTCCCCAGATATATACAGATGTATTCAGATATCAATGCAGAGAAAGCTTTTTTCTCAGTTGCAGTCTTCTCCTGATCAGCATAGTAGGATCTGTGCTGTAACCTCTCCCAGCCAGAGAGTCTATTGTGTAGCCTGTTCAGAAGTAAAATGACATGTGTGCAGTATATGTGCATAGCACCCTTCCTCCACTTCGTTAGATCAAGTAATAGTATTTTATCTCTTTGAACACTTTGGATTGTGCAAAAAGAACAGAGATTGTTTTGTACATTGTCAGCACCTGACTTTATAGACCAGACTGAATTCTAGAAATTCAAGCCAGAGTTCCGGTGTGTGGTATTGATTCTCCAAACCACAGCCAGTACTGGGCAGTGCCCTCCCATGTGATACCATGTAAAGTAAAAAAGGATTTTGAGAGATGACTGATTATTTTTAAAAAAAATGTGACATGTGGAATTGCAGGTAAGATTTTAATAATGGGAGCATTTTGCCAATAGGGATGATGCTTACTGTTGAAGACAACTTCTCTTCTGAAGGGAAGCCTTCAGAGCACAGGGAGGGAGTGACCATGAAGAATTTCTCCACCTTTTCTTTGATGATAGTGGTCAGCAGATGGGATATCTGAAACTAGACTGGGAAGTCTTTTGGGGAACTATATGGTGGAGAGGAAAACCGTGAATGATTTGTCATTGGAGGACTTTCTAAAGTTCTAGGATTTGATGTACCTACTAATAAGAAACTGAGAACCACCAGCTAATAAGGAAGTAATTAGAAATATGGATGAGTCCACCAGTAGTGCTTTTTTACTTTTATTCTCACATATAGTCAGTTCATATGTCATTTGCTTTTTTACTGATTTATGAGGACTTCACCAGATTAGCCTTGGTTCCCATGAAGTATAATAAGCATGAAATGAACATCAATTGATTGAGTTACTTTGCACCCAAACCGTATGAACTGCCTTTTGCTTCTTGAATTTTCTAAGTGATATAATTTAATACAGAACTACTCTGAAATGGCTTTTCTGATGACAGATAAGATTAACTGAGACACATCCACTATAATCCTTGCATTTGTCTTTATTGGTCCTGTAGATGTGAACTAGAAAAATCTCACAACAAAATTGGTATAAAAGAGATGACTGTGAGCGTACCAACCACACACACAATTGGTTAAAGCAGATGAGGTTCATCTCTTCCAGAGCCTTAAACATAACTCTCTGCACAAGATTCCTCTCCTAGGAATTCTTACATGGGACAAATTCCCTAATTTTTTACTTAACTATTATCAAACTGTGGCCTAGATTACACATATAAATATTAATAAAAATATAGAACACGACCTTCAGTTCCCATGTTTCCAGCTACTACTTTAATCAACGTGAGTTTTAGGATATTCAGGGCTTTCCAGCATCAGATATGTTGTATGGCATTCATTCTTCTTTCCCACAGGACTCTAAATAAATACTAATTAAAATGAAGTGAAAATGTTCAGCTTTTAAAATATGGGGGGTTTTTATTTTTATTTTTTTTTTCAAATGCACTTTTCTTCTGGGTAACAAATGTGAATACAGACTTATTTCCTGCCTAACTTACTTTCCCATGCCTGCATGTTTTCTTCTTTTTTGTCCTTTTTTGTATGAAGGAAAGAAATAGTTTTGTAGAAAGCTGAACCCACAAAATCCACTGGGTATTGTTCTATGCTAAAGATTGCTGAGCAGAGTATGCTAACAATGGGCCAAATACTGTACTAATTTCTCTGGGATAACTTTTGGAATCTGGGAATTGTGCTTATTGAGAGAGGATAGCAGAACCTTACCGTACAGGAGAACACCCAGAATGCTTTCCTGAGCTCATTTAGCTGTCCTGCTGCATTAGGTTTCTGTATAGCACTGGTCTTTCACCTAGCAAGCTAATGTAGTAAGACCTGATGTGTTAAAACTATACAAAAATGCTAATTAGTTCTGTCTTCGTGTTAGTACCCAAATAGCTGGCCAAAGTCTGATATTGTTATCTGGAATATGAGAAAGGAATTTTTCTGATTATGCTCCATTTTGGCTCACCCTTAAAGCTTTAAAGTGGTTGCTAACATGTCTCAAACACACAATTCAGACTTTCTGCTCTTTGTTGTGTGACATGTATTAATTGGAAATAAACATTCACTGCAGTGAACTGAGAGTCAAACAGAAGTATAAGTGGAGGTTAAAGTTTGGGGCTAGTAAGAGTATTTATACAACGATAGTGCCTACAGAGCTTGGCTAACTCAGAGACTTAGGTCCTTAGTGAAGGGAGAAATTTGAACTGAGGAGAAGGGCAGAGAAGAGAAGAGAAGAATGAAGTGATATGACAGTATATGGTAGGGGTTAGGTCTGATCTTAAGAACGTGCTCAAACTTCTGGCTGACTCTGTAAATACACCTTTGTGCAAGGCTACAGAGTGTCCTCCACATGGCTATGGAGATGGGGGTAATAGGGAGTATGGAAAGCACTTAGCAACTTTCTCACAGAACATTTTTGTGTATCTCAGCATAACTTTTCCTTGAAGCCCAGGCCAGAGTTCTCACTTTGCAATTTCTTGGAAAGTACTGCATGGAGTCAGATAGAGGTTATGGCATTTATAACCCTGAATGTAGTTATTTGTAACAATTTCCAGTTGCTGACAAAGGCAAAGCACCACACAGTTGCTCCATAAACAAATATTTATGTATAATACATGGAAAGTGTAAACAGCTTTTACAGTGTTTCTTAAATAATTTCTCAATGTGATCAAGAAGTTAACCTACAAGTGTTTCTTCCTGAACAGACTAGTACAATCTGTTGTTATTACCATATACACTCACGGAACTAAAGTTTGTCTTGTAACATTGACTTATAATGTAAAGAATCTGTACTGCATTTGGATTTCAGTGCTTTAACAAATTTATATGAGGACATTCTTTTTTGTGTAACCTCCATTTAAGAAATTATTTCAGTCTGTGTGGCCTGGAATACAGAGGTGCAACTTGGATTTTTTTTTTTAAGCTGGCAAAAAGATTTTCAGTGTTTCTTAGGCCTTTCCAAAATGCTTCTCTTGTCAGCAAACAAAGGTTTGGCAGAGCCTTATAACTAGACATAGTCAACCCTTTTTCAAGACTTGCTTGCATCAGCTTGTGTGTGTGGGCAAAGAAGAAATCAAGTATTGCCAAACCTGATCACTCAAATGTTATGAATTGGGCTCCAGAAATTCAGCAAACTGCTTTAAAATCCATGAACTTTAAAAAAAATGTATTGAAGTGAAGGGTCTTTCCATCTGCTCTGTGATGCTTGAGCATTTTGACTTTTAATTTAAAACTTGTCTCTGCAGCCAATACAAACCTAGATCTATTTTAGAGGGGAAAATTGCACTTAAATTCATGTGTCTTTGCAAGATTCCAGAAATTGGCCTTTTAGGGACACCACCAAAAAACAGCAAACTTGAAGTAAAATTACAGTAACTGCTGACATTGCAAGTGTGTAATCTGCAGCAACAGCATTACAGGTTTTGGGATGAGAGCTGACACCAACATCATTCTTTCCCTTTCACTCAGTTTATCCTCTAGCCAAGACCCCTGAGCTTCCAGTAACACCTGTGTGTATGACTAGAACTGGGCAGAAAGCAGCAATCCCATTTCACAGAGTATTTGGATATTTCCAAATTTAGTTTAATTCATGCAAAACTAAATTTAGATATTCTCTTTGAGATAGCGTGTTTGTCTTCAGACAGCTTTACTTGAAGTCCATACTCAGAGGGAAGACTTTGGAAAATGGCTGTGGCCTCATGATGTCCTTCAAACACTCCAAAGATCTTCGAGTTGAGTAGTCAAAAAAGCTTCACTACACTTCAGTTTCCAAAGAATATGGTGTTTTGTCAAAATGGACGCTTTTAGAAATGTATCAGGTTTGTTCAGTTGCTTTAGGGGGAAACAGATAAGAGAAAAAACATTTGTAGTCCAGGTTGGAAAAAAGACATAGGTCCCGTTCAGCTTTTTTTGTTCTTGTATGGAACTATTCTTGATATTAGAGCAAGAATTTGAACCTCTGATGTCCTAGGCTTTTGTAACAACCACCGTGTGAGAGACAGTTGAATTCCTCCAGCATAAATCTGCCACACACATACAAATTTGAGAAGCTTTGTTTTCATTCCTGTATGGAAAAACTTCTATGTTTGGCTAAAAAAAAAAAGATAAAATGAAGTCGCTCTGGAGCCCATAGTAGGCTGGAAGCCTTAGGAAGCTCCAGCTCATAGGGAAGTTTGTCTGCCCTGGGCCGTATGGGAGAGGAAGTGTGAGAGTGAGAATCCTCCAGCTGCTTCTTCTGGCTCCCATTTTGCCTGGAGGTGCTTCTGCTGGGCTGGATGTAAACACAGTTGAACAAGAGACCAGGGCCTGCTCCAGAATCTATATGGTATCTGGCACTATATTTACAGATGGGAATTATATCTCTGTAACTATACTGATACAGATCTCTCTCTCTCTGCACATATACTTAAATGTACGTATGCATCTATACTGTAAGAATTTAATTTTGACAAATGCCAGCTGAAGAAAAAAATTGTTTCAAAGATTTTGTGACTTGCTCTCTTGCCGACCAGCCTTACTTAGCTCTGAGCCTTTGAGAGTGTGAGAAGTGCTGAACACCCTGCCTGCACGGGTAACTTTTTCAGGAAAGACCCCAAAATGTGTGTGTCTAATTATCCTACATTCTTTTAGCTGAAGTCTTAACTTCTGCTATCTGCATGTGAGCAGTCACATGGTTCAAACAAAACATGTTTCTTCCCTCCTTTTTTAGAAATAACAAAAAGTTGACATTTGACACATAAGTTGTACAAGGAACAAGGAAGCTGGATGTGTGTATTTTTGAAGAGCACCAGTTTTGCTTTTCCCTCTCTTTGGGAACCTCCCTGAAAATTTGACTTGGTTCCAATTTCTTCAACAATTGGCCAAGACATAATTCCCAAATTTCCCTTTCCATCTCTCCCCACTGAACAATATTCTACTTCCCCTGACATATCTGCTAACTTTTCTGGGAATCTTTATGCAGACCACAAAAAGCTCAATATTTTCAAGATAAAAATCCACAGCAGCTTTTCATCTGTCTGCCTCTGACCATCAGCTATTTTCTTTTTTCTGTTTAATGCCAATGTTAATGTCAACCTTTCTCTTCCTCCATCTGCAACTGAGTTGTTATTTACATACATCCCACACATCTAGACCCTGTGTATTGTTTCCCTCTGCTCAGTCTCCAGTCTTCATCCTTTTCCCTTCATCCTCCATTCCCAAGATTCTGGTTCCTACTGTGGTTATCTCATGTCCTAACTACATTTCTTTTACAGTTTACCCCTCCACACCATGCCACGAAATCATTGCATATAGCTCCTGAGAAATCCTTCCTGTACTTTTTCCCGACCACTCAGGAGGTGTAGAAATCAGATAAAGATGTGAAATTCAAACTCTTCCATATCCCACACTTCTCTCACTCAGTTGTCTTCTCCTTTACCATATCCCAAAGCCTCTTCTGAGCAATTTTACAGAGGTTGCCCTTTTAGTCATTTTGTTCCCATTTTAAACTATTCTGCTTCATAATATCTCCAATTGTATTGCTGTAAAGGATTAGTGATTTTTTGTGCTTATCTTTCAGAGTTGGCCCTGTTTAAACACTGCTGATAACTTATTACAGAGTTAAGTTTTTTATTATATTTTGAACAGCCAATGATGTGCATAGAGAGATTTATTTACATAGAACTCGAGTGTTTAGCTCATAATTACCAAACTGCATCCATCATTCATCCATCTCTGCATCTAGAGTCTTTTACCAATAGGAAACAGTCATTCTCCCTTCTTTCCTCATGAATGCTCCAAAAGGAATAAGTGAATTAGCTATACCAAATGCACTTTTTAAAACTTGAATTACGTTGTTCTTCAGCTATTACACCATCCAGTAAAGTGACATATGAGATTATGTCATTTCATCTCCCCAAAGCAATACCAGTTTATGCCTGCTCAACCATTATGCTTTGTGGCCTTAATTCCTAGGCAGAACTTCTGGAATCTACTTTCCGAGATTAGCAGTGCCCTCTTGCCTGATTTTAAACAAAAATAATTGGAAAGGCACATGTACCAGCTTCCAGTTTATAAGAGTTCATGATTTGAAATCCCCTGAGCTCCTCCAATTAGAAAACAACTTTTTGACTTAATATCCTTCAATTGTTAAAAACTTGCGTCACTGAGAGATCACAGTGAAACGTAAAGGTCCCAGCACATTGGCACTTGATTGTGAGGGGATGTGATTGTTCCACATTTAGACTGGAAAGGGTTAGGAACTCCGCTTCCCAATGTGCTTAATGAATGAAAGGAAAATTGGACCCTTGAGCCAGAGGCAATGACCTAACTGAGTGAAAAATGTTTGCAGGTTAACAAGGGCAACTGTTCCTTGCTATAATTCCCACTGGAGGTGAATGACAAAAAAGACCAATAAACCTCAGACTTTGGATTATTTATTAACCTGTTTTCTTCCTAGAAGAAAAGACCTTACTGTAGATCTTGGAAGACAGAACTGAAAAAAAGTGTCCTTTTACAAAGGGTAAATTAGTGACCAATGCACACTGCTTGAAAAGAGTAAGGTGTAATATTTAATGTTGTTGTATTCTCTGTGATCAATCACATTTTTAAAAGGCAACTTCACAGAGACAGAAACGCAAGCAGAGTAAAAATAAAATTGTGATTTCATTACACTAATTTGAGCCATACTAGAACAAAATGTAGCTGGAAATGACATCTAAACATTGTTGACACTGAATCAGAGAAATTTATTTTATGTCTTGCTTTACAAGCACTGCTGCCTAACATGCTGACACAGCAAATCTGTAGCTTTCCTCCAAGTATTCAGAAAGTAGGGTGTGGTGGGGTAGCCAAGTGTCCTGGTGCAGACTGAAGCCTCTCTAGTTGGAAATCATGTAATTCACTTCTCATCCCAGAGGGCAGACTTGGTTTCCAATGCAAACTGTTTGTCATGAAGTAATGGAAAGATTCCTGTTGTCTTCACTGAGATCAGGTCTGGAGCCCAACACAGAGGCAATGGAAAAAAATTGCAGGGTAAACACAGACCAATGCAGGAAAAGCTTTAAGACCAGTAATAGCCAGTAGAGCGGCTGTCAAGCTACCTTTAGAGAAAATCTAAGTGATGCCTTTTCAGGAAACAATGTAGACTAGTCAGGAGAGAATTGAAGGGTATGATCCAAAGTTGAGCTGTTTCAGTGGGCTTTGTATTGTATTAGTCCCTAACAGAATATACAAATAATGTATTGCTTCCTGTATTTGAAGTGCCAAAAATGAGACAGTTGCAAGCATTCTGCAAACCATATGTCTGAATCAGTCTGGGACTGAAGCAAAAGGAAGGAATATGCATTTATATAATGCAACTCTCTCTGCAATGTAGATTTGATGCGCAGAATGCACAGATGTATTTTCAGTAATGGAGCTGCATTTGACTTATATGATAAAACAACTCTGCGTTTTTCAAAATGCTCTTTCCTTACCCTGTTGTGTACCTGCTGTACACTGTATTTATCCTATTGCTTTCCTCTCTGAATGACAGAACAGCCTTCCTGTTCAGATCTCTTCCTGAAAATGTGTGAATGAATTTGTCTGGTCTTTAACTGTGTGTTCACAAGTCTCATTGACTTCAAAGTGGCTAGATGATTTACATTTGATTATTCTTAGCTAACAAAAATATCTGAGAGAAGCAGAGCTTTGCTTTCTATCTGAATGACTTTTAAATAATGCAGGTCATGGCACCTTTTTAGAAGATATAACTTCAGTTGGAGTTCTAATCTGCTTTCTTGTATGAATACAGAGAGAAAGTATAGAGATGGAATTTATTTCTATAAATTAAGATAATCTTAAAATACAAGGTATTCTAGCACTTACAGTGCTTTATTTATTTCTTTTAAATATTATTTAGCCTATACTATTACCCTTAACTTGATTCTTAAATTGAGCTTGCATTTGGTGCTGCGCCTCTATCAGTCAGAAACAAAATGTCTAGGGACATCTGCTAGCAGTGACCATACCAACTTCTGCTTGTTTGGGACTCTGTGTGTACTTTTCTGCCCCCTTACCTAAATCAGTAAGCACCTGGATTCTTAATAGCCTTTTAAGAATTAAAAAAGGTGGCCTAGGATTTGTAATAGACTGCAGGATTTGAAACAGGACAATTCGAATCATTGAAAATAGTTTTGTAAATAACTGAGCATGTAGCAGAAGAGGCAAGTATCTGTGTAGTGATAAGGAAAAGTAGATGAGATAGATCTGGACAAAAATTCATGTATGAGAGCTCAAATTTAAATGTGTCTGTAAGGGTGAGATTCAGACACACAAAGCAGACCTTGCAAAACATCAGATATGTTGAGAGGATACCTGTGGCTGAGTTGGGCCCAGAATGACTGATGAGCCCATGACTAACATTGTCATCTTCTTGTAGACATCTGTTCTGTTCCTATAGGAAATTAGTTGCTTGCAGGAAGGCATCATCTATTTGCTGTGTTTTTCTTGTCATGGAGAAGGGAAGGCAATAGTCATTAACAGCCTTGAAAGACTATTTTAGATCCTGAGTACTGTATAATCATAGTATAAAAATTGTTGTTGTCTCTACTGCAGTCAGTAGAACTGCCCCTGTATACTGTAGGCAGGTAAGAATTGTGCTTTCACAACTAAGTGAAATACCTGAGCTAAACTGAGAGTCTTCACTTTCCTAGTCCTGCTGGCCACACTATTTCTGTTACAAGCCAGGACGCTGTTGGTCTTTTTGGCCACCTGGGCACACTGCTGGCTCATTTCCAGTCAGCTGTCGACCAACACCCCCGGGTCCCTTCCACCAGGCAGCTTTCCAGCCACTCTTCCCCAAGCCTGTAGCACTGCCTGGGGTTGTTGTGACCCAAGTGCAGGACCCAGCACTTGACCTTGTCAAACCTCATACAGCTGACCTTGGCCCATTGAGCCAGCCTGTCCAGATCCCAGCAGATCAACACTCCCACACAACTTGGTATTACCTGCAAACTTACTGAGGGTGCACTCGATCCCCTCATCCAGATCATTGATAAAGAGATTAAACAGACTGGCCGCAATACTGAATCCTGGGGAACAACACTTGTGACCAGCAGACAACTGTGTTTAGCTCTATTCACCGCAACTCTTTGGGTCCAGCCATCCAGCCAATTTTTTACTCAGCAAAGAGTACACCTGTCCAGGCCATAAGCAGCCAGTTTCTCCAGGAGAATTATGTGGGAAAGGTGTGAAAGGCTTTACTGAAGTCCAGGTAAGCAATATCCACAGCCTTTCCCTCATCCACTAAGTGGGTCGCCTTGTCGTAGAAGGAGATCAGGTTAGTCGGGCAGTACCTGCCTTTCATAAACCCATGTTGACTGGGCAGCTGATCTCAAGAAGACAGACTTAAGAGCAGCTGCCTAGGAGCAACTGGCAGTGCTGCTCATGGAGATTCCCAGTTCTTAGGTCCAGTCTTCAACATTGTCCTTAGCACCACTGAATTAGTAGGTGTTACAGCTGTTTCTCACAGCTTGAGGCCTGGTTCAACTGTAGGGAAGTCTTCTCACCATGAACTTGTAGATACTACAGAATTTTATCCTGTCTTCTCTTTAGGCATAGCCAGTGCTCCTAAGCTGGGTGCCTAAAGCCTTTATCCTGTGTCTTTGTCTAGACAAGCCAGATGTATTTCTGATTTTAAGAGGAAATTAAGTGAAAACTTGCCCATTGTTGTTAGACAATGGCTGCAAAGGTTCATCTCTTTTCTCTTTATTGCACATTCTAGAGAACTGTGAATGTCTGCATAGCAGATCTTTTAATTAAAAAATAAGGAAAAAGAAATAAAAGTAATTAAAATGAGAAAATATTATAACAAAGAAGAAAAAAAAAAACCCTGGTAAGTGATATTTAGGTTAATAGAAAAATGCTTGTTTGGAAAAGTAGCCAAATCACTAACTATAAAAGAGTAGGAATAAAAACTTTTGGTACCATGAAGAATTCGTGAGTGAGTAGGAGGTCAGAACTACGGTGACTTGTAATTCAGCTCTGTTTGTATTAAACCTGGGTATGAACTTCTGAACTTGATTTTCCACTACCTTTCTAGTTTGGGAGATTCATAAGAAATTATTAACCATTAAATATATCAGTTTCCTTCTGAGTTATATGGGTTATTGGTGACTCAGCTGTACTGTTCAGATTTGAAAAGCCTGCTGCTCTCAGTTGTAATTTGTAGTTCTTTATACCCATATACTTCTGTTTGTAATTTAGGTTCTTCTATATGCATTTTTTCAGTGTTTAAAAATTATAATTTTCTTTTTTAGAGTCCTTTAAATACAAGTAGACATTTTTCTCTGTTAAATTCTAAACAGGATTAAATTAATTTGCAGTAAAAAGTTAAGTTACTTAATAAAATAAAGATTTTGGACACAAAAATTTTGTTTGATTTCTTCATAAATTCAGTTTTCTTCTTTAACTCCATTTTTGTAGGCGACTATGCTACCGCTTGACTACTGCTTTTGGATGTCTGCAGGAGAAAAAAAGATTGGGCACATACTGGAATTTCAAAACACAATCCATGTGTAGTAAATAAAGTTTTTGTATTTTTTCCAACAAAAATTAAATCTTATTTTCTTTACTGGGTACTTTCCCAAGCAAATAGTGTGTAAAATGAATTGGCCATGAAAGTTCCCTGACACAGAATTCCATAAAGGTGTTATAATGACACTAAAGCCTACTTATACACCAGTTGTTTCGTACAATATTTGTAAACCTCACAACTGTTACTATATATGCTTGCATTCATATAGTCATTGGTTATGATCTTGTCTCATAAATTAAGTAAGGTTGGGTCTTGTCAGTTCTTGGCCAGGAGGCCTCCAAGGAAAACCCAGATGGTGCAGGCATTGATAGTGATTCAGTGGGAAGACCACCCACTGTGTTAGTACTCATTTTTCTTCTGGATTGAGAGCATTGTGTTTGGAAAGATGCTGCTGTTTTTTTCTGACTTAGAAATTAAGAACCTGACCAAAACAAAGTATTTCAAAGCATAATAGTAATAATACTATCTCATCTTGTATAAAAGTACAGAAGTGGTTCAAATATTGCCAGCTGAAATCAGAAAACTATCAGAGCTAATTGAAAATGTCTTCTTCCTTTTTTTTTTAATTTTATCTTCATTCTGCATCTATCCACCCCCTCAGTGAAATATCCACTGATAACTAAGAGCTAAAAGAAATTTTTAATATTCATCAGCATTTCCTGTAAGCTTTTGTAAAATAGTCAAAACTCAAGAAGCACAACTGCAACAGAAACTGGGAATTCCCTCAGCTGCAACATAGAACAAATAAAATGTTAAAATGTAATCTGTTTTGCATTATTGCATAGACAAATGTCATCACGTGTCTCCACTCCCCACCGTGTCCTAGAATACCTGGTTACACCATCTCCGTTTGGTGGATTGGGGAGGATGTGGGCATTAAACCTTGGGCCAGGTGCACTGTGGCAAGTGCAGCGCTATTTACCATGTTTTTTCTTGGTAATACGTACATTCTCCTTATTGCCTCCCAAAGTGTTAAATTACTGTTACAATGTGTCATTGCAATTCTTTTTTAGGGGAGGGGTTTTCTGTTTGTTTCTGATTTGGTTTTGTGTTGTTATAGTTTTCTCTAATATTCTTTATAAAAATTGACATTATTCACGCAACACAGATGTTTGTCATGAAAGAGAGTTTTAAACCCCCAAACTGGATGAAAAGCAGTTAAAGGAGAAACAAAACGTAATCAGTCCTGATACTATTCTGCCCACATGAAACTTCTCATTACAGATGATCAGGGCAGAAAATAAAGATACTTTTGCACAGCATGTTTGTTGAGTACGTCTTTTGCCCTAGACAGGACTGTGGTTTAAGGAACAGCAGATATCCTCATGGGCAAACACATACTGCAGCACAGGCAAAATATGAATAATATAATTTTGAACCTTGTATACAGATTAACAAGATTATAACTGTTTTCTGAGGTTTAGCACCTAGAGTTTTAGCATGGAAAGAGAAGCTTTCACAGCTTTAGAAAAAATATCTTTGACATTGACAATTGGCCAATGTATTAATATCTATAAATAATGGATGATTTTCATAGAGTGTGTGAAAGACAGATTTGCCTTTTACCCTTGGAGGCCAGTTGCTGTCAGCACGCTGTGTCAGAAACTGTACAGTGGAGTAAAGCTTCAAATACAGCTGCAAATATTCAGTCTGCAGTGGGTTCACTACAACTTTGTAGGATGCCAGAGGTACCTCAGAGTTAGGGAGAGGACTCAGATGAAGGAACAGAGCAGCGAAATAAAGGAATGAAGCCCTAAGGGAAAGGAAGTGTTTGGTTGGATGGTTGGTGGTTTGTTTGTGGTTTGTGTCCTCTCTACTCTTACCAGAAACAGGTCCATATGACAGCCAGAATTTTCAACATTGATTAAAGACTCTGAGTATTGTCAGGATCCGAGTGTTCAACATGAAACATTGTTAAAGTTGCCTAATATTCAGAAAGTGCTCAACAACTCTCTTATGAAAATCTGTTTCCTTTGAGCCAGGCCCATAAAATTTTTGGTCACCTCAGAACATATAGATCAGTCTCCTTCCTCACTAGCAAAAAAAAAACCCAGCTGGACAAAACTGCTATTAACTCTGTAGCTTACCACGAACAACAGAGCTTGGCAGGATTTCACCACCTTTACTTTCTTCCACCAGTGATGCATAACAGTGATTAAATAAGTTCTGTTCTCCTTTGGAATATAGCCATGGTTTAAACTGCTCAGAGGCAACTGAGTCAGATCAGGCTGAGTGCTACCTCCGAGTTCAGCCCCTTTTCTCAATCCAGTGTTCCCTTCTGGCTTCTGTGGTTTCTTCTTTGCAAAAACCACCTCTCCATATTGCATTGGTTAGCTGCTTCTCAATTTGTATGCGATATGATGTGAGGTAGCAGATTCGCTGGCCCACAGGTTATATAATTTTACAACCTTAAAAGGTAAATTATTGATAGATTTCTGGTGCTCCAAAAATAAGTAAGTGGAATATTTACAGAGTAAGATCTGGACATGTTCTTTGCTTGAGTTTATTATTATGCCTGTTACTCCCCCATGCTTTCCATGCCTCTAAACAGACTCAGTTTAATGTCCATCCCAGATATATCACCATGTCCAAACTTCTGGCAATAGCTGTTATCTGTCACGCTGATGTGCTACACAGGAAAATTGTTCTGCTTTATTTTGGCGGAGAAATAAAAAGTTGTTGGCATAGGTAGTTTGGAAGACAGAACAGCTTTCTTACCCAGTGAGATATTATTGTGTTCCAGAAGCATCTGAAGGGAGTCAAACCTAGTCCACACATATGTTCAATTTCACATGGTGTGCTGAGGCCAAAATTTGGGGCCAGCTGCTCCTAAGTCTTTGGCATGTGCTTTTCTTTAACCACATTGAGCGTTGCCTGTATGTATGTGCTTGCGTGGTTGCAGCCCCAGCTTCAGAGCCATATATATATTTCTTAGTCTCTCAGTGGTTTTTTTTCCCTTTTTGTTAAAAAAGAAAATACGTCATTTGGAGTTAAGTCTAGAAAAGCAGTTTGCTGTCCTTTGGCTTATTAAAATGCAACAGTACCAGAAAATATGATGTGACAACAACCACCTGACTTTTGTATCTATATGGGATAGACTTTAATATTGTTTTAAAACTTAGACGATATAGGAAATGAAGCCTCAAAACTCATGTATTCTTGTTGCATGTAAACTGGTACTTTTTTGTCACACATGAGGACAGACATTAAAAACAACTTTATAAAGTATTTATGAGGTTTTGATTTACCACAATTATTTTCTCTGGCTTTTAGAGTCTCTGAATAGTATCTTAATGCTAGATCATATTTTCTGACAACAGAACACCAGATACACTGTAATGATTTGGCATTCAGCCTTTTGGAATGAAGGCCAAAATTGGCTAAATAAATCTTTTCCAATAGCAATGATTGCATTGTAAACTCTGGATAAATCTGTGATATTACAGAAAGCAACTGTTTTCCAATAAATTGACTTGAAAAAAAAATATGTGGAAAAAACTTTCCCTACTGGAAGGTTGCCAACATGGCATTATACTACCAGAGTCTTCTATACTGTTGCAATTGAACATTTGATAATGTGACGGAAAGTTTTTTTCTTGGTTATTACACTCAAGGTTGGGTGAGAATCCCAAAAAGGAATAGTATTTAATAGAAATGTTAACTTTATTAATGACATATAAAACACATCGGGATTTCTAGTAGTCAATTCTACACATGGTTAAGAAAAGGCAAGCGGTCTGTGAAAGGTCTGTGAAATAGCTCGGGCTTGTGCTATGCAAGATTCAGATCACAAGGGGCAAAGCTCTGAGTTGCTTTGTATTCAGCTGGAGATAGCGGAGTAAAATATTCGCCGAAGTGCATTTATTGCTAGTGGTGTATGACCGCAGGTCTTAGAGGCAACGTGACAGATGAGGGCTGTTGTGCTAAACACTCCACAAGTGTGTAGATAGACATCATCTTCACCCAGAAAAGCTTATAATTTAAAATACAGATGCCTCAGACAAGGTGAAAAGAGAAGCAGACATTTAAGAGAAGTGACCTATAGAAGCAACAAAATTTCCAGTGTCAGCGGTGGAGGGAGGAGTGGTCCCAGAGGCTGAGCCCCACAGCGTCAGCTCTGACTTTCAGTCCACAGGAGGGTGGGTTTGTTTGCTTTCCCTTCAAAGTTTTGCACGTGGGAAGACAGTACGGAAATGCACAGCCGCCCACTGACATGACCATGCAGCCGTACGGGTCCTTCCAGCGGCTTTGTGTGTGTGTTGGGTAGGAGAAACAAGAGGGTCCCGTGGTGCTCCTCAGGTCAGGGCCTGGGAGCGGAGGGGCAGGTGCCCTCTGTGACCCCTTGCTGTATCTCTTCTTGAGAAACTTCCCAGGTTTTGCTTTAAAAAGGGCCAGAACCAGCTGAACAAATGTATGGCTATTTGGTGTAGCGTATCCATGCAGTTCAGGTTAATAGTTCAGTTACAGTGCAAAGCCTAAATCCATGTTCTTCAGATAGCCTCTACCTCAAAAGAAATAATAATAGTACAAACAACAATAATAACAGCAACAATAACAAAAATGATCATTCAACTATCACATTATAGTTAAAAAAACCATCCAGGCAAAGATTGTCATTCAAAATGGAGAGGGAAGGAAAAACCAGGGTGCAGAAGGCCATACTGAAGTGCAATAAAAGCTTCTGACCGCTTTATTGTGACCCTTTGCATCACCATTCAGAGCTATTGCAGCAGCTGCAATTAAAAATCAGAATCAAACGACGCCTCCCCCGGGCTCCCCGCGGCCGCCCCTCCAGCGTCGCTGCCTCCGCACCGGCCCCAGACTCTGCACCGGCCCTGGCCCGGACCCCGGCCCGCCACGCCAGCCCCGCTGCAAGGGGCAAGTCGCCATCCTCGGTGGTGGCCAGGGAGGGCTGCGGTATGTCTGGGCATGCAGGAGAGGAGCCTTGGAATAAATCCGGAGTGAAAATTTTAGAGTTTTAGCAGCTGAAAGATGTCGAATGCTCGCCTTAGTGCAAAGTGTCTGGCACGCTACCGGGGGTTGCGTCAGGACAAGGCTGGCACCCTGGTGCTCCAGGGACCACGCAGCAAACCTGACAATTCCAGCTGTAACTTGGCCACTGCCCGAGTTATCACCTTCGGTTTTGAAACCTCACAACCCATCTGAAATGTAGCAGTGTCGCAGCATGATACACTTAGCACATCTGATTGCTTAATTATTATCCTTCCTTCCACACATGTCGAACCACAGTTTCACCTGCTCATGTGGCACCCACATGTGCTGTCCTGAACATCAGCATGTGAGAGGCTTGGGATCGCTGCCAGTCTGGTGTCTTCTTCTCCTGCCTTCATTCATGCTCTTCATTCAAACTTTCTGCATGATCCTGTGGGTATCTAAATACAAATGCATTAACAAAATAATTGTGTAACTTATGTGATACTTACCAGAATCCTTGTTAACTGCTTTGAAAATGAAAAGTGCCTTCTAAATAAAAATAGAAAGAATCCTTGTGCAATAGCTAAACACTTGCCACAAAAAGTAGACTTTTTTTTTTTAAGGCTTCCCATCATGTGAAACCGCATGGACTTTAATTGAATGCTGTCATGATGGATGTTCAATGAATGTATGTCAAGTATTGTTCAATAAACAACAGCATAGGTGTTCTCTCAGTACTATGTCAGAAAAGAAAACATTTTTATTCTGAAAAATCGTCACTCCATGTGTTTTCACTGTCATTGTGTAAAGAACACACCCTATTTCCTCATCCTATAGCATTTTTTAAGGTTATTAGATGTTTAACTACACTTTGAATGTGAAAAAAATGATTTGAAAGAGGCTTCCAGAAAGAGGTGGAGGCAGTAAGATGTAGGCAGAAAAACAGTTTGAGAAAAGCTGCCAATAAACTTATGTCCAGCAGATGAATGCAGGTAAGAAAAGTAAAATCCTCAGTGGGAAACATAGGTAGACTTCCTAGAATCAGATACTTGCTGTGTGCATGAATTAGATTAATTCGCTCCTGGTCCAAACCAGAGCACACTGAGCAATACAGAGAGAGGAATCGGTGATACAGTTTTGGTTCCTGTTAAGGTCCGTTTGCATTGTTTGGGGACTTTATAAAGTGTTTATGTCACAGAGGCTGTTTTCCCCCACCAGTCTTGTCCTCAGGCAGGCTGGCAGCACGGCAGAGCACGGATAACAGCATTGCTCATGTTCTTGTACTAAAGCTGGGATTTGGCCTGTGTGTTTGATGCTGTGCCTCTGGGTTCATGTTATAATTTAAATATTCAAGGTAAGAGGGCCAGAGAAGCATTTTTTCCCAGCAGCTGTTACCAGAGTTTGCAATGCTGAAGCTGCCATCTGACCAGAGCAGAGTGATTTAATAAACTGTGTGCTGTCTGAGGACTTTGCATACTTTCCTGTCTCTGCTGTTGTCTCTCCTGCTGAATGCCCTTTTCAGCCTAGTGTCTTGGTTTCTTCAGCTGTCAAATTGATGCAATAAACATTGCAGAAGCAATCAGTGAAGTGTTTTTCTTTCTGGAGAGAAAATGTGACGTATAATAATTGGGCATTATTTTTTTTTATCTGGGAAGTTTTAGAAGAGCGGGCAGGTTTTGTGTTGTCCCATTGTCTCATCCCTCATCCTTGCAATACTGGAAGGATGGTGTTAGCGTGTTTTTTAATAATTTCTGCTTGGTTGTTTCAATCAGTTCAGAATAAATGAGTATCCATGTGCTTTTGGGCCAATTTTAAGTGCTTCTTCCTTAACATTCTCTCAAAGAAATTGAAGAATATATGAAGTCCTTGTCAGGTTAGAGAAAGTTGGCAGTCAGGCAGTAACTGGTCATAGAGCACCAAAATTAGAGGTAGGTAGTAGGTGAGAAATCTTAAGAGTCACTGTTTGGGAGATTTTTAGATATTCAGAAGGAGGAGGTCTTTAAAACACACTCCAAAACTTCAGTGCGCGACATTGCACAGACACTTATTTTACAAAAATAGATCTTAAACTTAGTAGATTGCTCTCTATTTTTGTGTCAATAGTGTATTCAACATTGTCAAATGATAGCATGTTAAGAACACCGCAAACATCTAGCTGCTGTCTAATTGTGCTGACTGGTTATTTCTAATCTGCTAATAAGCAGTGAATTGGTTAACAGTGTTGGTACTTAAGTGTGCATGTTTATACTTCAAGGCTGACACTCTGGTAAGATGAATGGGGGAAGTTAACTTCGCTTGATGCTATTGTTTTAGCTGGTAAGGATGAGGACCCAACAAGATGAAAGTATGTTGGTTTACATTGTCAAGGCTATCTTCACAACCAGAAGCTAGAAACTTCCTTTATTACGAAAAAACAAACACATAAATTCTGGGAAATAGAATAAAACCCTCCATTAATCTGCATGAAAGCCTTAAATCATTCAGATTCATAGATTTTCTACCCATGGAATTTTTTTTCTTCGGTGTTTGGAATAAGAATTTCTTGTGATCAGGCATCATCAATTCTTGCATCCATTGATGGACTAAGAAATGACTAATAAAAGTAAATAAAGATATAGCAGGCCTCTGTTTTCTTTGAAATGTAGCTTTTGGGAAATGTCAGAACAGCAGAAAGAAATGCTAACAGAATGCTACCCTGTTCAATGAAATCTCTTCAGAAAAATAAATGAGGTTCTGTTCTTGGCTCCTTTTGTGTTGTTGAACAATATAGGATAACTCATTTGATCTAACTTTACACCAGATTCCCAAATGCAAAACATGAGTGAGTTATGCATCCTTTCTAAAAATGTTGAGAAATGTAGATGAAAAGTCTTTATGTAATCCCTAAACACCAAATTGGGTGACCTTTATTCGTATTGAAATAATGAGGACTATTTACAGACTAACTTACCATTCACCATAAGGACGACAGAAACCAGGCTGGTTTTGTCTTGGCCCAAAGAATACTTCTGAACTCCTGTCTCCATTAGGATTTTCAGTTCCATTTTCATAAGATCAAAGGGATCTGAAAATGAAGGAACTTGCAGGTTAGCGAATGATGCTATATGTTTTAAGATGTCCATGCTCTAACTTAATCATTGAATATATCTCCAAATACCAGTATCTCATCTGTAATATTACTGCTGGGATTTTCAGAAAAATAGCATGTAATGTCAACTCTGTACTTAAACTGTAACCAGCAAACCCTGGGGAGCTATCAAGTTATCAGTCTTTAGTTCTGAAAACATAACACCGATTTAAGTATAGCTACTCAAAATGGGTCAGGTTACAGCTGAGTTATATTTTAATGAACTCAAATTAATACAGTATTTTCAGCCAAACAGGTAAATTCATAAATATAGGTATTTGTAACCAAGTTCCTGATTATATAAACTTATTTTTATTTAACCCTGTGAAAACTGGTTAGGTGTACACACATGCACATATGCAAAACCACCTATGAATACTGAAAGTCTCAGGTCTTGTTGCAAGCTGGAACAGAAATGCCAGCACTTCAGCATTCAAAATCTGGGTCAGATGCTCAGGTTTAGGATGTTTGGGTTTAGAGTTTGAACTTTGTGTATATCTGCTGATTTGAGTTGAAATATGTAGTAATTGGTATGAAAAAAGTCAAAATGTTTCATTTCAAAACTGAAATGCGTGTGTGTCAGATGTCCCCATAAATGTTCTTTCTTTCTAAAGGGAAAAAAAAAAAAAATAGAGAACATGTTATAAAGCCTAAATCTGAGCAAGTCACTTCTGAAGCAGCAGTAGTGGAAGCATTTTTCGTAGCCTGGGTAAAACACCTAATGGTTGTCCTCTGTACACTTTAAACGTGTAAAGACAAATTTGCTTGTCAGATCAGCGACCAGAAATTGAGAATTTGAAGTCATGTTGCAATCAGATTGACATTCACCATTTTTCTGTGATTCTGTAAATATTATCTCTCTGTTTTGTCTCCAGTTCCACTGGTGAATCTCCAAGAGACAGTATGAGTTTGGCCTCAAGTGTCTAGGTCTTTCTTTTTTTTCAAAGCACATAAATTATTTCTAAGCCATTAATTCTGGGAGAATCTAATCCCAGTTCACTGCTGATTTTGAAAGGAATAAGTTATACTCTTCAGCATATTTAGCAAGGTTGTCACATGTCTATCTATATGGACACTTTAACATATGCTTCTGTTAAATTAAAGAACCAGACAACGAACTCTAATCTTGTTTTTTGTGACTCTCACTGAAAAGTCAAAGAATCCACAGATGCTTAAATGAATTACAGTGCTACTAATACAACATTAGAATACATTCTATAAAATATAAGGAAATTTTTAAAAATCCTTGGTATGCAGTATTTAATTGTGAAATTAAGAAGTTTAGAACTTCTGAAGTGGAACAGAAACATACCTGTCCTTTCCAAAATACAAACACATGACATGAGTCAGAGCAGGCTAAATGATCTTGCATTTAGGGTTAACTTCTAAGTCACTCTATATCTTTCCTTAGGACAAATCAGTGCAAGCAATGAATTAAACTGCTAGATATTTGAAAACCAAATAAAACATTATTAATTTAATTTGGTGAGTAAAAAACCCTGATAACCTGGGATATTTATACGGATATCCTTATTTTGATGTGTATTTTGGGGAAGGAAAGAGCGAGATTGTTATTTTTTTTGCCATTTGAAATATCTATGTAGTTTGCCAATATCTGCCTTGGGAATACTTTAGTAGTAATGTATATATTTTGCCTTTTAGAAAACCAGTTTCCCAAGGTTGAGAAAAACTGTAAGCAAAATTATTTGACAGGAAACATTCAAACATGAAAATATGAAAGATAATTCAGATTTGATAAATTCAGGGTCAAAAGACACACTACATCACAATGCTTAAATGACATCTTTAGCCTAAAAATATACTATTGATTGAGAAGAAAATAAAGGCAGCAATAAAAATTCACAAAACTAAACCCAAGAGTAATAGTAGTGAGTTTAAAACTGACCCAAGGGAAATACAGACAATTGATACAGGAAGCTGAAAGTATCTTTGAAAAACTCTGTAGAGGACAGAGGGAAATAAGAAACAATACTTTAAGTATATAAAGAAAAAGTGAGATCTTAGTAACGGTTTAAATCCAGTACTCAACAAGAACAGCAAAAACATGGATCATGATGTGTAAGGACAGATGTGCTCATACACGTCTGTTTTTCCAGAAAAAGACAGAAACATCTATTTCTACTTCGAAGCTAGTGTAAGGTATTTTCTGTCCCACCAGTAGCTAGAAACAATGCTGAACAAATATTATCGCTTTTTTTTTTTCCAAATTGGCAGGATCAGCTAATAGCCTTGATGCAAGCTAAGGTAGTTTTTTTCAGTGTACTAACTGTTTTCATTTACAGAATGCTGGGGAAATTGCCTAAGACTTAATTAATGCTGAGATTTTCAGTTAAAAATCTGTTAAAATCATACAAAAGTCTGTCTAAAATGGAGGCAGTAAAGAAATAAGTATAGATGTAGAATAGACAAGTGGGAAAAATGTTTCTAGTGTGATCCTGTGAGGATCTGTTCTTTCTCCAATGCACTTCAATATGTTTAGCAAAGTCTGGAAAATGTGAAATTATCAATAGCAAAACTTACAAGTGATAAAATCATTTGACAAAATGATGATAAGAGGGGAATGAGCTAATCCAGAGTGCTCATTACAGTAGATTCATTAAAACAAGATATTTTTGCATGGCCAAACCTGAGGCCAAAGGACAATGAATATGCAGGACTCTTATTATCAGTGATCTGAATCCTCCAGAGCAGGTACTCTACAAAAGACTTAAATAATAATTTGAAAGTAAGCTACCAGAATGATGCTATGATTAAAATGTCAGATGCAATCCTCTAATGTCTAAGCAAGGGAATACAGATGGAGAAGGCGATACTCCCCCTGTGTATGTTATTAGTGAGAGCATTCCTGGAATACTCTGTCCAGTTCTAGCGTTTACGTTTTGAGAAGCACAAACTGGAATCAGCTCAGAAGAAAACTGCAAAACAAGTATGATGTCTGAGAATTGTGCCTTATACTGAGACAGTAAAGAATCTCAATTTACTCAAGGTTAGGAGGAGACTTTATCACAGCCTGTAAGACCTGTCATGGAAAATATGTTCTTGACCAGTTCCGTTTAGTCAACTAATAAAGTCTTTAAATTATGTGTTAATTTTTAATTATTGTTGTTACTTCGTCATTATCCAATTAATAATAAAGATGGAGCTACTGGAAATTTAAGTTTGACAATTCTGAGCTGGAAACAGAGCACAAATATCAAGGGATAGTAATTAACTTTTTGAACAAATTCCGACATAGCAATGTGCTGGATTTTCCATCTGTTGTAGTTCTTAAATTGAGCTGTAACATATCTCTCAGAAAGACACTCAGCCTAGAACAGGTATTACGGCTGATGCAGAAATCACTGAGTCCTGTTCTCTAATTTATACAGCAGGTCAAGTTAGAAGACCAAAAGGTATCTCCTGGCTATAAAATCAGTCAGGAAAAAGTAACTAAGGCAAACTGTGGTAAAAAAATGCGGCATGTGTGCTCCAAATATCACTGTCACAACAAAAAGTACAGTGGAAAGGAAAAATGAAGTTAAATGACAGAAGAAAAGATGACTGGTTTTAATGCATAGCTGACAATTAAAAGACCATATTTCTGATAATGAGCCTGCCTCTAACTTCCTTACTTTGCCCCATTCAAGTAATTTTTGCTAGGTAAAGTTTTGTCTAATTTGCTTTGTAATTTCTACTGATGAGTCTGAATTAAGTTTAGAGCATGCAAATTAAACACAGTGACAACTGCGAAAAATACTGGATTTGATGTACGGTTGTTATATGCACCGAGGAGACACAAAGAGTTTTTCTTTAAGTGTTCTAAAAAGAGCTGTAGTGCAGATGGATCTGACAGAAAAAAGTATACAAATATATCACATGTGTGCTTATGGTCTTCTGTCTTTCTTAAATCAGGTTCTCCACTGGCACTTCATCCTGCTCCATTGTTAAATGGGTGTATAATGGCTACAATGTTTTGCAAGGAAAAGCTAAAGGTGTTAAGACTTCGAGGTCCTTTTGTTTTGTATTTTCCCCAAGATAAAGCGTGAAGGTCTGTGATGTGAAAGGGCTATATAGCTGCAATGGCATGTGTATTCATTTAAAAAACATAAGTCCTCTAGTGTCATCTAGTAATCTTTGGGAAGGCCCATAGGTTTAAATGTGCATTATATTTTCTGTTCTATACATATGGGCCAAAATGCAAATCAAGTCCATATATAGTGTTATCTAAAGCACCATTCTTTCATTTCTACTGTAACAGGCAGTCTTCTCTTTAATGACCAAAACCATATATATTTTTATGCTCTGCTTCATTTCTGAGAATATGCCCCTGCTTATATTCCAAGCCCTCTTATTAAAACACATACATACTTTTTGGGCTGCTTACCAAAAAAACTTCTTAACAGTCTTAGTTACACTTTACAACTTCAACAAAAGATAGTGTTAAAATTGAAAGCTTCTTCAAATAGGCAACCACTTCACAATTCTTTACCTGAGAGCTTTTATAATTTACGTCATTTGGTCCTTTCTCTGCTTCCTTTTATGCTTCTTCTGGCAATATTTGGTATTTGTTAAACTTTCTCCTCTATTTAGAACATTTCTTGAGCTTGGAAACTTTCCGAGGCGGGAGGAAGGCATTCTGTGAAATTTGATAAATTATTATATTAACGGTGAAAATTCAGTAATTTCAGTTCTAAATACAGAGACTGTGATTTTGTTTGTTTGTTTGTTTGCTCGCTCTGTTTTTACATCCCAGTAAATTATTCTGCACAGGATTTGATGTTTTCTGAACAGATTTGGCCTCATATAGAAAGACTTTAAGGATTTCATCTATATCATTAGAAAATACTCTGGGGATGGGAACATCTGGAAATAAACTGCATGACCCACTTTAGCATACTTTGCACCGTGAAAACCTGTATATTATTTCAGTGGCCCCTGGAGCTGCTGTTTTGGACAGTTTTGCTCAGCCTGGTCCTCAAAATGACTCATCTCTTCTATCCCTTGCTCCCCCAAAGTAAATTCATAACATTCAAGATGTGAGGCAGGATTGTGAGGATATTAATGTATAGTTCACTTTTGGTTAAAGAATACTTTGCCCAGTGTAGCCTGTAGTCTTCCATTTCAAGGCTTCTGTCTCCCAGCACAGCCATGAAGAAATTCCATCCTTGTCTTACCAGGACAGTCATGATGGCAAATACTTTGCTCTTTACTTACTGCTACGTGGTGCATTAAAGGCATCTGTATTGAATCATTCATTTGTGCAGCAGTTTGTGCACGGCTTAGTGAATGAAGCAGTGAGCTAATGAATGAACGTTCCTACTTAAAACAGACATATATATCTTTCGAGTTGTATTCCTTCATCTCGATGGCATACCTCAGCCCATTGGCTCAGTCCAAAGTAAATCCGTAACATGTCATAGCTGGACAGACCTCTGATGAGATTCTTTTCAACAAGTTAGCATACTGTTAAGTCATTTTCAAGGTCTCTAACACAGAAGTCCCTTGTTGAACAACTTTGCTTTATTTGGCCCACTGTGTGAAGGCACGTTTGAGCGAGATTTTTAATTCCCAATTCATGAATATTATTCAAACACAAATGTAAATCTTTGTAAGCATTGGGCTACTACTGTGCATTCTAATAACATATGGAAGATAATACTGTTCCCATTTTTAATCACTTAATTAAAATAATTGCTGGAACAACTTTATGTAGCAATATATAGGTCTTTTTTTCGAATAAATTTGTGTGGTTAGAATAAGTCATAGAGAGGGATTTTTACTGACTTGTCAATGATGTTGAGTTTTAAAGCAATAACTTTAGTAACAAAACACTATATTCATTCCCAGTTGGACAGAGTCTTGAAGAGGACAGAGCGGAGCAGTGGTGCAAGCTGCTGGCGGGGCTTGTCTAGGGATCTCCTGGCTCCATGCTGGAGAGGAAACCAGGGAGAAAGTGTTGGCTGGCTCGCTGAGCCTCCCAGTTGAATCTAACCTGTCACATTTTTAAAACACTCAAGCAACTGCGGGTGTCTTTTGGAGGAAGTAATTTTTTTCAGCATTCTTTTCCTATTGCTTTCTGACCATCTCAGTACTTTCTTGAGGTGTTGCCTTTTGTAACAGGAATGTGAACGGTACACAGGCCTAAAGAAAATTAACAGTGACTCAGAAAATGAAAATTATCTGGAAAAATCACATTCCTCAACAACACAGTATCATGGAGACCTGATTATTTCTTCTTGTGGAAGGGGCCAAGGTGTTTTATGATACCATACAGTTGTAGCTGAGATTGGCCTTTAGCCCAATCAACTAGTTGCTCCTTTCTGCTGTGTTTCTGTATTGGACTAATGCTCAAATGCCCACAGGAGATTTGGGTAACTCTCTACAAATGCTTTTGCAGGTAGTGAGTGTTAATATAATTTAAAAAATATGTTGTTTTCCCACCCCTCTCCTACTCTTCACCTCTCTTTGTGAAAAAAGTAAATCTTTCAGAGGTTGCTTTCAGCAAATACCAGTTTGTTGAATTTACAGGAAGGGCTGCAGTTCCTCTATGCACGTGATGCTTTCTAACACATCACAGGCATCTTCAATAAGAACCATAAAAAACAGACGTGAAAACAAACAAATTCCTTTCCTCTCAAAATATCCACACAGGAAATAAGTATGCTAAATACAACTCTACCAGTAGCTTGTGTACCAATGATGGTCACTGAATTGTGGACATCCTTTTTGAAAATGGAAGCATAAGAACCCTTCTTTCTTCTATGAGCACAAGTTGAAAAACCCAGACATATTTAGCTGTCAGCTGCCTAAGGAAATGTCACTTACCAATGTTTAGGATGATAGATTGCATCCTTTAGATGTACCGTTCTCTCTCCTTCCTCTCCAAGGAGATCCATTCTCCATTTTTTACCCTTAAAACCTAAAAGAATCATAACAAAAGCTTCTCACTTAATTCATCACTTCCACTTTCTCCATTTTGTGAGCATTTACACAGCATAAAATGTGGTGCTTGTGTCACTCTGCTCCTTGCCCGCATGTGACTTTAGGAGCAGCCACGCTGGTCAAACAGGCAGAATTGCTTCTTTAAAAATTAAAACAAGCAAACAAACAAACAAACCAAAACAAACAAATAACAACAACAAAAAACCCCCACCAAAACCCAACCAAACCAAAATGAAACCAAAAAAACCACTTGTCTCAACTGCTCTTAGAAATACTTATATGAAGAAGAGTTTGTCCCTCTCTTTCACATACAAAATTACTTCTGAAGTGTTATAATAAGTTTTGCATTATCAGCATTCAAAGATAAATGAGACCACGAAAAATGAGAAGTCTAAATCAACAACTTCTTATGACCTGTGATTAAACGAGCTGCAATATTCAAAATTATTCACAAACCTACATACATGGCTATTGGGAATCACGTTATGGCCAAGATTGAGTGGACAACTGTGAAGACAGCCCAAGCCCAGCTTGACCAGCCCCAAGCCTTAGTGATAAAACCTGCCGCTGAGGTGTCTCTGGTGGAGCTGCTGCTCTCCAGTGCACTGCATCATTGCGGGGGTTGTTACCCTGGGCTGCAGTAGCCGCCCCAGGGCAGTATCCGCTGTGAGCAGTGTCAGGGTGTTTGGAAGGTGACCCTTCTGAGGCCTTCAGTCTTACAGCACCGTCATCTCCACTTCAGTCTCAGCTATACTCAGTGTGGACTAAACTCAGTACGCATGCCCTTTTTTTGCTTTAGATTATGAGTATTCTCCATAAGAGGACTTTGTCTCAGACATCTGAGTTGGGTCTGAGTAGCCCTGGGGGTGCAGCGTTATGGAAATGAGCTAACACTGCTTCTGGATTTGAAGTGGCCATACGAGTAATACATCAGTGTTCACCTATAATGTGCCTGAGCCAGTTCCTCCTCCAGATCCAAACATGTCAGCCCTCTTCTGTCTGTGTTTATGGCAAAGACAATAATTGCCTGCAGATAGTGGTGTACTGTTATGCACACTTTGGACATATATAACGAGCCAGTCAGGAACCTTCCATTCATCATTCTGTACAGAGAAGAGGAAAACCAAACCTACCTCAACTCTTTATTGCTCTTTTTTTCCTTTTTTTTTTTTTTTTTTCTCCTTTTTGTTACGTCTTCAGTTAACCTCCCGGCACATTCTGTGGTCTGTACTAAGTGCAGCAGTGTCAACCAGAGAGAGCAAGCTACTGAGGTAAGGTACTGCCCAGGGAGAAATGATACTGGATCCTATAAGAGGTCGTGCAGGTCAGTAACACACTGCTGAAAATCGACAGCAACAGATAGATGTTAAAGTGAAGGAAAAAACAGACTAACAAACAAGCACATATTTGATATCTCCCCAAACTACTCCATCTCAACAGTTTGTGGCTCAGGAACTTTTGTATCTAAAGTGTTGTCCTATGTTTAATAGTTGCTGGTTATTGTCATGAGTTCAGCTGGTGACCTCGGCAAACTTAGAGCATCCACAACTTCTGTTGTTTCATTTGTATGAAGAACTACATTTCTCTGACCATTTTGGGGCTGGTACCTAATACCTTCATCTGATTACAACTAGTTCCAAAACTGGAGGAGAAAAAGTCATTCCTTATTAAACCTTTTCACACTACTCTTGATTCCATAGACCTCCATCATACTGCTTCTTTCTTCTGGGAGCTTCTTTTGATTTGAAAATTAATCATTTGATTCCGTCTTGTCCTTTTAGGGTGTGAAGACTTGCTTTCTTACCACAGGACTGTTTAGGTTTTTTTAAGAGGTTTAAGTGAAGGATCTTGTCAAAAAAGAAGTAAGCTTTATCTTTGTCCTTGTATTCATTTAAGGAGCTCCCTGTGTCATTTCTTGTCTGCCAGTACAAAGGCATTTTTAAGAGGAGGCAATGAAGAGAGCTAATACAGGTTTAATTCCTGTTACCATGATGAAAAAGTAATTTAACACACTTCTCGCCCGGCATGAATGGTGGCCTGATTCTGCATAAGTGTGTGGGTCTTTCTTCAGTTTTGTGAATCATACCCCTTGTTTCTTCAGGTTTTTTTTACATATCCATGAAAAGAAACTATTTTGCAGTAATGGAATGCTGTGTACATTGCACCACATTGGGCAACAGAAAACAAAAAAAGTGGGTTTTTTTAATATAATAAATTTTGGTTTTCAGGATTTTTTTTGTTTCTTCTAGTCTGTCTTGAAAAAAATAAAATCTCTGTTTGCACAGCATAAGTACTTTCCAGGAAACAGATTACAGCATTTGATTCTGGTCTGAACGTGTACTAAGTTTTGACATTTTTTAATTTAAACTAAATACAATGTCTCAGTTCATACATCTGCGAGATGAAAAATGCATAGCTCCAAAGCACTGGTTAGGAAATCTATCAAAAAAGGCCAGGTGTCTGAGGAACAGTTTGACAAGTGGAGAGACAAAAGGAACACAGGGAAGGGAACAATGTCGGAGAAGTGTGAAGACAAAGGGTCTGGAGGCAAGGTTCGTGCTCAGTGTCATAGTGGGAATAGAAACTCCACCGGTGTCAGCTTTCTCTGTGTAATGCATCTCTGTCTCAATTCATGCTAAATAGATTGGCGTGTACTGCTGACAGCCTATTATTTTACAACCCATGTGTTTTTATAATATATTTAGATAGTAGTACCGTTCAATCCCTGAGCTAGATTATCGATAGGATGTAATGACAATCCAAATATTTATAGATTTGTTTTATGGCGGTGTAACAGTGAGAGAAGCATTGTCTTTTCTGGGGACTCTGGTGACAACAGCATTCCTCAAATGGAGTGGAGACAACCGGCCTTTTGACTGGCCTCTCCTTCTGCTACCAAAAGCTGTTTGGAGATTGAGTCAACGGAGCCTCAGGAGTGGCTCCATCTTACATAAAGTAGATATCTGCAGTACATCAGATGAGTTGTGATTGAAAGTACCTGCTTCTTCCAACCGCAAGTTTGCGTACCGTCATTGAGGCTACAAATGGCTTAAGTTACATGAGGTGAATCTCAGTTCAGGATGCCTAATCTTTTTACCACTAATCCTGCTGTATTATTTAGCCAGTGCAACAATATCTAGTTCTATGTCTGAAAACAGAAATATTTCAGGAAAAAATTAATAAATTCCCAAATGAGCATTATTTACAGTTTTTCCACCTTCTGTAATATTGCTTTGAGTGGTTTTAAGACAGAGGAAGTTGGCAAGCTTTGCATCTATCCCCCATAACAGCCATTATCTGTAGAGGACAACAGCAAAAGCCAGTCCATCCAGCTTGTTGTTTGCAACGTCTCGCTTTCAAACACTGTTTCCCATCACATCCCCAACACATCAAGAACAGCACATCAGGAATGTCTGTATATGAGGGCATGTGTAGACGGCAGGTACCACCTGAGGTCTCTGAGCTGGGAGTCGTATGAAGGAGAGAGTAGTAATAGCTTGTGCATGTGCAAATTTTCCATCAGAATGAGTGGTTTCCCAGTTTCTAGGCCTTGTTTAATACATTATCTTTCTTTCCTACAGTGCTTCTACTTCAGTATAAATTCCTTGTACTTCTCCAGAACTGTCTCCCAATGTACAGCCAGACGAGTGGGCAGTAGAGCAGGTGGCCACTCCAGACTTCGCCTGTTGAACTCACAGGTTCCAGGCCTTTCCACAGTTCCCACAGGGCTGAGAACCAGGCAGAATCAGCATAACTTTCCTTGATTTTTAAATATATTTCTTTCAAACGAATATAAATCCTGGTATATGAAGTCTGGCTACAGTTTCAGTGACTCGTGTTGCTTGAACTAATCAATGACGGCTGTACTGAAATCAATTTGCTTTTAGCACAACTCAGGGTAGCCAAAAAGCTGTTTACTGATTGTTTGTTTTTCAATCAGTTTAGTTAAATAAATTGACACTTCTATCTAATACGAAGAAGCTATAGCTTTTATATATTATGAAAAGATAGTAAGTTTCAGGTCTTAAGGTTATGACAATAATATTGAAAATACGATTTATGATCAAAGTTTTACTGAAGTGCCTATATCCAGCTGTTGAAAAATGCTGAAAACTTTTCCAGGCAAGGCCTTATGGACACCTTCATTCCATGGCTGTTTTTTTCTCTATATACTTTTTTCCGAGATGCAGAATAATTCCACATTTTAGCCAAAGACTCCAGTCTCTTGCTATATAGACTGTCAGTTGATTCTTTGTATTCCTGCTTTTCTGCAGCATGCCAACACTACTTCTCGCTCTCCAGCTTTCTTTTGGAGAGCAATTTAATTGTATTTGAATGCCTGTTCCCTGGACAGTTCTGTGGAGCCAGGTAGCTGATGATCAGGAAGCCAATCTTTGGAGTCCAGGACTGAAGTTGGAAGCTGCTGGAACAAGATACCCAAATAGGAGCTGTTGAAAAACAGAGCAGCAGCAGAGGCTGATAAAGATGAGCTGTAAAAGATTGTCTTAAAATTCTTCTCCCTCCTATGGAGGGAGATAAGCACCAACCCTGGCTACCTGGAAAATCTCATCAGATACCAGATCTACAGGGATTATTATATTTTTTTTATTAAATAGAAAATGTAGTCACTTGTGGTGTCTGAGTGCTCCCCCATAGAAGAGAGAACACAGTGCTTCTTTGCAGTTTTCCCTTTGCTCCCTCTGAAATAAGCTGGAAATCACAGTTGATCTGGGTGGAAACAGAATCTACACAAAGTTCGACTGGCTTTTCAGCTGGAAGCTCACAAGGATTTTATCACTGGTCAAAGATTCCTTCCTGTCTTATGCAGAACTTTCTGTTAACCATATAGGCTGTATTTTTCCACACTAGTATATGTTCACAGAAATACTAGAACTGCCATACCTAATCAGACCAGTGGTCCATCTAGGCAAATATCTTTGGCTCCTTTGCCTCAGAGGAAGGTGCAAGAAAATTCATAATATGATATCCCAAGGGAAGTATCCTCCTAATCTTTGGAAGGCTTTGGCTAGCTATTGCCCCGAGCATGAGCGTTTATATTCCTTATATACTTATATCCTATCTAAGTGTCATCTATCATGTATGTTCTGTTGTTTGAACTATTCTCTACAGGTTTAGGCATAAAGGTCACAATAGGACAGAGGTCATAAGTCACAGTAGATCAAAAGCCGTAGCGTGTCAAACGTTGTAATATAATTCATGCTCATGTATATAGCACATATATAAAGTGATAGCTCATGCTAAGGCATTGCCTTGCATTGCTCTTACAGCTACAGCTCCCCTAAGAGTGTTATAATATCCTATTGACTTTCTTGTGGATTCATCGTGCTGTGAATTATTTCTGGCCAGTGGAATGCATGGAGTTACCTTTTGGGTATTACTTAAGCAGGCGTCCTGTGATTCTGCCAGAGATCTTTTTTGCAGAAGTCAAGGTGTGTATTGTTTCCCTAGATTTTTTTTTTTAAAGAAAAAAACCCAAAAAACACACAAAACGGGAGGGGGGAGAAAGAAACTGAAGATTTACACTTTGGCTTAAAGATATATTGGGTATATGAAAACAGCTCCTTTTCTTTCTGTCCCATAAAAGAACCGATCCCATGGTCTCAGCAGGGATATGTATGTGAAACCATATTCAATAAAACTTAGGTGCCACAATTTTTCTCTGTTTCCTCTTAAACCAAAGAATAGACAACTGCCACATATTCTTTTGTCTCCAGCATTCAGTCTTTTTAATTTCCTACATGCAGTTACTCACTTTTTTTTTTTCTTTCTCCCTTATTGTTCTGTTCCTCCTGGAACAAAAAAGAGATAAAGAATAAAACAAAAATCTCTATAAATGATCCTTTTCCTAAGGACACTTTACTCCTTCTAACTGTTTGACTTTTCACCCTTTGGGTGCTTAGTGGAAAAGCCATTACTTGCTTGGTGAGGAAAAAGCATTTAATGAATCACAAAATCATTCAATTATTCTTAAAAACACTTCACATCACACATCTTTTTCCACGTAAAGTGTGCATTTTTCACATTTAAATGGTGCATAACTGCCTCATACAATGTGTCCCTAGAGTTAGAGACATTTTAGCAGAAGGATTCCTGGAGTATATAGAGCATTTTGATATATATTAGCATTAAAGATGCAGAGTTTCCTCTTCTCTCCTCACTGTCTTTCAACAATATTTATGCAAGGTTGCCTTTCTGCTGTTGTGAAGTGTGTAGCTTTGTATTGAGATCTGCACGCTTTGCTTACTTCGGTGTGCTGCAGTACCACATGATGAAAGTGAAGTATATAGTAAAACTATTAGCTAATACGAGTCAGTGAAGCCTTTAGAAGGTTTTTTAAACAAAAAGACAATTTATTTAGGAAGGGAAGTAAGAGACTTCCTCAGAAAAATACATTATTTTCAATCGTTATTGAGCCCGATGTTGATCTCTCACCACTTTTCCTCTGCTTTTATAAGAGAAGTGCTTTCTGCAGACTGCAGTAGCTGCCATTTACAACACAAATTTTTCTTTTTATTTTTTTTTTCCCCTCTGAGGTTTTTTCTTAATGGACTTACATTGTAAAATGTTCTTTTCTGCATTTTATGAAAGCATATGTGCTTTACCCAGTGGAATCAGGTGGCCAACTTGGTTTGTAAAACCAACTTGAAGGCTGCACTTTTGCCTGGGCAAATGGGAATCAGTCTGTTTATTTGAATGCCAGTATACAAACTGTGCCAGCTAAGAAGCTGGCCTTGAATTTGTAAATTTTCCTGCACTTTTATATCCCTGTAATTGAAACAACTAATTTTTTCCATAGGAATGATTTTTTTTAAGTTTAATAGGAAAGAATGGTATTTATATAACAGCCTTAGGCTAACTTAGATATCTAACTTGGGCACGGTTTTAAGAACTAAACCTAGGTGTTTGTACTTCTCTGAGTAGCTGGCAGAGAGACAGAGGTGCCGGGGGGCTGTAGGCAAGGGAGGGCAGCTGCAATTCAAAGCACCTAAATCAGACGCCTGAAGTAGACAGTGTGAATAACCTTCTAGATCACTGGAATTATTGGACCACAATAGAGAGAGCAGAAAAAAACGAGGCTGGCATATGGTGAGTGTCCTGCATATGGTATGTTGTTTATATGTGTTTTTTCCGTTAGCATTTTTCTTTGTTGCTCCACCTCCTCCTGCAGTCTCTCCTAACAAGAAAGTTAATTCAGAAACTTCTGCGGTTGAAGGAAAGTTTTCAAACCTACGCTATTCTCGAGAGCACAAAAGTCGGGCAAAACGAATTAGGTCTCTCTCCTGTACTCTGCCTCGTTTAAACAGTGCAATGTGTGTTTATGCATAATTTTCTATTTCCTTTTATTTCTCTGGAGCCAATAAGGTGTGTGTCTGCCATAAAATTTACCATAATTCACCCCTCAAGACAGTGTTTTGTACGCACTCAAATATCAATACATTTTGCAATAATTAGGAATGATAGGCGTCAATAAGATAGACATGCATTTTTCATATTGTATTAATTCCTTCGGTCTGGTCAAGTCCAAGTCTTATCCAATGTAGCTTCAGGGGAAAGCTCCCTTGTGCTGCAAAAAACAGGCTCCACCTGGTTCCGATTAACTTTGCACTAGTTGGATCTGCCCAGTGGTGGCATAAGAAAATACGGAGCAGAGAAACCTGCAATTGAAGCCATAGATTCATGGCCTATGAAACTAAACGGCTATTACGGTCATCTATTCTGTCTGCCCTTCTGTGTAAGGGGCACCAGAACTTTTCTGAATTACTCTTTTGTGTGTGTGTGTGCGATTTTAATGGAGAAAAGCATTAGATTTTGATTTAAACCTTCCAGCGTGTTCCTCCAACTACATCTTCTTACCACTGGCTTCTCTTATACCTTTGTCACTGGATTGAAAACTCTAGTGTTATCAAATTTCTCTTTCTCACATAGTTATTTACAAGCTGTGATCAAGTAGCCTTTTAAAAGTCTCTCTGATAACCTAAATAGATTGAGCTTCTTGAGACTTTCGTTACAAGGAATGTTTTCCAGTCTTTTCATCATTCTCATTGCTTTCCTCTGAACGTTTTCCAATTTTTCAACAATCATCTCTCTTGAATTCTGGACACCGTATTTCCAGAACTAGTTGCACCTGTGCCAAGGACAGAAGTAACACAACCATATTGTATATTACTCTGGTGATGTGCCCACGGGCTGTATCAGATCCGTGTCTACCCTCTTGTACTTTAAGCTCTTCCCAGCTGATTATCTGCTCTACAGGATTTTTCAGACTAACTTCAGTCTGCAGGAAGGGTCCCTACCTGGTAGCAGTGACATACAGTCTTTGTTATTAAGCAGGGTCTTAATGTTTGTCTGGACCAAAATTTACAGTTTAATTGTGGCCAGTTTCCTGGGCAATCTGGGCTCCACAGTGACTTGACTAGAGATTTTTCACTAATCTTCCAATAATTTCAGATGCAAGCTTTCTAAATATGTTTTCTTATCATTAAAAAAAGAGTGACAGGTGGAAAAAAAATACCGCAGGGCCATGCATTTGTGGGTCACCAGTAAAATAAACACCACAGTTATTTCTCCCCACTTACTACATGCTTGAGACTAAGATTCAACTCTATTTAATAGGTACAATATCGATTTTAATGAATTTTTCTTCATAAAAATATTATGATTAACAACTAAAAGACTTTCCAATATTTCTCTGCACATTTAATACTACTAAAATTACCTTTATCCTACCAACTCTATACTCTTATGAAACAATATCTAGTGAGCTTTGGCAAGATAACTTTCCATAAACTTCTGTTCTCACTGCTTTGATTAAAATGAAATAATATTCCTAGAAGCCATTCCTTATTTTGCTTGAGATCAACATGAGGTTGAAATGCCTATAGACATTTAGGTCATCGCATTTCTTCTTTTTAACTATTGACAAAAGTTTCGCATAGTTCTCTTGAACCTCCGTAGTTCTCCAAGATGTAAAAAAATCCTCTCTAACCTTGCAGACAGATTCTCTGCCAAATGTATTAAAATACCTCCATGCAAATTATTCAGGTCTACTGATTTTAAAAATGTCTGATTTTATTAGCTGCTATTTAACGTTCTCCTGTGCTACTACTGAAATAGAGCTTCAACATAATCATTTCCTATGAATACATCAGTTGACTTTTTCCCAAAATACAGAATAAAAGTGTTTTAGAATGCCTTTAAAAAAAAAAAAAATTCCAAAAAATCCTAGTAATTTCTGTTTAATAATGGAGCAAGGCAATTGTCAGGATTTTCATTCATAATACAATTTCAAAATGTCTTCATGTGGTTCTTATCTCTGTTTTCTCTTTGTGACCCTTGACTTTCTTTATCAATGCTCTATAATTCCCAGCTTTCAATTTACACGAATTGCTACATTTTCCCCTGCTCCTTTTTTTTTTTCCTTTTAGTAGCCGCCTTCATGTACAAAGTAATTTTATTATTTTCAAGAAAAGCGTAGAGATTTTTCCTTGATTGTGACTTTTTTGGGGTGTCATTTAAAGTACATTTTAGCAGATTGAAGTTGTCAATCAATTTTTCCTTCAATAGTTTCTCCAAATAACTGGTTCACACTCACTGTCAACTTTGTAAAATCTGACTGTGTTATACCACCAAATAGAAATATTGGATTTAAATTCATTTGCCTATAACAAATATAATCAAGTTGTAACTATGTGCATGTAAGCAATTAATTTTTAATTCTCTGGTTCATCTGTCACAATGAAGCCTAGTAGAGAATTTCTCAGTGTTGGATGAAGTTAGGGAGTCATTTTTGATTTGTTTAATGTAGCTGATGTTTTATTATGGACACTCTGAGGTTTCCAGCTCATGTTAATATTATTCCATACCCCTTAAGCACTTTTTCCATGTTAAGATATTTTGTGACCTGTGTGCAAGAAATACAGACTTTTGAAGTTATTATTTAACTGTGACAGCAATAAGAATCTTTCAAAGGAGGCATAAAAAGTGAGATATAAATGTCAGTCTGATACAACTACAATTTGAATTATCGCTTCATCATAGAGTGTGGTTTTAAAAATATTGACATGGTTACTGAGAGATGTGAAAGATTTAAAATACAGAAGCCATTTAGGTTTTTTTTGGTAGGAGTAAAGTGTGACCCTGGATTCACAGAGTTCTCTTGTAGCATCTGTTTATTTACAGTATCATATGCCGATGGCTCGCCTCAGTGCTTTAGGCAGAAATACATAACAGTCTGAAAATGCAGCTACAATTATAATAAAATATAAAACTCTGGAAATAGGGCCTGAAATTCCAGCCTCTTTGAAGTCAGTACCACTCAAGCTGTTAGACTTCCAGCAGTTTTCTACACAAAATGCAGTTCCGTATTATAATGATTTAACTTGCCACTAGCATCATGGTAAAGTTCACTAACTGGACCATAACTCCCAATTACCTCACCCTGATTTAATTCCATTCTTTAAGAGGGTGAAACCTATTAAAAAATGGTATTAAATAAGAATTTTTAGGGGGAACACATCTCCTAATTCATTCTACATGATTCCCTGGAAATATTTTAAAGCAGAATACTGCATTTCTATTTGTGTTGCAAGCAAACTATTCTTAACGACAAACCTGAAATTAGTATCTGCTGTATACTTTTCCAATTTTAGGTGTAGTTGCCTTACAGTGATCTGGTTTTATTTCTTTTTCTTTTTATCTTTCCTATTTAAATTAAAAGCTCTCCTGTTCATTTCACAGCACCTGACGCAAAAGGGCAAAGATCTCCATAGGGATCCTGTTAAAATATCACTGATCACCATCTAAAATTAGTAAGTGAGATTATAAGTATTTTATCAGCAAGAACACAATGTATTACTTGTTTTTAGCGATTTTATGTCAGTACCTTATGAACGGGTAATACTGCCTTATGTGTATGACAGTTCGGAAAGGAAACACCAAACGCATTTGGAGAATACAATCAGTATTAAATGGATTAACAAAAGATTTGGCTTCAATACAATAAATCCAGAGAGATTCTGCAAGCACAGGAACTAGCTACATTTTCTACACAGATGTATCTCCTACTATTTAGTGTATATAAAACACATGAATTGAATTTGTTACTGGTATTCTGTACCATGAGGAGAATCAGGAAAAAAATACATGTAACCACGCACAAGCATAATGCTAAATATGAGAAAATAGCGTATTGTGCCAATCAGACAAGTACCCACAGCAAAATGGTCATTAGGGGACATTCACATGAGCAGGAACACTTGTTTGATTTGGGAGAGTCCAAGGTTGACCGGTCCCAGTGACTAACACACCCTATCACCAGTACAGAATAGTCCTTGAGGCTACGTATCTGGGAAACTGGACTTTCTCTGCTTATGCTCTTTCTGATCAGACTTGTCTTTTTCTTGCAGCTTTTGCCAGCAATCAGATTCACTGGAAACATAAAAGAGAAAATGATTGCTGGGGTTGTGCTGAACAAGCGGAGTGTTATCTTTCTTCTTGCTCTGTTTGCCCATGTGCACAATGAAAGGAAGCTGGCGGAGGTCCTGGTCCAGGAAAGGAATTAGGGGCTTTTTCATCAGACAATAAGTTGAGCAAATTGCAGACCACAAACTACTTCTCTTCAGAGTACCGCTGAAGGACTCGTGGCTGAACTCGCTGCCTTAGAGGTACCAGGAGGAAGTACAGGGAGCTCATAAAGATGAGTTGCCAGAAAATGAGGGATGCTTGTGCAACGTCTGCTATCGAGCAGTGGGCAAAGCAGAACACAGGAAAAAAATCCAAAATTCTAGAGCCATGATATCCTGCTCATTCTAACTAGTTTCAAAAGGTGCCATAATTCATCATACTTATAATTCCAAAGCCTTTGTTCTTCATATAATAATTTTCCAAAGGAAAGCATATATTTTAAAAGATTATGAAAATAGACACAGATTATCAAACATATGTAATGAAGCCAGTAACTAAGGAAAGGACTATTTGTTTAATAGTCTTTCCATTAGATATAAATAAATGAAATGGAATTTTAAAGGCAAAGAGTTAAAAAAAAAAAAAAAAAAAGCCTTCCACAACCAGTGAAATAAAATCTTTCTGCCCTCAGTCATCTTTGTTATCACAAAATCCTTCTGCAAATTCTAATTGAAGGGGTTCAGGGGAGAGTTTTTAATATTATATCCTGTAAAATTAAAGATTGTAAACCAGAACACTGAAATGGTGACTGAACCCATTTGAGCTTTTGAGCTGGTCTTTGGTACCTTGGAAGGAGTCCAGAATTTTGCAAAGTCTCTGTTTTCAATCCAAAATAATCTGGAAATAACAGCTGTAACAGGAACGATATTAATGTATACCTGTAATAAGGACATAAACTG
The DNA here is from genome assembly GCF_036013445.1 of Caloenas nicobarica. Taxonomy (NCBI): domain Eukaryota; kingdom Metazoa; phylum Chordata; class Aves; order Columbiformes; family Columbidae; genus Caloenas; species Caloenas nicobarica. The sequence continues at coordinate 31,558,650 of NC_088246.1, read as the reverse complement.
GTGGAAATATGTCAGCTCAGTCTCTTCTACTAGCGACACGAACTTTACCTTAACATGATCATCTCACACAAATTCTTTCAAATGCCAAATGGTTTGAGGGTCATTTAAATGATTTGATTTTTTCCTTTATAAATTCATGCACACAGAGAAGAACAGAAAAAGATTGAGCAGAAATCTAATCCACAAAAACTCTTTATAGGTAATTGTTCCCCTAATAATTGCTCAGTCTATAAACACTTAAATAAGATATCTGGAGAAAATTGTTTGGAATTCTTATAGACTCAGTACCTCTGAAGATGCTGCAAAGCTAGTCTACTAACACTGGTTAACTGGTTCTATGAGGAACTGGGGAATCATGAGCCCTGATCAACTTTCTGGAGTGAGAGTTTTTCTTCTTTTCTCTACCCCTAGCTTGAAGATCAAATTTTCCATGCAAATTGGCATGGTGTGGGAGATTTTCCCTCTGCTATTCCATATCCCTGATATACTCTGCGTGGGGAGCTGCCACTAATGCCAGAGGGATGGTTGGCTCGCTGTGCTCTCCTGGTAGCTACTTCAGAAATGCTGTTAGATGAAATAGCGAGGGACAGCAGCGTTTTAGTCGCGATCCATCAGGCAGATCTGAGAGGAGCCGTTTGCCCTGAGAGAGGATAGACTTTCGAGACATATGGTGCTATAATGGGGGGGTGGGGATTTTTCAATTCCAATCCACCCATTCCGGATGAGAGAGACTGAGCTAATACCCTCGTGTATGGTGCGTTGCATCTAGCTACGGAAGTAGCGTTAGGATGGAATTTATGGACTCCCTAAATTGTTTGCCAGGAAATGTTTACTAGCTATGCACAATAAATGACTGTGAAAGCATATTCCTGTGTTTAATATGATATGGTTATTTCCTGATATTTGGGTCATACTATTATGATACCAATAAAGGAAACTTTAAAAAAAAAAGAAAAAAAGAAAACAAAAAAAGAAAACAAACAAGCAAAGTGTGTTCATATTTATGGGACTTCATTTGAGAAAGACTGATTGACTACAAATTGTACAGGGTAAACTTACTGCATGTGCCCCTGGATGCGTGCCATGCCTGCCATATTAGAAATTAAGTATATGACTTATTTTATAGAGCAAAATATTCTCATCCTCATCTCAAGGTACATTTTTTAAAAAGCCTCATTACCACAGCTGCAGGGGATCATACACAATGAAATTACTGTACGTGTAAAAGGGAAGGCTACCTACCTACTTTCCAAAATGGGTACGCAGCTTTACAACTGAGAAGTGAAACACGGCGGTTTTGGATCGCAGGCTAAAATCTCAGAATTTTGCTCTGGGATGTGACCTTTTCTTCCGTACAGCTCACTGTTGTACCAGAGACTACTGTACAGTTTTATAGGGTGTGTTAGATTAGATACATTCCCAAACATTTTCCTCAGCTAGAAAGCAAAGTCAGAACTTTGTCTGGTAGTCTGTGCAAAGAGCTTTTTCTGCTCCTTAATTTGCTTTAATGCGAGGCTTTCTATTTTTGTATAATGCATCTAGGAACTCTCCCTACTATTAAAAGAAAACAGGCACTAATCTAATTTGTTTTAATCATACATTAAGGGTTTGAGCCTAGAGGTATGCTCTTATTTTTGCATGGTTGAACACCCTCTTTACGGTAAACATGTGTGTATTTATACGACCAGTATGCTGTTCATGATAGGATTTTCAAAGTTTAGTAACCAAATCTTTGTAGTAATGCAGTTTCTCAGTTCCTACTTGCATTTTCTACAAATAAGAATAACTAAATAGATAGGCATATTTTCTCCCTTGCTTACTATGAATATAAAGGAGGAGATTAAATGATTAAAATGAACGAAAGAAAATTTTAAATTAGACATCGCAGCTATAGCAGATCATTTAACGATTTTAGTGCAATAAAAATTTGAAAATACCTTAATAAAACATTTTATCCACCAGATCTTTTTCATATATGTTTGTTTCAAAAAGCAATTTTCAGTGGCGTTTGCTTTTTTTTTTTAACCACAAGGAACAGCATTTATGTTTAGCTGCACTTTTTTTAATCGTTATTACAGTCTTACAATGAAGCTGATCCTGCGAGGTCGATGGGGAAAAGAAAAGACTCAGCACTTCTCAAGGTCAAGTCTGAAGACAGTTTGTGTTTTAAAGCATTTAAAGGATGAATCGCTTCTCTAAAATGTTTTCAGAGTCTCCACAGTAGTAAAAGTATATGAAGAATACATTATTCCATAATACTACTAGAGCTAAAAAGTAGTAATAATAAAGAGGCACTACAAATATCTTGGCGACAGTGAAACTTGTTTCTACAAATGGGAATATATATGTTTGGATGCACTATGAACGCATGATTCATACCATGGGATATTAGTTTTCATTCAGACTTGATCGTTTCAAATGAAAGAACTTTAGATAAGATTTTTTTTGTTATATGCATTTATATTGTAAATATCTATCTCAGCTTAATCCGACTGTCTACAGCTAATGAGATGAAAAGTCCAAAATGCTTCCAAGGCAGTTTACCTGGACAGTGTCTGTTTTATTAATTTTAATCAGAGTTGCATTGGATATCACGAAGGAAAAGGCATGGCTTTCAGCATAACTTAGCCAAGAAGCTGACATGTCTCGTGCCTTTCTCTTCCATTAGAGACATGCTATGCCTCCAGATGCTGCAGTCTGGATTTAGGGGCATATACTGCTCTTGCACAAATAAGAGTTGCATATGTTACGAGTTAATTCCATTTTGTTGTGTTCTCTTGCACATGGCGCTTTGAAACAGTAAAATGGAAAATATTTTTAGTTTACCATCTTGCATTGAAATATACTTGGATTACTGAATAAAATCTAAATCCTGAAGTGATGCATTCTACAGCTCGAATGCACAAATCTGTAGAGTTCATGGACGAAATGCCCATGAGGGTATTGCACAAATCCAGACAGTGTCCTCAAGTGCTGTATTTTGCATTTGTGTCTCAGTCAGCTAAAAAGCATGCCAAAAATGATACCTTTTCTTTGCTGTACAGCTGAGCTTCACCAAGCCCACGGTGCACGGCACCTTCTGTTTGGAAAAGAAGGGATAGAAATAAATGGGCTTCACACTTTTATTTTGGACATCTAATTTAAATGAAATATGTGAAATAGGCATCAATGAAGAGAGCAAGGTGGCTCCTGAGAGTGATCCAGTGTGCCAAAGTCCAATACGTATAGTTACATGGTGTGAAAGCGCCTCAAAGACGGTCCCTTACTGGAACATCTTATTGAACCCACCCTGAGACCTGTTTGTATTACATCAAACGACATGCAAGTGTGATGCATAATGATGCATAACAAATACAAATATCTTGGAAGGGTTAATTTCAAGAAATAATATAGTATATTCACAGTTCATCAATAAACCTACATTCTGTGTCAGCGAAATAAAAGCAAAAAATGACCTTATGCAAATAAACGTGGTTTTGGAAGATGTCAGTCTCCTTAAGGTATGCCACTTGGATCTTTCTTTGAGATCGTTAAGAACTTGCTTTTTTTTTTTAAAAAAAAAAAAAACATCAGTAGTGTCACTGATGCCAAAAAACTTTAAATCGTTTCCTGAATCAGAATATTTGAAAGGGATACCTTTCGGTGATGTCTCTGCAAATTAAGGTTTTCTTGGCATGTATTTTTTAGGGAAATCTAGCTTGCTTCCCACCTCCTCATTCTTTCACAAGCCATAATGTCTGCATCTTAAAAAAACAGTTTACTCTAAAATTATCATTTCAAACAATTGTTACTTAGGATTTGATTTCTCCTATCTAGTATCTGTTGCTAGTTTACTTGACATTAGGCTTTGAGGAGTATGATGCAAATACACACCAAAAAAGTACGTGCAATTTTTAGCTCTTTGTTTCCTACAGCTATTATTAATTAAAGTTCTAATACTGCAAATACTTCTAGCCAGGCAAATCCCCATGAATGCAAACAGGACTCTCTAAAAACACAGGAGTACTCCCATGTGAAACTAGTGAAACAAATAGAGCCTGAGCTCTTCAGGGTAGTGAATCTCTTTCTGTTCCGAATACTAGCTAGTTAGGGGGTTCTGCTCCAAGTCTAGAGCTCATCACACTATAAATCATAAGCAAACACACCTGCAAAGTAATTGACATAATCCCAGCAGCTATTAAAACCCAGAGATTTTGTAGTTATTTATTATTCGTGCATAGATATATGCATATCTGTCTTTTTCTCATTCCAGAGCAGAAAAAATTAAAAAGGAGAAGGAATATACACTGTAAGTAGTATTTTACTCATTAATGTGTAAAAGAGGTGATGTAAATTATTGACTTATCACTGTTGTAACGTCTCCTGATGGAGGCAGAATTGTGAAATGTGCCCCCTGCTGCTGGTCCTGCAAAGGGCCTGGAAATGCCAGTCAGGAGACAATAAATATTTCAGGTAAAGGTGTGGGGTTTTTTGGTTTGGTTTTGGTTTTGGTTTTTGGGTTTTTTTTGTTTGTTTGGTTTGGTTTAGTTGTTTGTTTGTTTGGTTTGGTTTGGTTTGGTTTTTTGGGGTTTTTGTGTGTGCGTGAGGTTTCTTTTTTCCCTAGTTTGGTTTTTGTAGTGTAGGCATGCTGTGTATTTGCCCAGTAAATGGGTAAAACTCTTACCATAAAGCATTTGATACAAAAAGATTTGAATAATCTGTATTTTTTCTTCTGGACGATTAAAACTTCAAGTATAATCAGGAAATATTAACTGTGCAGCACAGTAAGAAGTAAATATTGTTACAAATACAGAGTGCTGAAAATACACATCACCTTTCCCCTGTGTACAACTGTGTCTGTATTTTTGATGGAGGTCTGGTAAAATGTCTTTCAAACACATATACTGTTCAAAATCCACAATGCAAATTGTATCAAGTAATAAAATGAATAATATGTAAAAATACAAGCCTTTTTTATTCTCTATGATTAGTAATTTTAATACAAGAATGGACAGAGTGTAGTGTCTGACTGTCAAGATCTGGAGAAAACAAAATGAAAAGCATATTTTTCTGGCATCATTGACTTGCCTGCACATGCACTTTGAATACATCTCTAAAAACAAATGAAAGATACATGTTATTAAAGTATCCTTCAAGGATTGTGATAACTGTTTTTTAGTTCAGCATTCTTAAGTGAAGATAATGCTAGAAAGAATGAAACAATTGTTAAACTGCAATTGAACGTGCAGATTGGGAAACAAATAGTATTGTGCAAGATGGTTCAGTCTGCAAATAAATTATCTACTTAAAAAAAAAAAGAAGAAGAAGAAAGACACACACCAAAGTTTGATGAGAACTTGTTCTGGAGCTTTTGAGTGTCTAATGTGGAATGCAGATTTCCCATAGCTTAAACTCTAAAAGCATTCCTTAAACATCATAGTTCAGGTTTGAAGCCTCAAGTACATTAACCATTTTAATATTTCATCAGTTTATTTAAATTAAATAGGAAGTGTAAGATATTTTACCGGTTAGAGTGGGCTGGCAATTCAAATAACTTGTAATGATGTAATGCAAACTTGGAAATCTTTTTCACTGGGGGCCTCATAGTTCAGCACAACTTTTGTGTAATACACTAAATTGCTGGCATAACTCTAAAATTTGTCATACTTAGAGATCATGAAAATTAGAACAGAATCCATATGTATATGGGAGAAGTAGCTGAAAATATGGATTCAGGCTTGAAATTTTTATAGATATGTTGTAGTCTTTAAAGAAAAAATTGCATCTGATAAGTGTTAAACCATGGAACATATAAACGTTAAAAAGAGGTAAATGGAAATATACCACAGAAATGCAATGTTAAAGTTATGTGATACGCATTGTGATAGTGTAATTCCTCACCAAAAAATGTTTTTATGGTGAAGTAAAGTGAAGATACTGGTTTACCGTACGTTTATCAATGGTGAATGTTATTATCGCCATTCTTAACTAGTCAGGGATTCAGTATTTCTTACAAGTTAGTCAACAAATTATTCCTTTTCTGGGCAAAGGTTTTCAGCTAAGGCATTCAAGCATCTCTGAAATTATGCATAATCCCCAGGCTTTATTATTGCTTATATCTGTAGGTTTCCATTGCAGCACAGGTATCAAGAGAAATGAATTATATTGCTTCTGTGGGAGTTAAACAGGGAAAATTTAGGGAAAAAAAGAAAAGACTGAAAATAAACATACATCTGTTGTGAATCTGAATTGACTCTAAGGTTAAATAATGATGCCTGCCTTCACCAAATTGCCATGGAAAAGTATGAACTGATCATAATTACAGTACAATAAAACCTCGTCTTCTTGCTTTGGTAGGCTCTTGAGTACAATAAAATCTTTGGCTAAAATAAACTGAATTCATATTTGTAAGCTTTCTCTTGGACAGTAAGGAGAATATTCTTAAATGGCATGAATTGCCATCTTTTTGCTGACTTCAACAAAGTTATGACAATTTATACCACTCAAATGGTGGTCCCCAAGCATGACTATCTGTCTGATTTTACTGTAATACGCATACTGCAAATATGTGAACTGCATACTAGAAAGAACTGTTCAAGAATCCTACTTACATTCTGATAAATAGTCAGGAAGATGGTGCTTTCAGCCTCCAACGGAAAAAACTGAGCAAGACTACAAAAGTCCTGAAGAGGAGGAATTGTACACTGGTGCATTCGGATCAATTTTATATGAGCTCTTTTGCCATAAAACGTAAGCTTAAAAAAGCCCCAAAGACAAAAAAACCCCCAACAAACCAAAAAACCACCACCAAAACTGAAAAACGCAAAGCGAATGCACATACTAGCCCATACATTAAAATATAAATGATGTTCCAAACTGTGTTGGCTCCAGATGTTTTTATGAGTTAAACGTTTTACTGTTTTCATATATTTAAAACATTCTATTTTTTTCACTTGACGTTATAAGCTTTGGGCAAACTTGCTGGCATTGATTTAAGTTATGCTTTTGTACCACATGTAGGTCAAACGCACATTCTGAAAAGATACACTATGAACAAGAATTCAATCATTAATATTGAGAGGTAGTAACTGCTTACACTTTCTTCAGCAATTATTTTGCTGAGAAGCTTTGCACTGAAGCCTTCTTTGACTGAAAAATCATACTTTTTTACAAAGGATGGTATCGTATAGCCATAGTCATTTGATAACTACACACAGAAACTCTTTGAATAATTTCAGTAAGCGTTTGAAGCTGGTTTTTTGCTTCAACATAAGATGCTTTTATTTGCATTCTCCTTATATAGTTTAAAATGAAAGCATAATGCTCTATAGAGATTTGTATTTCTGGCTCTTGCGTGCTTAAGACCTCTTATTAAAGAAGTAATAAGAACATTTGATGTAGGACTTGAGTACTTATTAGGTGACTCAGGAGCCCAAGGAAGCACAATCCCGAATATTCAGATTTGATTATGAAGCTCATGGCAAACACTTTGCCGTGCCATTACAACTTTGCTATTGTGTTCTTTTTTCTTTTTTTTCCTTCTTCTTCACCTTTTGGAGCTTCTCCTACCTCTCCCTAAAAAAAGTGCTATTTGGCTCCGTCTCTTACTTCTCTTGGAAACTTAATCTTTCTCCCTCCCCCTCGCACCCTCTCACTTTCTTCATTGTGCTTCACTTATTTCACTTTTTTTTTTTTTTAGTCCTGTGCGAGAAATCCTGTGCGGCCATCCCCTAGAATTTAAGAAGGAAAAAAAAAAAAAAAAAGCACTTTTACAACGGCTTTGGTTTGGGACTGCCTCGGCCCCTTCGTAGCTGTGGCGGTGTCAGAGCTCCAGCGGCGGCCGCCCTTGCCAGACGGGTCCTTGCCATTCCTGCCCCCGCCCGGCCCCGGCCCTGCCACCCCGACGGTGTCCCGGCCCCGCGGCCGCGGCGGGCGGAGTGACAGCGGCAGGTTGGAGATGCGCGGAGGGGAGCGGTGCGGGGCGCAGCGGCCGCCGGGGGAGCCGCCCCGCCGCTCCCAGCGCTCCCACCTGGGGCCGCCCGCACCCGGCCCCGCCGCCCGCCCCCGCAGCCCTCGGGCCGCCGCCGGCGGGGAGACGGGCCAGGGCCGGCGGGGACGCGACGCACAGCGCCGGTCACTCTGTGGCTTCGTGGCACTCGCTGTTTCTCGGGGACACCACCAGCCCTGTTGCTCGCAGCCCGGCGAGTTAGCAAAGCCAAGAGGGGTTCAGCCATTGAGTTTTCTTTGTACTCCTCTCTCTTAATATTAGAGCACATATTGAAACGATAAACACAAAGAAAAGCACAAAATATTTCATCAGTGTTGTAACTATATATTTCCTTTATTCTGAAGAAATATCAAGTTTTGAACAGTGCACAGAGGCAGCAACTTCTGCTTTGGACGCCACTCTTTTTTAAAGACCGCATTGTTACAGTTAAATCTAAAGACAATTTTTAAAAAGCATTAGATGTCAAAAAAGGGGGGGAAATCTTACCGTCGAAAGACTGCTGCAGGTTCCAGCTCAGTCTGAAACTGCAGGGAAAAGTGGAGCAGCTGCTGAACAAAAGTTTTAGATTTTTTTTTTTAGAAAGTCTGCAAAACTAATTTCCCACAAAATAGGACTCAATTTCCGTTTAAGAAACTAGCTCTTGCAAATCTCATACAATTCCTGACTTTTTCCAATACCAATTGAAATTCATTTTATCTTTCGCACATGGACCCAAGAATTTAGACTTAAATCGCAGGAGCGGAATGGTGTTTTTTTTTTTTTTTAGATTTTGATTTGAGGGAGGAAGGTAGAGCGAGGAGGAAGGGCTAAGAAACAAAACGTTTCCGCAGTGGGCACCTCTTTGGTCAGTGGTCAATAAATGCGTTATCCTAATTTAAACCAGTTAACAGCCGCCTTCGTGGCTACTGTTAATTCCACGCATGTTAAAAAAAAAAAAAAAAAAAAAAAGCCAAGCCCAGACTCTCTAGATTGTCCGTCCAGAGCCACTAGAGACGGCAACGAAGAAAACGAAGATACGGGGAATAAAAATTATGCGAGTTCTTGTTTGGAAGGGGCAGAAGGCAGGAAGGGAAACTTGACTTTCTCCCACCAGATTTGATCGCCCGGCGAGCGCCGGTGCTTTCGTTGCAGAACCAGCCCCTGATGCTGGGGCACGGCGTGAGGTGCGTGCGGGCAGCCGGGGCAGCGCGGCGGCTCATCCGGGAGCCGGGGCGCTGGGTGCGGGCGGAGCGGGCGAACGCTCCGCACCCGCGGCCGCCCTGCGCTCCTGGGCGCGGGGGATGGCGGTGGCCGGCCCCGGCCCGCGCAGCCCCTCACGCCGCCACGGCCGCCTGCGCGTTGGGCCGCGCTGCGCCCTTCCACCTGGGCGCGCAGGTGAGGCGCTGCCGAGCGCCCGAGAGCCTCTGGGGGAAAAGGGCCCTGGTAGCCCCCGCACCCCTGCTTGACACCCCAGACTCAACCCCAGGATTTCGTTTCACGTCTTTATTGCTCTCCTTTGCCCGCGCTCCGGGGGGCGGTGGCACCCGGAGCGGCCCCGCCAGCCCCGACGGGGCGGTGATGGCCCTGCGGGGGCCGCGCGACTGCGGGGGCACCGCCGCCCCCCGCCCTCTGCCCCCCGCCGGTTCCCCCGAGGGGACGCGGGCGGCCTCGCCGGCCCCGGGGCAGCCCCAGCGGGTGCCGCGGTTGGGGGGCGTGCTCCCCGGGGCCCGCCCGGGGGCTGTGAGAGGCGGGCTGCGCCCCCGCGGAGCCGACCCCCCCGCCGCTACCGCGGGCGCCCGGGGCGCGGGCGCGCAGCGCTGCCGCCCGCTGACGGAGCGGCTCAGCGCGGGGACGGCGCTGGCGTTTTGGAGGGAGTTCGCATGTGGTCAGTGCTGTGTTGCTAAGCCAGCCCCCAGCTCACATTACACACTACTGTATTTATAACCTCTCGGAGCTGTTTCCCCCTTCAAGCAGTTCTCTGGGACCACCTTCTATTGGCTTCAACCTCTCCCACTTCTTGACATCTGAGCAGCTCTGAGAAAGGCTCATCTAGGTCCGAGTGTTTATGCAGCGGAGACTGGCCACTAGGGCTAAAGACCTGGATTATCTGAGCTCAGCTGCCTGCTGCAAAGTCTGTCGTTGCCTTTTTGGAAAAAAAAATCCCAACCCCGACCTGTTTACAGTGAAAGTTGACAAGGGTGGTGAAGTTGGATCCTTCCTAAACTCTCCTGCCTGGAACCTGAGACTTGCATGCCATGGATCACACACTCTTTGGCTGCCTGCGCAGCCCCCATGCCACTGCGCAGAGCTTGCACCCTTTCTCCCAGTCTTCTCTTGCCCTGCATGGAAGATCTGACCACATGTCCTACCCTGATCTGTCTTCTTCTTCTTCCTCTTGCATAATAGCGGGATACCCCAATGAGGAGGGCATGTTTGCCAGCCAGCATCATAGGGGGCACCACCACCATCACCATCACCACCACCACCACCACCAGCAACAGCAGCACCAAGCTTTGCAGACGAACTGGCACATTCCTCAGATGTCGTCTCCTCCCGCCGCGGCCAGGCACAGCCTCTGCCTTCAGCCCGACTCAGGAGGACCCCCGGAGCTGGGCAGCAGCCCCCCCGTCCTGTGTTCAAACTCTTCCAGCCTGGGCACTAACACCCCCACGGGGGCAGCGTGCGCGCCAGGGGAATATGGCAGGCAGGCTCTGTCCCCGGTGGAAACAGAGAAGAGGTCCGGCAAAAGGAAAAGCGACAGCTCAGGTAACGGCTCACGCTTGCTCTTGCGGGGCGGGACCCCCGGGCGGAGGGTGTTGGGGGGAGCTGCGCTGCCGGGTCCCGGCTCCCCCGCCGCGGCCGGGCTCGGCTGGGCTGCCCCGGCCCGGCTCCGGCTCCGGCCGCCGCGCTGCTCTCACCGCCCGCTGACAGCGGGCTGCCGGGTCGCTCCTTCCCTAAAAACGCGCTCCCGGGATCTCCATCATTAAAGCAAGCTTTATTAGAGCTACAGGGGGGAAATAAAAAGGAAAAATCCAGCACGTGATAGAGCATGAAATCAAGGTGCTGGTGGTGTGGGGGGGAGAGTTTCCTACCGTCAAGGAGGGAAAAGTTTGTAGTTTTGGTTGAGGATTTTAGCATCTGGTCCCGCGCCCCCTCCCCCCTTGCCCGATAGCCACCTCTGCTTCAAAATTCAGAATATAGCGCGCTCCTTCCCCTCCCGCCCCTTCGCCGCGGAGCTGACTGCGGTTCCGAGGCGATTGCACAACGCTTGGAAACGCTGCCTTGGAAGTGGGGATTCGAGAGAGGAGCTGATGCCTTGCTGCCCTGTAGGATCGGGGTGCGCCTACATCCAGTCCTCAGCGTGGAAGGGGCAAAATTTGGTGTCTGTAAAGCAAACAGGAGTTTTAGAAACCTGCTTCACTTCAGTTTGGTGGTGGTGAGGGTGGAGGGAAGGAAGGAGCTGTCTGACTTTTAAAATCACTGCAATTCTTACTTAAAGAAGAGCATAAGCACATGTAGACCCGCAGTCATTCCCGGATGGTGATTTGGCACCACTGAGTGTGCAAAAAAACTTGACATAATGTCTGCTTTTTAAAACGGCAAAGCCTGTCAGAGTCCCACTCTGACAAAAGCCACTTGGCAAAGGCAACGCAACTGATGGCACTTCCGTGAGAGCGCACATAAACCAGGGGGTCATCAGAAATATACTGAGACAGGCAGGAGGCACTTGGAAAAGAGAAGTCTCAACAGTTTGAAAACTCAAGAGCAGGCGTAGTGAATTGTTTGTTATCGAGGAAAAGAAAGTGAAAGCCTTTTCCAGCTACAAAGTTCACAACTGAAACTGTGACCTCTTTCGCTCGAAAAGTTGTGAGCTTGGTGATTAAAACATAACTCTCAAGGATACCATCATTTTCTTAATTGTCTGTTACATTAAGAAGGGTTTACAGTAATTCAGAATGGGTTTAATCTTCCATAGCTAGTATACAGGCTGAAAATTCTTCCATGATTAAAAGCCGTGTTTACTTGAAACACTGGTGGCAAAATCTGTTGTTGCATCTTGATTATATTTTATGAAGTAAAAGGAATTTTCTGTTTTCATGACGTGTATAAGCAGCACTAAAATTTGAGTCCCCATTACTACTGGGAAAATAACTGGATGCCTGTTGGTGTAAGGATTTGTTGCATTTATCAGTCTATTTAAAGCTGAAGGAAAAAAGGAAATCAGTCCCTTTCACTATCAGGGAAGTATCTGTATCGCTTTCTGTTTATTTCGTTTTGCAAAGCAAACCAACCAAAAAACGGTGGGGAATATCCCAAACCTTACCCGGCAGTGACCGGAGCCTTCCACTGGATTTAGTGGAAGAGGGTTTGAGCCTTTAGCCGTGGTTACGTTTATCTTGCGCTGTACTCCGAACCTCACTTTCTAAGGCTTTCTGAAGAACAAGGCAGGTAACTATTTCCTTCTCCCTTTTCCCAAGAAAAAAAATATATCATGTCCGTTCACACAGTTGTGAATCTCTCAAGACTGAATATAGGCATCTTTTAACAACAACTGGGTAGCTGCTGTATCTTTGGTTTTTCTTCTGGTTTTGGTTGTTCTTCAGTTTTGGACTGCACATTTAACCCCACCCCTTTATTAATCCTAAACACTGCTGCTAGGTATTTAATGCCCTTCTAATGTATGGCAGCAAGAACTATTTTTAAGTTGCTGCATTTCTGTGTTTGTCATCCATAATTGCCCCTCATTTGATTAAAAATAATCCCCTTTATTTCTCATTATTTTTTTGAAACAAATTACTGTACTTGAAAGAATTTCATCAATGCCTTTCCCACTTTTTGAAGACATATTCATCACACTTGGAACTACTTCAATAGACATTTGTGTAAAATCCTAATAGTAAATAACTAAGAAGTGAAGTGAGACTGTTTAAGTTTCAGTGCCAGCATTCTGAGACCATTATTAATGCTCTTGCTTATTTACAGATATATTTCCTCTTCTGAAGCATATCACTTATAGCCACAGAATGTTCAGCGTGTTCTTGAGCACTGAATCTGTTCCGCATTTCAGAGCTGAATTAACCTTAGGCTACCCCTTTCTTGCACTACTTTGCTTTCGTTTCTGAATGTTTAAGATCAAGAACATTAATTCATGAAGCTGAATTTATAAAGAAAGTAAAACATGAACATTCCTTGTATCGTTTATCTCCCAAACTAGTAATTGTTACAAAGCCATATAGATACTCTGAAAATTTAGCAGCAGAGATACCCCATTTTCCTTATTTGTTATGATGGCGGGAGTGTAATTTTTAAAAATTATAAACAAAAATCCAGAGGGCAAGCAAAATCTTGGACGATGGACTGTGAGTTTGTCCTTGTGCTTGCTTGTGGAATTCACATACTGCAGGGGAATGGGAGGATAGAAATATTTTGCGCTGTGCTCTGTTATACTTTTGTTGGCGATTGAGAAAGCAAGGTGAAATGTGTTTCGTGGTAGTTTTACATACACTGTTTTCTTTTATCCTAACCCAGGTTTTAAGCAGTTTGTGAAGTTTCCTTTGAAGATACTGAATAAGCTGCCACAGAATAGGGTGAAATTGTCAACTGTTCTTGTTGCAAAAGACTGGGAAATGCTGCTCGCTTAGTCGTTGGCCCCTGCATGCTACAGCTGCCAGTGTCTCCAGGTTTTGTAGTCGCTCCCTCATTATCTTCAGAACATTCCTTTCAACCTGCGTAGGCCCAGAATTGGGTCAGTGAACTAGCCTGCGAGCTGAGGAGTGATGCACACAAATCTTTAGATGTGAACGTTTTGCGGTGAATCATGGCATCTGCATCCTTGCCTTTGTAACTCAGCTCTGCGTATGTCAAGGATGTGGGAGGAAAAAGACGATACTAAATTTGAGGATAGGTTACAAATAAATGCGCTTATTTTAAAGTGCACTAATGGTCAGAATTATCTATGTGCTAATGAGGTGTGGATGAAAATCATGCTGAGTCTATAAAAAACATATTCTTGGAGCGCTTTGTTGCTTTGTGGTATGAGTTGTTCTATATGGAATATTTTGGATTTTTCTAATGCCTCCCCTTCTCATTAGTTGCCTGTGACTTTTGAGGCCATTTTATTTCTGGTCTTTATATAGTAGGTTTTGATTCTTAGACGATGCAGAACACATCAAATGCAAAATGACTACTGTGATTGTTCAGGTTGGCTTGCTTAAGTCCAAGTTTTCTTAAAACTTTAGTCAGGCAAAATGCATATTAATGCCTATACAGAAAGCATAATCTAGGCTTACTGAGAAACATAAAAAGAAAGTGAATCTGGTACCCTTTAGGAAGCCTAAAATGCTATGTCAAAAAAAAAAAATCAGTACTATGTTGAAAAGATTGGGGGGAGGCTGAGTACTGTTGCGGGAGTTCTTCTAAGCACAAAAACTATTCAAACATTTAATTGCGATAGATAAATATATGTTATAAGTAAATTTTATTCCAGTTAAAGTCTAACGTAATTAAACACATATTAAACACATGCCCCCAAGCATGAGAATTTTTTTTTTTTTTTTAAGTTTGACATGGAAAAATGTCTTTGTATGGTGTAGATTTCCTAGGAAAGGCTCGCAGGTAATAACAACTATTCTTATTTTTGGCTGTATTTACAATAGTGTCATATAGAAACACTGCTGCTAAACCTACAAAAACATTTCAGGAATCCAGTGTTTCAATAGGTGTCCTGCTGTTTTTTGTTCATTGACAAATCACATGAAAAGAAAACAATACTCTTTTTTTCCAGTGTTTTAACATTTTTTGTAACCTACCTATTCTCAACATGCAAGCAGTAAAAATTTACGTCTCCAGGGAATTTATTTTAAGCACATCTAAATATCATAAATCACATGTACTTGTTTGAAATGGTTTCTAAAAAGCAGGTCATTTTGATAAATGATTATAAATACTGTGAAATCATGGGTTTTGAGGACTTCTGATTGGTTTCTGAAACACATCAGTAAGAAAAATGAGCTGCACACTTGTAAAAAAGAACTGTGTAACTGATTCATCAATATGTCTGTGCTTTTCAGCATGGTTGTAAACGGAAGCAAGAAAAAATACATAATAAAGCATAGTTTTTCTGGAAAGAGTTAATTTGTTTGGCATTCAGTGTTAAAGCATCACTTAACATTAAAAAAAACCCCACTGCAAACAAAAGAAAAACCTCTGTAGATTTCAGAAAAGAAACAAGTTCAAAATCCTATGAATAGTAGTAACAGTTTTCTCCTAAAACTTCTAATGCTGATTGCTTAGCAAACATTGGGCTACAAAGTGGGCTACTTGCTGGATTGTGTAATAGATGAAAATTTGCTATGCATTCACTTTTGCTTTCAGGAACTTTTCTAGGACTGCAAGGTTTTTCAACACAATTTTACTGATAAATTATTGGAATTCTTTGCCTATAGCCAAAGAGCAATTTTGTGTGGACAAAAATAAGTATAGCTTCTAATTATCTATTTCTGTCTGTTGATATATATAATTCAGTAGGTTTTAAACTTCTTTCCCCGCAACGTGCACTTTTAGAAATGTCGGGGTCTCGATCCAGACTTTTGCTGGAGCACAAATGGTTTTGTGAGAAGGTCTATTGACTCTAGTGGAAGTACTGAAGTGCTCAAGGTTTTGTAAGCCGTTGGAGCTGAATTTTGTTACTCTGTTTTAAATCTTTGGCAAAGAAATGTAATTGCATGTTATTCTTTTATTATTTGGTATTAAGCATTATCAAGGATCCCAATCTTGAAAGAAAAATCACTGAGAGGTCTCGGTGAGGAAGAAGTATGGCACTGGAACCAAATGCAGAAGGAGATATGGATACATGGGGATTAAAGATCCAAACATTCTGGCAATATCTGGAGAAAGTTTCACTAAAACTTTAAAAAAACCCTCATGGTTGTAGCTACCTTTCAGGATTTTTAAATCGCTGTTGTGTGGTAGGGAAAGAAAAATGCTATAAAATTTCTGCAGATATTTATTGATAAAACATTAGGGTTCCCTGATTGTTTGAGCATTGCCGGTTCAACATTACATATATAAATTGAATTTTAGTTTCATTGGTTTTAACATCCTACGATAAAATTTCTCCTTAACATGTCTAGCATAACTTCTCTAGTATTTTGGCAATAAGTAATCAGATTTTGGATTTTGGTTTTTTGGTCAGACTTGTTCTAGACATGCTAATTATTTAATAAGTGCTTTCTAATTAAGCCTGTTAATCTGCATATAGTTTTCTGCTTGGAAATACTCATTCTTCAGTGAAGCAATGATGCAATGTGCTCTATCTTTGAGGTCCTCAAGAGCAGGATTGAGTTCTGTGTCTTGAAATTCAAGGGAAGGTGACAACGTTATCTTTGCTGCTGTCTGCTGATAATCTGATATTGCTCACTGCATTATTGCTTTCAGCAAACACAAGTTACACGGCAGTATTAACGGTCACTGTGGCATGTTTCTTTCAGTAGCGAAATGTATTCTATCAAGCAGTTCTGCTTGTCTCCAGAAAGGAAGCAAAATAAATTGGTTTCATGAGCTAGAAAGAGCAAAGTTTGAACCCATCAGTAAAATGTAGTTATGGTGGCGTTGAGTTCAATCCTTATTTTTGCTGTAATCCCATGTCCTTGTTCTAATACACTTAAGAATGCAACTTGAAAGGCAAGTCATATTTTTAATACATAAATACTCGCATATGTCACTAGTAAGGTTACTGACAAAAATAGTGTGGTGTTAAAGAAGTTTGACGAACAGTGCTTGAGGCTACTTTGTTGCATCAGTGCACAGCTGGGCACTGAACCCAGCCTGCTCATCTGTGTCGAGCCTGTGCCCAATCCTATTGTGTGTGTTTCCTCAACCTATACAATGGCAATACCAGTGCTTTCCTTCAATTTGTGAAGTCCTGCAAGCTTTTATTTAATGAAAAGCTTTGTGTGCGTGTGTGCACGCGTGCTTTTTTTAGTAGGCTTTAAAGACTTACAGATCTGCATCATGATTTCTCGAGCGCTGCTGGTGGTAGGGTAGGAGCGAGACCGTGCACAGCCACCCCGCAGAAAAAGCCTTCCTCCCGTTCCTTGGTGGGGCAATCCCATCGCCTTCACCAGCATCGGCTTGTGTGGCTGTATAGGTGTGAAGAGCAAGAAGTCGTCTGACTTCTGGGGTGAGTGTCTGGGGTCACTGATGACTGCTGCATTTCTATTGTGTGTAATTAAATTTTGAATTCAGAAATAGCCTGATGTAGTTGTGTTGAATGCACACGGTCTAGTCTTGTATGTATTTTAATCACTTAAAAAGTTATTAAAACAAATGGTTAATAAACATACATGCTAAGGATGTTTCATCTGGAAGATATTGACAAGAGAACTCCCAGTGATTTTTGGTAGTACCAGATTTTAAGGTGTGCGCTCTTACTATGAATGTGGCTTAGCTTGAGAGAGGGAGATAGACCGTGTTAGTGCTTATGTGTTTTGTGATATGCTGTCTCACGTGCTTCCAAGGGCAAATAGAGCAAAGGAATGCTTGTTTAAAAAATCACTGCTGCCATTGGTCTTAGATTTCTAGCATTTGCTGTCCTTATTATTTATTAATATATATTACAAAATATACATCCTTTGATAAATTTACCTAAACCATTTCCATTTAAAATAATCTTTTAATAGACAATAATTTTAATCACACTGGTGTTATTTAATGTCTACTAATTTTATATATATATCTGTAATATCACTAGTGCAGAGTTGCATCACTATATCCTAACATTGGCCGAGTGATGCAAAGTGGAAAAAAAATAGTTAATATAATGGGATATAGTAGTAGACAGTTCACTGTCATAACTGAAAAGTTGCTTCTGATGTCTAAATATTATAAATAGACAACTTAGACTGTCAAAATTCTACGTATTAACATCAATGATATAAAAGATGTAATAATAATTGTAGATTCGGGAGGATGTCCTTCATTTTGAGATCTTGGACCTACAGAAGATAGTAACATACCTCCTATTTGGAACATGAGTTTATTTTCTGTATGGAATTGTGAATTTTACAAATAGTTTTGGGGGTAGGTTACTTGACTGGAAGTTATGCATGTTACTAAATAGGCATGTGATTATGTATCAAAAGAAAAATCATAAATCACATTTGGAAATTAGCTACTGAATATTTTGGTGTTTAATGATGAATGTAATCATTCAATATAATGCAGTCTGAAATCACTGGAGCTTCTGGTTCAATATAAAGGAAAAAAGCAGTCTGAACTGTGCATTGAAAATTATCCGGGCTGAATAAACCTTGCGGTAGCAGGAAAAGGGCCCCTTAAAATACTTAAACAGAAGAAAACATACATGAAAACTTAACAGTCATTTGAAAGAAAAATTATTTTGTGCTTGAACCTATGTTTCCTTTTATCTTTCTTTTCAACAAATGAAACAAAATAATTGACCAAACAGCAGAAGAAACAAGTCTCAAAGGAATGAGTCAAATCTTTCATTTATGATGGAAGAGCATAGTTTTACTAAACCAATAAAATCCAGTGGATTATGAAACCCTAACTGGAAGCCAAGTAATCTTTTTTTTTTTCTTTCTTTTTTTTTATGAAGTGGCTTCTTGGACTAGAGAAAATTGGTTGATTGAACATTATTTTATGGCAAATAGGATATGAAAAACTAAAACTGAAACAGATTACTGCAGGCTTTTAAAAGCCCTTCTTCCTTCTGCATTCTCTCAGATCTCTAATAGCTATTTTTTATTTTTAGCAAGTGAGCCTGAACAAAAACTGCCTTACATAAACTCTGTTAGATGCACTTCAGTAGCCTCTGCCACCATTCTGAGTTTTAATTCTTAGACTGTGATCCTATGATGATGCCAGTATGCATTTAATTTTGTGTGTTGGGAGATGAATGAAATCTCGGGTGTGCTGAAGTCAAAACTAACTATTGAGTGGGGCCGGGACTTCATAGCAGAAGTAGTCATATTACTTTGATATAAACACACCTGAAGTTAAGTGTATGTTTACACATTCTGGTGAATTGGGGGCATTAGTCATTTGTATTTACCAAGAAGAAAAAACTGTTTCCCAATTTGGTTGTTCTAAAAATAGATACTAAAAAATCTGTTGGACATATGTGAACTGACAGTATAGCTCCGACGAGAGCTGAATGAACCGTGGGCTTTTCTACCTGCCAAGCAAAAAATGGCATATTCTAGAAGTGTGCAATGTACCCTGACTGTGCATGGGGGCTTCTTTGGACGGAAGTGCTTTCACAGGGTGAGTGAGACTCCTCAGGCACACGGGTCTCAGCAGCTTTTCGAGCCTTTCATTTTCTTCCAGCTGGTGCAGAATACCAGAACACTGTAGGTCCCATCCTTGTAGGATATGTGGACAAGCAAAACCTACTTGCTAAAATGTGCACATTACTGTAAAAAAGAATAGTGGGAACAGTGACTAGATGTCTCCTAAATTAATGAAAATATCAGCTGGTTTAGTGAAGGAAAAAGAACTGATGTCAGATGCGTTGATAAACTGTACGATGGCATATTTTGCGAGGCTTTGGTACACTGAGCTGGTAAAAACAGTGAGAATGGAAGCCCACGCAGCTACGGCAATGCCGACCACTTGAAGATGCCTTGTAAAGCTTTGTGTTTAGAATGCCAGACAGTATTTTCCGCCTGAAGAAAACAGTGGTTTAATGGTGGCTGAGGCATGTTTACTCCTTTCGAATTGATATTTTCTGACCTAGACTTTAAAACCTAGTAAAAGTCAGCTAGTCATGCTCGCCTTTTACAGGGCACGGGGAGATCGGGGAACATTGCAAGTCCTTTGCGCTTTGGAATTACTGATTTGATTGACTCAGAAGTGACATAGCAGTATTAAGCTCTTCTTTTTTTTTTTTTTCTTCTTTTTTTCCTTTCTATATCCATGTTTCGGAAGTACCACAATGACCTCAAGCCACAGCTGTGTGTTAAGTCTTTGCATTCCTGAGAACATTAGAACAATACATACTAATGGTCTCACTCCCGTCTCCCCCTCTCCCTCCCTTTCTTTCTTTTTTTTTTTACACAAGTTACACAAATCCATTTCTGAAGGAGTGTATGCCTGTATATCCTTTCAATTTCCATTTATCCTTGAAGAATGAGCATGTTCTTTATTGCAAAACAAAAAATAACAGCCTTTACCTTGATCAGGTTTGCATTAGATGCTAATGTACAAAAATTTAAGAACTGCAGTGTTCTGCTAAATAGAACAGTGCTATTAGATAATGTTAGTGTGTTAAGCACTACAAGATGAAACAGTTATGAATCAGTGGAGCAGAGTCAGATAAAAACGGGAGATTTCATTAGCAGTTGTCCATAAGTTGTCTTGAATCCACAGCATTATCTTTTCTTGTGTTATTACCACTTTAATTTACATGATTTTCTAATAGATTATATTATTGGGCCAATCGAAAGAGTGACTGTTCTGTCTGTATTATTTGTTTTTACGAAACAATATGTTATTACTAAAAGCAGTAAACAGAACAACTTAAATTATACAAATTTCTAAAAATGATGTGACTGTGCACAGGAGAAAAAGCTGGAGACAAGGACACAAATATTTTGGATTGGTTTGTATTATGAAGAAATATACCAAACTTTCCTGTAACTTTGGTTTAGCTTTGCATTTAAATTTTTTTTCTCCACTCATTCTGACTCCTTTGCTTTTTATACTTTGATACATTGGTCCAACTTTATGAGGCAAACTTCTGTATTGCTTTAGCATGACGATATGCACAGAAATCTGACAGTATTCAAACCCTATAAAGCTATCTTTATTTCACTGGTTCCAAACTGAAATTTAGACATGCAGGGAAGGCGCCAATCAAGTTTGCAGTTTGCTGGCATAAGAAATATCAGAGATTTAATGCTTTTGTACTTGTAAACATATCATGAGGGCTTTGCCAGATATGACACCCAAACAAACACTTTTTTTGGATAGAGATTGCGTGTTTCAAGTACAGTGGCTAAATGCGTCCAGCCGTTTTGAAGTATGTTTGGTGAAATATAATTTACAGAATGACTCAATCCTTCAAAGGTCTTGGGAAAACCGTTTCCTTCCCTCTTGCAAAAGTCACTCAGTGTTTTGCCAGCCTGTGTACTGGTGCTCTAATCTTGTTGAAGCTTGTGTTACTGTGTATAATTCTCTTAGAATTAACAGTATAATGTTGGAAAAGTTAAGCATAGGCTTGTCGTTTGCTATTCTGTCATTGATTCCTTCAGCTCGATGGTGTGTGGCTAAGAAATGTTTGTAGTTCCACAACATATGGGTAGATACCATAAAAATATTATTTATGGAGGCTCTGGCTTGCTTTGTGTTTTTCAAGCGTGTTTCCAAAGCTAATTGATACTCTTAACTCACACACACACAAACTAAAGCTGCATCCATGTTAACTTTGGAACATACGGATGACTTGACAACGTAGATAAGCAGAAAGCTTGATGCTGCCCATATAGTGGAGCCTGGCTACATATTTTTGCTGGCCTATTAGTTAAAATGACCTTGTTAATGTATTAGAAAAGGCAGCGGTGAAATCCACAGAGCTAGAAATGCAAGAAGTACTGCCCTAATCTGAGGTGTTCATGCGAACCTACATGCAGCCTTACTAGTTCAGAAGCTATTTGGCAGGGGGTATGTGTTCCCTAAATACCTCCAGAGACTATTTCTGCGAGTTTGGGGACTGAAGCAAGTCTGCAGAATGTATGTAGCGTGTTGCACAAAAAGCATAAAAAGAAGGTCTCACTACTCAGCCTTTGCACCTTTCCTGCCATATCATCTAATGTCTTGTATACCTCTGCTCTCCATAAAGCCTAAGAGCCAGCTTTACGCAGTTAAGGTTGGTTTCTTTATAAAAGCAGGCAGCATTTCCTTTCCTTCCAAGGCAAGAATGCACAGACTAGGAAAAAAAATGCTCACAAAAGAGACCTGGGGTAAGCACAAAGTATCTTTTTACAGAGGCAAAATAAATTTGTCCGTAGTTTCCCCAGTACAAGGCCATGGGCTGCTGCTTGTCCTGAACAAGGTGAGAACTATGCTTTAGAAGATCTTATTTTGCCGTAAGAGTTTGCAAGTTGGCTTTATCAATCTTCTCTCTCTCCAGCATGTTTTCAGGCTGTTTTGCAAATGACTTTTAAACCACTTAGCAGAAATCGAACCCTGTTTTCCTGCCCTGGCCCTCTCTTGGCTCCTATTTTAACCCTGCCAAAACCAAACCTGATGAAATGACCCTACCTTTCAAGCATACCTGTTTGAAATTCCCTTCCTGAAATCCTTCTGGTTCCAGCTTAACTCTCAGAGTTAAACTTACATCCCTGCAAGGCGTTGCCCAACTGCTGCTCAGCCGATCTTTGGATCTTTCGGATCCTGTTTTTTATCTACCTCAATGTTTTCTCTGTGCTATCATATGTGTCCTTCCTTTTTCCATTCACATTCTTCTTTGCCTTCAGTGTGGCTCATGCACATGCAAGAAACATCCAGAAGCAATATTCTGTCATTATCCCATCAGCCCCAAGCCAGAAATTATTTTACTCTGAACTCACTTTTGGTAACTGTAGATCAGTCATGGCTCTGCTATGCATTTATGGTGTGTGAGAAAAGTGTGCAAGTATGAGAGCAAACAGGGAAAAAAAGAAAAAAAAAAGAGAGAAAAAAAGATGTTTAGTGCCCTCTCTCTTCTCTTCTTGAGGTTTTAACTTCCTAAGGGTGTGCACCACAGAGCAGATTCCGTAAACAGCTACGCAGATATCAAGCATGACCAAGACATGGCAATGTTGAGGGTTAATATTTAATACCACTGATGTACCCAGTGTTGAGCAGAGCCTTGTGTAAAACGGGAGTATTTGAAACTAAGCCAAATGGGTGAAAAAAAAAGAATCTAACTTTCTTAAAATGCATTCTCTTAATTCCAAGACTTTAGGTAATAATTACTTGTGCCAGAAGGAATGTGCTTCAAAGAAAGTAGTCTTATTTTGAAGGGGCCTGTGAACTCTTTAAATAGCATTGGCAATTTGTCCTCTCACTCTAGTTTTTCATAAGAAGAATTTTGAAAACAGTAAAATATATTGCTGTGATTCCATTTAATTGATACAATAGTCATGAACATACATTTGTTGCGTTTGTTGTGTATGTGCATGCATGTGTGTATCAAATCTAAAATAACAGCAGACAGGGACCTGGATAGCCCGCTTGATTTGACTGGACCAGTATTGGTTATACTGTGCTACTTTCTTCTAAATGTGAGTTTGGGGAGGATGACGAAGCTTCAGGCAAGGAGAGAAAAGAAAAGATATAGGAGTCTTGCTTATACCTTTTGAATGCTTGAGTTTGGCAGTTTTGCAGTTATTTTCAGTATCTAGAGTTTTTCAGTGTAATATCAGCAAACAGAGGGCATGGTAAAATTACAGAAGATATTAAATCTGAACTCTGGAGACATAAATTCACATGATGATCAGATCACAAGATTGGCTGCTTTCCGGCTAGTCTCCAGTGGGCTTTTTTCCATATTACAAAAATCACCATACAGTTTGGCACAACCTTCAGGCTCAGTGAAGAGAGTTTTGTTCCAGGACTGAAATAGCCAAAAGCTCTAGATACCAGAACTGAGGTACATTTGCAATGTAGGACAGAGACAGTTTTACAGCTTTTGTCTGAAGTCTTCTTTCCCCTTGCTAGGAATAAATGTCTTTGGGTTTTGGTAAGAGTTCTATCAACTTTATAGAGGAAGGAGGGAGGAATGAGATGCTAACCTTAGTATATGTGAGTTTATAACTAAGAAAAACCTAGAAATGTGTTTATGTAGCACACATCAGAATCTAATAGACAGTATTTGAGAAGATTTTAAAAAATTGGTAAACAGATACTTTTCTGGTCAAAATTAGAAAAAATTTAAACAAGAAAGCTGCAGACTTCTGAAAGTGATGGAGTCCTGCTCCCTTCCCCCACCTCGCATCAGCAAGCTGATGTTTCCAGCAACTTCAAAAACAGAAGACTTCTCTGTAATCCTAAATGTACATAAGGAACAGATTAAAGTCCCGATTTGCAAAAAAATTTGAGCATATGCTTAAGAACCATTGACTTCAATAGGAGTTAAACGTCCTCACACACACTTCTTGAACTGGAGACTAATAAGGATATTAAAAAGGATCAAGAGGCTGCTCCCTTTCAGGAGATGCTGCAAAACTGTCATAGCTGAAAGCTTTTTTTGTCATAATCATACTGACTTTCAGCACTACCCTCCTCACCTCACTTCCAACCTTCACAAAGAGGAGAAAACAACCCTTCTCTCCCTCTCTTCTCCATGCTACTCTATGTGAGGCTGAGCTTTCTCTGGCTCCAAAAAGGAGAGTAGCTACAGAGGCTGCAGTGTCCATTACGGATGCTGTTATTTCCAGTGTAATAAATGTGGATGATGGTCAGATGGTACAGTGGATGGCGGCTGAACAACCCCCCTGAAAGAATTAATTACAAGATAATTAATTACATTGCTGTCTAGCTATGCAGACCTAGGAATAATTGGAAGGACATAAACCACAGTACAGGTTAAAGAAAAAAAAAATGAAAAAAAAGAAGGAAGCCTTCCTAAAAAGTCACAAGTGATTTACTCAGAGGAATCCTATTTACAGGGAAATAGGTACCCTCCACCAAACAGCCATCCATATTAATATTCTTTTATTAGAGGAGTGACAGATGCGGTGAAGTAGTGATGACTAAAAGGTTTGAGTGTGGTTTGATTTCTTTCAATTCAATATGACAAAATGGGTTATGTATATGGTTTCTGAGTGTGGTACTCATTTATTAAATGCTCATTTGCACTTAAAAAAATAGCATGCATTCATTACCAGTCTCAGGAAACAGACTTGGTGTAATAACTCTCACTTGCAGGAATTTTGGCCTGATACTCATCTTAAAATACCCCAAACTTTCTTTTTCTGAACCTCGTCTTATGCTCTACTACAGTCCTAAGTAATTTATCCCTTCTCTCCATCACCCAGCTTTAGAAGACAACTCTTATGCATTCTTATACACAGGATTAGTTAGTAAAAATCATAAAGCAGTAGAAACATTAAAACCGAATATAGTTTGGAAAAGAAAAAACTGATGAAAAGAATGCTCATTGGGTATAGGAAAAGCTGAAAATGGACTGTATGTTTCTTTCCATCTCTCACATTTTATTAAATTAGCTCATGTAAATTAGTAAAGATATTTCCTGCCAACTCTGTTTACGTGCTTCTTGAAGCAGCTTTCTTTCATTCAAGTCAGAAAAAACCACAGATTTCCATTCATGGTTTTGTGTTTTCACTAGTCACTGTTTCCTTTGCTGCTTTGTGTGTTGTAAACAAAAATGAGATATCTAGTTTTTCTTTACTTTTGTCCAGTGGAGTCTGCCTACTCATGAACCTGCTTGAAAGTGTTGAATATTTCAGTATTCCCTGTGATAAGCCTGCAAATTTTCTGTGTTCTTAAGCAGAGACTTTCTTAAAATGTTGTAATTTGCACATTTCTGCAAAATGGTTTTTCCCGTAGTGGGAAGAGGACTGGGAACGGACCTTTACTCTCCCAGGGTTAGTACCAGGTAACACAGTGCATTTCCTAAGTCATCTATTTTAGTTGCAGAAGTACGGCAGTTCCATGTAGCTACATTTGCCCATCGGTCTTTATAGATGCCCTCTAACACTTAAATACAAAGTCTCATGAATACTTAGCACAACTTTCAAC
The DNA here is from genome assembly GCF_036013445.1 of Caloenas nicobarica. Taxonomy (NCBI): domain Eukaryota; kingdom Metazoa; phylum Chordata; class Aves; order Columbiformes; family Columbidae; genus Caloenas; species Caloenas nicobarica. Next base: position 31,532,918 of record NC_088246.1, on the reverse strand, counting down.
CATCTTAGGATGTAGCAGGGTCGAGGCACAATGATGTATCCTGGGCTCAAGCAGAGCCTTGCAGCTCTTGTTGTCAGGCTCCACACCACTGTAGGATGGACGTAATTGTCCTGAGTAACAGGAATTACGTAGCCTTAAAACTTGCCTTAGCATAGTGTGGCACAACACAGATCGAATTATGTTCTACTTCTACGTCATGATGTGTTCTCCTTTTTGTTTTTGAATAGAATTTACTTGGTAATTTTCTGGCTGTTTCTGCTGCTGTGTTTTGGTTTATGCAGATTTTCAGTCTTTTCTGTGCTCAAATCTGTGAGTTAATCTGTGATCACTTTTTGATAGTCAAGTAAGATGGATTCATATTTTTAAAACGTATTAAACAAAAAATATTGTTCCAAAAGATATTATTTTGAAAGATATATTTTTACAATGACTTTATACAAACTCTATGTGTCCTACTAATAAAAAAGAAAATATTGCAAAAAGACCTTAACTGGGCATTTTGCTAAGTTAGTGTTTCAGTCATCTTATTATACTAAGGAATTTAAAAGCTAGAAAAACTGGCATTAAACTGAAAGGGCAATGGAAAGTTGGTAGCCTAAACATTTGTTTTGATTCATATGGAAGGAAAAAATTTGGACCAGATGCTTGAAAGAGCTCAGAACCCAGCAACCCCCATTGTTCTTCATTTAGGTGCCTAAATGGTAACAGTCGGGTGTGCAGCTTTCTTGAAAGCTGATCCTTTTGTGTTGAGGCAGCTTTTAGATTTTAGCCTATCTTTTCCTGTCTGTAGAACTTTGACTGTAAACATTTTATTCCAGAATTGTCCCTCATATATATCCTTCAAGCATTTGCTTATAGTTAAGAGATCTATTGTTAATATTGCAGGGCTGCAGCCCCATCCGCGTGTCCTGAGTTTTAAAACTATGTGTCCCTCATGTTGCTTTCCTACTGGGGACCTACTTCTCTGCATCTAATGCTTTGGCAATACTTTTTCAAGGAGTTCAACCAGCACGTGGACTCTCTGAAAATGCAGTATAGGCATACGCTTTTGTTTTCTTTGGGCGGGCAATCCTGTAAAATATAATATATTTTAAAGAAACTAGAGCTGTGTACTTTCTTCTGTAAAGTAAGCTCTCAGTCCTAGAAAATTTATTGGGTCAAGCTAATGTATAGGGTGCTTGCAAATCATTGTGCTTATACTTTAAGGTTCATAATATACAGATCATCGTAGCATATGTAATTGCAAGACTGAGTTAAATCAAGATCACATAAGGCATCTAGTGTGTCTTCTAATAGTTAAAAAACAAACAAGCAAACCACATGCAGTAAAAATTGGCTTAATTTTACACAAGTTCTGTATAAATCACATACACACTCTCACACACAAATACGGACACATTTCAACTTTTGGACTTCATTATGGGTTATGAGTTTTTAAAATTTAGATATAATTAATAAAAGGAAGGGACTATTAGTAGGCTCACAAGACTATTTTTAATAAATAAGCCACCATACTACTTTGCACCCCCAAACCAGGGATGAATGGCTTTGAAATAAGACATTGGAGAGAAATAAAGGAGAAAAAAGTTGAGTTTGCAACTCTGTCATAGACTTCTTTCATTAATTTGTCTGCTAGAACGTTGTGCAGAAGCATCTAAGCAATCTCCAGAGCTGGAAGTTGGCACAGGCAGGTCAGCATTGTGATTTTGCCAGGCAAACTGCCTCTGCTGAGAAGCAAGTATGTTATTTTGGGCAAATCACCCTGACTGTACTCCCTACAGGAGCCCTTGTGTAGACCCGCTGGTTTCATTTCCTTACGAGTAATTTCAATAATCTTTACACAGTGCTGTCGCTATTCCATACTGCAGATCTTCAATCTGTAAAATGGGCAAAACTAGATTACAGTTCCTTATGTATAAACAGAGCTAAGCCATTCAGGATGTCAGCCTAGGCTGGGGAGTAGGAGGAGCCAAAATGCAATGATAATGCTGGGTGAATTCCCGATCAAGGTATTTTTGAGCAGGTATGTGGCTCCAAAGAATAAATAACACTTTTTATTTTATCATCTTAAATATAGGTATTTTTGTCATTTTGGTGAGTTTTTGAGCCAATTATTGGCAGATGTGCTTTAGCCAACCAGATGTACAGAGGTGATGTACAGATATATTTCTCTGCCTCAACAAATATTCCAGCTTCTTTCCAAATGGTGTGTTTGTTTGGCTGATGCATGACCTCAGTCAGACATTTGTCTGAAATTGAATCCAGATCAAATGGAATGCCCTGCTGACTGGCTGGATCTCTGTGTTTGCCTTGATCAATGTTCCTCATCCTTATGGAAAACAGGTAGCTGTCAGGTTATCTGGGATTTTTAACATAGGTTCCTATACATTATCCATAAATCTATTTTACCTTTTTTGACAGAGGCAAATATCACATCCTATTAGCATTTGAAGACGATAGCTACATGAATTTGGTAGCATCTTGCTCTAGAACGTTTTCATTTATTTATATCTCACACTGAGACTATGCAGTTCTCTGAGTAAGCTTTCATGCATTGCAGACCAACCAACTACTGAAAACCCTGTGCCTCTTCATCTCGTTGGACTGAGTTTGATCAGCCATATTGTACGATTTATATTGGGTCCCACTAAAATTTAATATAAACTTTAATGTTTTATTGCTCTGATGTAAAGTTCTCCTCCACTAGGAGCTGTTGTGAATTGCCATATTGTGAATTGTCTCTCCAGAACTAAGAACTTCTTTTCTATCCTGAGATTTGGAAGAGATTGAACATCCACTTTTTTCTTGCCTGTCACTGACTGTCTCATTGCCAGGAGATATTAAACAGTCTGGCTCCTTTTGCTGTATTTTCAAGTCTAAATGTAGACCATCAATATACCTGGATATTTTTCCATACAGTGGTTATTACATTTCTGTACAGAGCTCTCGGAAATTGTGTGAAGTGTGCTATATAAATGTACAGATTAGTGCAGAGTGGATTAAATAGGGCTGGATTTCTGGAATGCACATCACCTCTTACTATGAGTTCTCATAGTGTGACTAGAGCCAGCCTGTACTGCATGAAAATTTTTTTGTGATGTCCATTTAACCAATAAATCTGTCATCACTGACTGGTCTCCATTTCCTCTGAAATAAACAAATCACTATTAGGTTCTTTGAAGCAGCAGACTGCCAGGAAACACAAAAGTCACTTTTGCTTCATACACGGAGATAAAGTAGTTAGTAAGTGGAAATGAGCTGCAACTGAAGGAACCTCAGTGTTCTCACACCTGCTAGAAAGTACAGTAGATTTCCACACAGCAGGAATTCAAACAAACCTCAGATCACTGTGTTCAGTGAAAGTGAGTTTGCCTAGCCAAGAAATGAAATGCAGGCCCTTGGAAACTACTTAAAGAGAGCCAGTTTCACAGGGGCAGAGGAAATTTGAAAGAGTCCAGGAAGTTCTTCCAGGTCGGTGATGTCCGTTGTGTCAGCTGTTGTTTGTCTGGTGCCATGTTTCTGACCTCCACACTTCTCTGGCTCCCTTTTTGAGCTACATGGGTCTCTGCTTGCTGCACTTGGTGTTTCATTCCACAGGGTACCTTGCTGTGCCTTGACTGCCTTCAGCATTGAGTGTTTTCACGTGTAAGTTTGCATCTGCTTTTTCCTCTTGAGCTGGGGTTTATTTCATTGCAGTCTCTGTTTCCCAACAATCTGCAGCTTAAGTCTTACCATTTACCTCTTTTCAATGGGAAAAATTAGTCTTGAAAAGCTAGTAAAGTTCCTAATTCATTCTGGTTGTTCTCTGCTGAAAAGGTTGTGGAAGTTAAGCTTCTGACAGACGAGTGTAGTTGTGAAGGGAAAAAAATCTTGGTTTCAAGTCCTGTAACTCATTTTTAGGTTAAGTTAACTAGTATAGTTTACTTCTTCATAGAAGTGGGGGAAAATGTTCCTGTTAAAAATTCGCAGTTATTTTCACGAAAGCAGCTTTAAGCTTCCTTCCTAATAAAAAGTGACTTTTGACTTGTACAAATGTCTGTGAATATAAAAACTACCAGAAGCTGCTAATGGAAGCTGAACTCATAACGGGAACATCAATAATGGAAGAAAGATTACTTTTTTAAGGAAAATCTAATGAATCTTTATTAGGGGTGGAAGCCTGGCCGAGCGAAAAGCAATGAGCATTTTAAAATGGGACAGTTTACAACATAGTTTATAAATAGTGTTGAAAAACCTTTCATATTCCTTTATCCTTTCCATTTTTTATGCTTGTTTCTAAGTCATTTGATGCTTGCTAAGGGTTTTAGCGTCAGTATTTCCAATGACATTTTTTCTTTGTTGGAAAACAGTGTTATTACAGTTTCAGTAAAAGTTCTATCTTGGATTTGGATCCACAGCCAGTAGGTTTTTTTGCCTTTAGTCCTATAAATAAAATATTTAATTTGTTCTTATCCAAATCCTTTTAAGTGACTTATTTTCAGACTCGTGCTGACATTCCACTCCATTTTTTATTGCAAGCAAAATTAATACTTCACATTTTGAACTCACGATAAGGTAGAAAGTATTCTTTTAATTACTATAAGCATAAACACAGGCTTAAGTTGTATCCTGTCCAAACGCTTATTCTAATCCCTGTATTCAGATTGCCTTTTGACACTTTCTGTATATACTGAGTTTTTTAAGTTAATACGGACTTTTAAAAATATGTACATGTTTTTACCAGTAGTGACCTAAGGGGACATTCCTGTATCTGTCCCTTTCCTGCCACGCACTGGCTGTTTGCATGCTCCCAGCTGAAGTGTCCCTGTGTTCCTTGGTGGGAAGCTACTGCAAGGCTGAAGGGAACTAGAGAGAAAGACAGTGCTGTGCCGAGCCAGGGAGATGTGCTTCTCCACACCATGTCCTGAGCCACCAGCTTGCCTCATCATATGTCCTTACGTGAGGGTGGGATGGGGATGCCCTTCTTCCTTTCTTCCTTATTTTCTGATTTACAATTTATTGCATTAGTGATGGGGAGATGTAAAAACAGACCCGTGGTAAGATGGTATGAAGTTAAACCAAAAGGAGTATGGTACTTGCTGTGGTTCCAGATGTCAGATCTAATTTGGAAAACTTCTGGAAATAACTTGGGGCTCCAGTAGACAATATATATTTCCTAGCTTGCATCTAATCCCACTTAAGTGGTGTTTTTGTCAATAACAGAACAAAAGTGAGGAAAAGAAAGGCACGTATCTGTCTGCCATGTGTATGACAGTTCAAGTCCTACAAAATACATTGCTTGTTTATAAAACTGAGGTTAGTTTCCAAATTACATTTGCCAACATATCCTGAAATGAATCCATACATACTTTAAAAAAGTGCTTAGGGATGATTTTTCAATTGTGATTTTGGTAGTTTCAAGTCCTGAAAAGGCACATTTGTTGAAACAACACAACTGTTTAGGTCCCGATGTATCACAGATCTAATCTGTGATCATTAGGAATAAGTGATGAAATGGTGGGAAGAATTGGAGAGAACAGGGTAGATTATAAAAGTTGAATTTGCTGAAAATGCTATATTCTAAATATAGGTGGTAGGAATGTAGGAAATATGAAATAGAACAAAGTCTGGTCATGCCTTTTTTTTTTTTTTCTTTTTTAAGCTCCAGTTATCATCTGTGGTTTGGTTTTGTTTTGTTTGGGTTTTTTTGTTTGTTCCTCAGAGACTTACGGCCCATCATTAACAACGGAAGCTGATGGTTGTTCACATGAAGAAACATCTGCACACCTGTATCTTTGTATCAGTCAGGTAGTATGTAGCCTTCTGCATGGATGGGAATCCTGGTTTTGTCATTTTTAAGCTGATCTATTAAAAAAATAGAGGAGAAAAAAACCCCATAAGATTAAATATGTGCAGGTATACCTTAAAGGATGTGTGAATAAAAATTGCATAAGGGTTTTTGGATTATGCCCTTAGATGATTTATTTATGTAACTGCTAAAGCACCTTGTTACAGGAAGAAGGAAAACTTTAGGGCTACTAAACACTTAGCTTTGCATTACATGAACTTCAAGGAATTTTAGTTATATGATAACTGCAAAGAATGTTTTTACATTTTGCAGAGCAAATAAGGTATCACTTTCCCTGTTGATTCATTTAATATCTCTGAAGTTGTAAAGAATGCAGTGAAGAAGCACATCTTTTCCAGATCAAAAATAGGAGGAGGCAGTGCTAAAATGGGATCTTCAAGCCATTTTAAATAATCCCAGAACTCAAAACTTTGAAACTTCTATCTTTGGTTTGATAGCTAGTTTTGGTAACAGTTAAATGTTTGGGAGTTTCCTATTTACATTGTCTTCCAACAAAAAATTGACCCCCAAAAAGTATCATGCAGACCATATAAATCCAACCAGGAAGATACTTACTTTTTAAGAATTAATCCATTCACACAAACCTAAGTTTGGAATGATTGGGCAAGCTCCAGGTAAGCATCAAAAAACTGCAGGGTCTGTTCAGAGCAAAAGCTACAGCCATTTTTTGGAGGCTGCTTCACTATTTTTATTTAGGCTTGTTGAATACTTTTAATGTAGGATAAATTGAAATAATAAACAACAATATCTGATACAATTTTTAAGCTACTTTATGAGAACACAAAGATGTCATGTTCATGAATTCTGTATATTAATATGGCATAAAATAATTAGCTTCTTATTGTGTGTACTACACTGCTTTTTCTTGTGTTGTGTACATGTACATAACTTGTTAAATCAGAGTTAAGAGTGCTTTGTATCTGTTTTTTAAAGCCGTGAATTCTAGAGCCACACTTTTCTTATGGGAATGGAGGTTCAGTCTTGGTGAGAGAAAAGACCTGGCTTTGTGTTTGTGAGCCTCTCTCACTCCTAAGTTTTATAATTGTTTCAGTGGAACACAGTTGTCTTAAAAAAGTTGTAGGTTGGAGGGGAAAAGCTGCTAGATTTCTAAAGCTATTTTTGTGGGTGGCTTTAAACAGCTAGAGAGAGACCTTGAGGTGGACTCTTTACTTCAAGGGGGAGCCAGCGCACAGAGCAGGAAAGAAATGTGGTGTGTCATGTGAATATTCATGCTAAGCAGACTGGTTTTGTGTTTATGTGTCAGCTCAATTTTTTTTCTTTTTTATTTTTTTTAAATTTTTTAAATCTTTCTTTCTTTCTTTCTTTCTTTCTTTCTTTCTTTCTTTCTTTCTTTCTTTCTTTTTTTCTTTCTTTCTCTCTTTCTTTCTTTTCTTTCTTTCTCTCTCTCTCTCTCTCTTTCTCTCTTTCTCTCTTTCTCTCTTTCTCTCTTCCTTCCTTTCTTCCTTCCTTCCTTTCTTTCTTCCTTCCTTCCTTCCTTCCTTTCTTTCTTTCTTCCTTTCTTCCTTTCTTCCTTCCTTTCTTCCTTTCTTTCTTCCTTTCTTTTTTCCCAAGGATGCATGACTTAGTACCTGCACATGCATTACATCAGTTAGCAAATTCTGCTCAATGGTGCCTGATTTGCTTTGGGTAGGATGAGGCCTAATCTTCATCATCTGGAGTGGGAGTGCGAATCAGTCCAAGCAAATACACAGAGGCCAGGCAGTGACAAGGGCATCTGCCTGCACGTCTTAACATCGGGAGGAGGGGGGGTCAAGGGGAAGGCATTCAGAGAGAAGGAAGCATTCCAGACAAGTACTTTGGTCCTGTCTAGAGTCAGATATGCTTTGTCCAGGTGATGATTTGTACCGGATATAACGTTGCCCTCTCCTACATTATTCTTAATATTGATTTAGAGTAAATGAGAGGCTGAACATCGTTTTTGGCATCTCAACATTATTGCCTTACTGGTTCTTAACTGCTTTTGTAGTAATATTGTATTCATAGTGATTCATAAGGTTCTGGATCTGAGAAGGGAGTCTGTGTGTAATGACCAGTTAAAAATGGGATAGATGATCAACAGCAGGAGAAAATGTAGATAAATTACTAATCCAGAACAGCCTTGTGGGTCATCGAAGGTCATTTTCCCTAGAAAAATGGGTACAAAAGGAAGTGTACTTTCTTGAGCACTTTCTACCACTTTTTTCTTTTCACACTCAGATTGCTGAGAGTTGTGAAAAAACTTATTATTCATATCCTGTATGAGTGCTCCATGGGATTGTGATTTGTAAACAGGTTTTCAGAACTGGATTTGAGCTAATGACTTTCATACACTATGTGTGTACTTTCACGGAGTTTTAAAAATTATCTTGGTTCCCCTAAACATCTCCTGTGTGCAAAGGGAGTTTCAAAATGGCTGGGTTTTAAATATCCTTAGGAAGATGAGTGTCTAAATACTGATAAGTGATTTTACCCCTGGGCAACTTGACATATGAGTTGCCTAAAAATAAATGCCTGATTTTCATAGCTCTCTTACTGATAAATTGTTATCTTGCATTTGCAGTGACACTTCTATAAATTCAGAAATTGTTTCCACCCTGAAGCCATTTTTGGTTGATTGTAGCTTGTATTCATGCTTCCTAAATATATTTCTGGAGTTTTAGGTCAGACTTCTATGTGTAAGGCTTTCTTAATCTGAATTATTCATATTGCCAATTTGTCATGTAGAAGATCTGCTGATTTATATCCACAAAGACTGGTATTGCCAGATGTAAAAGAATTTGAATTACTACGTAACTCAGTGGACCTGAGTATTTATTGACAGAGCCCTCATGAAAGGTTTGCTCACTTTCTCATGAAAGTTTACGAAGGTTTGCTAAGAACTATATATACATTTTCATGTTGCTTTTGTCCTTTCATTCTTGGTTTAGACACCAATATGTTTTTTTCTATAGCCTTTTGCTGAACACAAGTTCGAGGACATTGCATTTTTTGACCTTTTCCTAAAATTCCTTCAATTCCTTCATTTCCCACAACCTTCGAGATAAACTATTATTTTTTTTTGTCATAAGCCTACTGTGAGGAATTTCAGAATCGCACCACTTGAGAAGATAAGTTTGACACAGAGAAACAGACTGTGTTGCTGTTGCTTCTGCAGTTGTACCTCTGCAAGACATGACCTGAATGTCATCCTATGCCCTGTCTGTACACCTTTGGCTAGATCATACACAATCTGACTCCTCCTTGCCCTTCTTTTCCCCTAGGTCTGCCGTTTAGAATGTGGATTTCATGTGATACTATTTATATGCAAACCAATATGTAAATATACAAATTTAGTCAGTTATTGCCTCACCTTACTTGAATAAGGATCAAAGTCTTGTTCAAGATAGGAACTGTTGTTTTCAGTTAGATGAATTGGGAGACTAAGCTGAATGACATCGCAATTGTAATGTTTTCTCTCAGTCTTTCCTTAAAACCCAGTCAGGTGTAATACCCAGGATGATGATAGCTGGGATGCAGTGATCAACATTTTCACTTTTTTCTTAAGGCCATGAGGAAGTGAGGTGTAGCACACAATAAATGCATCATCATCTCCTGGGAACAGAGACTTTCATTTGCTAGTATGCAGTGCCCAGCACAGTGAGAAGACCCTTTAAGCAACACTGCTACACTAAAACTGAAGAATAATATATTTGGAAGTTTCTCTGTCTCATTCTTTTTGTGCATACATATCTTCACTCGAAGGAAGAGCTTCTGGGCTCTTTCCACAGTTTTTGAACCAAACAAATGCCCTCCTAGCTAGGGAACTAGCCTTTCTAGCTGTGGCAGGTATTCTTCAGTCTCTGATTGAATTGTAGTCTTTTCCTAGTAGTACTATAAAAATGTGTTTGTTTATTTATTTCCCCTTAAGGCTTAGTTGGGTCATGCTTTAGTGTTCTGATAGTGTCTCTTCTCTGAGAATTAATGATGAATAATTTCAAGTAACAGCAAACTATCTGAAATAGGCTCCTATTATTTCTCAGTGCAAGTTAAATCAAATAAAAAACAAATCAGAATTAGTTTTTAACTGATTAAAAGGCATTTTTAATGTATTAAGGTACACAAAAGCAAATGTGGATCTATTCAGTAGTTTTGGGGGCAGATCCTATTGACAAATAGGGCATTATCCACACAAATAATCCTGTTTGACTTGCATGTTAATATATGGGTGAATTAATGCTCATTAATATGTTGAGGGATCGTGGTTAACCAGAACTTCTTATCTGGTCGCCATTGGTTCCATCCAAGAAGGAATCACCAGTGATTTTTTGATGTTCTCAGCCTTGTCTTACCGACATCTTCTCATTTTGTCCACAAAACTGAAGGTTAACTTGCATGACAGCTACTGCAAGACAACTTTTATTATGTGAAGCTGTTGAAGGGCTTAAATCATGGAAGTGAATGAAGAGAGAATGGGGTCAGTATTGAGATTTTTAATAGGGAGTAGATCAGCTTGAAAGAGGTGAAATTTGTGGAACCAGGAATGGAGGCCATCACTAAAAAAAATGGTTTAGGTACACATTTTTACTGATGTGGCTTGAAAGCTAAGGGAAATAAAATGCAGACATTCCATTGTAATTGCATGACTATGAGGTTTTTTGCTTCAGCTTTAGGTCTGGATAAGCCACCAAATGACAGAACCCAAATAAACAAGTGGTCTAAATCCCAAAATAGAAAAAGTATATGATGTAACCAATGAGGTCTTTTATGGTGATGGTAGACCAAAGTCTTCCTTGAAAATAAGGTAAAAAAAATATATAACAAAAGAAGAAACAGACTTTAAAGGGAAACTGCATCTCTAGGAGCAAGCTACTGGGAAGTTCTGGTGGCTTAGGTAAAACACATGGTACCAAAATCAATAATTTTTTTTTTTTTTTGGTTTACATTTTGAGGCATGAGAAGACACAGATTTCCTGCTTTCAAAAAGAAAGTGAAAATATATGGGAGTAGGAAGGCACCAAATTGTGTTTAGAAAAAGCTTAGTGTTCAGCTAAATGCACAGATGCATAAACTAAACACTTTTTATGCCTAAACCACTGTTTATATAGTAATGAGGATTTTCCACCAGTTTCTTCAGTTAAACAGTAGCTGTCTTTTCACTGTTTAATGGAAACATGGCAGCCTTGCATAAAAACATCAAATATATCAGCATGTTATGCTCTTTTATCATTTATATGAGTTCAGCATAGTCATAAGCCTAACAGACCAACATTTTAGCCTCCTTTCCTTTCGAATTTTGTCTCAGATTTGTGAAATGAACTGGGTTCAATTTTGCTTAAGAAGCAAGCTGAAGTTTTGGATGATAGAGAAAGTCAATACCCAGTTTTTGTTTTTGTTTTGAAAGATGGAGAAAACTTGTTTATGACTAGGAACATCTGCCAAATGCTCTAACACCAGCAAAAATTAACTGTTTACTCAAGCCCATGTTTAAATCTGCAAAAGAAGCTATTGCTCCATGTTTTCAGTTCTCCAGAGGCCTATAAATCCCCTGGAAAACATTGCAACAATGTAAAACAGCCCAGTGCAGTTATTGAAGGAGTACCATTTTTACAGGGCTGTGCTGTACTGGAGCATGCTCAATCCACTATCCACAATAAATCTAAGCCCTAGTGACATTTGCTCTACTGCCTGGAGTCACTGGGGACTGCAGAAAGGAAGGGAGGTGCAAGTCATGCTCGTTGGACATTTTAAATAACCAGCAAGCAGATGAATCCCAAAAGTGCTGTGTTGCTAAGGAGCTCTCAGCAGAAGAGCGGGTAAGAGAGAGAGTGAGGTTGTTCAATACTTACCTTGACATTTGCCTCATGATATTTTGTCTCACCACAGACAATTGAGATCGGATGCTCCAGTTTTTGTTTTATGTCAATAGAAACCAACAGGCAGTATATCACAGGGATGGCTGTTCTAAGCGAATGGTCCCTCATTCGTAGGCGTCCCTTTCGCCTCAAGACCCTGAGCAGGGGTGCAAGAGGCCCATATTCAGGGTGGTTATCAATGGGCAAAAAAGAACGGAAAAGCTCCTTTCTTGGTGTTAAGCTTTTTCAGAGTTGTACAATTTAAAAATAAGATACCCTAGATAAAAATGGTGTAATGACCAATCAACTTATTTAATCGGGTGGAAACACAGTGACTGAGTAGTTTAAAATTAGATGGAATAAAGTTTTATATTGAAAAGAGTAACGCCCCAGAGCTTGTGTCTAACTGCTATAACTCATTTTGTTGGAAAGCTGCAGACCTTTATTCCACTTCTTAATATATCTCTTGAATTTGTGCCGTTTTGGAGCTGCTGCATGTTCTTTTTCAGAGCTGCCAGACCAGAGTTCAGGAGGCATTTTTTGAGGTTCAGAAGAGGATTTTTCTACCTCCCCCTGCTCACACCATTAACACTGGCAAAGACAGTATTCATTGTTGTTACATGATGTCGAGCCCTGGAATTGCTGGTTACTGGTGTAACTTGCTGGGATTTCATCTTTACTTCAAGTGTCTGCTATTTAGAGTATGCTCCTAGATCCTTCAGTAGGTGTGCTAATAACGTTGTTGCTCTTCTTTCCTTTATTTCTGTGATCTAATAATCTCAAGTATTGCATCTACTCCTACTGCAGAGCATCTAACCCTAGATTATATGTATGGGAAGAAGTGCAAAGAAATAGAACAAGAACGTTCATTTCTTAGAAAGCTGGAGTTTAACATTTTCAGAGTCAAAGGGGGAGATGATGTCTCACTTCCAGCCTGCCAACCATTACTGAAGGTGACAACTGATCACAACAAACAATGTGGGGGCTGATGTGCGTTGTTTTACAGAAAAATTAAATAACCTTTGTATTTGTTTTCAGTGTTACAACTTTTAGGATGGAGAAAAGTTATACCTGCTTGACTTGTATCTTCAATTGTAATGAGTGTTTCTTAATTTTCTTATCCCAGTAGAGGTAGGTATTTTAAATGAGCTTTGTTTAAAAGAGTAAGACAAATACTTGTAAAACATGTATAGGATTTACTATGCTTTGACATACACTTTCAGACTATTTCACTAGCATGTTACTTTACCAGGAAGGCCTTTCTTCTCCAGCTTACATGCAGCAAGTTGTATGAGGTGAATTATGGAAGACTCAGGCCATATTATTTAACATTTGTGTGCCAAATGGCCTCTCTTATTTGGGAAAACAAAACTTTCTACTTTTGTATTAGTGTAGTGATCACAGAAAGACTTTCCATTACTGAAAAGGAGTTGGAAATGAAGCTGGGTACAAAATGTCCTTTTGATTTGACTGTGGACTTGTGACTTAATTATTTGGTTTGGGGGACTCTTTTTTTTCCCTACTTCCCCCCCCCCCCAATTTTTTCCCTAAATGTTCTGAAAGTGCTCACTTGAGACCTCAGGTCTTTATATACATACTGACAAGTTTTCAAAATCAGGCCCTTATTACTGTACTTTCTCTTTCTAAATTAAAAATTAAGACCATGTAAGGAATATAAACTATTTTGGAAGCAGCAGTCCATTTTAGACATTAAGGAAGGCTTAGACCTCTTAGTTACTTTAACCATAGTCTATCACAGACATATAAAACGGGACTGTACAAGTATGGCATAAATGTTTGCCACCTGAAAAGCTATCGCTGCACCATAGCTGAAATGACCTCTCCTCTTAGATATATAGTGAATATTTTCTTGGAGTCTAATCTTAAAATAATAGGAAGTACTCCAAACAATTATGTTGATGCTTTTTGCTCACATCAAAGTTGAAGGGTTGGTTGGTTTTTTTTTATTACACCCTGCCAAAGCTTTCCATATGAGTCACAAACTATAACTGTATGAGTATGATTGCTAGCAATCAAGAAAAATTCATCAAAAGGTCTCCTAGACTATAAAATTAATAGTAAAATAGATTCATCAGAAAACTTACACCTGCACTGTTAGTTAGATTTTATTTCTTTTACAGATTTATTTCCTTTATACAATATACTATTCAGAGAACTATTTTGTGTTTTCTGTTTAATTATGTGGGCATTTTTCCGTCCCTTAACAATGGTACTATAGTTTGAAAAAGGAAATTGTGTTAGCTTCAAATATGACAAATCCTTTGGGTGTTTTTAATGGATTCTGCCATTTAAGACAATCGTTTGAGAAAACATGAAGAAAGGAAAATGTGGCATGCTGCTAAATAGGAGAACTTGTAAGTCAAAACCAGCTGATAGTTAGGACTTCTAAAGTAGTCGTTAGGAGGTTTTCTATCTAGTATTAACAGATAGTAATAGTTTTAAGTGAAAAGTGAAACTTCCATGGTTGGTCTGAAAGCCAATGATATAAATAGTTTAAACATCTGAAAAATTTTATTTTATAATCCTTTTTATTTTGGTTTCCCCTGGAAGACAGGTAATTCCATTTAATTGCATGTGGGAAAGTACTTTCCACTGTTTTCCTGTTTTTATAGTTAGTGTAATACTTCAGCACCATGTTGTAAAGTAAACTGTGAATGAAATAGTAGAATACACCCAGAACAGCAACCCTGTTTGGTAGGAGAGTGTGCATGTGTTTTTCTGTCCTTAAAAAAGTCTGGATATCTACTAAGGTATGTTATGACCACAGCTGGGCCCGTTTGCTTCATTTTAATGCTTTCTGAGGGATAATAAGATTTACAAAACACGTCACTAAAACATATGCAGTCATATACATTTGCAAAGAAATCTATGGTAGTTCTTAAAGACCCAGACAGGGATTATGTTTGTGCCTCATGCTGAAAGCTGTGATGCCAGACCAGCTGAGCCACATCTAACAGGGGCAGCCACCAAGGCAGGGAATGACCACGTGAAATTGCTTGTGAGGACCACAACTCTCATCAAGACTGTGAAATGGAATGTAATTTGTGATCCTGCAGTTCTGCAAGGTGTTACATACATTGCAGAGGCTAGTTGTGAGCATTTCAAAAGGACAGGTTATAGAAAGAGTAAAACCATTTGAGGCAGACTGAAAAAAAAAAATAGGGAGAAAGGGCAGGTTAACATGGGATAAAGCAGAAATATTGGATGTTAGATTTGCCCCAGATGCTGTTTTTTTCTGTCACATGTTCAACATATATAAAATTTTCACTACATCATTAAGAAGTTCCAAATAAATCTGTTCCATCATGAATGGAAAAAAAAAATTAGCCAGTGTAACGCACGTGGAAGAATTACACTGAAAAATAGCATTGTGAAATGGCTTCCTGTTTCCTGTAGCAGCAAAATAGTTCTTAGAAAGAGTTAAACTAGAATTGTCGGTAGCCATTTATATTTTCCTTTGTGTAACTCTATCCTGAAGACCTGCTTTGGAAAGATGGGTGAGTAAGGCAATACGGAGCCCTAAAGAAACTCCAACTGTATTAAACTTCTGTAAGTGTTTCAACTTTTATTGCTGAGTATGGAAAACTAAAAGCCTGGATTCTTCGACTTATGTGCAAACTATTTTTCTGTTCGGACGGGAGCTCATGCAATTGCAATAAATTTTTTTTTAAAAAGCAAACTTAGAAGTCAGCAAGATTTTGACTGTAAGTTCTGCATGTATATTTTGAGAAAATATATATGTAGGAGCCTAAGAAAATACTTTTCTTTAACCAACTCAAGACTTGTCCTGATCATACTCAAAGTAAACTGGGACTTATAACAGGATCAAAATCAGCTCTGACATCCTGGTGACTGAGAAACTATTCCACTGAAATTCTTGAGCTTGCCCACTGTAATCTGGGGAAGAACTTGGCCAAATGGCACACTCTTTTCTAAGCCATTTGCTCTAGTAAAGATACATATTTTGGCACAGTGATGTGGTCTGTTACAAGATCCACAAGAATTACTATAGATTCTGTTTTTTTACTTTTTTTCTTTAAATGTGATGTCTTGTGTGTGAGGAGTGGGGGCAATGGCACTGTCTATATATAGCACATCAGCTGAGGAAGAAAGAGCATAAGGCTATGGACTTGGTGAAGTCTGGAAATTACACCTTCATTTCCGCAGCCTTTGGATAAGGTGACTATGTGTAAAAAAATTGAAGTCTATTTGCATATAGATAAAACACAATGATTGGCTATTAGACGGATATTTGGAAATTCACAATGGAGATTTATTGTAATGATATCTGAAGAGTAAATAATTGAGATCTTTACATGGAGTAACCAAGTTTGTAACACCTCATTAAAAGTGTTTTACTCACAGATTTGAAGAATAATATCCACAAGGTCTGAGCTTTCTAAGCAACAGAATTATCAGCAAGAGCTGACTGCCATTTGGATAGCAGACATCGCTAGTCCTGTGGTAGAATGTACTGCTGCTTTAAATGCAGAGAACTTTGAATGTAAATTTGAAAACACGTGAAACTAATGCCATTTATATAAAGAAGCTAATATAGAAACAAGTTTTGTAAAATGCATTGCTTGGCATATGTTCCCGTCCCCACTGTACTTTGGATCCTTAATATTAACAGTGGCAGACTGGTTTACAGAGAGAAAAATAATGTAGCTATTTTCATGATATTTAAATCCTAGATAGCACAAGCAGGATACATACCGGTATAATTTCTCTATATATTTCTTAGCAGCAAGGCACTGCAACATATTTTTCCATTCCTTAGACTCATCTCTGTTTTTGCTGACAATATCTTAGGCTAAATATTTAGTATTTTATGTCAAAAAAAGTGGAGCAACCTCAACTATATTTGAACTATGACAAAGAGGCAGATTTACATGGAGTCATGAGAAAACATCTCCTCAAAAAGCTCACTGGCCAGAGGATTAAATCATCCAGACTTCATTCTTTATTATTAAATTATTTTAGTGTTGTTTTGGAGTTTTTTTGGTTGGTTGGTTGATGGGGTTTTTTTGGTTGTTGTTGTTGGTTTGGTTTCGGTTGTGTGGTTTGGTTTTTTTTGTGTGTGAGTGTTTTTTTTGGTTGTTGTTCTTTTTCTTTTTTGCCAGAAAGCAACTAATATAGCATTTTATTAAACCTGAGTCCCAGAACATTGCCTATTTTGGCTGTTCTAGTATTTTTGGTAGGACAGGGGTCTCCCTGCTTCACAAAGCTAAAAAGAGAACTACAACCTATCATTTTAGGGTGATGAGACTTGTTGAGAGGTGATTATCTAAGTTCTGTGTGCCATTTGCTCTTTTCACTTCTTAAGTAGCCACTTCCATACAGTTTGTGGTGCTTTAGATCTTCCATGTACCCTCTTTGCAGAAAAAACCAAAATCTATTTTCCTGAGTATTTTAATAGAATAAAGTAGGACAAAAAGAGTGTTTTAATATGTTTTCGGAGTTTGGATACAGCTGCTGTCCAGGGAAGGGCTTTTATCAGACTGATGAGGATGACTGAGGGATAAACAGTGTCTGGGGTGACTTTGGTTGCTCTTCACTTTTATTCTGCTTCCTTTGGGAAGGAAGGAGCCTCCATGAGAGATGTCTAGGAGGTGAGACCTAAGGGAAGGAAGATTATACAGACTCCTATCATAGTTACTGTTTTCTTCACTTGTATGTCTTTGTTCTAAGAGGCTTCTGCATGGAAAATTTCTTGGTTCAATTTTGTGGGTTAACTCTTGCTCAGGAGGACACACTGCTAATCTGTGGGGAGATGGTGCTGGCAGCTCTCACCTTCATTTAATGAAGCTCTTCCACATGAAAGACAATTATGAAAATGGTTCAGTAAATAAGCAAACAATCACCACGTGTATGTTATTCAGTGCTGCATTTAAGAGACATATCTCCAGAACTCCAAACAGGAATTGGAAGTCACACTGAAAAAAGTCCTATTTGTAGCCTGTAAAGTTTCTTTAAGGGAAATCCGATGTCCTCTTTCCTAACATAAACTGTAATTATATAAACATCTGGGACTGAGAGTTGCATCTTCCACTTGAAGATCTAATAACTAATGCAGTTATTCACATGAGAGAATTCATATGTTGTCTTCCATAACTGCATGGTTTGAAGAAGTGATGTGTACATGCTATATAGTTAGATCGATCAGATGACCTGTCAGAAGCACATCTTTTCCAGCACGGATATCTTCAAGAATCTGCAGCATTAACTATCACAGTGTTATGAATCAGAGTTTCCAATACTGCAGTATAATTCCTAGACTTGTACTTTCAGGAGGCAGTAATAACAAAAAAAGTTGGCAGCAACAACTAGTGGGTAATGGTTTAGGATGGTATATAGTGTGTTTCAGAGTACTGACAGGTTTCATTGTGCCAGTTCATGGTATTTTGGGAGTGGATATGAGGCTATTTTAATATGTAAATTGTCACAGACTGGGTTAGAAAGCATTAAGTCAATAAGCAAACAAAAGTTTGCTTTCATTAGAATGAAAAGAAGGATTCGTAATTTTGACATCGTACTTCTGCTACTGTGCAGCTTTGCCCATTTGCACATGCAGAGCTGTGAATTACAGAAATGATGAATCTGTTTGTTTCAATTTTCAAAAAGGGTTCTCTAAATTCACTAAATTGCAGCTCCAGAAATACATTTAATGACATTCTCAAAAGAGGCACTCAGAATATGTTCCATGATTTGGACCTGTACTTTTAACCGAGCAAAATCTTATAAGAATATTATTTAAATGACTCTAAAGAGAAGAAAAAATATTAAACAAATATAGACTAATTAAGTCTGCAGCATTTGGTTGCATCTGGTGCAAATAAGAGTAGGTGCATCAAATGTAAGCTTAACTATGTGGTTTTATAAAGGCCAGGAGTTAACTAATTTTTTGGTACAAAGATTATACTCAAAAGTAGGGAGTAAGAATCTAAATTAGAATCCTGCAAAGCAATGGGCTGTGTTTTGGATACATATGACTTCTGAGCAACTTTGAAATGAAAACAGAAAAAAATGTCATGGAAAAACTGTATAGTATTCTCTATTAAATATCCAAAATATTTGAAAGTCTGGGTAAGTCTTGTTCTCACACATAGTTGCTGGCAGAACAAGAGGAACCATGTGGAGACCTTTATGCAAGATCCTTGCTTGTGCCTCAGTGAACTATTTCATTTTGTCAGAAAATGTGATTAACTATAAAGCATCAGAAACAATTAGATTAGGCAATTCAGCTGTATACAAGTATGTGCTTCTGAGCATTAAAATATATTTGTCCTCTCCGCAATATCTCTGTAATAGTATAAAGTTGCTTATTTTATTCATATGTATATTTCAGATTAATGATATTTTGCTCTGATAGTGAAGTACTTTTCCCTAACTTCACATTGTCAATATCTTGAAGGAAAAAAAAACAAAAAAGAAAAGCTTTTTGCATTGAATCAGATATCATTGCTGTGTCCTGTTGATGTTTAGAAGATCTAAAGCTTTTGTTTACACGTTAGTGATGTAAACAAATATATAGGAATTAAATTTGAAAGAAATGCTTTTTCACACAACTTTACTCAGAAGTTACAAGCTTTTTCACATTGATGACTTTGCACAGATTGCTTCATTTTAAAGTAAAAAACCATGTAGTAGTTGTTCTCTGCAAACACTTGAGCATCGTTTAGAGGAAGGTATACAACGAAGAACATTTAATTCAGCCATTTAGCCAACTTTACTATAAATTTATAGTGAATTAAATTTAGAAATAGGTTGTTCATGGTAGAGGCTTTCTCAGAAGAAGTGTTGGAAAATGTGAGTGAAAGTTGAAAACCTGGACATTGAATAATAACTATAGGGGTGAAATTCTGAGGGCCTTTTTGTCACAAATCATTAGTGGTTATTGTCACTATTCACTGTCAGTACGGATATCAGGATCTCAAAACCATCTGCAACTGTTAATAGAGTGCTACCAATCTGACTTATTTTTGAAAATTATTGTCTGGGATCTTCCATTGCAGGTATTCACCGACACTTCATTTCTTTCTGAGAAAAGCTGTTGAACTAATCGAAGAAAAAATAGCAGGTGCTTCTTGCACATTTTGCCGGTGATTCTGACCCTACCCTGTTAGCAGCAGATCTTTGTATCATGGTTATTCTGACCACTCTCTTTTTGCTATTCCGTGACCAGTCCTTTCTTTCCCTAGGCATGCATCAAAAGCAAAACCACCACAATAACCACTTTTCATATGCTACACACAGGAGTTAGGACCTGTGTTTACTTGGTATGCTTCATCTCTCAGTGATGAAGAGAGAAGGAAATAGGAACTCTGGCAGGACAACACAGATGTTGGGATGAAGAGCAATCCTTTCCTTAGAGTAAAGTAGAAGTAACACTGCCTCGAATTTTTGAAAGCTGACAAAAACAGTTCTGAGAAAGAGGTATGACCTGTATCCCTCAAAGCAGTGTTTAACTGCCTACATTACTTGACATCCAAAGAACAAAGGTTTGCCAAAGAGAGACTGATAAGGTACTAATACCTGCATGTAGGCTACATCTTCTGAGAGTGTGCCAGAATTTGTCTGAGAGAAGGCAGAAGACAGACAATATAGATTGCTGTATTTTTCATCAAGTGGTTTGTACCATCTATATATATTTTACATGTGCCTTTTGAGAGGCAAGGAGTGTAACTTAGATCCCCCTAGGCTTTGTTCTGTGCCTCTACACCTACCATTTGGCATAAAATGTAGCCAGTAGAAGAAAACGAAGGTTGTGGGGACTTTTTTTCTTGTCTTAGTTGCAACAGCTGCAAAACAGATGTAGGCTGACATGAGTTCTGCCAAAAATCTCTTCCAAGTCTCCCACCCATTTTCCACCAAAGGGAAGCTGGTCAGGTGATATAATCAGAGACCCGAAGGTCAGAAAGAGATGGGAGCTCCCAATCCTGGCTGTATAGAGACTGTTAAAAAGAAACAATCAGAAAACCTAGATTTACCTCTTTGTAAATTAGAACAATGAAAATTTCTAAAATTACTATTACTATATAGTCAATAGGAAATAAAAGGCAATCTTTATATTAACTGCAGCAACACCACAGCAAAAAAAGTCAGATGACAGCAAGAGTTCATAACTGGTGTTCACCTAACTGGCATCCAAGTCTCTTTTTAGATATATTTTGAATACATCAAATGCATTAAGAAAAATACCATTGTCTTACTGCGCAGATTTTTGCTGAAACATATTTCCTAGGATTACAGTTGTTCTGTTGCCTGAACCTCAGTACTGAGAAGGAGTCAGCTTTTTGTCTACCTGTCTCAGGTTTCTGCGTACCTCTCCAACTTTTGCTTTCAGCAGTATTTGAATATATCACGTGGGGTTTTTTTCAGAGTATCTTGGCTATTACAAATGCATTCAATGACATTCACAACAAATAAATAAAAAACTGAAACTTTTCCCCTGTGTCAGTCTGCTGACGAAATCATAGCGCTGACAAAACTATGGCTGCCAGGCACTTAACAATCCAGCATTGACTTAAAGGTAGTATCCAGCAATGGCAGAAATGTCTAAATAACCAATTGTCCAAGCATGCTAATGTTCACACAGGATCTGCGTGGGCTGACATTGCTAGCAGTGCTGAATCCTCTATGATGTCAAACATGAAGGACAAATGCTACTCATGCAGTTACACTTCTCTTTCCTTACAACAGTATCCCAGAAACCTGGAATTTAGATGCTAACTGCTTTTGTAAATTGGGAACTCAGAACTATGAGCATTAACTTGAATGACAGCTTGGCTCATTATTGTTTTACTGGCTGTACAGTAATTCTGTTTTCCTCATGGAACCATCTGCTTGCAGAAAAATTGTTTGTCTTATAAGTTCCAGTCACTTATAGAGATCAGTATCCTCCTCAGAGATGATTGGATGGGTACTCCTGAAGTTTTTCCCTTTGACCATTTACGATAGCAGTAGCCACCAAACTTTTACACCTTTGATTGCAGTTTCTGTTGCATTTCCAGGCTTATGTCTTCATTTTTAGTATTTAATTTTCAATGTGGTGTTCGTATCATGTGTAGGCATATTACTTTTATTTAAGGTTGCAACATTTAGTTTGGAAGCCAGTGAGTCGGTCTTTCTTACAGCCAGTACTGACATGGGAAGACTTCTTGGTTCATGGCCTCACATGGGCACAGGTTTACCAAGGGAGTTAAAAGGACTTTGGCAATAACTTGCATGAAGTACACTTCCATGTTGTACTGCAGATAAGCAGTATGCACACCTACCTGCTTTAAAACACGTGTTAAACATGTCTGTGGTGGTATAAAAATAGTGAGTCTGATGCTAAGAAAAATTAGTTAGATATCTCTTTTCAGTGATTCATTGGAATGCTGATATTGGGATGTACGGATTTAGGACTGGGTCATCTACATAGTATTTGGACCTTATGATGAGGCGGCAGACAAGGAAATTTCGAGGAAGAAAAGCAATGTGCATGCTCCTGTGACAGAAAAATTCAGAGAGAAGTTATAGTGACTCTAGTTTGCTAACTAGTATGAGGGAAGAAACGTGAACTTCTAGGTTTAATGTGGTTTTGATCTGTCAAGAGTTCTATGTTGTGTTTGGATAATGGACTCTGGCCCCACGCTGTAGTGAATGGGTGTGCCATCTAATGGGTCCTGTCCTAGAAAATCCCTACTGCAGTTGTGCCGAACAGCTTCCAAACCCATTCAACAAGGTTGTTTGATATCCTCAGTCATACACACCAGCAGCAGAACCACATCTGAAGCAAAGTTGGCATGTCAGCAAAAGTTAAGAGGTTGGTGATTTCAGTCCATTAACTTTAAAACATTCAAAGTTAATGACCATAAAACTGAGTCAAACATCAGCAGTTCTCACAAAAAAAAACCCCCACACCAACAAAAAACAAACAACATAAAAACAAAAAAAAACCCCCAAAACAACAAATCCATTCCAAGCAACAGAGTAACTGACAAAAAGTGAAAATGTAGACAGTTGACTAGTTTTGAAATGAAACCCACTGGCCAGTTGGACATTCTCAGGCATGTCGATGATTCATCTGACACAGAGTGCCAGGGAGTGATTTCTTGAGGGCCTGTTCATTTGGATGTTGATGCAGGTTTCTATTTAAATCAGCAGCTGAAGTGTGAATTTATCTGTGACATTTTTAAGATGGTTCATGAGGCCAGAATTTGACTAATGATACTCCCACTGATCTCCTGCTAATTTTAGATTTATAGGTGTTGTATCGTACCCAAACTTATAAATGTCTGGTCTTCTTTTTTTTTTTTTTTTTTTCTTTTTCTTTTTATTCAACTCTTTCTCTGTTTTCTGGTTTTCGATCTCTTTATTTAAACAGATTTCACTGACAGCAGTAGAATTACTGCCACTGAGTTCAGTAGTTTGGCTCAGGACCAGATGTACCTGTTTCTGAGAGTAAAAGGAATCAGAAGGGTGGTAATGAAACTGTCAGCAAAGCTCCTCCGATTTTGGCCAAAGTAATCCTTAGGTAATGAGCTATAGCGGTAGCAAATTTCCTACACTGATACCAATCATGGATAACCTCTCTCTTGCACTGTGGCATAAATAGGAGGAGATCTCATTAATATGTGGGATTTCTTTTTGATGCATGCTGTATTTTCTACACTTTGTCTATTACCTTTCCCTGAAAGTGTAACTAGACTAAACCTTAAAGTGTGTTCTTTAAAATAGAGCTTTGGCTTAAAGCGAAGTGATAGGAGAGAGGGATTCTTGAAGTATTACTCATTAAGACACCAGTCAAATGATACACATCCTGTACTGGCTGGATGCACTGAAAGTTGCCAGAAGTGGGAAGGACTTGAAGCTTTGCAGAAATCCTACAGAGAACTGTTAGGAAATGAAACACTGCAAGGTTTTAAGCTAAAGTTTGACATGCCGGAATGGAAGCAGCAGCTCATGTCTGTCAGAATTACTGCTTCTTTCCAGATTTACAGTGAAGAATCCATAGGTATGAAAGCAAGGATCTGTTTCTGGGGGAAGAAAGTTCGAAGAATGCAACTTAAGGACATTGTTAGCACAGTGTTATCTTTGGGCTTGTTTGCTACTTAGCTATACACTTGTCATTACTTCAATTTTTTCATCTTTTTTTTTTTTTTTCCTTTTTTTCCAGATTCCCAAGAAGGAAACTACAAGTCAGAGGTCAACAGTAAACCCAGGAAGGAAAGGACAGCTTTCACCAAGGAGCAAATCAGAGAGCTAGAAGCAGAATTTGCTCATCATAACTATTTGACCAGGCTGAGGCGATATGAGATAGCAGTAAACCTTGACCTCACTGAAAGACAGGTACTGATGCAAAACAATGGACTTTAAATGCTTGCCCCATATTTACCAGTGGTTAGGAGCTTCTCACAGTTGAGCTCTTGTTTATTTTAGTAATAGATAAGTCAATATATCAGATTGAATGCTTATAGCAAAATGATACACATTTATTATCTCTCTGCTATGCAAGTAATTAATATTTTTATACATACCAGCTACAAATTAGTTTCATCTAGTAGGCAGAGATGGAAGAAAAAGCACGAGTAATATATCTGTTAAACTGGTGCACATCTTTTCTAATCTGTCCACAATGATGTGGCTGAAGAAGTGGTAGGTCCCAAATACTACATGCACAAGCAGTTGATTTCCCTGCACACAACAAATATGAGCATCTTGTTTTAGTGTACTAAATATATGCAGTTGCCATTTGTACAGAGTTTCTGAACAACCCGTTTCCAGATGGCAGCAAGAATGGGAACACCAGCAAAACTAGAATACAGGCATTTTTAACCACTTTATCTTACTCTGCACTATGAAAGCAGAGGAGATGATGGAATTTCTTATCAGTGTTGTTGGGTCTCCTACTCACCAAACCCTGGTCCAGGAAACACTCCTGCATGTGCTCAAGTTTCCTCATGTACGTTGTCATATTGATTTCTAATGGAAATATTCATGTTAAACACTTCATGTACTGAAGTGTTTCAGGATCACATCCCAACACAGTAAATGGGTAGTCCAGTCACATTTCAAATAATAGTTACATCAACATACTCATTTAAAAAATGTATTTTAGTAAAGACATTTAGAATACTGGACTCAAGTACATCAAATCTGATGAAAGATTGCTACAATTTTATTATTAAAATTGGAAGCTTTTTGCCCACTGACAGACAGCCATTCTTTCTTCAGATTGAGGGATTACTTTAGATACAGCCAATATGATGATATATTCAAGGGAAGGTATCAAAATAGCACCATGATTTGTGAACTCTAGATATGATAAGTTTTGCAGTTTTCCTGAGTTTCATTAACTCTTGCCATAAGTAGACAGCGCAGTGAAAATCTGGCCTTTCCTATACATATGAACACACACTTATTCACACGAGCAAATTAAACATTTTTTTTTCCTTGAATGCTTCTAGAGAATGGCTGTTCCTTCCAGTTTGTCAAGAAGAAGCCAGTAATTTCTCTTGTTTGACTTGAAGGTGTTGCCAGGTTCCACTGGGATCATTTTCACTTACTTAAATATGTCTGCTATATTTATAAAGCATACCACTTTGTATCAAACAATGGATAAAATTTTTTGGTTTTCATTTCCACAGACTGAGGTAAGCTGAGAGAAATAGATTAACTTCTACACCTGATTGTGACAGCTAAGAGAAGGAAGAATGAATTTTTGTCTCAGTGACAAAGGTAGAGTTGGTGTGGAACTAAGCAACAATAAAAAAAAATTAAGAAATATCTGCTGGCCAGTTTGATGGGAATCAATCAGCTGAATTCAGACAATGGTGAATTTGGCCTGCAAGTTAACTGTTCTCCCTGATAAATTCTTTATTCTTTTCTTCAAAGGTCAAGTTGAGTAGTACCACTAAATGAAGAGATGGTTCACTATCCTAAAGGAAATAGTTAAATTAAAAGCTCTTAACATACAGGAAAGGGACAGATAAATATTGAATATTGTTTCTGAAGGAGAAAAGGTAGCCTGTGCTACACAAGTACGGAGAATTCGTTTAAGTCATCGGAGCACTTGCTGTTTCCTAGCTGTCACATAATGCCAGTTCTAAGTGTTCTGCTGATAATGCTGATAATTTCCATAGAATTATGGTTAGTCTATCTAATTATCTAATATAATTCTTCTCTGCTTCCCCGGATTATCACAGAGTGACAACTGAGCTGCTAGAGATAACTCCCTTCCTTCCTTCCTTCCTACCTTCCTGCTTAAAGCCACCCTTGCTTAGAAAAGGAAAACATTAAGATTTTTAGCTCGATAGAGTTCAGTTCTGTATCTTGCCACAATAAAACGGTCTGAGAGAAAAAAAATGATAGCATAAAAACTGTATTGTTAATCGGCAACAAAAAGAAAATTGAGAGGGAACTGTGGATGTCTTTTTCTGTTTCTGAATCATACTAAACCAAGTAATGAAGCCACTTCCAATTTTTTCAATTAGAAGTGTTGCTTTTAAAAATCAAATATATTGCTTTGATAGAAAAATTGCAAAAATAGACATGGAACCGGGTGTAGGTTTCCATGGTATATGGCAGCCTTCAGAGTGCAGTGAATCAAAAGGCTTGACTCTTCTTGCATACTTGTTTTACATCAGCATTCCTTCAGTGACTTAAAAAAAGTACTCCAGGATGAACCTGGTGTGATACTAATATTTGGTGTTTTTTTCCAGTTAAGAGACTGAACTGATATTCAGGACCTGTCTTTCCATGATTAGCAGAATGAGTGATTATTCTTGAATGGGATAACAGCATCTATTTGTTTACTTACTGCTGTTATTATTTTCTTTTACTAGCAATCCAACAGAGGAGATCATATTTGATACCTATCTTAAACAGATGCAACAAAGCCAGTCCTTTCTCTAAAATTATTGTGACTCAATTAAAATATATTGATGGAATTCCAAAAACAACCCATGTTCTTCGGTGAAGTAGCATTTTTAGAAAATTGCTATTTCTGGAACAGTTTTCCTTTACTGTTTTTTCCCCTACAGGCTGCATTGCAGAAAATGGTACCTGATAGGCTGTAGTTCCTTTATTTGACATAAGTGAACATACAAGTGAGAACTTTGATCTCATCACAGACTGTAGACCTATTTTTGTTAGAAGCTCTCTTGATCTCTCATGAAACACTGAATTTGCACACAGAGAACTGAAACTTGCTTCAGATAATGCAATGACAAAAACCAGCAGTGAGTATCGAGTGAACTGATGTATCTTCTCAGAAAATAGGTTTGAGAGCAGACCCAATCCCTAATGGAACGAATTGTTTAGCATATTTTTTTTTACTAGGTTTTAAAAAAAATGACAAGTGTCATATTATTTAAAAGGCAGAAGAACAAAAAATAAACTGGGGAAAGTACTGGTGGGTCATCCCAAAGTTAAAACTTTCAGCTATTTCCCAAGATGTGAAATAAATCACAGAGCCTATTATCTTAAGAAAGCTCTATATTCTTCTTGACTATAGTGATAATTTCAACCATACGCCACAGCTTAAAAGAGGCACTGACCAACTAACACTTCATAATTACCTTTCTGGCATTTAAACAAGCTGTAGAAAAAAATGTATGTCTGACCATATTTAAAAAGCTATATAAGGGTATTAAAGTTTTCTGCAGTCATCAAAGTAAGGCTCCATTTGACTTTTGAAACAACTTACAAGATCAGTTCAAACATAAATGACTCATGGAAGGCCATTTCACAAAAATAATAATGAAAGAAAACCCTCACGACATATGGATCAGGACAAGGAAGTAATCCTATCACTCCCTAAAAAGGAAACCCGAGTTACAAGACAGGAGGATGAAATGAAATGAAATAAGTGCCTCAATTGCCTAGATATTAAGAGTGTACTTTGAGAGCATTATAAGCACATCTGGTGGTAGGATGGCTCTATTATGGTATTGTAAGAATTCCAGCAGTATAGGTACATATAATTCCTGCTCCATCTCTTATAGAGTGCACTCACAATCCCTGCTCAGCCAGCAGTTAATAATTTTCAGCTGGCAGGCTTCTTTTATTTTTTGAAGAGCCAGTTAGCCTAAAAACTGTCTTAGCTCCCTAGGTATTTGTAACCTTGACAAGCGCATTCTTGGCTTTTTTGTACATCCAGATAAACTTGGAGAAAGTTCCATGCAAACTTTTTAATATCTCACTGTGGGATGAGGAGAGGAAGCAGCTGCAGTGGGGTATCAGAGGCGTGGCAAAATGGACATTTTTATGGAGCTGGTCCTGCCAAATATAGAAAGAGTAGGAGCTCTTTCCACCTCGCAAGAACTTTTTGCGTGGAGCTAATCAAAAGAGTAATGTTGCAGTTCTGCAGGCTAGCTAAGGTTACCGGAATAAACAATCCAAATATGCAATGCTTCTGTTTGCCAACATAAACGGAAAATCCCACCTAGTCAGATTAAATTCTGCTGATGGCAATGGGAAGGTTTATTTCTTCTTAACTTTATTTTCCAATAGCCACCCAGAAGCCACCGATCAGTTATAAAAGGTCTGAAGGCATTGATGTTGCATAGATAAAAGACAAAATTTTGTCAAAATGAAGAGTGCTTTTGCATCTGTGCTTGGCTTCCATGTATGTGGAACCAATACGGGATCATTGACAAAGGAAGAAGCTTTGTAATGCCTTTTTCTACCACAAAGAGAAGCAGGTGGAATTATGATACAAATGCATTTGGGCAATGTTGGTGTAGTACCTACGGCAATGGGGCCATAGCCCACACTATTGCACTGCATTGTTATGACTATACAAATAATAAATGAAGTGTTCCATTAGAAAAGTTTCCTCCAGACCAGGTTCTCTCTGTCCTGCGTCACAAGTGACTTCATTCAAATCCTTTTCAGCATCACAGCGCTCAGGGGAAGCTGACCACTGCATTTTTTAGACTTGACTGGTAAGCTAAGAGTAGTTTTTTGTAGTAACTGAGTGAGAAACAAGAGAGTTCAATGTTCCTCAACAGGGCATTTGTTCTGAATGACCTCTGGAGGAGTCAATGTCTCTCAATGCATCACACAGCATGACTAGTTTATTATCTTAGGAAGCTAGATTTCTAAGGTCAGGTAGTAAAATTATTCCCCTGTATACTTTCAAACAAAATCAAATAATGGATTGATAGGACAAGCTTGACCATATCTGTCTGATTTATTGTGCTGTCATGTCTTCTCTGAAAGGCAGCTGCTCATTCCAAGCTTCCATGTGTTAAGCACTCTCTGTACACACTGCAGTAATGAGCCTGTGTGGCTTGAAATCCTTTGGATTGTTTGTTTTATTTAAAGCAACACTCTTAATAAAGTAAAACACACTAATACTTTTACATTTTTCTTGAGCAATATAAATACCAGCAGTAACAGTTGCTGTGCTAACTCAGTTTGTTCTTTCTTAGGAAAGAATGCTTCTGGCATACTTAATTATAACTCATACATAATTTTGATCTGTACTATAATTATTTTTTTTTAAAAAGTACATGGCAAAACTTCAAACACTGTATTTACTTTTGTAGTATTGATTGGATTCAAACAAGTAATTCCATGTGCAAAGATCCAAGTGCCTCAAGCTCTTAGTTGTGAATGGACCCTACACCTGCAGAGAATCCCCGTGGGGTTCTGGGTGGGGAGAAACCTCTGTCTGTGCCAAGCAGCATATGCTATATGGACAGAATTATTAACAGCTCATGTGGCTGCTTTTGCAAAGTGAGTAAGGCTCTGCTGTCCCCTACCCTTACCCTTCTTTAGACACAATTCAAGAAAGATGCAGCTTCTTCTTTTGCTGTTTAAGGAGATATGAGGTTTTTAGATTTTTCATTCATGATCACTTTAGAAAACAGAGAGAAGAAATCAGGGAGGACCAAATGGTATTAGAGAGGTACATACGAACATTACGAATAAAGGAGATTTTTTTATTTTTATGCAGGGCGTTGAAAAATGTAGAGTACCTTTCTAGTTTCTCCTTTCAAGGCAGGCCCTGCTGAAAACAGCTGCAGCTTCTTGAGGGTTACTAGCTTTAAAACTGGATATTGATTTTGAAGCTAGTTTACCATCAAAAGACTCGGGACCGGCTTGTTCTGGAAGGCAAAAAAGTCCCTCCAGATTTGAAGTCATGAACTGTGGAAATAGTTTAAGTGAATATAAATGTGGATGATTCTTACCTGTGCAGGGAGGCGGCTTCCATAGCCATAGAGCCCTGGAGGATTGTCATGGGCCAGTGGTCAGAGGTTGCTTTCTGCTGAGTCTTGCTTTTTGACATTTGCCTTTCTTTGTACTAAAGTAGTAGTGGAAAAAAGCATCAACATACTCAGACAAAAGCCAGTCTTGACTATTCACATTTTTAACTTTCACAGTTAGTTGGCCTGTGCAAAATGGGTGCAGAATGAAGCATGTTAGAATTTTTTTCTCGTGACATAAAATGCTCTACATGTGAGTAATTGCTTATACAAAGAGGCAAAGTTTAGCTGAAGGAGATCTTCCCCACAAATTAGTTTTCCAGCATGTGTTTCTTTTGTAGATTTCTATATAGATGCAAAGAAATTGGATGAAGGTAGACTCTAAGAAGAATAAAGAGAATCGAGAGAATACGGTAGGGAGAGTTCTAACAGCAGGCCCACAGGTTGCATTTGTTTGACCCTGGACAGAAGAGACTGATTTTTTAAAAAATGCTCCCTTAGATTGTGTACAGCTAGCCAGTAGGAGGAAAGAATGTGAAATAGTGTGTTCCATTCTGCTTAAGGTATGTTAACTCTGAAACCTAGTTAAGAGAATATTTGAATAGGAAGTGTTAGCTGTTTGATCATGAAATTAATTCTGAAAATTACTGGTGGAGAAGGTGGCACTTTGGACAAAGTAGAGGGAGGTAAACTGAGTTCTCTCAAAGGCTTCTGAAACTGGAACGAAATACTCCTATCACTGGTCTCCTCTGAAATATAATGTCTATTCCATCCCCGTCTAAACGTGGGAGGTAGAAAAGAGAATGTATCACCTAAGCAGTACCCAAACCTCAACTGACTTCAATGTAACAAAAACCTAGAACTCCCTCCTACACCTTCCTGGGTGCCAAAAGCTCCAGCTGTCCTTTGTGCACCTGCCAAAACCTCCCCTTTTTCTCAACAGCTGCTGCAAAGTGCTTGTGCACATTCAGTGCAAGGTCCTCTAACATAACATGGAGCAGATTACTTTAAATCAGTGAGAAGGTGACTTAAGCAATTTTAGTCAGAAGATTCTGGTACCACTCATTAATTTCCAAAGAAAGGTTAATTTTCTCCAGTTGAGGTATTTTGGCTCTATTTCATAATAACTAAGAAGACATTTAATACTTGGATTTATTTAAACTGGTTTTAAGCTCAAAATATATTTAAGATTTTTAAGAGGAGTTTTTTGGAATAGAAGTTGGAATTCATTTAAATCATATAAGGAAGAAAATTAAGTTTAATTGAGTAAAACTACCTTAACTTACTCTCCCATGTATCTAGCATGATTGAAATCCAGCTGAACTATTCAAAATCTCATGTTATATTTAGTTGCTGAAGTGAATTAATAACTCTGACTATAATTTCTGTAAATATTTTAAACTAAGAGATTTCATTCTTCCAACTCTTATATTTCTTCATAGGCCAGAACAAGAAAAGAAACTGTCATGATTTTACATTCCTATTTGGTTTTTACAACTTTATTGAATAAACTATCACAAAAATGCTATCTCTATATGTGAAAAAGGTAAGTTTCAGCTGTATAGCACCAGTGATTTCTGTAAAGTTCAGGAGTTTGACTCTCTTTAAAACTTGGCAGCATAAGTGTACTATCTAAAAATAACAGGAACATTTTCAGAGCCAAAGAAAGTTGAGAAGTAAACTTTTCAAATTTTTTAGTTTTGAAAAGTCAGGCTTTTTTTTTTTTCTTATCCATATGTTTGTCTGCATTAGACGGAAGTAAATTGACATATTAAAAACAAACAAACAAACAAACACACACACAAAAACAAAAGCAAAACCAACCAAATCCAACAAAACCATAATAAAAGAAAATGGACAATGGCTGACCAGGGACAGAACATTTAAAAGGCTTGGTGATGTGGTCTTCCTGATCTTCCTGGCACATCATTTAGATATAATAAAACATGGAATTTGGGATACTGACTTCAAAGACTCATACTTAGAAATCTGCATCCCTTATAGCAAAATAGTAGTTTCAACTGGCACAGTGCTCTTGTTCCTAGTTTTTAAGGTTTGCAAGATATCAGGCCTCAAATTTTAATCTCATTTGGGATTCATGCCACTAAAACCTGGAATAGAAAACCTAATTTTAGGAAAAAAGATTTCATTTCAGAAAAGAGCTTTTTTAAAAAGAAATGTCTTTTTTTATTTTCCCCTAAAAGAAGAAAGCATGTGATGCAACTAGAGTAGTTCTAATTCAGTCATGCCTTCATTTTTCAGACAAGATTTTTTGTTAAGAAATACTTCAATAATTATAGAAGGTATCTCTGTAAGTACAGAATGCTAAAATCCCATGTCAAAAGGAAGTATCTGCATTCTACAGAGCATGGTAGAAGTCACTATTCTTAAAGTTAATGTGTCTGAAGGGCTCACTGAAGGAGTATTAAATCAGAAGTTCAGGTGATAAGCTCATTTGGAACTAAAATGATGAACTGATGTCCACATCATGAAGTTGTATTAAAGATATACATGCAAGACAGCACATAATATGGCCCTTAAGCCTACCAAGGATCTATATATCATAAGTATATAATGATTACTTTAGTAATAGAGATACTAACAATGTCGACCCTCTTGTTTCGAATCTCCTCCTGTGATTCCTACAGAATAGACCTTAAAATAAGTTGGTCACAGCAAAAATATTTCTCATGTACATCAGGAGATGTGCAATGTGAAATCATTTACTCATATCTTAACAGTCTAATCATCAGATGTGGAGATGCAGATGCTAAACAACTTGTTGACTAAAGGAAAAGGAACTGTGCTTTCGTGCCAGTAAGCACATGTGCTCAATAGACGGGCTTGTAAGTGCTGATTTAGAAACAGCTGTTAATGCTACTATCATCTTTAGTATAGTTCATTTCCCTCCACTTCCTTTGTTTTCCGTACATACATATGCTTGTTCTATACAGTTAAGTTCTGCTAGTCAGAGGGTGGAGAAGAGGGAGTACATTTTAATAAATAAGAGGCAATCAGGATCTGATTCTGGGAGGAGGTGAGCACTCTCAGCTCCTGCTGGAACTAACTTAGACTCAAAAAAACCAGCATAAAAAGGTTCATAAAACCTATGGTATCAAGTTTGTCATACTAGATCTTTAAACTACTTTAAAAGGATATAGTTTTTGCAAAAGTTGTAAATGACACAAGTTAGTTCTTTCACTGGAAAAAAGTTCAAGACTTTTTCAAGTTCACTTCAGTAAGGGCTTTTTCTCTTTCCTTTATTTTTATTTTAATTTTTTCTTTATTTTTCTTTCAAACATTCTCTCCTTTCTATCACTCTTGCTCTTTCTCTCTCTTTCTTTCATCCTTTCTCCTCTTTATCTTCTGTCATTTTTGTTTCTTGGGATATTTTATTCTGATGCGTGTTTTGTGCAACACCTGTAAGTTTCAAATGAGTTGTGCATTTGAAAAGCACGGTTTTCTATGAATCTGGATAAACTGACACTCTGAAGTACTTCGCACAGTTTGCTTCACTTCCTTCCCATTACTAAAATATAGATGGATCACATATCAGTAACAACTATACCCTCCATAATTTACCCTTCAGCTCCAAAGGAAGTTAAAAATTCCAGTATCTGAAATTGATCTCTAGAGGAAATAACAAGTGAAGGACTTGTCTCATATTATTAGCACATGAGCATTAAAGTCTTCATCTAGAGTCTATTGCACTCGATGGAAAAACTCACGCTGACATTAGTGTACTTTGAATTAGGTCAAAGTGGATTTCAGTACTTTATAATGGAGGTCATAAAGAAATATATATTAAAAAATACCTAATGTATTCCCTCATATGAGTCCCACTGTACATTAATGGACAAAATGACATTGAAACAAACTCATAGTATTTTCAGTGATAAACTTCACTATAATTGATGTCTAGCTTTTGAAAATAATATTTGACATATCAAATAAGGAAATTTCTTATATGATATTCTCTAAGTAAATCAGATGCAGATTAAGTCTTTAACGAAAAAGCCTAAAGCTTTTTTTAACCTTTTTTTTCCCCCACTATTTTCTATTTATTGGAAGCATGACAAGCTACATGCCAGTCAGTAGTGTATATTCTCCTATGGGAGCATCAGGGTTACTCTCTTCCCCCTACACTCAGGAGAATGCACGCAAAGGTAGCTGGAGTCCTTTCAGCCCCACTTTCCTCAAATGCCGTGTTTCCCAGACAGTGTGTCATGTGCAAAAATAGCATTGCATGCTGGATCCTCTGAGGAATTTATAAATGTACCTTGCCCTTCTTGAAAGGGGAATCATTGTCCTTTATTTGTATCAGTTAATATAGAGACACTGACCTAGACTCATCCCTGGTGGAGGCATTTCAGGGCATGGTTAGGGGAGCTAGTCTGAGACCAAGTGAGCTGAATGAAGAGGTGCTCCTCGGCTTGTCCTCAGCTACTCATTACCTGAAGGCTGGTGCCAATCGGTTCTCCTGGGTTAAATGCTCAAGGAGAGAAGCTGTTCTGGACTGTGGTTTTGATGAAGTGACTTGCATTATAAAAAGCAGAAGCAAGAAAATATTGTAAGGAAAAATGGAAAAGAAAAAAGAATAATTTATTAAATTGGAGTAGAAAACAGTCAAAAAATGGCAGGCCAGCAGATGTAAGAGTTTCGCTCTGTCTGCGAGAGGGGAACAGCAAGGAGCGTCTGCATGAGGAGCCAGGCAGTATTCATCCTGCTCATGTCTGTCCCAGCCAGAACCATTTCTGACAATGACTGTAGGAATATTAGCTTTAGTTTCTCCAGTATCCAAAAATGAAAAGGATGCATCTGGAAGGTGCTTTGCCTGTGTGTCTCCTGTTCCAGTAAGTTAAAGTAGGTTGAATCCAGGCTGTGGATTGAAATTTTTGCTTCAAATGCATCATTGTCATTTCTTTTTTTTGAAACCACTTTTTGTATATGCTATTATTTTGTTTCAGGCTTTTAATCCCGTGACTTATTCTGAGAATGTTCAAGGACATAAAAATATCTGGAGAATTGCTTAAATCTTTTAAACATTATTCCAATCCTGTCATTTCTTCTTGCTGAAAAAAATTATCTTGACCCTTATTTCAGAAGAAAAGTAATAACATTCTGAGGTACTGGGTTGAATCTGAAGTGTATTATTTTATAATGTTTAGATTATGACTTCGGTTGCATCTAATGCACTCTCTGGCACCAGTGGAGTAGTTTCTTTTGCAAGAGAAACTTCTTTGTCTTAGAAAAGAAAAATAAACAAAATGACATCTTAACTTCCCCCAGAAAGCTGCCAGTGCTGTGCTAATGCTGTACCCTTTTGAAGACATTGTTTCGATGGACACCTCTGATACGTGACCCGAGTCTGAATGATCCCCAACATCACAGCAGCCAGTAATAAATACCTTCCCCTGTACACTCATTTCACTTTACAAGCCAGATTCCTTGGCTCTGATGAGTTGACTAAAGGAAAGGATGTGCTGTGCTTTGAGGCTCTTAACTAACCTAGAAGGGTTTTTCTCTGTTCCCAAGTGATTGGCTTTAACAGCTCACATTGGCTTTAACAGGAATACAGAGTATAAAAAATAAATATACCTCTCTTCCTTCCCACATATGTGCATACAGATAGCGACGTTAACTATCAGTTCAATTGCAGTAAAACTTTAATGTAAAATTCAAAGTGATAGTAAAGGTTAAACACTGCAATGTTTCCTGGATGTATAAGACAGATTCAGCAAAACAGCATTTTTGTGGCTCTATTACTCATGTTGTACAATATGTCCTGCTGTGCCTGTTCCTTGCTGTTTCTTTTAAAACTCTGAAACACATTCTGCTAAACACAGCAGAGGATACACCAACATTGCAAGGTTTCTTGCTTTCTTTCCAAGTGAAAAGTTGCAGACATCGTTTATTTTTCTGTGGAACCTTCATACGAAGAGCTGCACAGACACACACGCATGAGAGCTTTTAGCAACATAAATTGTAAATGGATCAAACCCAACAATCTTCTATTCATACTCTTTTCAGTGACAATATTTTCAGTTGATTTTAAATCGGCCTTTAATCTGGTCTAATATATTTGACAGATGCTATGCACGTCTATTTTTTTTTCTTTTGACTGTTCAAAAAAAACTTTTTGTGGTTTGCAGTGCTGGTACTTTAGAACTGTGCAAATAATTTAGGTTTACTTCCCCCCCCCCATATATTTCTATACGGAGAAGGGGAGGAGGGGAAATGAGTTTCAGCTGGAGCGAAATCTTGAGGTTTAATGTGACTTAAATACAGATACGTTTTTATTCATTCATGCTATGAATTTCTTTTCCATTCTCATCTGAAATTATTTGCCAATTTTAATTCAAATTTATGAATGCCTTGGCCCCTGGCTTTGGGGGCATTTATTTATTTGAAAAATTTGAACAGGGTCTATGGCTAAATGTAGTAGAATTGAGGATCAGTCAACTAGAAAAATTTAAATACTTTTGTGAAACAGACAGGAAAGTCATAGGTTTTGATGGAAAGCAATGCTCTTTCAGATACTTCAGCAAGTAAAAGGAAAAAAAAAAAAAGAGCTTTGAAGGAGCTCCACCAGATTGTGGAAACAAACACACAGAAAGCAATGCAAACTTTTTGGTGCAAGTTCCTTTCCAAAGTAACAGCCCTCCTTTGGAGGGTAATTAAAAGCAATATAAGCATGAGGGGCAGCAGTATGGGTCCCTGCCACCAGACAGGGCTCTGTGTTACACGAAATGTAGGTTCTTCTGTGCAGTCCCTTGATAGAAACCATTTTGCCTCTGTTACTCTGCCTGTGAAATGGCATTAATACTTTTTTCAAGAGTATTTTAGCTTTTTAATGTTTTCTAAAGGACTCTCAGATCTTCCTGTGGAGCTATCTGCCTTCACGTGCTTACCCCTTTCCCTCCTTTGCAGTCGTTATCCTCACGTTCCCAGGGTTCGTGACCCATCCAAAACTGGATTGCTCGCTCTTCAGGGACGGCACGCTAAGCTTTTTACCACGCAGACAGAAAGGCACAGTAAAAACCAAAAAACAAACAAACCCAAAACACCATGTGCTGTGCTACAGCTAAAAAGGTAATTATTACCTTCAATGACCCCTTTTTTGTTTCTTGTTTTGTCTTTCTTCCATGAAGGTAAAAGTTTGGTTCCAGAACAGACGAATGAAGTGGAAGCGGGTAAAAGGGGGGCAGCAAGGGGCAGCGGCCCGGGAGAAGGAACTGGTGAATGTGAAAAAGGGCACGCTGCTCCCCTCCGAGCTCTCTGGCATCGGCGCAGCTGGTCTCCAGCACACGGGGGACTCACTAGCGAACGACGACAGCCACGACAGCGATCACAGCTCTGAGCACGCACACTTATGATACACAGAGAGTGTCCCAGCTCCGTTCTCAGGAAAGATGCTTTGCTGGCAAGCCTTACACGGGCATCGTTTACGTATGCAAGTGACTCTGGCAGTGATTTTTAAAGTTGTTATGGAAAATTCAGGCCTATTGTGTCTGCTTTTCTTGATTTTTAGATGGTTTACAGTAAGTGCCATGTCTTAAAGGTGCCTCAAGAGTGGAGAAGTGGAAGATGAACTTACTTGGAACATTCCAGATTTGTTTGTCATGTTTATGACAGCGGGCAGGTATTTTTGCTTTAGCTTGCACTGAAAATTACATTGCTCTCAACACAGGTTATATCCTGAAAACTACAGTGCCACAAAATCACTATCTAGTGGATAAGAAATGTATTTTAACTCTGTATATATTTACCTTACAGCATTTTCCTGTCTTCACTAATTTTAGCAATGCATTCATATTAGCTGATGGCAATAGTCACTCATGACAATAAATGGCTTTTTGTCTCTTTATTTTTGTTTTGTTTTTCCAAAGACATACAATACATGCAGATACTTTTGTTCAAGTAGAGAACAATACAATAGTGTCTGCTAGGACATCTTGTATGACAGACAAAACAAACTTTATGTTGCATTTACTATCAACTGCTGCTAATAGGGTATTATTAAACCTACCTAGCTCCTCAATTCTTCTTATCTTATAACTGCAAAAAAAAGATTTTTAGGATCATAAGGATAGTCCAGTAACCTGCCAAAAAAGTCACGTTTCACTCATGCTTGGTGGAAACTTCTCAAAGGATTATTCATTTCTACTTTGTCATAATTGAGTACATTGATAAATACTGACACTCTGCAGAAATGTTGTTGCTTCATCTTCGGTTTAAAAAAACCAGCAGATAAGCTGAAAGTTATTATCAACTGCTTATGTTGGTAGAAATCAAAATAGGAAGGTAACTCAGTATTGTGTCCCATGTGTAAAATCAAGACACATTTTCTGTTTTAAGCTTTTTTGTACATACAGCCAAATGCCAAACCCCAAAATTTAATGCAAACCATTGATTGTACTTTGTAAAGAAATATGTTTAATAAATAATCCTTTTAAAATAATTCTGGTCTCTTTACAGTGATTTCATAGGAAACGTAAAGTTTTTTTTGTAAAAGTCCTAAGCAGCTCTGCCTTTTCCAGATCTTTCAGAACTTAGTCTGTGGGCAACACAAAGCTATGTTTTCAAATTTAGGCTTTTAATCTTGGATAAACCTTCTACCTTGATCCATTTGGGAAACTCTTTCCTTTAGCAGGAAAAAGGCCTCTAGCATCTAATGATGTCTTCAGCCAAAAACAACAAGAGCCTGTTCAACCATTTTTCCAGATTTAGAGCAAATATAAAGCGTTATTTTGTTGGACCTTGTCGAAATGGATGAAAAGGAATAAATATCAGGAAGGGACGCATACTTACATTGTGCCTTTGTTCAATAAGCTGTTCAGAAGAAAAAAAAAGATTATATCTCCAAAAACTTTGGAGATTAATTGGAGAGGGTAGTGTGATAGAAGGAGCTTTGCAAAAGCACAAGAGCGAGCAAGAAATTAGCATATCCTAGTAAATGCTTGTGAACGTTCCTGGAAGCTCTGCTACGTGGAGCAGTAGGGCATCATAAAAGTTAAATGCAATCAAGAACTCTTGTGTCTGTCTTCCAAATCCTTTCCACTGTAGGCTGGATCTTTCTTGCACATTAATTGTTGTCACAATCATTTCAGTTTAAAATATCCAAGCAATGGGTAACTAATTTCTTGAAAGACTTCAGAGCATTTTATTGATTCCAACAGTTAAGGGCTTTTGCGTTTGTTTCTTAGGTTTTTTTTCAAATACCTTTGTCATACAAAATTGCTCAGAATGGGAGTGGGATAGAGAAGTAAGCCAACTACTATTGAATACTCAATATTTTTTATTTCATGGCTGGATGGGAAAGTGTTTTGGGGTGGTGGTGCTGACTATCAAAACAGGAAAAAAACCCCCATTGATTCAGACTAAAACTTGTTATTCTTCGCTGTTTTTTCACCCTCTTAAATGAAATACAGCTACATTTCAAAATGAAAAATTAGAATGAAATTTGAAAAAAAAGCATCTCAACTTCAAATGACAGTGAGCCAAATATAATGTGACTTGTTTTGCTAGTAAAGAGGGGAGAGAAGATTCTTGTCTTTCAAATACTCTATTTGCGAAAAATGCCTTTTCATGTTTACAGAATTGTTTGTTGCTGGCTTTCATACAATGTTTAAGACTAAACCTGAAAAGGGATCAGCTGACATTTTACGGAACAGATGGATGTGCCTTATATACATTACCTGAAATGCAGCAGCAGTATGGTCCCAGCCCAATGCATTTTGAGAGGTGGATCATTCTGTTAGCAGCACCATGACATTTTTGGAGTTACAGTAATGTTGGTATCATATCAGTCCAGAGTCTACATCTCTTTGATATTCTCTTGTTAGTGTGTCGCTGAGGCAGATATAGAAGTGTGTACTCTTAGGAAACATACACGGAAAATCTATTTGACTGTCAAATGGCAGTGATGTTTAACAGTTTAATTTTCGACATGATGGACGATAAGAATTCTTTTTTCTGCTGTCTCTGGGGTACAAGGCTATATATTATTTGCAGGGTTTGTTTCTCTTCCCTTATGACTTGAGGTTTTATTTTGTGTTTTTGTTTACTATGGCTTCATCGTTTTCAGGTTTATTTTGACAACAGCAATTCAAGAGGTGTGCTTAAAATAACACCATTGCAACCTAGCTGAATTTATTAAATCACAAATTGGAAATAGTTTGGCAATTTAATCAAATGCTTATCTTTTCTTGACTTTCTTTTCTTTTCATTGGATCCAAAAATAGTCAAAAAAGGAGCACAAGGACAGACTCTATACCTAAGTCTTTCCACTACAGGCCAAATTTCAAGGTAGTTTATGTATCCTGCTTTCTTAAATGAAGGCTCTGACCACTGCAATAATATTATTTGTACAAATAAAGAAAGAAACACCACTAGGACATGCACTCTTAAGTAGCTATGAGGAAACATAGTTATATAAGTTAGGGACAAAACGTCAGCTTGAGCCTTCATTTAGAATTTCCTGGCTTCAGTCAGTTTATGTCTCCTGGGTGAGCTTGTATTTAATAGAGTACATGCAGTATTTAAGATTGGCTACAAGATTCAAGAAATTTTACAGAGTAATGTTTAACCAATTACGTACTGTAATTTAATATCGTTATGTAATGTGTGTGGATTGAAAGGGGGAATTCTGTACATAACCTGATGTCTATATTCATTTAAAAAAGGCAATGTAGCCAATAGCTGGCAATAACTGGCATGGGACTTCAGTGATGATGCCCATTATTACTTCAGATTAATAAGGACTTACTAGAGATCGTTGGCTTGTATATATTTCTATTCCTTTTCATTTTAAGTCCATGGTCTTTTGACATCTTTTATAGCTGAAAGCTGCAGTGTAGGAATCAATTTCAATGTAATTTAAGGCACCTGGCTGTTAGTCAGGGCCTCCATATGGCATAATAAGAGGTTATCACAGTCATCTGTATAAACTGCAAATGTATTAGAAGTTTCTCACCCATTTATTACCTCTGTCCAAGTCATGCATGCAGATGTTAGCCATTGTCCTTTTTCTGGCATCTGAACTGTCATGACTCCAACCTGCAGAAGTCTGATGAAACTTCACTTTCATTCAGTTGAAAACAATCACCTGGGCAGGAGACTCAATATTACCACCAGAGACAACCTCAAAAAGTGTTGTAAATGAAGAGCTTGTTAAACAGTAGTTGTAGTAGAAAATAATCACAGCTCTTTTTTTATGCAGTGCTTTTCTGTAGACAGACTCTAAAGATATTTTAAGAAAGCTAATTTTTGAAATAGCCTTTTTAATGGGTAATGAAGTAATTTGTACTGGCCACCTTGTATCATAGGCCCAGTAAATCTTTTGGGATTAGGTTCAGTGCCCTACTAAATGTCCTGTGAGGACTTGGTTCTGTTCTTTATCTTATTTGGTCCTTGAATGCTTTCTATGACAATCTCTTCCAACCCCTCACAACCCTGAGTCCTTCTCCTAACAGGATTCACAAAAAAAAAAAAACAGAGTAAATCTGTGGCTCTTCAAAGCACAAGTGAAAGACACAGCTGAGATAAGGTATAAGAATGTGATCCAGGACATTAAATAATAATTAAAATGACATTAGTTCTGTTCAGAAGACTAACTGACTGGAATAAAATATGTTGCCACATCCCTGTTCTTTCCATAAATTATTTCATACTTTTGTGTATCAATGCAATTATTTTATGAATTTTTACCTACTGTTTTTATCTATTAAGGTTATATACCTGAATTTA
Source organism: Caloenas nicobarica (assembly GCF_036013445.1). Lineage (NCBI taxonomy): Eukaryota > Metazoa > Chordata > Aves > Columbiformes > Columbidae > Caloenas > Caloenas nicobarica. Next base: position 31,491,270 of record NC_088246.1, on the reverse strand, counting down.
AAGATTCAGTTCTGATGTCTAGGAAAATAACATTACTAGTCCACAGACTTGTCTCTCTCAAGAGAGAGATGAAATTTGGCCTTAACTACTTTTACTAACATTTGGATTTTATTTGTAAATTTTGAAAATTTAGCATCCATTAACAGAAGCCTTGTAAATTGTTATTTTACATTAGTGACCAATGAGTGTCAGATTTATTCATCCTTTAAGTAAAGAGCACAATAATTGATTTCTGTAGGAAATCTCTTTTCTTACAACCGCATGATAATATAATGGATTTTGTATTGTACTAGTGTGCTCCAAAACCATATGAAGCAACGAACATGGCAAATATCTATAAAAGTGCTTTAGTATTTAGGGATACATTCTCATTCTTAGTGTCACCATGAATATATAGACACTGTATATGTTACTTATGTTTGCTTATGGACTGCAGGGTTTTTAGAAATATGACTATTCTGAATGCCTACCACATTATTTGCCAAAAAAAGTCACATGCGCAGCTGAGAAAATACTGAAATAGGCATTTTCCCAAATTAAAAAATTATCTTTAAGAGTGCCGTTAGAAAAATTTTATGCAATCACCACAGAAATGCATTTAAGAGAGTAAAAACTACTAGAGGAGAAAAAAAAAACCTAGTTTGGAATGACAACACATTGTAAATAATTTTATATACGTATTTCTATAATTCTTACATATATACCTATTAATTGGTACTGGGAAAATAAAATGAACAATTTTTTTATTCATAAATGACACTAAGTACAACATAGAACTGTTACTTTTCTAATTTTGGCATATTTTCGTAAGATTTGATTCTGATGGCAAAATTATGAAGAGTTCTCAAGACTCCTTTTCTACAGAATATTTTTTGCCAAAAAGAAGTAAAGATTCTTCTAAGGAAGCAAAGGACCTCATCTAAAGCCTATAGATGGCAATGGAAAGATTACGATTGATTTCACAGGGATTTGGATTGAGCCCAAAATACACACAAAAGTTCATACAAATCAGTGAACAGTCCAGGATTAAGACATTAGCCAATAATTTCCAAAGTGACTGTTGACTTTGTGCCTCTGTTATGACACACAGTATCCTGATTTCAACAAAGTTTTGAGTACACAGTGAAAATTAGGACCACTTTATGGAAATGTGAGTTGAGGACCCCATATTACTAGCCAGTTAAGAAAATTTTGTTCTTCATTTTAACGAGTCTTATAGTAAGGGATTTCTATGGCTGGCAAATCATCACATTATGTTATTAAATCATAGGTTTCATAACCAATATAAAAGAAACTTGCTATGCTGCTTTCCTTCTCATGTAATTTGTAGCATTAGTAGATAAGAAAAATAAAGCACATTATATATAGAAGTAGGTTTGAACAGATGTTCCCAAATGGTTGCGGGGAGGGGGGGGGAGGGTTGGGGTGTTGAGGAAGGTAAAACTTTCTTTCCACTCAGATGTCTGTCTTGAATTTCTCACAGTTTTTGCAGACAGTTTGGCTTGCTTCCAACATACATCGTTGCCTGTCTGGTATGAAAAATGCCATCTGTGGTGTATGGAAGTTCTTTCTTTAAAAGTGGCCTGCTAATTATTCTTCAGGCAGGTGTTACTAAAGTGAAGTCAGGTGTCAAGCATGGTATAACCTTCGAATTGCCTAAAATTGCCCTGTTCTTATATGCTGTTCTTTCCCGAAAGAATAGAACAGAATATTACAGAGAATTGAAATGTTGCTTGATACAGGATTGAGATGACTCATGCAGCAGTATATATTGTGGTGACACTCAAAAACTTAAAGGATGTGGGTTGAATGAAGTGTATACATTTTCCAAAACAAATATGCTTCTGATTCTTATAAGCTGCCTTTCTGTTCTTTATGTTTGCACTGCCATCTTGCAGAATGTTAAAAACCCTGATGCTCTCAGAAATTTCAGACAGGGTAAAAGGTGGTGGAAAGAATTTCCTTCTGTGCTTTAATAGACTGGGAGAGCTGTCTGTTGAAAAGAGCATGGAAGATGGCTGTATTGTGTGAATGACACCTGCAAATTCTCACCTATATTCACTCTCCAAAACACTTGTGCTTTAAAGCTTTTTGAAGATTAATAGGATGGTTAATGGGCCAGAATCAACACATGGGGGCTGCAGGCAGCCGTTCAACACATCTACAAGCCCTGGCTCCCAGGATAAGTGCTGCTGCTGCCTCTCATTTACAATAGTTAGTCTGTTCCTCTCTTCCTTATATGACATCAGCCCTCCCAACAGTAGATGAAAACTCTTCACACTGAGCCAGATGTTACCACACTTTTCTCTCCCTAGCAGATGAGTGTTGTTAGGAGGTGAGGGATTACCAGTATAAATGTAAGGCTTCCTATTTCCTATGCTGTTTTCAGAAGGTCCTTTGAATAAACAGTCTTTTTACTCTTTGTAATCTTGGCATTCAGAATGAATGACAGTGTCAGTGGTTTAAAAAAATGAGGATGAGGAAAGCACAGGCACATTTATTCCTTTTTGACAGTAAAACTTCACATTGTTTATTCAGCGACAAAAGTAATCCAGCTTTCTCCTCAGCTTTATGCAGAGCCCTTGACAAAATATATACAAGAGATTGATATGACACTGAGATAAAGAGCAGTCCTGTAAGTAACTGAGTACCTACTGCTGTTACTTTTTTGATCAACCCTGAGACGTGGATGATTTTGAACTACCAGTCTTCTACTATGAAGAACAGTTTTACTTTCATAAAGACTTCCTCTTGTGTTTCCCATATCATGCTTAGCCTCTGACTGACTTAGCATATTCCGATAATGACATGTACACAAAGCACTGGCATGCGGCATTATTGAGATGATTTCCTTTTTGGCTCAGCCAGATTCCTGTTAAAAGTTATACGGACTCTTAAGAGACTAACAAAAGAAGACTTAAAGATCCAGCAATGGTACGGAGATAAGCCTGATGGAGCTGGAGTTAGGATCTTGTGAAATTAAAAGCAGACTTTGTATGAGTATATTTATTGAAATGTATCACTGGCATTTCATTACACAACAAAACCAAAAAACCCTAAAATTTTTCCTTGGCCCATGTTGAATACATATCAAAACCCCAGTATTTACCTGTTAAGAGTGGGTCATTCATTAAATTTGCAGAATAGAGGCCTAGATAAACACATTTTGATTAGAAAGAAATGAAAGGAAAACAAAGCTGAAAACTGCACTGAAATTGTTCTTTTGCTATAAGGCATTCATGGCTAAAATCCATCCCATACCTGCTCACATTATGGATTAAATGAGGATGAAGACATATCTTTGTGTCTGAGTCCATCCTACAGTGGCCTTTTGAATATCTTTGTGAAAATAGCATTTGACAGTTCAATACAGAGATTTATTTTAATTCTATCAGGAGACTGTAGTTTCCTAACATGTTTGCAAGATATGTGTAAATACCTTCCAGTGTCTCAAAATAGCAGAAAATCACAACAATATAAAAAAAGGCTTGTTTTCACTGAACAGTACCTTTGGAGTCATCTTTGACGAGTTTGATAAAGCTCTGAGGACCAAGGTGGGCGTAGGTTTCTCAGAAATTTTGACAGCAAAAGATTATATTATCATCCAGGTATTTAAATTTTCATCTAAAGAATAATGCTGTAAGGTATATGCAGCTTTATGCAAACCATGAGCATCTATTATCCCTATTTTTGCCTATCACTGCTGTGCAGCTCTCTCTGAGGTTAAAATTCAGAGCCGCATAACAATCCAGAGAATGACAACAGAAGAAGTGAATGTGAATAATGATGTATCTAACCACAACTGCAATTTTCTTACTTAGCACCATTTTGATTACTGCAATTATACAAACTGTATTTTAATTGGGACACTGGATTCATCCTCTGGTTTTTAAGTTTTCCTATCTGGAAGGAAAACAATGTGTTGATTTATTTATTTATTTATTTTTACTTGTATAAAATATAACTTGTGATTTTTACTAACTCCGAATTGGCAGATATGTCTCACATATCAACTGAGTAATGGCAATTTCCTCAGACCAGCATCAATAAAATCATGCCTGGGCATTGTATCTCTCAAATGCACAGAGAGAAGGAGAAAAAAGGATTAAAAAGTTTGTTATCTCGGTTCCCATATTGGTCTTCTCCTATTCAAGTACAAATGTGTCCTAACTTGGCATAGAACATGAGATTTCATTTTACAAGTGATGCTGTGATGCTCAAGGCAATAAGGATATCTTATTTTTAAGGACATTTGAGATCTTTTTGTGTGTGTTTGTGAGTTTCAAAATCAAGTGAAGGCTTAGTGACGTATATGAGATGAAAACAAATCAAATAATTCTTCTGATTCATCAGGACTCTTCACAGATTATATCTATTATATGTATGATATATCTCTGATCATAGAGCACTCAATCTGTGAACATTTTGGAAAAGGTAATTCTTGTTCTGTGGAATATATTATATTTGAAATTAGTTTTCACCCTAAATCAAGTTGCAAACTCAACCTGATCATTACAAAATCATCTACAAACATTTACAAAGCAAAATTGAAACTTCTAGAGAACACATATATATAACGTTTTGAGTTAGAATGCTACTTTCACATTGCATTTTTTGTTTAAATCAGGAATTGATAAAATTGTGGTTTGTCTTCACACTATTGCAGTGGCTTAGGTATCTCACACAGGTATGATTCAGAAAAAAGCAAACAAACAAAAAGCAAGCAAACAAAAAAACCCCCACAAAATTAGATTAAGTGCTTGAATGAGTACTTATGAGAGAATTTCAGCTGCCCAAAACAGCTGAGGAAAGTAATGCAGAGATTATTCCCCTTCTCATCTGGGCAAATATAAAGAAAACTCTCAGCTTCTGAAATGCCCATTGGCATAAAGACCAAGACATTATTAATATGATAATGTCAGTAAGACAAGATCTCTGTGGAGGAAGTTTATGTAGGAACATGCTTCACTGGAGCAGAATGACTGGATGTGACAGATATCAATATTTTACACACTATCTGCATACCTGCTAGTTCAGAACTACAACCAAATGTCTCATTGCAGATTCTAATGTCAGCTACAGTATTGTAATGCTAAAGCAAATACAGATGTGCATGTGAACATTACATCTAATTTCTAGCAGAGAAAAAACCCCTCAACAACAGAAATATACTAAACAGAAAAAAAGGAAAGAAGCCTCTAATAAGCCTTTTCATTGACAATTTTCTTTGCTCACAACATTAGAGTAAAAGCCAGGGTTTGCCCAGGTTGAAAGGTAAACAAGCTGAAAAAATACAAAGGCAAAAAAATATTGAGAGCTAAGCTGGAGACATAGATCAACATGTTTCAAATCACTTTAGCTTTGTGACAACACTTGGACTCCAAAGGTTCACCTGTATTCAGTGGCACTTCTCAAAGAGAGTCTGAAGTTAATATTAACTTTCTTCTCTGATTCTGAAGAGTTGGTAGAGCAAAGTCTGCATTTATTCTTGGTTTCCCCACTTCCCATCCCTCCCTCTCACTGCATTCGAAATCCAAAGGTATACCTCTCCGTCAACCAAAAGAAAGGACTAATGAAGTTACAGAAATGGCTCAAACATGTCAACAGCAATGTAACTGATTGAGAACCGTGGTCTAAAATCTTCATCAATTTAAAAGTAACTAGAGAGTTGTAAGGTCAATGTAATTTTTCTTTTTTAACTAAAAAATGTAAAATAATGCATTTTATAAATTTTATTGCTTTATTCAGATTGCCTATTCAGATTCTGCTGGATTTTGTAATCTTTTAAGAATGAACGTCCATTTGCTAGGTAGCTCATCAGTCTCTTAAAAGTTAAGAGAGATGGTTCATATCAAAATGATGGAGCAGATTCATTGCAAACCTACTCTATGTAGACAGAACTGACCTGGATAGTTGCAAATCTTTTTTAGTTTTCCACTATTTTGTCTGTCGGTATCTTGAAAAATTGTCAAAAAAACCCCATAAACTCCTAAGCATCCCTCAAAAACTACACATACAAATCTTACTATTCTGATTAGGCTTTGGCTCAGATAGTAAATCAGTAAGTATTTCAGAACAGGTAAACGGCACAGCAAAGAAAATCTTACAGACATCTTGATCACAGCTGCTGTTTAAGTTACTTTGTAACACTGGAAGGATTCCCCACAACAAAATATCAGGGAATACATTCCATACTTATGACATACAAATCTAAAGCCCATTTCATTCCCTGAACATAAAAAGAGATTAGAAACATTCACGAATATATGGAAAACTGAATTTTGGAACAAGGATGAAGGAGGAAAAAATAGGCATTTCATAAGTCAATTTTGTAGTGAATAGTCCATTTTTCCTCAAAGTGATGTGTATGCACAAATGAAATTTCTATTTATCTTTTCATTTATAATCACCATATAAAAAAGAAGAGGGGAAAAAAACCCCAGCAAACAAACCTTTTGCTGCAGTAAAGCATGACATATATATGACATATATTACTTGTAATTTGACCGATCATACCAATTTCAATCACTTATTTTATCAAATATCTTTTAGAGTTATTTCTGCTTTTTATACTATATTAAAAAGTGTGGAGCACAAAATCAACTTCAAGCTTGCAAAATGAAAAGCACTCAAAAATTGAATTAAGTTTAACAGACAGTTCCAGTGCTTACGCATGACAGTAGTTTTCAATTACCTCATCATATATTACATTCTACCAGGACCTCTAACTAGATTTCTGCTCTATATTTCAAATATTCCAGAAACTTTTGGGTTTCTATGAATTTTCACTTGCTTGCTTTGCCTTTTTGTTTGGTGGGTTGGTTTTTTTGTTGTTTATTTGTTTTTTTACATAACATTTTTCCCCAAAAAACTTTTTTCAGGTTTTGTTGCATTTAATTTATTAATTAGTTTTTGCTCTAGCTGTAATTTTTCTTCAGTCCAGATTACAGCTCTTAGCTGTTCCTGAAAGCTTCCAGGGCCTTCTAGAGCTAGCAGCTTCAGTTAGTCACCTTCTAAACTGGAGACTGTTGATCAAGAAGGGCCTGCAACTTCTGCCTTTATCTGATTGCTGATTAGGAAAGAACTTATTTAGGTCAGCAGGACTACAAGTAATAGCTGTTTTGGCAATTAGAGAGCCATCTGGGGTGTGAACAGTATGCTGGACTCTCTCCAGGTAGGATGGGTTTGCACAATATTGTAAGGTTTGGTCCTTGACATGTGACAGATAAGTTACCTGGAGTGCATCAAAAATACCGGAGCAATGAAGGATACCCTTGTGCCAGTTTGGGCTGCGAGGAGCACTTAGTGCTTCTTCCTGGCGTGGTCTCACAGTGGGAGGTGTGCTTCGGTCATGGTACTTAGGCACTGGGTAACAAAGGAGGGAGAGCAGGAGGCTACTTGTGGATGAGTGGTGGATGGAGACTCTCAGGTGGAGGAGGCCGGCAGCTTATGATTCCAGGCAGCAGGAGAAAGGCTCCTCCTTTGTCCCCAAACCTGAATTTGCAGCATTGATGCAGTGTCTCAAAGGCAAGGAAGGGGAAAAACCCTGCTACTCTGCTAAAGGGGAGCAGAAAGACAGCTGGATCAGAGCTGAGCACTAGCTCTGGAGTGGCCAGGGACAATAGCTGTGGACTCCTTTTGGGAGGTGGTGGCGTGACAATGTCCATCTTCTGCCAAGCTTACTTGCACAGGAAGCTTGTTGTGTGCCAGAGCTCCAGGTAACTTATTAGGAAAAACAGAAAAGGGGATTCTACCTCTCTGTGCTGGTTTGACTGAAAATGGGTTAATTTTCTTCATGCAGTTAGAAACCTTTCTTTTTCATTTGGACTTAGTTTGAGAACAAGAGATAACACCCCTACACAGAGTTAATGTTTTTAATTGCTCTGGTCTGAGAGCCAAGGACACTCTGAGCGCTCTGCCCACAGGTGTGAGGCATCGAGGAAGGGGGGCATGGATGGGGCAGAGCTTGACGGACAGCCAGACTGATCAATGAGAGGATTCCATCCCATTACCATCAGGCTTCATATTTAAGGAGTTGCGGCCTTCTGGTTTCTTTCTTTCTCTCTCACTCGCTCTAGGGCACAGCTGAGGGTGTTTGGTTCAGGATGATTAGTTTGGCCTTTTGCCATTTTGCAGAGGCCTCTGAGCCTTTCTGCCTTTTTCCTCTGTCTTCTCTCTTTGGGATCAGCTGTTGGGATGGGACATTGCTTCCTGGGATTGGCTGGAGTGGACAGAGTTCACGGGGAATTGCATTGAGTATCTTTTATATTCTATTTCTATTACATATATATGTGTGTGTGTACATTTACTAGTAGTGTATTAGTATTTTGTTGTTTTATTAAACTGTGTTTATCTCAATCCAAGTTTCTCCCTTCCCTTTTGATTCTCTCCCCTATTGGAGGGGGAAGAGGAGGGGATGAGCGAGCAGCTATCATGGTTGTATTGCTAGTTCAGGTTAAACCATGACACCCTCCAAAGGTATTGTATCACCTTTGACATATTAGCGTTTTACTCTTTTTATTTTGTTCAAACACATTAATTGCACTCATAATTTATAACTTGCTGTAGTATATTTAAGGGAGTCATCCACAGAAAATAATTTCTTCCTCAAAGACTAGGGATTTTCATTCTAGGAAGAAATAGAAACTATGTGATTTTTCTGGGAAAAATAAAATATTCCCTGTTCCTCATGCTAAAGAAAAAGAGTTGATTTAGGGCCAGATGATACTTGAAGATTTCAAGCTTTAAAATATTACCCAGTGATTTTTATCAAGTACATCTGCTGCTGCTACTAGAATATATATTTATAAAGATGTTCAGTATGAATTTATGACAACTGCCTTTCTGTGGAAGTTCAGATATATATACACATAATCTCTATAATTCTCTAGGGCTGTTCTTTATGCTAAAAAATTCAGTATATTGGTTAGTCTTGCTTGAAAGGTGGTACTTCCTATGATTCCACTCAGAAATGACCCAAATTATTCCTGCCTGAGCACATGTGGTAAAGTGGTGGCACGTGCTATAGCTCTTGTCATGAGATGTTTCATAATTCTGGATCTACCCACTGTTGACAGTCATACGCTCCTACTTCGAAAACATTAAAGAGACTATTTTGGTCATAACAAAGAGTTATAATCACTGGTCAGATAATACAAAGACCTGTTAAATAGGTTATAACATGTCTGATCAAATGATCTTGATGTATAAGGTATCTATCCTGAATCTGAGGTTGTAAGCTATACAATGCTGACATACCATGTAGGCTACAGTATGCAGCAACTTGAACCCTGGTGTTCTTAATAAATTAAACTGAGATTTTCAGAAATAAAAGTGCAAGAAACTACACAGCAGAATGTGCCAAACGAAATTTGGAAACATTCACAACAGGTGGGCAGGCTGTTCTTCTAAAGTTACTTGATAGGTCTGCCTTGAAGATGGAATTTATTTTTCCAGTAACTCCTATCCTAATCCCTCTTCCACCAAAGAAACGCAAAAACACAGTTTTCCTCAGTAGGAACAAAAGGTTAAAGTGTGTCAAGACCAGAAAATGCTGAAAAAATAATACCAAAATACCCTTAGAAAGTTTCTGCCATAGTCTTCATCTTGCCTGAGGACCCCAATGACTGCTCCCTGACTCACTAGGCAGCTCTGTTGTTTGCATTAGAGCTGGGCATGAGTGACTCAGCTGGTGTGCGGCTGCTCATGGCTTAGAAGCAGCTTCTTGGAGGTGTTTCAGATTGTACAGAGATAAGCAGACCAAGAAACCAACTCCAAGGAGCACCAATAACTGACCTAATTATAGTGCACCTCTTTAGCTGATTGGTAGCTGATCCCCCAGTGGATGGGGCAGCCTGGGAGCCCACCTGTGGGCAGCTGAGCAGTCCAGGCACTGAGGCATGCAGAGAAGATGAGCAATTGTACAGTCAGATCACATGCCGGTTTAATGACAGATCTTTCTACAGAGATAAGTTTGTTCTGAAATTCCCAAGCTTTCCTCAGCAGGGTAGAGTCTAGGCTACCACGTCTTCCTGATCATCTTTTCTGTTGTAAATGTCTGTCTTGAATTCAGTCCAGAACAATTCCAGCCCATTTTAGCATTTTGTTTTGTTGGGCTATTTTTTCTGCTGATGAAGCACGTTCAAATGGCTCAGTGCAGTGTCCAATGACCACCAGGGCTTACACAAGGAAAGAGCTGAGAGTGCACAACATGCAGCTGGAAGTGCGGGCGGGCTGAAATCACCACTTAGGCTCTCTTGGGAACTTCTTGCCATTACAGCAGTGTTCAAGACAGCTAACATGCAAACATGTTAGAGGGCTTTCTGCTTGTGATTGGCTCCCCAAAATCAGTCAGAGCTTCAGAATGAACCTCCCTGCCCATCTTCCTTGCAGTCAGCATAGCAAACACACCAAAAGGATTTTCTATCTCTAACATCGTTTTATCAGAATAGAAACAAAACCAAAATTGCTTTTGAGATACAGAAAACTGAGGTTTTGCTGTTTGAGGACTAATAAAAATACGGATTGTGAATGCCAACTCCCCTGCTGCTCGCTGTGTCCTAACAGGGTGAGCTGTTACCTTCAGACCTTGTACAGCTCAGCTTGCAACTTCAGCTGGTTTTCTGGGTTGCAGCATTCTCTGCAAAGCTGCTCTGGTCTCCTGGAGAACCTCCCTCCAGCAGCCCTGAGCCACTGCTGTTCTCTTCCTGATCAGGCCTCTGCCTCCTCATCTCATGCTACATCTTCCATCTGCCACACCTTTTGAACAATCTTCTCATGGCTTCCCGATGATCCCTTGTAGATCCCATGAATAGCCACATCTTCCTGTCCTTCCCAAAGATGCCCCATGATCCCATTCATGTGTGGCAGCTAGAACATGGAGTACCAGTGAGCTTTCCTGTCCAGCCAAAACACATCCATAAAATGCAGTAGATAACGTATATAATTATGTGAATAGGCAAATAAAAGAAAAAGCTACTATCCTGCTAGAGACTGGCCTTCCAGGAAAAAAAAAAAAAAACTTTGAAAAAGGCAGTTACTTAAGTGCTGATGTAAAGGAAGCGTCAACTGTTTGGATGTAGTTGCATGCTGACATATGATAGCCTGCTGAAGCCATATTTTTGGCAAATGCACAGGAGGTGGTGACTCCATGAGCTGTTCAGTTGATCTAATAACTTGCTGCTGCTGAAATGAAGAAGTCCTGTTTTCACCTCATTCTCCCAACTCTGGTGTGTGTGTGGTCCTACCCTCTTCATCCTTGGCTTTCATCTCCACTCCTGCACTCCCTGGACACTCTCATGAGCCACTTAGTTCACTAGAGCAGTAGAAAAATGTAAAACCATTTCTTTTCTGGCTTAATTTCTTGCTATGCGAGTTGGTGAGGTAAATCAACTGATCAACTCGTGGAGGAATCCTGTCAGCCTCTGTGCCAAGGCTAGGTAAATGGTGGAGGAAGCGTGTTAGAAGTAAGGAGGGAGAGAGCAGTGCTGCCCACCCATTTTCCAGCAGAAAATCAGCATCTGGTTCAGCTAAATAGAGGACCAGAGTCTAAGCTGCAAATGATTACCATTGTCAATACACTAGGGGACAGAGGAAGGAAGATAAGGAATATTAAGAATAAAAAAAAAAGGTAATATTTTCTCCGTAAGAGAATGGAGAAACATATCAGGCATATCACTGTTTAAAAACAAAACCAAATCCCAATGACCAAACAAAGAGAACCCCCAAAAACCAGAAAACGAACAAACAAGCAAACCAAAACCCAAACCTGCTATAGGATCAAGAATAGATGCTAATAACAAATAAACATAAAGTTCTAAGACTGGTATGTACATTTATCACAGTAACTTTCCCCAACAGACTACTTGAAGGGTGTATTATTTTCTCTGGACATCTTGGCAACCCTTGAATAAATTGATTTTGCTAACAAGTTGTACCGAATTAAATAATTTAGAGGGATCATGTATGAGCACTGTGCTGTGGTCAGCAGTCCTTAATAGAAGAAACAGAACGTTAGCAGTAAGTGGCTAAGTATGTGGCATGGCATTGATTAATATGCAAAACATCCCTGTCTTCAGGTTTTTGGAGTCAGTATTATGCTGTTACTAAGAATTGTGTATTAATACATGTAGCTTATAAAATACGAACAAACAAATACTGGAATATTTCTTTAAAGGTAATGTATGATGCAGAGTTTATCACTGGCAAAGATAACGTTCAAGATATTTCATAGTATCAGTTTTATAATAACACTGACACATCTAGTGGTCCTCTAATGAGCTCTTGGAGTAGTGACACACAAAAACATCCGCTTATCCCAGTGTACTCAAGGTGTTTCTATGTTCAGAGATACTACTAAGTAACTAGAGCATACTAAGTCCAGCTCAGTTCTGGATATGATTCAGTTTGCTGTGAATGATTGCCAAGGCAGACTATATTGCCCATCCCAATTTCAACCTGCCCTAATTCCCTTTATGAGTTTAATATTTAGTACTGGTTTAATGCTCAGAGAGACCCAAACAGGAAGCGTCTGGGCGTTCTCTGTTCATGAAGTGGGTGGGATGTAGTTCTTTAGAGAAAACAAAATATGATCCACCTACAGATCATGTTAGGCCAGCTCCCCAATTTCCTCTAAGTAGAACAGAGGCTTTTTTTGTTGTAAAAAGGGGTGAGGGGGAAAGTAGGTTATTAAACTCTGCAAAAAACTAAAATAATTTTAAAAAATCAACTCTTGCAAAAAAACATTCTGCAAGGTCAGTGAATGGAGGGAGCATTGCTTGGTAGAGGGTCAGATCTTCCACAAAAGCAACATTTCTGCATGCTTTATTTTCTATTCCTTTCTTAAGGATGAAAAGAATGAGCACTGGAAACTGCATGCTAAGTTGCAAGGTTTAAAGAGACAACAGCAGCTACATTTGCTCAGACAGATTACTGAAGCCTGTTTAAAACTCAGAGATGCTTCAGATAGGATTTTAAATTCTTCCTCACCTCACCAGAGGTGTAGCTATTGTAGCAACAACATCTATTTTTCCTTGGACACAGAAGTTGGAAAACACAAGCCATCTGCTTCCCCTGTGAGGCATCATCAAATCCAAATTCTTTCCTTTAGTTTTGAAAACAAGAATTTCATTGTGGTGATAATTTATACTGAAATGGGCGTCCAAAATAATAATTTTTAAGAAACTATAGAGTCCCAAGAAACTAATGGAGTCTCTTATTTTCCAAGAATGCTGTAATATGAGGCAGTGGTTCTGTGATACCTGAAATGTTTCTCACCTTGTTCTACTCACCCCAGAGTGGTCCCCAGATACTGTGCAATGATTTTTTTTTTTTTTTGGTAGGATTAAGTTTTGGTCATTTTAACTCTGTGAGCTGATAGTGGAGCAAGATGAACAGCAGCACTAGAGCACCCTGAAATGCCTGTACACCAATGCGCGCAGCATGGGGAATAAGCAGGAGGAGTTAGAAACCTGCGTTCGGTCAGGAGATTGTGATCTGGTGGCATTAACAGAGACATGGTGGGACAGCTCACATGACTGGAATGTGGTCATGGATGGCTATGTCCTTTTCAGGAAAGACAGGCCGGCCAAGCGTGGTGGTGGAGTTGCTCTTTACATGAGATAGCAACTACAATGTATAGAGTACTGTCCAGGTGCGGTTGAGGAGCAAGTTGAGAGTCTGTGGGTGAGAATTAAGGGGCAGGCTGGCAGGGGTGACACTGTTGTGGGAGTCTATTACAGGCCACCAGATCAGAATGAGGATGTTGATGAGGCCTTCTACGGGCAGCTGAGCGTGGCCTCACAGTCACAGGCTCTGGTTGTTATGGGGGATTTTAACTACCCTGATGTTTGCTGGAAGGACTACTCAGCCAGCCAGCCTCAGTCTAGGAGGTTCCTCCAGTGCATTGACGATAACTTTCTGATGCAAATGGTGGAGGAGCCAACTAGGAGAGGTGCGCTGCTGGATCTCGTCCTCGCTAACAAGAAGGGTCTGGTTGAAGCAGGAAAGGTGGAGGGCTGCCTTGGTTGCAGCGACCATGAGATGGTGGAGTTCAGGATCTCCTGTGGTGGGAGCAGAATACCGAGCAGAATTGCAACCCTGGACTTCAGCAGGGCCGGCTTTGGCCTTTTCAAACAGTTGCTGGAGGAAATCCCATGGGCAAGGCTGCTTGAAGGTAAAGGGGCCCAAGATAGTTGGTTAACATTCAGGGACTGCTTCTACCAAGCTCAAGATCAGTGCATCCCAACGCGCAGGAAGTCAAGGAGGGGAGCCAGGAGACCTGCGTGGTTAAACAGGGAACTGCTGGGCAAACTCAAGTGGAAGAGGAGGGTTTACAAATCATGGAAGGAGGGGCTGGCCACTTGGGAAGAATATAAGGCTGTTGTCAGAGGATGTAGGGAGGCAACTAGGAAAGCTAAGGCCTCCTTAGAGTTAAACCTGGCGAGAGGGGTCAAGGACAACAGAAAGAGCCTCTTCAAATACATGGCAGATAAAACTAACACCAGAGGCAATGTAGGCCCACTGATGAATGGGGTGGGTGCCCTGGTGACAGAAGATACAGAGAAGGCAGAGTTACTGAATGCCTTCTTTGTCTCTGTCTACTCTGCCGGAGGCTGTCCTGAGGAGCCCCGTACCCCTGAGGCCCCAGAGGAAGGCAGGGCAATGGAGGAGTTTGCCTCAGTTGATGAGGACTGGGTTAGGGACCAGTTAAGCAATCTGGACATCCATAAATCCATGGGTCCAGATGGGATGCACCTGTGGGTGCTGAGGGAGCTGGCTGGAGTCATTGCTGGACCGCTCTCCATCATCTTTGCCAAGTCTTGGGAAACAGGAGAGGTGCCTGAGGACTGGAGGAAAGCAAATGTCACTCCGGTCTTCAAAAAGGGCAAGAAGGAGGACCTGGGCAGCTATAGACCTGTCAGCCTCACCTCCATCCCTGGGAAAGTGATGGAACACCTTATCCTTGGTGCCATCTTAAGACATATCAAGGATAAGAGGGTCATCAGGGACAGTCAACATGGCTTCACCAAGGGGAAGTCGTGTTTGACCAACCTCATAGCCTTTTATGAAGATGTAACAAGGTGGATTGACGATGGCAGAGCAGTGGATGTGGTCTACCTTGACTTCAGCAAAGCATTTGACACCGTCTCCCACAGCATCCTCACGGCAAAACTGAGGAAGTGTGGACTGGATGATCGGGTAGTGAGGTGGACTGCAAACTGGCTGAAGGAGAGAAGCCAGAGAGTCGTGGTCAATGGGGCGGAGTCTGGTTGGAGGCCTGTATCTAGTGGAGTGGCTCAAGGGTCAGTTCTGGGACCAATACTATTCAATATATTCATCAACGACTTGGATGAGGGAATTGAGTGTACTATCAGCAAGTTTGCTGATGACACCAAGCTGGGAGGAGTGGCTGACATGCCAGAGGGCTGTGCTGCCATCCAGCGAGATCTGGACAGGCTAGAGAGTTGGGCGGGGGAAAATTTAATGAAATATAACAAGGGAAAATGTAGAGTCTTGCATCTGGGCAGGAACAACACCAGGTTCCAGTATAGGTTGGGGAATGACCTATTAGAGAGCAGTGTAGGGGAAAGGGACCTGGGGGTCCTGGTGGACAGCAGGATGACCATGAGCCAGCACTGTGCCCTTGCGGCCAAGAAGGCCAATGGCATCCTGGGGTGTATTAGAAGGGGGGTGGTTAGTAGGTCGAGAGAGGTTCTCCTTCCCCTCTACTCTGTCCTGGTGAGACCTCATCTGGAATATTGTGTCCAGTTCTGGGCCCCTCAGTTCAAGAAGGAGAGGGAACTGCTGGAGAGAGTCCAGCGCAGGGCCACAAAGATGATTAAGGGAGTGGAGCATCTCCCTTATGAGGAAAAGCTGAGGGAGCTGGGTCTCTTTAGCTTGGAGAAGAGGACACTGAGGGGTGACCTCATCAACGTTTATAAAGGGTGGGTGTCACGAGGATGGAGTCAGGCTCTTCTCGGTGACAACCAACAGTAAGACAAGGGGTAATGGGTTCAAGCTGGAACACAAGAGGTTCCACTTAAATTTGAGAAGAAACTTCTTCTCAGTCAGGGTGATGGAACACTGGAACAGGCTGCCCAGGGAGGTTGTGGATTCTCCTTCTCTGGAGACATTCAAAACCCGCCTGGACGCCTTCCTGTGTAACCTCACCTAGGTGTTCCTGCCCTGGCAGGGGGATTGGACTAGACAATCTTTGGAGGTCCCTTCCAATCCCTAACATTTTGTGATTCTGTGAATGAAGGGCTCAGGGTGGCCTGCTGGGGTGGTGTGGCTGCAGTTGGGGTGAGTTCAAGGAGTCTGAATGCGAGAGTAACACCATAGAAATACTCAGGCTAATCTAAATGGAAAAGCAAACGTTTTCTACCACATGTCATTGCCTGCAATGAAGACCTAGTCAGAATGCTGTTGATTTGTGTGATTTTGAATACGTTTGGAATTTTCATTTAGATGAATTCAGACTTTAGAAGTTAATGACTAGAGATATATAAGAACCTCAAATTACCATAAATCAATATTGAAGTTGAAGAGAACACTAGGATGTAATTCTAAAGCATTTTAGTAAGTGTATTAATTTTTACTTATAGTACTAGTATATATGTATTAAGAGTGCCCAAATTTATTTCGTCATTAATACCACTTTAAAATACTTGTGGCTTTGTTCAGCTTAACAAAGTGAAATATTTTTATAGATACTTCCAATAATTTTCTGACATTCATGCACTACAGTATTGTTACATTATTCAAACTGCAGTATATTGTTTAAATCTAACCCCCAGCTGTTGTTTAAATGGCAACATATTTAATGCAAGCATCACAAATGTGCATTACTTCAATTATTCTAATGTCAATTTCTACATCTGTTTATTTTCCTAAACAGAAATTTCAGTTGAAATTACCTGTCATATTTCCTTTCCAA
The DNA here is from genome assembly GCF_036013445.1 of Caloenas nicobarica. Taxonomy (NCBI): domain Eukaryota; kingdom Metazoa; phylum Chordata; class Aves; order Columbiformes; family Columbidae; genus Caloenas; species Caloenas nicobarica. The sequence goes on along the minus strand of NC_088246.1, from coordinate 31,474,334 downwards.
AACTAAGGGTTGATTCAGCGTATAAATTTTTTTCTTAATTCAGTGACTGGCAGGATAGAAAGTGTGGCAAAATTGTTTACAGCAGGATTTACAGTTCATTTCTTCTGCAAAGACTGTAATGGAACTGAATGTCTGAGATAAAGGGGTTGTTGGGACATTGTGTTATTTTATTTCTGGTTAATCCATTTTACCACAAAACTTATTATTTGTACTAATGCCAAACATATCAAGTGTGGCTGACAAACATTTGACAGGGAAATGCATGCCCCTGAGCTTCAGGCTGAAGGCCTGAATGTACAAAGCCTGTCCTTATGCCCATTTCTAAAAGTGATCTTCTACAGGGATCTAGCATACATACTTATTTTCACTGTTTCTTTATATTTCCCTGTTTTTCCCTCTAAATGAAAGCATAATAGGTGGCTTCTAGAGGCTACTTTCAGCATAGTCATGTTAATCAGATCTATATAAAATTGAGCCATACTAAACTCTTATGGTAAACTCATGAAAGTTAAAAAAATTAAAAAAAAAAAAAGGGACGAGTGCTAAATGACTAATACGGCTGACCAAAGGAACCAACAAGCACACTTCAGCATGTTTCCCAAAAAAAGTAACATTTTAATCATTTTGATTTTATAAAAATCTGCATTTTATGCAGAAGTCAAAACCTGAGCAATATTTGTGCATGTGTACAAACCTACCTGAAGCTGATATAGGATAGCTCAAGCTCTGCTGTTTAGGGGTTTTCTGAGGGTGAGAATTGGGACATGCAGTGGGTAGGTGTGTGAGGGCTTTCTCTCGACGCCCAGAAGTGAGCCATGCACGTGATGACACATACAACAAAACACAGCAAAAACCCAACCAACCAAAACCAAACCCCCCCAAAAAACAAACAAAAAACCAACAGCAAAAGGAAACAGCACGATTCAAAGAGAAATAAAACACTCGAGGCTTTCCCAGCGGCAGCCTTCAAGCCCCTCAGAGCCATTGGGAAAGGCAATAAGGCCGTCGGGCCACGTGAAAATTCGGGGCGCTGCGGCGCGCTCGGAGCAGGCGCCGGAGCGGAGCGGGCGGGCGGCGGGTCCCCGCGGTCAGGGCACCCGCAGCCGCGCAGCGGGGCCGCTGCAGCCGGGCCCATGGGCAGCCGGGCGGGCGGCCCGCGGGCCACCGCGCCGGGCCAGCAGCTCCGCGCCCTCTTCTACGCGCTGCCGCCCGGCGAGAGCTCCTTCCCCACGGTGGAGGAGGTGCCCGACTACGTGGAGAAGGTGAGAGCTCCCTCCCCTCCCCCGGCAGCAGCCTTGGCCGCCCCCTCCGCTCCGCCTGCGCGCAGCTGCCGCCCTCCTTTTTTCAAAAGGCACAGGCGGCCCAAGGAAGCGATGTCAGCAAAAGGGCACCTAAATTACGATTAAATACCTTGGCTTTCTTTGCTTTCACTCCTGGGCTCTCTGTCTGCAAGTTGCCTGTGTAACCGTGCACTGTATTTTAATGTATTTTAAATGAAGGTTGAGATGCTTTCCCCTGATACCAGGAGCTAAAATTTTCAGAGGAGCACCCCAGATATCTGAGGTTTGATGCTAACGTTGTCAGTGCTGCTGGATCTAGTGACAGCAAATGGAACTGAGTAAACCAGAAAACATGATACCGTGTTTGGCTATTACGGTTCTCAAAACAAGCAAAAAGTCATGTCTCTGTGCCCTGACAGCAAGTGCTACAAGCTCAAAGAAAGAAAAATAGAAATTAAAATAAAAAATAAAGATTGTTTAAGAGAATGAGAACAAATATTTGTGTTGGGACAGTGCTGCCTCCTAAAGCTCCAAGGCAAGAGTACAGAGGTCAAGGATGAGCACTCCCTTGTCAGCGGGCAGCGCACATCCCTCCCTCCCTCCCTCCCCTCCTGCCCTGCCTGTTTATCCACTTCCATGAAGGTACCTTTGCTCCCTTCTGTCCTACCTATTGTACATACCTCGGTGCCCAGCTCCTGCCAAACCTGGAACCGATGTGAGCTTTTTATGGAGACAGCAAATAAACACTATTTTGCCCTTGTCAAAGTAAATTCAGTCCAGCTTCACTGAAGATCCACACTTTCTACAGAAGGTCCTGTTAGCTTTGACTAGCTCCTCTGCCAGGTAGAGCCTGGACTGCTGTGCAGCAGCTGCTGTTGTGCTGCAATGGGGGTGTCGTGGGTTGTGCAGAGCAGTGCAGCACTGTCAGCAGCTTTCTAGGAACCACAGTATGCAGCAGCCCCTCGCTGCTGGCTGTTATCAGCAAACATTGCCCTTTTGAACAGGGGAAGCAGACAGCTGCTGCAAACCCAGCCTGTGCGTGCAGTGTCTGGTCCATGGACTGCTTTCCTGGGGCATTTTGCAACTAAGCTATCATGTCATGATCGAGGAAGACTGTCTAGAGTTTAACAGTTTTGCCTAGTTGGCTGATCTCTTCCTCCAGGTCTATTGCCTATTTCAATCCCTTTTACTGTTCCCTCATTTCCAACTGAGTATCATTCACTTCCTTGCCAGCAGCATTCTTTAACATCCCTGGGCTTTCTTTTCCCATGCAGACCTGTGCAATATTCAGCTCAGACCTTGGCCAAACCTGGAATTTCTTTTACTGGGCACACAGCTGTAAAATTTTGCAGAAGGAATCTTAATACTTCTTTGCGTTATAAAAGTGCCTGCAGGATTCTGCTGTTGTAGAGCACCATTGTGATAAGTCTGGAAGGGAATATATACCTCACAAAAAAACTACACTAAAAAAAAGGTTTCCTGTTATGGTTATACTTTACTATAATTGCTGTCTTGGGTTAGTTGTACTAGAATTGCTCCTCTAGTGCTTTTGTTGCCAGAACAGATCTTTTGATGCTTGGTTAGGTGCATGTGTAAAAGTCTTTTAGTGGTATAACTGTCTTAAGTCTATGGCTTTGGTCTAAGCTTAGGCAGTGTTCACACCTCTTCTTTTGTCCATGTGTTTGTGGGCAGAAGGTAACCATCTACAGTCCCTCTCCAGCTGCTTGTCACTGTTGTTTATTTGACCTACTAGTCTGGTAACTTGTCTTGAATTGTTTAGGGAACAATTGCAAGAGCAACAAATCCATTGGATTCAGCAGGGCTAGATGTAACAGTGACCTGATAAACTATTCAAGGGGGCCTTGGAGTGGTAACCTCTTGAGGTGGTACAAATACAGAAGTGGATGTCTGAGCTCAGCCCAACAATGAAAAAAAAATTCTAGTGTCTAACTGGTAATAAATGAAGGCCTCAGCTCAAATACTTCACTCTAAAAGACAGAAACGATGATGAGTGTTTGAAATAAACTGCTCACGTTAGTGGCTTCTAAACAGGTGTGGTGTTTGTTTTTTTGTTTCCTGAGATACTGCCTAGAAGTAGGATTTAGATCTCAACTCTGTGATCTATCATGTGTATCGGATGAGGCTATTTCTAGTACATTAGATCACATGCCTACAGTGCTTGGGATATGTACCTTCCAACATTAGGCAGGTGGCAGAACCTCCTAATTGACTCAAATATTCATGTTTTTGGTGGTCTACAAAACTGAGCACTTTGGTGACTTACCAAATAAATGCACTTCATAGGGGTAGCTCCTTCGAGCTAGAGTCAGCTGTGCTGTTACATCTGGGCAGCAAATGACAGCAGTGCGTGAAGCAACTCTGATTTTTGAGAACACAATAACTTCATTAGCTTAACTTGTGTGGTGTACTTTCTGGCTGTGGTTTTATTACGTCAGTTTTCAGAGGCAGGACAGCTCCTGGTCCCTGCATCATGTTCTGTATGTTGGCAGAGCTGTATGTGAAGGTCCCAAGTCCTGTTTAAAATATGAACTGATCAGCTGCCAGTGACTAGTAGGAAAGCTCTGCAGCAGTGCCCAGGGAAAAGTCACCCTTCGAGCTAATCTCCATAATTCTGGGAAAAGGGGTCTAAATCCTGGACCATAATGATAGAATTTATTTTTATGTGAGCTTTTGTCATGCAGAATTTGAAACCCTTGATTTTGTCTTATTTCTAGGAATAGAAGAGAAAGTGTAGGTCAGTTTTATTTCTCTGGAGCAGAACATTGTGACTCTTACAGTGTATACTGATGCTTGCCCTGTCCTTTCATGAGCATCCTCTATGCTATAAAATCATATTCTGCACATGTTGTTTTTTGGGGTTTTTTTTGGTTATTTTTTGGGTGGTGGTGGTTGGGTTTTGTTGTTGGTTTTGTTTGTTTGTATTTTGTTTTTTTTTTTTATTCTCTCATAATCTACAGATGGGCAGATGGAGTGCTGCTTTTTGCTTGCCTAATATATTTTTCATGAACAGCAACAACTTCACTTTTCTCTTTGCTGCATTCTGAAATTGTCATTTGTGCTCAGTAAAGACTTTCATGAGTCAGACTCAGGAAGAGAGAACACTGTTCCTTCTGCTGAGAGCCCCAGGATGAAAGCTTTAAATTTATAATCACTGCTTTTCTTTTTACTCTTTGCATTTGAGAGCCTAAAGATTAAGTTCACATTTACACTCAATTCACATTTTAGGCTTTGCTTCTAAATAATGAGGCACAGAACCTTCATATTTAGTTTTACATGAAAGTTGAGATTCTTATGTTGTAAGGACCTGGGACCTTAAGAAAACAGAAATTGTTTCAAGACTTGCAATAAAACCATGAATTTATGCTGAGTTTCAAGCTAGAATATTATTTTTTGCAACTGTATAAAGCAGAAACTGATTTAAAATGGTCCTTTGCATTCTGTAAGAATTACTTATAAGGGAAGCCCTCCTACTCGGTGCTCAGAGTAAGACTTCCAAGTTACAGATCAGTTATTCAAGTAAATCACAAGCTAATGCAAATCTTCATTAAGTATTTCTGGTGATGGGTGAAGACAAAGAAACCGGAAACAGAGAAACTGGAAACATTTGTAGACTGAAAGATTTCGAAAGGATCTGGCTTCTGTCTCTGACCTGCAATGCCAGCAGTGGCTATTTCTTAACTTTGTGCCATTTTGTTTGTAAAGAAAATAATAGAAAACTTTTGCAGAGCTACCTATCTCAACAGGTTCCTTGAATGTCTTAATTGTCATTTTAACTTAAACAAAAAAGGAAAAAAAAGAATGAAAGTAATGGTTAGGTTAGTGAGATTATTGTCTGTTATACTGACTGTCTTCTTTTTTCCTGGACTATTTGTGTCATCCTTCTTCTGTTATAGATCTCATTCTTAGGCTGTAGGTGGTTTGGGACAGGGAGTGCCTTTTGCTTCTGTTTGTATGGCGTCTAACACGGTACGATCTTGCTCCATGACAATAGCTGGTAGGTGTATGGTTACATAAATAATACATACTAGTCTTGACATAGTCGATCCCTTTGATCTGCTTTGGACAAAGCTTAATGTGCGTGTGTGGGAGAGGGTAGTAATTTCTTAGATACTAAGAGGTATGCCATAAATCTTTCCTTTTGCAAGCTCCTTGATGGGCAGGAGGTTAAGGCTGTCTGAATGTTTCTCTATCCTCCTTGCTATGGCACTCCCTATTTGTGAGTCAAAAAGTGCTGTCAAGTGCTTGGCTGTCTCACAGCTTCACAGTGGGAAGAAAATATTTAATGAAGTCAATGGGAAAGAAGTTATATTAGTACATATTAGTACAAAGTCAAGTATTTTAACTGTTTCAGATGTTCTTAGGCAAAGTGAATTGCTACATAGAATACAGGCTTTGTATATTTCCTATTCACTATTTTCATTTCATGAATAAAGGACCCCAATTTTTCTGTCATGAGCCCATTCAATTTGCTGTGCAGCTTCTGCTGTTCTGTAACTTCAAACTGCCTGCAGTCTGTGCTAGACCTGGCTCCTAATATTGTGGTCAAGCATTTCTTACTTGTTCTAATTGAGACCCTTTTTATCTCTGCTGGAATGTACAGCTGTGATCAAGCTTTTTTTGATAAGAATCTCTTCTTTAATTATATCAATTACGAAAAGTACATTAAAAGTCTTGTCTACTTAGAAATGAAGCAGCTGGAGCAAAACAAGGAGTATTTAAATGTTCCTAGAGTGTTTCAATGATTTCAATTGGAAGGTTGTGGGGTTTGGTTTTTATTTGTTTCTTTATTTATCATTGTTTCCAAATATCCAAAGATTTACCACATTATTGTCTTGGGCGATTTTTAGGCTTTATCCATAGGTCTTCCTTGGCTTTCAAAGTTTTTTATATCAACAGTTAGTACGTATCCCAAACAGGGTTTTAGATACCTAAAATGATGTTAAAGAGCAATCTAGGCATCTAAATTAAAAAGTGCCACATTGATATTAATCTCTGTTCATCTGTTATTGTAACCTAACCCTGAGCTGCTGAAGTTTATGAACTTTCACATTTCCGAGACGCTATAAATCTCTTGCTGCTTGCATGGTTTGAATCATCCCATTCTTCTTCGACTGAGCAATCTGGTCTATATCCATCTTAGTCTCTTTAGTGTCCTAGCCTGGTAGGTATTCCTGGATCATATCTCACTTGGCAACAAAAATGAACACCCTCCAAAATGCAATGGCATTTGCAGAGGCAACATGCTTCTTCCATTAAAATGTCGTATAGGCAGGAGCAGCCTCTCTTCCCCAGCAGTGCAGTTTGGAGGGTTTCAGTCTGTAGATCTATATGTGTTCACAGGTCACCTGAAGGGGACAGCAGAAGAGGACTAACAGGGCAAGTTTGGCAGTGTGATGCCTCCCATAATGGTGCAGAAAGTCTCACAGGTCTTGTGTTTTGCTAGTCCTGCAAAACATGGTGGGAATTTTATGCCTTGATGCCACAAAGAAGGAGTTGTATGAATGTTTTCAAGGTCATCCAGAAGTTTTCTACAGAGTGAGGGAGGTGGTTGAAGGAATATTTCACGTGCACAGAGGTCTGACAAAAGTGAAACAGCCGTTTCCTATTTTCTTTGCCACAAGCTTTCTGGATTTTGGTGTTGGTGGCTGATATGCTGCCACTGCCTCATCATACCCTTCACCCATGAAGTGCAGGGACTGTTGGGACTCCAGCATCAGTAAGAAAGCATATACTCTTCCACTTACTATCCAATCCTTTTTTCTTGCCTATACTGATGAAAATTTGAGAACAGCTGTAACAATCTTTCTCCACTCATGAGACACGTTATTGTCACAATAATGTTACCAGTCCTACCACAAGTCACTTCCATACTTTACTGGCTGCTGTTCTTGTGCATTTTCAACTTGCCAGTTGACCTGGGACGCAAGATGGGCAGTGTGAATTGAATCCTGGACTGAAGCAGTGTTGTGAGTGAGAAATGTTTCTGTCTCACTCATCATTATACTTTTATTCAGAAAGGCAGAAAATTATTTTACAGTTAGTACAACCCCAAAGTAAAAAGGAACATTGTATCATTGCTACTTGGTCTGGAAAAAGAACATATTGAATGGCACACGTTGGAATGGGCTGCATGGTTACTGGGTTCTCTGATGAAAACGCGTACAGAGGAGCTGTTGCTATCTGCAGCAAAAAGCATGGCAGCAGAAATGCTGAGTAGAAAGAAATTAACTTCAATATGCCTTTCAGAGAATATTGTTGGATGCCAAATTCAGTGGCTGAACGCATTCAAAACCTGCTTACATATCAAATCGAAAGCAGATTCTGTTTTACCTTGTGGTTAGAGGAGTCCACAAATGGTGCTGCTCTTACTGATTTACTTGAATATGAGAAATATGAGTTTGGAAAGACTTTTGCGTCTTGTTTTGATTCCATTTAACAATTTATGTGCAGAAGATACAAAAGAAAATAATACGGGAGGAAGTTAGTGCACTGGATTTATGCTAGTGGTGTGGTAGCCTTGTTCTGGTTCATAAGGTCTATGTGGGGCTTTATCACAGTAGTAGCTGGTAAGGTGCCAGACAACCCAAGAAGTATGCGCCTACATAAATTGCTGTTAGGAAAGGTGGATCTAATTCTATTTGTGTTGTGACTTGTTTTCTTCAAACTCTTTTTCAGAGCATTCCGTTCTTCATTGCTTTTATTGGGCTGGAGTTTGTTGTCAGCTGGTTTCAGAAGCGTAAGCTGTCAGGTCGGATCAATGACGGCATAAGTTCTCTTTCTTTAGGTATTCTGTCTCGACTGCCAGAGTAAGTATACGTGTTACATTAGCTTAAGGTTGTTTTTAATCACAAATAAGGAAGAAAAGAGAATTATATATTGAAGTTGTTGTTGCTAACCCAAAATTATTAAATGAGGCATCTAGATCTTACTTTCCTAAAATGAAGTTGCATAAAGAGTGTAAATGTCTTTGTAATCTGTAAGGCTAAATATGGTACTGGGAGGATATTTTCCAGTTCCAATTATATTCATTTATATTTGATTGTGGCTGTCACGTTTTGCTGACTCTGAGAGTTCAGTTGACTTGACTGTACCTTATGTTAGACTGTATGTTAAAATCTGAGCTTTTTTTCATTAAACTTCAGAAAGAAGAAAACAAAATAAAAACAACAAATGCAAACATGTCCATTATTTTCATGAGCCTTTAAAATTGTGTGCATATACCCAGACTGATAGAATTGTGAACATGCATGTGACCCAAAGTTCTTTGAGCTCAGTCACAATATTGTGTTTGACTTCAGTGGATTTTAATGCTTGAAAGAATTGTTGCAAACATAATTATCTACTCTCCAATGTAAAGGCTATAGGATTTACTTGAATTAGTTAATGGTGAACAGAGTTGTCTTTTAAAGAAATATCTACTGTGTATTACTACATACCTAGTAACAGGGAATCTAGCAAATTCTTTATGTAAAAGCTCTAAGCTTTTCAGGAGATCTAATTACTTCTAAGGAATATAATGTTTTAGATTTGCCTTTACATGATATGATCTTCCAGATGATAGATTTTATTACATTTTTTTCTGTTAGAATGGGATTGCATTTCTATTTCCCACATACGAATTTACAGATTACCATCAAATTGCATGTAATCTGTTCATTACGTGAAGAAAAGTTTCTATTATTTGCATTTGACTATATGGTGTGTTTTCAAGTCTTTCAATTATTCCCACAGTCCTTTTTTTTTTAATCCTCTGCAGTTTTTCAGCCTTCTTAGTGTTGATGTCTCAAGTGCACTCCATATTTCAGAAATTACTACATCAGTGCCAAATAATGAAGTCATTTGTTCTCTATTTCTACTTGTTTCTCCCTATACATATCCCAAGTCCTTTGAGCCATCCTTCATCCCCAAATATTTTTTTAGATTTTGTGGCTTACACTCCTCATTCGCAGGCAATATGTTCTTATATTCAGCCACATAGAAATACATGGATTGTACATTTTGTCATCCTGAAGTAGTTTGAATCCATGAAATGTTGTCTTTGTTACTTAGAGATCCCTGGTTTTTGTCATCGCAGATTTTACTAAACATCTTCTCTTTCATGCCAGGATATTGAAAAAATACGTTAAAAGAGCACAGCAACAAAAAAAATTATCCCTTCTGGCAAGTAGCACCCATTTTCTGCAATGTGTAACTCGCCCACTTTGTAATCTATTGAACATCTGACATTTACTTGATTTAAAAAAAAAAAAAAAACAACAAAACGTTCTAATCAAGAAAAGTTTTGACAAGGCCTGTGTCTTTAAATTAGGTATGAAGACAACTTGTGATAGATTATCTTAGTTATCTGTAGTAAATATCACAGATGAAGCCTTTTAAGGAGTTTGGTAGATAGTGTCACTTAGAGACACTCTCCAAAACTCATCCTATATCTGCAAATAAGAGGCATGAGCTTTCAGTATGAGAACTACTCAAACATAAAGTAATAGCTAAGTTATTGTTCTTGAGAATTTTGTGAAACTATTTTTGCACCTAGTGTACAACCTATATTCAAACCATTTTGTTGATTTAATTATGACTTGTCAGCATGATCTTGAAGGAGAAACATTCCTTTTTTCCTTATATTTTAAGCTGTAATAAATTAAATATTAATATTTATCAATATGTTAGACTTGTGTGTACCAACAGGGAAACCTGATAAAGGCTTACTCTAATTTGCCTGCAGCTAATATTGAAATAGTTCTAATGTCACTTGTTCAACTTAACTCAATTTTTTAAGACAGTCATCCACTTCAAAGGTTTACCATGCTAAATACTTATTTTTTTTTATCTGAAATATTCAGGACTAAGTTAAACAAGGGGACTGAGATGCACGTAAATGAAGTTTGAATGGTTTTGTGAGGCCTTTTGGCTTTGTTTTAAGAATACTAAAATGTTTCAGATGTACTTATTCCTCAAATAAATGCTTGCTAGTGTTGCGTGTGTGGAACTCAGCTTTGCAAGGTGCTGAGTACTTTTATTATTTTGGCACTCAGTACTTTGCTGCAGAATTTGGCTTGCGGGCTATGCAGTTTTCTTTTGAATGAGAATTATTTTGCAAGGTTGTTTTAACTGAGTGAACCAAATGATCTTTAAGGACAAAAACTTCACAGGATTAGGCAAATCTGCAGGATCAGTACACTTATTCATTGCTACACCAGCACAAGAAATCTCTTCCAGGTCACTTGTGCGGCTCTCATGGCTGGAAAGAAAAGACCCTCCTCGGCAGCTCTTTCCAAAAAAGAGTTCTGTAAAGCTTTTAACTTTCTGGCTGAATGTTGTTATTATTTAATTGCATGTTAATATCAAAATTATAATATTGACTGCCTAGTGTAACAACTCTTCTGTAAGCAGGAGCTGTGAATAATAGACTGGCTAAAAAGGCTTGAACTGAAAAAAACAGAACAGTTTACCCTCCTGTCTTCTGCTTCCATGGTGTGAAAGAACTGAGTCAGAAAAAAAAAAAGGCAAGGGGGAAAAAAAAAAAGCACATGCAAAATCTGCTGCTAAGACTTTCACTTCAGCCTTTCCCTTTCAGGCAGAAAAAGGTAGGGAAAGCTGACAGAAACTGCTAAAACAATATTTCAGCAGAACCCGCAGCATCAGGGGAAATAGTAGTGCAAATCATTAACAGCTGAAGGTTAGATTAACACACCATTGATTGTATCCTCTCCCAGGGACTAATTTTCATTTTCTCAACTAGCAGCAATGGTTTGCCACTTCCTTAAAAAATCTGTGGTTGAATCTAAAATGGTGGGCTTCAGTCTATTAGTTAGAATGAAGGTTCAGATGCATCATTGCAAAGAGGTCTTTACATTTAATGAAAAAATTAGGAATCACGCACAGACCATATTCAGCCTCTGAGTATGTTTTTCCATTTCACAGTCTGTGTAACAGAGGTGCTACATATCTTGAGGGAAAACTGTGTTTATTCAGTATTTCTTACTTCATTGTTGGAGAAAATGCAAATAATGAATTGTTGATATTCGTATGCCAAATATTAAAAAAGTAGGTTCAAGAGGAAAAGTCTAATTGGACAAGGCAATGTGTTCTGTTTTTAGGCTCAACAGCATGTAGTAAGCCTAATTACTTTGTGTGCACATATTACCTCTTGTAAAATAGCCCATACGTTTCATAAATATAATTCTCTCTGCCTTAATCCATGCTATGTATTCCTCTACTTGTATGAATACTAAATGTTATATTCAATGAAAGGCAATTTGGGGGAAAGGGGGAAACTTGAATTACTAAGCTTACTCCCAGCATCCTAAATATTGGTGGTTAAAAAATTTCTGAGAACTTTTATTCTAAATAAATAAATAACTTTTCTAACTAACCATTGCCAGGAGACTTGAAATCCTGCTTTAAAAATATTCTCCCAAGAGAAAGTTTATTTTGGGTATAAATATACACTACACAAGTATGTGCATTATTTCATATTGGCCCATTTCTTTTTTTAAAGCAGCAGAACATAAATCAAATCAAAAAGTGTTTGGGGGATAACTGAAGTAGGCATATTTTCAAACTAGTTGGGAAAGTCTCCGTTCTTTATGGTCACGCTCAATTGCCAATTTTTAGTGTTCAACTCTGCAACACAGTCATACAGTGTGTGAGTGTATATTTACATATATCTGTCTAACACAGAGTTTTGTCAATCAAGCCTGCAATGAGCTCCTATCGAAAGAAAGCATTACAATTTTATACATTATTTGTTTTGGGTTTTTTTGAAATGGGAGATTAGAGTTCTCTGAAGTATTGTTGAGCATCAGGAATGAGAAAATGCTTTTTGATTACTTCATGCTCTTATGCATTTTAAGATATCTGCAGATGAGCAATAATTGAATCAAAGGAGTACAAATCCCATTTCTGCTGTAAACCAGTGTGGTTTGCATTTTTGTTCATCGTTTGGATTTGAAGTAATCTTTTTCCAGAAGTTAGACTGAAGGGGCAGTTTCATGTACATTTTAGACCAATGCTGCTGTCAAATGAAGCACCTTTGGCTGACTTGTCCTTCTGGTTGCTCATTCCTGCCTCTGCACCTTCTCACTCCTTTTACCAGCATCAGCATTTGTGTCACTCTGTGGTGAAGTGGCCCAGGAAGCAGATCCAGCACTCTTCCATCCTATTAGCCTGCATCAATCCTTACTGTGCAAAATCGTGTACTAGAACAAGAAACAGGCCTAGAAAAAAGCAGTCAGAGGTTGCAGGATAAGAAATACTCAATTCTTTTGTAGCATTACTGAGTTATCCACTTTAAAGTGTAAAATTGCAGTCTGAAACCAGAAATTTTCAATTCTTAATAGTAGCAATATGCAAAACTGATTAGAATAGACTCTGTTCAAATTGGTGCAAGCAGTTCACAACCCTGTGGAGATGGCAGTGTCCTGACAGAACACAAAATACTTGCCTGCATGGATTTATCCATTAATTGTGTCCCGGTTTCCTGAATTATCTGCTAGATAGTTCATATATGACTGTAGAAAATCATAATCTCATATATTAGTGACTGCATCTCTTAGAAGAAAATTTGATACATGCAGTTTCTCGTAAATTATATTTTCACTTCAAGACTTATTAGGTAGATTTTTTTTCTCCACATCTGTTTGACTAAGGCTTTGGACAGATGTTTATTTAGAGCATGGTCAGATGTGTTGCTTCTGATCCAGCTGCCCCCTCAGATCTGCCAACATAACTGCACATTTAATTGCTCCCTAACCTGGTCCTGACAAAGTGATCCAGCTAAAAGCAGAAACAAAAGCCCCTCAAGAACTATAAAAGAGGTGTTTAAGCTCAGCTGCATTCATTTTGACAGAGCCAGGTCAGGGAGCAGCTATGCATGCAATTATGCTGGCAGGTCTGAAGACTGGTAACCACCACACTTAGGGCAGTGATGAGCAGATGGGGCTAAACTGGAAAGGTAATCACTTAACCTGGTTAAATGGCAAGGAAAGCTGCCGGGCCATGCCATGCCCCTAAACCAACCTAGCTTCTGGCTACTGCGCTTCTGTCCTTCCTGTACTCATTTGTGTAGTCCTCTCTTTTTCTTATGTTGGTTCAGGAGCTCATCTCATCCTGGGCAAAGGTATTTCAGTTCACTGTAAGAGCAAAAAGTATTTGCTTAAGGCAGAGAGGCAAGTTGGTGGCAATGTGGCAACCAAGAGCTGTATTGGCTTAGGCTCTACTGAACCTGCAGTCACGACCATGCCTGCAGCAGCTAGCTATGGCAATTTAAGACACTGTCTATCAATAGATGTTTCAAAAAAATATGATTTTAATAGATAACAAGCCTGAAGAGACAGAATCTACTCACCTCCCTGTGCCTCCCGCTCTCCAAGTAGCACTGGGTAGCCTCCTGGCTGCACTGTCCGTACACAGTGCTAATTGTTCCCACATTTTGCCAAAGGTCACAGCCCTTATAGCCGTGTCAGAAGAACAGGTTTGAAATAACGCACTAATCTTCTGTAGGTAAAGAGTCTGAGTAGGGTAAACAGTTTTGATAAGGGGATAGTGCTGTGCAGTAGGAGCTGGTAACATTTTCAGCAGGCAAACCTGACTACGGAAGGTGTTTTTCTAAATCAGTTCAGTTAAGCTCTTGGCAGTGACTGTCTACATGAACAATCTTTGTTTGGTCTAGTTAGGTGGTTTTGATCTGGGTTGTTGTTAATGAATTGAGTGGAAGGAAATCAGTACCTGTTAGGATAATTAGTCCACACAAGAGTTACTGTCTTCTAACTGTATCAGTTTAACATAGTTTTATAAATTTGGTGAAAATCATGCTGTGGCTTTGGCCAAATCCAGCTGTGCCCAGTAAGGATGCTGGTGCCTACTGCCTGCTGTCAGGTGCTCATCGCCACCTCCACAATCCCCTGTTGCCATCTCTGCTTCTCTCCGTGGTTAGTCCTTCCCAGGCCTATCAGCAGCATTACCTTCAGTGGTTTAAACTGTAGAATTTTGTTAACCTGGTTCATTTTGTGTGAAGCAGACTGGAGAGCACCCATGTGGGAAGAGCTGCTGGCAGAGCACGGGAGTACAAATGAGCAGCTCTAGACAGCTGGGCATGCATGGGGTGCTACTTTTTGGTGACGACTAAGGAAAGCTCTGAGTCAGAGTTTAAAACTCTGAAGTTTCTAATGAAATGACATATAAGCTACTAAACATTACAAAGAGGATTTAGGAGAGAGACTTGGGATATTCGGGATGCTCTCAAACTAATTGAGTGAAACAACTGGTAGACCCTACCTGTTCTAGAGATTGCTGTATTTCACACAAGCCTGTCAGGGAGCCAATTACTCTTTTAGGTTGTAACCTCTTACACAGACACAGCTGTTTGCAGAATGCACATTTCTCTACATCCTTAGTATTGCATCATTGCCTTTTTCTACACAGTGGGGCCAGTAAATGGCTCGGGGATTGCCTGTTTGTGAATCTCAGAGCCCAGCTTTGCACCTGCCATGTCTTTTGAAACAAAGACAAGCTGTGAGTGTTTGTTCTCAGATATTTTTGTGCTCTTCTGTGAAAGTGCAGACTGTGAACTGAGTTTACTCTTATTGGAAATATGCTATTAAGTTTAATAGTCTCTGTAGCTCACAAAATATACCAATTTCTCAAACCCTTAAATGTTGTGTGATTTTTTATTCCATGTTTCTATATTTTTATTTAAGGTAAATTTTGTCATTTTGCATGCATTTTGAAAAAACTCGAAGGAACTGCTCCTGTGTAGAGTATCCTTCTGACTGAAGCACTAATCTACCAAAAGATGCATTCAGCATAGATCAGGATGCCACTAGATGGAGCACAGGGGTAGCATTTTTATAGCTGGCCAAACTAGTTTCCTGGGTCAACACCTAGACGTTATGGAAACTGGGGAAAAATGTTTCATAATGATTCTGTAAATCAGTGTTACAGATCTGAAAAGGATAGACTTTCACCACTGTGTATATCATGGACAAAAACAAACTATTATTTTAAAAGTTAAAAAATATGACCAAAGCCCTTCGATATAAATTCTCATGTAAATATTTTTCCTCATTTCCTCATTTGATATGCTATGCTGTTTCTCCGAAGCAACCGTCATCTATTACCAGCTCCTTTGTTCTAGATAAATTCAGAAGAACTAATCTGAGTTGAATATAATACCCTTTTCTCTTTCCTTATTCTGTTTATGTGTGACCTTTGAGAATATTATAGGCTTGTTCCTTAAACTGTAATGCAAATTTGCTGACTTCAGTGGAACAACCAAGTAAGAGAGATCAAAATCAAATCCTCTGTTGGAAGAAGGTACTAAGTAAGCATTTGTATTACACTTATATGGTGCTATTTATACAAATATTGAAAAGTCAGGTCTTTTGCCTCTGAGAACACAATGTTCTAGAATCTCCCAGTATTGTGTATCCTGAATTTACTGGAACAGAATTTACTGCCCAGTGTGCTGGGCAGGTATAAATAGGTGTAAAGAAATGTAACTTCCATTCTCAAAGGAAGAAGAGTAAGCTACAATGACAGAAGCTCAGCTGCACTGGAGTTTTTAGACTAGGATTTGTAATCCTTTAAAGATCACATTTAATTAAATTTACCTGAAGATCTTGCATGAACTTAGGTCAAAATTTGTTACTACTATGAATTGTATCACTAAGGGCTGTGGAACTTCTCATGAAAATATTTAAGTTGTGATGGATTTTTAATTGATTGCTTATTTATGTATAAAAGAGCAAGTGACGTGAATTATGTGGATAGAACTTTGACTTAAAAATAAAAAAAGCGTAACACTAACTTTTATTCTTTTCCTTCCAAAACCTGTTGTTTCATGTTTTATTCCACCCACTTCAGTAAATTAATCTTAGTGTCTTATATTAGAGAATAATCAGTGAAGTGCAACAGGAATAGGTTTGGTGGAGAAAAGGTCAACTCTGTCAGACAAAACGTAATGCAGTACTGCGTACAAGCTAGTTGAGATACCAAACTCACCTCCATTTTACTTCATTTTGCATTTGATAGTTTTTCTTCTCCTTGAGCAAAACTGGGGCTTTGCCTTATTTAGGCCAAAATTCTAGAGGAGAAAGCCATGCTGAGGAAGAGGATTGAGGATTTGATTCAGCTTTTGTGTCTGGTGGGAACATTTTCTCAAAATGTAGGTGCTATTTCCTGTAATCAAGGGCTTTCCAGAGCCTGATAATCATTTCCCAGCTGTATCATTTTGGTGAATTATTTTTTAGCCTTGGGTTATTTCATGACTGGTTTTGCATATTAAGAATGGGAGAGGATCATATTCATCTTGATGATAGAAAACAGGGAATAGAACTCCCACAGCTCCCTCTCCCTTTTCCTCCACCTTGTGGAAAGTTTGGCTTTGTGCTAAAGCGTGAAAAGAGCCTTGACTGTAGTATGTCAGGCATATTTCAGCTCGATTTGTGTCAACCCTAATAAGTCAGCTGACAAGGTAATAAATTGGGTGTCTGTTCAAGACCTGGCACCTGTACAGGAAATAAAAGGGGATTTCGGTTGCAGGAGGTTTGCTTTGTTTTCCAAATGGACCTTTTCTCAAGGCTCCTCTACCTCCTCCCCCCTTCTCCTCTTTACTGAAATCATGTTATCGAAATGTTTATTTCAATTGTGACTGGAGCCAGTTTTTCATCTGGAAAGGCAAGCTCTATGAGTATCCTTGGAAATGGAAATCCTTGTGCTTTCCACTCTGAAACAAAGGCTTACAGAGAATTTAATTATTCATGTATCCTGCTGTGACATATAGGGTCTGAATAATTTCAAATTATTGAGAAACTGCCTTTGTTCAACGTTTTGAAACTTTACATTCACATAGTTTGAATCAGGCTAGGAGAACCGAATTTATTTAACCCAGGGAAACGGTATTAGTAATAACTCACTATTTTCAATGATAATATAACCTTGTGACCAGGGTGTCTTAACATGTTTCCCTCTGTGTCTGACCTCCAAGGATGCAAGTCTGTTATTGCCCTTGAGAACCGAGCTTTTGTAGGTCCAGCTGTAGAGCTGTGTTTTTAGCTCAGGGGCCCCAGGTCGGTTCCCAGTGTGACGCGAGGTGGTGACTGCAATAGCGGTGAGAGCTGATGCGGTTACCATGGGGTCTTCAGTTTTGATACATGGATCTTCCTCCATGTTCAGGAGAGAGACAACAGCTACTGTCTCTGACGCTTTTCCTTTTCGGGGACTGTCCTTGGCACCATGGAAGAGGTTTCCTAAAACTTCCAGGCTCTAAGGCTGATGTGTGAGTCGGAGGAAGCAAAACTTTGAAAAGAGGCAGCTGCCTTTTTTTCCAAGCGATTTTCCTCCACCTTTTTCCTCCTTCTGTATCCCATAGGGATCTACCATAAGTAGATCTTCACGTCCGCATGGGGAGTTCATCTCCCAGAATTTCCTTCTTGGACATTTTTAATTAGACGAAGTGATAATCTTACCCAGTGGAAGGAGAAGGGGGGAAATGGTTTATTAAAACAGATATTATTACCTTTGAGTAATGTATGAACTTTAGAAACAAGGAGATGAGAACCCTCTCTCAAAATCAAAACAGTTTCCTAGTGCATACTTGGCACATAAAAAGAAAATTTTCAGCAGAAATGTTCAAAATCCAATAATATAAGTCTATGCAATGTATACAATAAGGTTTTCTACATAGTCTGTCTGTTCTAGGATTTATTACTCCCTATGTAGAAGATTTGACTAGATGACAAAAGTCTTACCTATCTGCTTCTGTCATGTTCATGATTAAAAACTAACATTTAAATGAGGAAAAAGTTTTCTTATGTTCTCTTCAATATTTTCAAGAAGTGAAAATGAAAGTTATGGAAGAAAAAAAAGGAGCAATACAAACCTTTAAAACTCCAAATGAACTTTCAGAATCATGATTGAATGCAAGCTCTGGACTTTCCTATCTATCACACTGTAAATTTGAAAAAATACTTAGCTAAGCAACTCTTCTTTCTCAGCATTGCATAGTGATATGATGGATTACTCTAAATTAATTACTGTAATCAGCTAGTGTTACGTGCTGTAGACTTGTGATTCAAGCATGAAGGAAAGAATAAGCAAATTCTGACTTGTAC
Organism: Caloenas nicobarica; assembly: GCF_036013445.1. Taxonomy (NCBI): domain Eukaryota; kingdom Metazoa; phylum Chordata; class Aves; order Columbiformes; family Columbidae; genus Caloenas; species Caloenas nicobarica. Next base: position 31,455,922 of record NC_088246.1, on the reverse strand, counting down.
AGCAAATTACATATATAAAAAATGCGTTGCAGGGTTAGCTCAAGTTTTACACCTTAGCCTCAGCCTGTGGAAAAAAAAAAAAAGAAAAAGGACTCGAGGGTGAAATACTGAAAGCTGATCAAAAATTGAGGAAGTGTACCAGTTCACATATCTTTGGATGTACTGCAAAGGCATTATATGTTAATAAAAGCAAAAGAATAAAGTAAGAAAACAGTACCTAATAATAACTGATACTCTGTGTTGCAAGAGGTGTTTTAAATTTCCTGGTCATTGAAAAGATGTTAAAAAATGCCCGTTTCTTTGTGTTTGAATAATATCAGCTCCCTTCTGACCTGTTGTGAAAGGGGTTGAGAATTTATACTGAACTTTACAGATGCCTCATGAGGTGAATTGCAAAAATCTGGTCGGACACATATAATCTTCTTTAAAAATATTTATAGAACACAGCTCTTATGAAAATTAAACGTGTTCCAGGTGTGCATGGTCCAACTTCTGGGCATGGCTAAGTTGTTTTTGAAGTGGTAGATGCACCTGTCATTGCTAGTCAAGAGAAATTCTTCATCTGCCAGCTGCTGAAATGAAAGTTTGTGGCTTTTGTTGTGTTTTGGTTTTGTCCAAGAGAAAAATTGGGATGACTGTAGTAAAGGTAGGAATGACTTGCAGGTAAGATGTGGCAGCTGGCTGTGGAAAAGATACTTGTCCTCTTCTTCCCGAGCAGTAACTCCTTGTACAGCTTAGGCTTCTCAGGATAAAATGGTGGATGTGATACTGTGCTCCTCACAGTCTGGTATTGGGAGCTCAGGATTTTCAACTGACTTTATTTCTCAGTAATTAAGGAGCAGCACAGAAGCTCAAGATGTTTCCTTGTAGCCTTACTCAAAACACCATTATGGGAAAAGGTGCTAATGCCAGAAGTATAAAATGTCTCTACAAAAACATGGAGGTGACCGCAAAGTTCAGTCATAGCATGAGGGATGGTTTGCAAGCCGAAATAGACATGTTTGCTGAGGTTCCCTCATGTTTGGTGCAGCTACCCAAAAGGACAGGACATGGCCGGACTGTTTTCAGGGATGTTTCCCAGGTGTGACAAACAAGGCTTTAGAGGAGATGGAGTATATGTCCTATTTTAGTTTTGCAGATTCAAGTATTTTGGGGGCCATACTATAAACTATATCAAAAATAATGTAGTCGAAAAAAAAAAAGAGGAAAAAAAAAGCAGGGTTTGGGAAAACAGTACCATTGAGAAGTGGCACTGAGACAAGAATGAGCAGACATGGACAGAGCGATGCACGGATGCTCTTTTAGCAGATTTCAATGTAAGGTGAAGTTCTGGGTGAACTAAAGTGACAGAAAGATGTTGGTCTGTGACAGTCTTTCAGCTGCGGTTTTACAAGGCTGTGACACCAATGTGCAGTTTGTTACTACCTCTGTTAAATTAGTGCCTTGCAGGTATGCCATTTGCAATCTCCATTTGAAGCTCCCTGAATTTGAATCCCTCAGTCTTCCTCCAACCATGAATATGATGTATAGATTCCTAAAATCTTCCACAACTTTGCACAAAGGTGTCGTTCTACTGGTAATTCTTCCACCACCCCTCCAAAAAAGATACCAGCAGCAAAATGTCTGAGAACTAGATTGCTTTTTTCTGTGTTTAGAGATAGTTCTAATGATAACCTTATTTCTGACTCTTAGGCCTTAAATATTTAAGCTATTGATATATTAAAAAAAGGATATGTGCAGCTTTCCTACAGGTAGTATCTTTCCCCTACATTTTTCTGCTTGCTGTTTTTCAGAGGCTGCACCAGTTCAGTTCACAACAGTCTCACAAATATTTTCAGCAGCACAGCAGAAGAGGGTAACAGGAGGGAGTGTGAGGAAGCTGCTGCAAATCATCCTGCGGATTGCTCTCTTCTACAAAAATGCCAGTTTAAATATACGTCAATCTGCAGCTGAGGTGCCATTTCACGGCTACCTCAGCCTGTTGTCCCCTGGGCCACCCCAGTGCCCATGGCCTCTCATGTCTCTCGCACTGGGGTTAACACTTCCTCATCTGTCCAAAAACTCGCCCAGCAAAACTAAAGCAATTTGTTTGGAGACAGCTCAGCCTCCGAATCAGTGAAATGAGATGGGAGGTACTGGGGCACTGAGGGGAGGGTGTGACTGTGGCAACCCAAATTTGCATTAACCTAAACAGCTGTGCAGAGTTACTGCTGGATCTGGTCTGTTCATCCCACAGCTACTTTCTTTCTCCTTCTCCTGGTCTCAGTACTGACCTGTGTTAGGTCAGGGGTAGCTGCTCACTCCCTGTAGTCCAAGAACTCGGTAGCAATAAAATCTGCTGTCTGCTGGCTTTCCTGCCTTTGCAAAATCATTATTTTTTTTCTCCCCCTTTCTGGCAATCCTGCCATTTCTCTCGACCAATTGCCCTTTCCCTTCTGTTCAAAGGTGTGGGGCTTTGTCTCCTCCTGCTGTATTTATCCTCTTTTAAAGTGAAGTGACATGCTGAGCAGATTGAAATCTCACTGCTCCCTAAAGTCCTGTCACCTTCCACACCCTTCCTTACAATGGAAATAGTCAAGGTATTTTAATGTCATACATTAGTGTCTGAGCATAATTTGTGCTATACTTCAGAGTTAGGGAGGACAGGTTTCTTCCAGACTCAGAACAGGACCACACAGCACGGGCAGAGCCCAGGAACGCTGCAGCCTTCGAATGTGCCTGATGCCACAACACGGGTGGTGGGTGGGTGAGGGCTGGTTTTAAAAACCTCATTCACCTCGAGCAAAAGGTCCACCGAAGTCAATAGTAGTGTTACGTGACAAAGGCTGCAGAACTTGGAGACTGGTTTTATGTGTTACAAAAAGGGTCACATCTTATAAATGGTAAATATTAATATATAGTAAAAAGGGTTTTAAATTAAAGTTCACAAAATTATCAATAAATCTTTTTTGATCTCTATTTCAGTGTTTTATTCAGAAGTGTTGACTTAATTAGTTATATCTACATATGGAATAACTACAGACTCTTTGAACTGCCCTGGGACTCGCCATGGACGTGGTATTTGACACTCCTGGGAGTGGACTTTGCATACTACTGCTTTCATCGCATAAGCCATGGTAAGAGTTAGTGAGTTTTTAATGTATTAAAATAAAAAATATATTAATTATTTATTAATAAAATTAGATTTCTATACATAATAAACTCTAACCATATATAGCCGCTCTTCTTTCCAAGAATTAGGAAAGATTCACTTTACTTTGAGCATGGAAAACAGCTTATACATCATACTATCTACAATAAATGCGATTTTGTGAAAAGAGAGAGTATCATTTTGATAGCAGTACCACAGTAAAAGTGGAGTATCGCAGGAAAATATTAGGAAGTGCATAAAAATTTAGGGTTAGCGTCCCTGTATGCCTGTATGAAAAACACAGCATAGTACAGATAACTGTTTCAGAAGAACCTCATGGATGTATAGAATGGAGGGCAGTAAAAAACAAGGTGGACAAAATAATGACAGAACAGCTGGCTAACTACATCTATTTCTGTGTGGGTTTAGAATTTTTTTTAAACATTCAGTCATTGTTTAACTGGTAAATGAATAAAAATGTTCTATACTTTATATGTATATGCATATAGATATACATATATAAATAAGATACTTAAGAAATCCTGTCTGCAATTAACACTTGACTATGTAGATGTGAGCCTTGTCTTGTTTTTTTTTCTCAGAAGTAGCTTTTAACTCTACTTGCTGTTACACATGAGAGAGAAAAAGCAGAGTTTAGAAAGGTTTTAACTTTTATGTATATTAACAACAGAGCCCATGTAAATCATGCCAGTCATTTCTGTACATATCTGTTGTGACGATGTAGTAATATTGATCTCCATGTATCTGATTTGTTACATATTTCTGTTCTATAGTGACAACATATTTTTGCTCTAGCCTGTTATATCCTATCTGAAAATGCAATAACCCTTTCTATCAGTCCTAATTTTCGGCCTGATCTAAACTCCATAGCAATGAAATAAGAATCTTCTTGTTTGAGAGACTTTGGCCTGGGCTTCTCAGGGCAGAGCGCTCACGGTTCGCAGAAGCTGTGGGATCCAGTAACGATAGTTTATGTAATGCGCTTTCGGAAAGCGAAAATGTGTTGATGCCAATAGGTTAGCGGAATATATGGAAGTAGGTAAGCAAGGAGCCTGAGCTGCTGCGGGGAGTGGGAGGGAGGAAGGGTCCCTCCCAGGTGGGGATGGAGGGCGGGTGGGGGCGAGAACAATGCAGGGTGGGTGCAGGGGGACAACAATGGTGTGGGGGGCCAGGGCTGGCGGGGGGACGGGGTGGGAGGCGAGGAAGCGGGGGGAGCTGGAACAATGCGGCGAGGGGACATCGCAGCCGGGAGCTGGGAGCCCTGCGTGGGTGTACGCGGGACTGGGAATACGCTTCGCAAACAATGACATTAACAGTGCTGGCAGGTCTACAGCCTCAGGCTGAGAACTGGACCAGGGCGAGAGGCTATTCTTGCGTTTAAAATAAAAATAATCGCCTTCAAGTGTTAGAAAATCACTAGCCTGGCAGTGTTTTCACGGGAGCCAGTGGTAAAATTCCCACTGGCAGAGAAGGGAGCAGGGTCAGCTCTGTGCTCTCTAAAGCGATTGCACGTATTTCTGTTCCTGCAGCAACTTTGCGTTTACCCTCGTCTGTTTTTCTCTATTTTCAGAGGAACACTGGGATTGCACACTTTGAAATTAATCACTCTAGTAGTTTTAGAATTAAAATTCAAACCAATTCTGTCTATATGTAATGGATTTGAGGAAACTGCATAATAAAATGCTGCTCTTGTCTCAGGAAGGTCAGCGCTAAGCAGTTCTATAAATGTTAATTTACTCTTCTTCAGGTTACAGAAACATTATTTGCAGTTAGGTCTGTGCTGCTTAGCAGGGAACTGATGCAGTGTTAGAGAAAATCACTCTAGATGGTGATTTTTAACTCAACCAACACTCTTTTCTTCAGGCAAGCAATGATTAAATCTGTAGCGCAGCAACGCAGCTGTGACAGTGGACTTCTTCGGAAGTTGCTAAGGAAATGTAAGTGTAGGAGATCCTTTTGAAAAGTAAAATATAAACTCCTGAAAAACACCTTTGCACTTTGGGAAGTCAGGGCACTGAAACAGTCTCTGGTACAAGTGGACAAAACTCACCCTTGCACTTGAAAGTGACAGGGCTGGTGATTCAGGCTTGGATCCTAGAGTGAAGTTGAAAATTAATAGCACATGTATATCCCAGGAAATTCAAGCTGTGTGGGCTTATGTGTGGGGATGTAAATAATAGCACTAATTGTTTCAAACTGGAAAACTAAAATTCAGATACATTTTGCGGTTGTTTCTTAATACTTCATATAATTTTGATACAAAGAATCATCATCATCATATGGCTTTTCCTGCCTTCAAGCAATAATTTGATAACTCAGACTACTGGCTTTTTACAACCTTATTTCATGTTATCTGTGAGATAATTGGATTCTCCATTCTGCTGTTCGAAGAAATAGCCTGCATCACTGGAGATTTTTGAGTTTCTTCTGTAGCAGAAACTCTACTATACAATATCAAGTTTTTACCGAGCACTTTGGAAGCTATTTTTTCCTCTTCACTATACGTGTGTAATAGCTATTATCATAAACTTGAGTTAGACAGCAACAAGAGGAAGTATTTTTAGGTGTGATCTCATTTTGCAAAGGATAGAGTTATTCTAAGTATGTGCTTGTATTTTCCATTGTTTGCAGTAGCCACTAAAAAGTTAGAAAATAAAGTGTTTCGCCACTTATTCCAGCATTCTTCTGGGCCTGATCCAAAAGCCATGGCAGTCAATGGAAGTACTTTGTTAACCACTGCTTTTTCTCCTGGCGTTTTAATGAATTTGTAAATCAATGTAACTTTTACCTTTGTTTCAGTACTCTACTACTAAGGAAAGTAAGCTGTAAAATCACAAGTCTTATTTTAATTTTTTTCAGGGAAGGATATGTGTGGGTTTGGGGGATTTTTAACAGATATTTTAATCTAGCGTATATGGATTACTCCGCAAGTTTCCTCTCCAGGTGCAGAGTCCTCGCAGGGTTACTCCCACTAGAAGGGGGGATTCGGGGGTCCCAGAGCAGCATAAGCCGCGGTGCAGCACACCCCTCCCCGCGCCCCGGCCTCGCTGAGCCTCCTGCTGCAGACGTATGACAACGGCAGTAAGGAATTTGGAGGCTCTGTAAACTAATTTCTTCAGCAGCCACACCTTTTAATCAGGGGAGGAAATCTGGAGACTTCCAGATCCCTGCAAAAACAAGAGGGAAGGGCTCGTGCAGAGCCCAGGTCCCATCTGTGGGGTAGTGGGGGGTTTCATGGCCAACTTGGGCGTGGGGGGCTCTGCCGAGCCCCAGGACACCCCTGGGCTGAGCAGCGCCCTAGGCAGTGGCTGCGGACTCAACCCCACACACCAACGGGGGACAGTGAAACTCCTGTCCTCTGAGGAAGGGAGTAGTTGTTAATCTGTGCTTCCCAGGGGCTTGTGTCCTGCAGAGCAGTGTGGTTTTGTGTCAACCGGGGGACCCTCCTCTCCTCTTCCATGCCCTGGAAGAAGCTGTCCAAGTCTGACAGCCGGCCAGCAGGTTTAGAGAGCCTGTCTCTTTTTAACGGCAGCTTCCAACACCTCTTCTTTTGTTCTCCTTTACTGCTGGGGAATTTCCATTGCTTCAGTGTCCCTCACCTCAGACAACCTGGGAGAAGCGAGTTTCCTTCGGCGGGGCCAGCCTCCGCGCAGCTGCATTGTTCTGCCGGGGCTGCCGCAGCCCGTGCCGGCCGCTCGCCCCCATTGTCCGCTGGCCGCTTCCAGCTGCCCTGCGGGATACGTGACACGGTCCCTGTCAGCGATGGGCCGAGCCAATATGAGCTGATGGTTTGAGTTATGTGCAGAGGTCGTAAAATAGACCTCGACTGATAAGTATATCCTCAGCAGATTCCCCAGCTGCTACATAAAATTTTAAGTTAGTGGTGTGTCTCTTAATAATTCTGAGTTTATTTATGGATGAGGAATAAGCCTTCTACTATACCAGGTGTATTCCGGAGCAATAGCATCTGAGCTTCTCAGATTCTCCCACCCCACAGGACTGACCTTTTGGCCAAGGCCAGCTTCTGAAGGGCCATAGGACAAAGGAGAAACCCTGAAAACTCACTTCAGCTTTGTCCCTCAAAAGGCCATGCCTAAGATCGGTGGCAAAATGTCTCAACTGAGGATTTTGAGGAGCCTTTCTTCCTAAGATTTTCAATAATTGGAAGCTTTGTGAACTTTTTATCTCCTGTTTTGTAGAATTTTTTTAAAAATGGGGGTTTCTCTTAGCCATGACTTACATTGCTTCTGTCTCTTCTCCAAGTAAGTATCTTTTGTTACTGTTTCATAGAACAATTTCTTCAGCAGCAGAGCTGACTTCAGGTGTTTCTGGATGCTCTTTACTACATGATGCTGCAGTTTACCACCCACTCAGTTCTGATAAAAACCTCCTGCATGGAGACTATGTGGATAAGGTCACTGAAATAGTCCATATTAAAAAAACAGGGTTGTGTTGGGTGTCTTTCTTAAACAATCCAACTCAGTTCAGTACTCATGAGGCCAGTTTAGCCAGTGGTCAAGGACATAAGCAACATAAGCCAGATTTGCTAGCACAGAATCTGTGGGATAACTGGAGACTTCAGGGGGAGCAGAAAGGATTTTCTGGGTCAGGAGAACACAGGCAGGTAACTCATTCTCATTTGAGGAACCAGAGTGGATAAATTGGGGCAGGTAGTGTCTCAAGACTCATGACATTAAAATGACTGGAATGGGCAACAGTAAAACGTAGTCCTATTCTTTCTGCTAATTACGTACGGAGTCTGCAATAATAATCCTAATATGTTATCACCTTGGACACCACTGCAATGCTATGTTCACTGTTTAACGAGAAGATGAGTTTGACCTTGCAAGCTTGTTAAAGGAAAAGACAGCAGGGCTCCAAGTCTCTTCAGCATCTACATTTACCACTAGTTTTTGGAGGGTGTATTGGAATCATATGATCGTGCTATCTTTATTTATATGAGCCATTCCTGCCTTTGAAGTGGTTCTTTCATCTGCATTTTATAATGTACTTGTCTGAAGTCAGTATATTAGAATGGACTTATTAAGTAGCTTTTATATTAAGAATTGATAGTATATTGAGATGATTTTGGATTTAAAGGATTTCAGATTTATGCGAAATTCATTATAATAAAATGATACCTGACTTTTGTTATTGGGAACATAGTCGGAGACACAAGGTTTTATTTCAGGAAAATCTGTATTCCCCTAGGGATGCAGTAAATGACAATGCTCTTTTACATGCTAAAGGCTCTATTTGGGGGGCAGGAGGGGAGAGTTGGGTGGTGGTGTTTTTTCAGGCTTGTCCTTGCATGTGGGAAAATGGCACTGTTTACCTGACTAGAAATTTAGTACCATATTGATTATCCAGTATGAAACAAATTTAATTCCACCCAAGTGAAAGATAGAGAACTTTGGGAACTGTCAAGTACTAAAGGAAGCTCTGCTCTTTTTCTTGTCACAGCTTGTGTTGATTGCAAAGGGAATTGATACCCAGTGATTAAGAGAAAAATATTCTCTTCTTGTGAATTTTAGAGAAAACATTTTTTGCCATTCTGTCAGTTGTTTTTTATTATTTTTTAAACAGACTTGGGAGAGCAGGATATTAAAATGCTGACTCTGCTTGCCTCACAAAAATAGCAAAAGCAATAGCTAGTTGTTGTATTTTCTGTTCTATCTTCTGATTGATTCTAGCCTAATACCTGCAGACAGCATAACATGAATTGAAAATAAATAGAGAATTCATGTGATTATGATTCATTCCCTGCTTTCCAACTCCACTGTAAATAAACTACATAATGTTTTATTTCTATACACTTGTTTTTATAGCTGTATCTTTTACTTTTCAGAAGTAAGAGGTGCTCCTTTACAATGCGTCAGTTAATTTTCTGAGTGGACACTGAATAGACCACAGTCAATATTAGCAAACCAAAATGTTGCTGTTCCTTCTGATATTTAAATATAAATTTTGGTTCAAAAAGTTCACCTGAAAACTACCTCAGCTGCAATGAGGCTTCCCGACATGGAGTGGTCTAGGGTTCCATAAATTTATAGGAGCCTGCTTGTATTGTTTTCAAGTTGTTATTGTTCATAATAAGTTCCTGTTGTTTGAAAGACCAGTTTCTTGTATACTGGCAAGAATAATGTCCTGATATGAAGTGAGGTTGACTCATTTAGTCTGTTAAATTTATTGTGGCACACGCAGATGTCACAAACCTCTTTCTGTTTTATTTTAGAAGCTGTGAGACAATAAGTGACTTTTTCAAAAATCTCAATAACCTGAGGAGTTTAGAAGATGGGAATGTGAGGAAATTGACTAGAGAGTTTTTATTTCGTTTTAATTTCTGAGTATCCAAAAGACATTTACGGGTAAATAGATTTTCTATATATGTGATATGCCAGAGATTAGTAAGAATGACGGTAAGAACAAGTCCACCAACAGGCTGGATATCAGGCAAAGTGATCAGCTGTGGATTTTTGGCTCATTAGAACTGCTATAGGATGCACTCCAGAGTGGGAATATGATGTAGTGGAGGATAGGACATGGCTGATTGCTATAGGCAAGGAACTAAAGTCTCTGGTCTGTGTTCAACTAATCCAAGAAGACATAAGTGACTTATCTTTGGATGATGGAAAGGTATCAGGAGAAAAGTCATTATACACTTGCCACGGTTCTTGTAGGTTTTCTATAAGTATCTGGTAATTGGTTTTCTTTGCCACATGATACTGGGAGAGATGGGCCTCTGTGCTTATTATGAATTAGGCCTTGATATGAGTATAAAAGCTATCCTTTTCATTTTTATGATGCCAGAGACAATGCATCTTTTAAATGTCATGAAATATGTATTCATGAAAGCGTGAGCTGACACTATTATGACACAATTTTTATACCAAACATTCAGGTGGTAATTCTACCTCCAGTCATCACTGTTTATCTTTTATCAGGCTCCCACCATGAAGAGATCTGGCAAGCTCCCCAGTACAAAATGAAAAAGAAACCATATTACTCCATTTTCCTTGTTAGTCATCTCTTCATATGGTTGGGAAAGGGGCCAGCACAAGGTTAATACTCCTCTTAAATGTCGCTCAAATTCTGCTTTGAGGATTTACATAATATATTGGCCTTCTTGAGGCTCTATATAAAGACATGCATTAACTAGGGGTACCTATGGGTGTCTGGAGGGTAAAATCTCATCTTTTTTCTACCTGCAGCGCCTGTGTTGTCCCAGAGTGCACAGACTGGGGAAAAAGCTCCGGATCTGCTTGCACAAAAGCAAGTTTGTACATGCTTTTACAATAAAACACTAGAAAACATAAATAAATATTCAAAGCCATGGGGAAAATCTCTGTTCTTTTTCATCTGAATTTTTCTTTAAGGTGGTAAAACCTAAACTTTCTGAAGCTTGAAATGAATTCCAAAAGTCATTTGGGAAACGACTCTCTTCTGAGATCCCCAGGAAATGTGCACAGCATGTGGATTAAATGAGAGGTTGTAATGAAGAAACCAGTACGTTGCACATGTGGCTGTTGCGATTACTCCTGATTATGAAGTTAACCTGATAGAAGTGCCACTGTGCATGAACAACTGCAAACAGTTTCTTATGGGATTAAGTGGGAGAAGAAAGTTTGCTGTAAATTTGCGGGGGTTGACCATTCGAAAAGACAGTGGTCTTCATACAATTCTGTCCTTGGCTAGTGCTGCCCTCTAGTCTGTGCGTGTGCATTTTAAGGAGGGGAAAAAAAAAATATCCTTTTTCAGTCTGAGTGGAGACATGAGTATGAAAGCATCTAACTCACTGTGCATGGAAACGGTTCATTTGACATACTTTTCCAAGTGTGCTGCTGAAAACCAATGAAATGGCGCATAACACTTCTACTGCTTAAGGTATTATAGAACATACAGTAAAATGTGAATTATCCAAGTTTTTTAGTGAACCTTTTGCAGTCAGTGAGTATGGGAGAGGAGAAACTAGTTCTTCTTCAACAGTTTGAAGATTTTATTCTATGGGGTTTTATCTGAAAAAAGGTTTGACATAGTTCTGTTATATACAGTATTTGACCTCCTAAATGTTGTAGAACCACCTTTAATCAGGTGAATTCCTACATTGAGGTGAGAGACGGTATGTTTGGAAGTTCAACTACTTGTTCAAGGAAGGCAGTCCAGCTACATCTGTCTTCCTTTTTTGTTTCTGTCTTGAACTTTGAATATGTATCTTATGCTAGAAACATATATTTAGAGTAAGTGAAAACCACCAAAGAATATATAATCTTGATCTAATTTTAAGCCCTGTTACTTACTTCAGCTAAAGGCTTCTTACTAAATTAGAGAGAAATGGAAAAACGCTCACTAATATCTATTTCCTGAATAAGTAGCACACAAATCACTTGATCCAGGCTCATTTTAAACACACCTCTTTCCTAAACCAATTGAAATTACTTTGGAGATGCTAGCTGTCTGCTTCTGATACGGCAGCTTTGCACACTGTCTTGCTTTTTTCTGGACTGGAGGGATGTACGAAGAGGGGCAAAGTTCATTTTTATGTGCCCTCTGTATCTTGCCAATCTGCTGAAATCAGCAATGAAAGGTGCTAAATGTAACAACAGTTTTTAATTTGTGATATGAAAATGTGATCGTAAGGAATTAGATTTAGAGTAAAAGCACACATCATATAATTCGTCAAACAGCAGCAGTGGTAATATTTTTTGTCACTAAGTTTTAAAGTAGAAGCAGAGGCCTAGAGAAATAAAAGGCATTGTTAAAACAGATGGCCCATTGAGATGCTTGTGCTTTTTCTGTTACAAAAAGAAGTTGTTTTTCTCCTGCTGTGCTAATAAAAATTGCCTGGTCATTATTGCTCTGTTTGTCAGTCTCTATAGTTTTAGCATGGAGAAAGAAATGCGCAGAAAGCGCTCTCTGCTCTGAAGCAGCTTAGCTAACGGGCACTATGAAGACCTATAGTACTTTGCAATCTCAGATAGGTATTTTGAAATTTCTTTTCAAACTGTGCAGAATTTAGCTTTGGAGCACCTTCACAGTCTACCTGCAGGGAAAGGTAAGGTGGCTTCTGGGGTCCGTATGCGGTGCTGTGACCAGGGAATGCAAAGCAAGGATATGGACCCTGCTGTCCTCCCGGGGAGATGGGCCACTCTGAAGGGCTTGGGCTCATACTTCTGTTCCTCAGCGGGACATTGCTAAAAACTCTCATTTCTGTATTAGGACCCAGGATGTATCAGAAATATCATTGTTATTTCCATTTCTTCCAAGGAGGCAAGCTCTTTATGCAAATTTTTCCGTAATTTAAATACAGCTTTCCAGTGTGTTCCCATCAATACATGTGTATTTTATATGCGCATACATAAAGAGAGAAGGGTTTTTTAAAATTATATTTGGTATCAGCTTATGTGACTGTCTGAGTATTTCCAAGTGCGTACAATTGATCATTTCGGAATTAGCTAAAATTTAAAAAAGAAATACAACAGAAAATATTATCCATTGCTAATTGCACCCTCAGGTTTTACTGACTGCTGTGAACTCCTTACAATGGATAGGTGCATGAATATTTGAAAATTTGAAAAGGTTGTTGTTTATTTTGCTATGAGTAAGAAATTTAAAATGACTTTTTAAAGCAGACTAAAAGTGCATTCCACCCCAACCCCCAAATGGCAAGCTGTTCCTTTCAGGATATTACTCAGATTTCTAGAAGCTGGATGTCTGTAGTAGTTTTCCTTACTCGCTAAAAATCTAGTGAGGCCATTACCATTTAAAATAGTTTATTATACATTTCAAGATAGGCAATTAACATCTAAAATGCGTTTGGAGCGGACGAAACATTATTGTATCTGGACAATGTTCTTTGCATGTATGTTTCCTTCAATGCATCTTTATTGCCTTAATTAAAGTATTTAAACTGCCAAAAATGCTTTTTGAGTGCAGGAATGGCAATCTTTTCCACATCACGCTCTATCTAAATTGGTAGCATGCTAGTGGAAGATGTAACTTAATAAAAATGACTGACCAGGGGTTTTTTTGCCTTCTCTGTTTAATAGTTAAAATTACCAGTAAATCTTTTTTTTAATTTTCCGTTACTTCTCCCTGTCAAGATATTTAAATAATCTACAGTACTTCTCAATGAGATTTTCTCAAGAATCAGTAATTATAAAATCTGAATAAATTCATGAAGGTTAAATATTTTGCAAATAAAATTACCGTTTTGATCATAAAAATTAAGATATACTCTAGTTAGAACATAAACATCCTGTCGCAAGAAAATACATACAGTGTTCTCATGTACAAATCTCTGTGAAACACAGATACCCTAAATAAGAATCACTCCTCTATTATTATGATATTCATAGTTGGATTCTGCAAAGCACTTGGGTTTGACACTGGATCTTTGCCTCTGGGCTACTTATTTTGATGGCTAAATGGAAACTGAAAATTTATTTCTGTTGCTGGTAAACAAAAATTGTGAATATTCAAATAATATTGGTGTGTATTGGTATGTATGCATGGGGAAGTGAAAGGTTTTGTAGGGTCCAGGAGAAGGGCTCTTGATTCTACCTACTTTCCAGAAACCGTGACAAACTTTTCTTCTGAAAAAAACCCCATGATCATGCTCAGCATCTCTGATGAGGACAAGTAAGTGACAGTCATTAGGCAGACTATCAGTAAAACGGAGGGGGCATTGCTTCAGAAAATGTAGAGCAACCCAAGCACGGGAACTTGTAAAACATGGGTGAGATATTCAATTTTTAACTTTAACTTTAATAAAATTAGGAGAATTCTTTTCTATTTAATGAACATACATCACAAATATCATTGTTGTTCTAAAAATACCTTGCCATATCGTAGTTTTATGTTCAGCAGTGGAAAAGCTATTGCTAAGTATAAAAAGGGAAGTTCAGACCCACAGATTGTAATAACAGTGTGGCATGGGACATGTTTTCACAAGGAGTCATTTCAGAAATCAATTATATAATTTTCATGCTTTCCATCAACGGGAAACCAGCCTATTAAATTGAGACAAAAACAAGTATGAGTTGTTTTTTTTTTATTTCACAGCACAGTGATGTAAGGAAAGTATATCCTTTATATAAGCACCACGTACTTGACATGCTTTTATGTTTTCATTTATTTTCTTTTAAATTATAGTCAGTATTAACACATGTGGATGCTGAGATCCTAAAAAGTTTATAGTCATAAAAATGAAATTTTACCTTTTTTTCAGTAAGGTAACCTATAGTGCGTTATAGAAATAAAAACAAAAAGAGTTTTTCACCCCAAACTGTCTTTTAATTTAATATACTTTTGACTGGAAGTTACCCTCTGTTTCAAAGAAGAAATAACATAAAGAAGAAAAAAAGCCAAGAAACTGCTCCTGAGTAGTTTGTTGCCTCGAAGTGATGTGAGGCAGAAAGAAGCAAACCTGTCAAAGGCAACTCTCAAGTCTTTCCTACTGTGTGTCTTTGCTCTTCCTCTGATCTCTCTTGTCCACTCATTCTAACATGATAATTTTTTTAATTATAAATGTTGTTTTGGTACTTAAAAATGTATTTTTATTTGTTGATTTGAGGTTGAAAAATAAATCTAAAAGTATTACGGAGAAATGTAGAGTTAAGTATGTAAGCTTGTTATATCATTAGCAGCTTCCCTTGTACCATATGGTTAGAATGAATCTGAGTCACGAATGCTTTGCAGCATTCCTAGGGGACAAATGGCAGTGTGCAAAGTGCCCACAGTGCACATATGAAATGAATTCATACTAAATGATAAAATTTTAAGAAGTCATAACAATTCATTTTTGCTCTTTTGTCTTTAAATATGGGTATGATTTTTAAGGTAACCTCTCTTCGAAGAGCACTTCACTAAGCAGAGTTAAGTTGGAAAGCGTGAAGCTGGTTCAAAGAAATAACAAAGGAGAAGTGAACACAACCTCAGTTTAACAGCAGACTTAAAAAAAACCTCATTGCATATTTTGAATTCTTTATTTCTTGTCCAAAACAGTTTGCTAAACAATTTCAGATTGGATACCAGGATGGTGATTTGGAAAATTTGAAGTCAGCAGTAGCTTTAAATTACTGAATAGTAAGAAAAACTAAACTCAGAATTAGGTAGATTAAGAAATGATTTACATTTTCCTTTTTAAAATATGTATCTTTGGTAATAACATTTGAATCTCAGAGTGTGGTTGGTTTTTTTGTTGTTGTTTTGGTTTGGTTTTTTGTTTGTCTGTTTTTTGGGGGTTTGTTTGTTGGTTGTTTGTTTGGTTTTGGGGTTTTTTTACCAATTAACCTGCAAAATGTTTTCAAAAGGATATGAGTTTCGATATGCTCTTCTGTAAAATATGGGAAGGATGGCACAGGCAGATGAAGAGAGTTCCCTAGAACAGTGGCAGAGCAATGGACAAACTCAGGGGTGAGCTCCGCAGGCTGATGCTTTCAGTCCAAAGGCAGTACTTCCACTGCAACAATTCTGCAAGTGAAGTTCTTTTTTTGTTTGTGTTTGGTTTTTTTGTGGTTTTTTTTTTTTAGGCTCATTTTATTTTTTAAGTTAATTGATACAATTACTGTTTCATGACTATCCCAAATCTGCAGTTTAATTGGCCTAAGTTTTGCTATATAGTTTATTCACAAATCAATCTGTATTCTTACTTGTGATTTGAGTGGTTTTTTCTGGATGTATGTAGCACTTAAAAAAAAAAGGCCATTTAAAGATGTAGAATATTTTGCATGCATTGCAAATATGACCTTGTAATAAATACAATTGCATATGTATGCTCCCTGTGGCTACAGAAGTACATATTCACGGAATAATAACCACAGTCAAAGGAATCCAGACTGCTTATTTTTGTACTTACTGATATCCCAGGGAAAAAAGGTAAAAAGCAGTTTATAAAACCTGGACAAAAGAAGGATGTAACTTTTTTTTGTACTCCCTTGGGCTGAATCTCAGCTGAAATAACTGACAGTTTTTGGACTTAGTGAAGGAAATGATGAGTGAAGATAAATATCCAGATGTTTGCTGGCCAGATGTGCAAGGTTACATCGTGGAAGGCATGAATGCTCTACCTGTGTCTTCTGAGAAGGAAGTTGTAAATAGTAAACATGCTGAATTTTTGTTTCTACAGTTTGGGGGAAAAAAAGAGGGGGCTTCGAGGTAAAAGTCTTTGTTTTGCCTTCAATCTAGTGTGTTAAGAACAAATGCAGGTAGCACATGCAAATTTGCACAGCATACAAGTGGGGTTTTTTTTAATGGCCATTATGTCTGCGTGGCTAACTTAACACTCTTTGTGCATTGTTTTCAGTTTAGGGGAGATGCAGCTTATGGAACTGTCTCTTAACTTTCCAGCAGTAGGAAATAGGTGTGTCGAGTCTTTGAAAGTTTCCGATTTTCTGTTCCCATGTTTCAAGCAGCTTATTTACAACAACAAAAATTTTAAACCTTGACTTTTTCCCCTCTTTCCCCCGCCTACGCCAAGTCTCTCCCTTTCCCACCTAACATACAGATCTGCTTCTTTTCAAATAAATTGTTGGAAGCGGCTGCCTGCTCATACAGCAGCACAGCTCATCTCAGCTTGTGCTTGCTCTCAAACTTGGGAAGAGGAAAGAAAAGTCTTGTTAAAGTCAAGTAAATAACTTAGCTGCTAGGCAGTAGGAAAAATATTGGATTTGATTGTGTATTATTCCCATATGAGTGAGATATATTTAAAATTGAAAAGGAAACCAGCTCCCTTAAAACTTAAAGGGACAGATTTTTAAAAATTGGCAGCCAATTTTTGCCTATAATTGTGCTTAATGTGGAAGGGATTTTCCTCTGCTGATGAGGGATAAGAGGGTCTTGCCACCAGTCTCACAGTGAGGCAGAGGAGGCCCCTTCCAGCATGTAGATGTTGTTACTGGCCGGATCGTTCTCTCCCTCCTCAGGCTAAAGGTCTCCCATGGCCCTCAGAGCCCTGGAGAGGCGGCTGAGGGCTGGAGCCTGCCCTAGTGCATGGGAGGTGGTGAACTGATTTATGTGAACTCCCCACTCCTTTAGGAGCTCCAAACAAGCATGGCAAGGATGAAACCTTTTTTTTCTTCCCCCCACCCCCCCTAAATTTAAAAAGAAAAAAAAAAAAAAAAAGAAAGTATTATCCTTCTCCTGGGCAGGCAGTGTTGCAGCATTTTCCAGAATTGAAAACTCCCTTGAATGGTGTGGCCTGTAATTTTAAATGGAAACAGCCTTGAAGGGTTTTTTGTTTACTGTGCTTATGTTGACTTGTTGTTGTGTTCCCATTCTGCTAGTGTGTAAACACTGGAAAACATAATAACCATATAATTACAGAAGTCCAGTCCCTTCCTCCCTAGAAAATGTAAAGAGCTTCCAGAAATCCTTGTCTCAAAGACAAAGGCTGTCCAACGTGAAATTTCTTTAATGACTTACTCATTTCTTTCCATTTGTGTATGAGAACAAATAGACTCTGGAGCATGACCTGAAAATCGGCCATGCAAGCATGTAGAAATAGCTTGTTTCAATTTCAGCATAATCTTCCTAACATTGCTTGGCAGCATCATGCACTCAGGACAAGGGAAGACATTGAAAGGTGCAAAGAAAGTGTGGAGGTATCAGATGCAGTACTTGCTGTCATGAGGCTTTGCATGTAGACGGGGAAGGGGAACGGTTAAGAAGATAGAACAAGGAAGAGGGATGGAGAGTGACTACAGAGAAGAAGTGATTACAGAAGTGGTATAAACCTGCTCCTGGGAGTTCATTCCTGATCCTGGGGCAGGTGCTGCTCCCCATGAGGAGAGAATAAATTGCCAGGCCCTGGGAAAAATCCCTCCAGATGGTGCTTGGAACCTGCCCTGGTCCACCACTGGTTGTGGTGGGCCCTGCAAACCTGGGCGAGCAGGGCATCTGGACCTGCCAACCACCTGCTCTTCCCACTCGTGGCTGCAGTTCTCTCGTGCAGGTGGAGGGAGGGGAGACTGGGCTGACAAAACACCTAGTTCAGACTTGCTAGTCAAACTTGTTTTTCAAGCATATCGTGGTGGTTTATCTGCGTACATTGCCAGCGTTGCCAGGTCTTGCAGTATTGTTGCCCGTCTCAATAACTTTTTGCTTGTAGTATTGATTTTGAAATAATTATTAGATTATTTTTTCTTTGGCTTTGATATCTGTGCCTATAGGTCCCCCCCGCCACCCCGCATCTTAGAGGAGTGAAATAGTTTTTGTAATAGTGGAAGGAGTCTAGATTACAGCAATTGAAGCACTTAGAGAAACTCCAGCTACCACAACAATAACTGTATAGAAGGATAAGGCTGAGACAGGCAAAGCTGGGCACATTCAGATAGGAAAGTGCTCTGCATGCGCCTGTACGAAGGGGATGTGGAAGCTCCGCTGGATGCGGGGGAGTGTGTGGGGAGGGCAGAGGAATGTGACAGAGAGCAGTAGGCACTGGGGAGGTGTGGAGGAATGTATGTGGAGTCAGGACGAGTTTAGGAGGCGTGGTCTGAAGCTAAGGGAGGAAATCTATGATGGATAGGTTTATGACTACTGCATGACGAAGTTGAGGGATAAAACCCTGTCCCACAGAAGCCTGCAGAAGCTTTGCCATTAACTGCAAAGTGAGAATTTGCACCTAAAGTGAAGGAAAGTCCTCTTTTTATATTGGGCACTAAGAAACCCTGTGGTTTTGTATACAACTAAAATGAAATTTTGCCACAAAGCTAGGGCAGCCCTCTCTAGTGTGCTGAAAATACTCCATTTACTCGCCAATTAGTTACGCTTCAAAAGCTCATGGTTTTCAAGTGAATATAATGATTTTTCAATGTGTAGAAACTGCAATAGTAGTTTTTAATGCATGAGTTGGGTAAAATTGTCCTCCACTCTCTGCTATGAAGGAAAAGGCAATTGCAAGTGCTAGAGGACTATAATTGTATGTATATTATGTACATATTTTGTATATTTTTTATTTTCTTAGAGGTATCTAAGATTTTTCATTTGCTTCTGTTCAATAAAAGGCTATGTTAATATTTTTAGATACATACAGCTTTATATCTATTATTGAGTAATACAAGCATCCCTTGAGAGGTGTGCTACTGAGTGTTAATATAGTTGTTGAAAAGTTTCACACATTTTTTTAGTTGGGAATAATATCCAATATGTAGTGTCTTTTTGTGTGAGGCGATAGCACAACATTTTACACATTAATCAAAATAATTCACAGAGCTTACTTCATCTTCCACTCTAGGAGGATATGGTTACTACACAAATAACTTTAGGACAGGAAGTAAGAATAATACTGTAATTAACTGAAATTGCAGGGGAACTTAGGTAGTCAGAATGTAATTATGCAAGTCAGAACTCAGTCAGGAAACAGGATTAACTTTCCTGTTCTTTTGAAAAATGCCAGATGATTGCTAATATTTATAAATGGTTTTTACACATCAACTGAATGATGATGCCTGTGACAGAGGAGCTGCCTTTAAAATTATGCTAAGCAGTTGGTTCCTCTCTGAATCAGTGATAAAGATGCTTCCTCCAGAAGCAGATGTTAAATTTCCTTCTTGCAAGATAGATTTCCTTAACAGCGTCGCATCCAAACGTTGGCCCAATCTTTATTAGTTTGTCAGGACTGATTTGATTGCAGTATATCCAAAATCAAACTGAAAATGACTGGGTAAAACTGGTTTATGTAACAAAAAAACCAAACCAAACCAAAACAAAAAAACCCCACAAACGTGCATGTTCTGTATATGTCAGACACTCATACAGGAAAGTTCAGTATGGTAGATACTGGTTCAATAGTGAAATGCACAGTTATCTCTAACTTCCAAAGGATTACAAGACCCCTCCGAACTTCAGCATAAATTTTTCATATAACCTGTATCATTACTGAAAGTGCTTACCATGTGATTCAGAAGTAGCGCAATAGAAGTAACTATGCCAGAAGAAATGGAAAACAGAAGTAACTACTATGTCTTGTCAATTAAAATCCAAATGCAGGGAATGTTATTCGGTTCAGGAAGAAATGCACTGTATCTGTGGTTTGCTCCAAAGAGAACTTTGGAATCCTAATTGAAACCAAAGTGTTCCATCTCCCAGGTCTGATTCAGGTGGATGCTGTAATGGCAGCGGCTGTGAATGCTAAATATTAACAAGGTCAAATGAGCCACAATGTAGTCATGCTGTATGTTATCGATTCCCATACACTTGCCACAACAACTTTAATTGTAAGCCTGGGGTTATTCTTCAGTCAGGTGATGCATTTAACCTTTGATTTTTTTTTTTTTTTTTTTTTTTTGAATTGTGTTTGCAGTACATTTAGGGATTTTAAAATTAAATCACTGACTACTATGTTAATCTTTGAAACAGGTTACAGTCATTAGATATTTTGAGAATGGGATTTATTTTAAAGTAAAAATTCATTTTTTTTCTTCAAAATTTCTGTTTTATCCATAACTGAATAATTCTTAATTCTCTATGATCTACTAGGTTGACGCACTACATATACAATATGATGACCATTAAATGTGTTGTTTTGTAAAAGAGCGCATGATATTATACTGATTACAATTTAGTGTAAAATACTTATTTAGAATATTGTAATCTAACACTTCAAGAATATTATTCTAAATGCAAACTAAAACTGTTAATTCTACACCTAATTTTACCACATGGACTGAGTAAGTCTACAGGGTAAAATCACAATAAATTCTGTGGCCTCTTCATGATGTTGACAGATTTGTTCTGGTTTTGACGTGTATATTTGTGTGTAAATAAGATTTTAGTAAGTGGTATTGCTTACATTAGATGCCTAAGTGTCAGTCTTTCTGATCAAATAGCAACTTGTACTCCAGGGCTGAGGTGCGACAGTTCTGTATCTTGCTTTAAGAAAAGCTAACTGAAAGCTTACTTCTGTCTTTTTGGCTTCCCATAGCAGAAAACAGATCAGCAGGGAGATACAAGATGTTAATCCTTCATACTTACCAAAGTATGTCTGACATCATGAGCACAATTCTGCAGTATTTGTTAGGGAAAGAATTGCCAAGACTGTAAAGAAAATGTTTTTGCAGGGAGCCTTACTTTGTCTTGACATTTATGTGAAGACACAATTCGCCATGAACATTTTACTCTTCCTCTTCCTTCAGAGAATAATGAAAGGAGCCTATTCATCCCAGTCTCTTGGCGTTTTTGTGGAAAAATAATAGTTGAACTGCATAGGCCCACTCCTCATCTGAAATATGAGTAAGCCCAGGAACTAGAGCGATCTGTGCCCACTGCATATTTCTACCAGAACGCTGGACTGTTGCCATTGTTAATAATGTTGAACCTAAAATCAGCATCCACAAATGAAAGAAACAGATAAAAATACTTATAAAACACCAATGCTCATAGTATAAATATACCAAAGATCATGTTAGAAAAAATATGTAGGATAACTGTTTGTTATTACACTAGGTTTTAAAATATTGACGCTCAGAAATGGCCTTCTCTCATTTTGTAGTTGGGAAATATTCCTCTGGGAGCAATGGCAGGATGTTTTCTGTTAACCTCATTTTTTTTAACTAGAAAAGGAAAACCTTTTCTAGCCAATTTTTCTTTTTTTTTTTTTTTTTTTCTTTTCCCTGTAACTGGGTAATAAACTTGTATCTAAAAAACCACTTGCTAGAAAGTGCTGTTATCTGTTTAAAATTTACGGAAACACTGTAGTTTAATGGCACAATAACTAATGCTCAATTATAGAGGAATTCCTCCGGAAGAACAAGTCATGACTGCAAGTGCCAAATAAATCTGGTGGTGTAACATGGATAGTAAAATTTCATAACAATAGTAATCTGAGGGTTATGTTTTCAAAGCAGATTGTGTTGATAGTAATACAGCTGACCTGCCCATGTTTGATTTGGTGTGTATGTGAGGTATAGTGCTGCTAAAATATTGAGGATTGAACAGGGTGACTCACTGTATATGAGGTGAAGAGTCATGAAGTTATAATCAAGATTAAGTACTTTTTTTCCGGAAAAAAAAAAAAAATGATATCGTGGCTGTTGAGTTCTGAAAAGCCTGTGTCTTTCCTCAGATTGGTACCCCTAACTGCAGTCTTATAACCCATACACATGACTGTCAAAATAAAGAAAAACACTTTTGTAATGCCCTATAAGGAAATTATTTAAAAATTAATGGGGAGAGAGAAAATATGAGAACCTTATTCAAAATTGGACTATTACTATATCGAATTAATTTAAAAAATTAATCACAACAGGCAGTCTCCAGGTAGTTAGACATAATATATAGGAGAGGGGTTGCAACTTCACTGCTACTGTGACTTACAAAACCGCTGCTATGACTAGTATTGGAGTTGACAGTGAAACAGGTAAAATTTTTAGATTCAAAATACCTTCAGCTTCCATGTCATTGTGGTATTCCATTTATTATTGCTATTTTTTTCCACTAATGATTCTTAAATCTTAAAAAAATGAATCCTAGTGTTCTCAGATAAAGTGTCTATGTTTAAGTGCTTATATTTTTATT
This sequence comes from Caloenas nicobarica, assembly GCF_036013445.1. Taxonomy (NCBI): domain Eukaryota; kingdom Metazoa; phylum Chordata; class Aves; order Columbiformes; family Columbidae; genus Caloenas; species Caloenas nicobarica. The sequence continues at coordinate 31,433,259 of NC_088246.1, read as the reverse complement.
AACACATTAAGTAGAACAAAGTATTACTCAATTTATTCTTTTAGACAAATTCAAAGGACTTTCTATGGCTGAAAGTCACTACAAATCTGCAACAAAGTTTTAAAGCTGCTGTTTTGATACTTGATAAATATTTGTTTTTAAGATTTGAGATAATATTGCAAACCTCTATTGCTGTTATGATTAAAGTTAAATTTTTTCTCAAACATTCTGGAAAAAATGCATGGGTGAACTTCTGAAATAAGTCTATCCTTCATTTATGTTCTGGAAATATGATAAAGATCTGATGTCTTCTTGCAATTTCAGATTTCCAATTAAATAAGACAGTCCTGGCAATTGAAGACAAATTTTTAATGAAATAAGATGAATTGCTTTTAGGACTTTTTTTTCAGATGAGAGGGTTTCCCTGGTTTTCATTTAATAAGTGAATCAGAAACTTTAATTTTCTAGTTGACTGAAGCAATTTGGTAAGGTTTTGTATGAGCATGATTTGCAACGGTGCAAATTCCATAAAGGGTCCATAAAAATAAAATTATTATTCATCTTTAAGAAACTGAAGGAATGAAAGACTCAGAAATTCATTTAACACGTTCTTAGTGAATATAGGTGATGTAAGAAACATAAATAACAATAGTGTCTCAGAAGTTACTCATCATTTGGTTGCTGGAAACATTAATTCCACAGCATAGCATAGGGAGTAATTACTAGAGCAAATGGTTATTTTGCAGTGTCTTGGGTATGGAGATGGCACTGACATTTTAAAAGAACACGTGTAGAATTCAATTTTGTTTAACATACAATTTATATAATGTTTAATCATATATTCATTTAAAATAAGTAATCACTCTATAGCAGTACAGTATCAAGTACCAAAACCTAGATTTAAAAATTCTAGGTATCAAAATTAATTATCAATGTATGTAAGTCTATGGAAACAGCATCTTTTTGCGATGCGACTCCACAAAGCTCATGTTGAAACATTTCTGTTTTAGCTGAGAGAGTGTGTGTGTGTTTGTTGGTGAGAATTGCAGTTCATGTCTGTTTGAGAGCCTGATACATTAGGACCATAGTGGAGTAGCTCTCCCTAGCTCTACGGATAAAATGAAAAACATTTCCATTGTTCAGAGTTCCCATCTCTTTGGAAGATTAGGAGACCTAAGGAAAAAGTACAAACATAGCTGACCTTCTGGTGAAAAAAGAATTTCTTAAGAAGTTTACCTTACTCCTTTGGTCAAGAGGTTGTGAACTGTTGCAAGGTATGGACTGAGGGCAGTTGCTGCTGTTGCCTGAGAAATTAGGGGGTCATTTGGTTTGGAAGCTCCTTTACATGTAGGAAAGGTCAGCGGAAATGTTGCTGGGGATGTGCGGAGGCTCTGGCACTTCCCTGCTGGCGTAGAAGAGAGGGCCTTTCCCTTACTGCGCTGCGACTTGTAATGCACTTTACATCCAGCCGTGGTGGAGGAAGTATGGAAAAGTCATCTTTGCAGGAAGAAATGTTTTTGAACCTGTGCACATTTAATGGATGGCTATTTTTATATGTTCATAACTTTATAAATATGTGGCATATTTTCTGGTTTAAAATCTTTTCTTAAGACAGATGAAAAGCTTTAGACACTATGAGAGGTGGGGCTGCTAGGGTGACAAAATGTATAGCTTCTTATAGGTATGTCTTTAAAATTGAGTCATGCAACTGTTGAATGATGAACAAATTCTGATAGTCAATGTCCTGAAAACTTGAGGGCATCCCTCTGATTTTCTGTGTATCTATTAACTTCTTCAACTGTTACTAAATTACAAGACTGTTGATTTGTACATATAAAAACATAACCATAAATAACGCCTAAAGATGCTAGTAGATAATATGCCTGCCATAGTTTTGAATGCCATGCTCAATACATTTTAAAATTGTAATTAATTTTAAAATAGGAAACATTTTTTAAATTTATGTTGGTTATATCCTCAATATGAAGATATCTAGAACCAGAACCAGAGCTTTCCATTTGATATCCCAAAGTGAATTGTCAGTCACATTTTCAGCCTCATCTTGGACCATCATGGACTTCTGAGTCACTAGGCTCTCCTTTTTGGTGCGATAACCTGTAAACTGAGACAGATCAGTTCACTGAGATAAGCCAAAATTTGATCAATAAAATTTTCTGATTCATTGGATTGATCCCATGATGTGATCTTGAGTCCATATGAGAATTAAAGGAAAATAAATAGATCTGTGTTTGACCTGACCACCAATTTCTGGTAATTTTTTTAAAAAAGCTTGAATTCAAGGGAGAACATGGTACTACTTTCTAAAGTCTGAAGGTAAGAACCTAAGGAATACTCTTTCAGCTGAGAGACTGAAGAGCATTATCTTTTATAGAATAGCTGTATTCTGTAGCAATTGTTCTTGTGGAATTAACTGCTGCTCATGGGGACATCCTTAATCTAGATGGTTCATTTCTGACAGCCATGAAAAAACAAAACAAAACAAAACCAGAGCTCATTGCAAACTCTAAGATTATTCTGCCAAAGCAGGATTAGTTTGTGTTACATTTTGCTGCCTTGGTTTGCTGTATGAAAAAGAACTAGTTCCAAGTTATTCATAGCTTTAGTAATTCTACCCAACCTGCAATCACCTGGGAAAGTTTTCACACTTGGTGACTTTTATCTCATATTATTTCAAGCAGGAATTAGTCTGTCCAGCAAGGACACATAGAATGTATGCACCCTCTGAAAGCATATTGTGCTGGCTGCTGTTTCATTACCTATAGAAGAACTTAACTGTGGTTTAGGAGAAGAACATACCTTAAAGCAGCTTTCAAAATTTGTATTGCACAGAATGATGATTAAGTTTTTGGGAATGGTTTTAGTTAATGATAGAAGATCCATAATTTCTAATATTATCTGTGTAAAGGTGAGCATGATTCGAAAATTTATGGTTTTATAGAAACATTTTTGTATGTGTGAAATGGCTCAAAAGAGAGAAAAAATATGGTATTGTACAGTGTGCTTTTTTACTGCTGCCACGTTCTGACTCGATAGCAACACATGCACATATTTTTGAATGAAAGACTTTTCCAGTTACTCAGGGTTCAGAATTAATTTATTATGAAATACTAAAGAGCCATTAATGTTCTCTTTGAGCAAAATAACAGCTTTGTGGGGGGGTCAGTGTTCGTTCAACTTGTTTCCTTGCTGTTAAATTTGTCCATCATGTGAAGGTTTGTTTCATAGATCTATCTACTTTGCTACCGGTCAAAAGAAAGGCAGCAAATATTAATTTAAGATAGGTTAACCCCCACTTCTGTACACTGTAAACGGATATGGCAGGGACAAAACCTTCATTCCCTCTATCTGTCTTATTAGACTTTGGAAGCAGTAGTCTTTAGTTTAATAAAGGCCCTGTCTTCCAGCTGGATTTGTGAAGGGAAATGCTCCCACACAGAGTTGATTGAAACTAATGTTTCTTTTATGTGAACATGTTATACCTATCTAGACCTTATGGCACGCAATACAGTGAATGCAGTCCACTAGTCATCAGTATTTTATGAAAGTGAACAATTTAGTCTGTGATGTCTCAATACCCTGTCACATTACAAGCTTCCATTCATCATTTAAATAATTTGCATTGTATAGTGCTCATGGTTTCTTTATGTTGTTGATTTCTATATTCACTTTAAAACTTGATTTAAATTCCTTCTGCCTTTTGCAGTACATTACCAATAAATGCTTCTTGCACATTGTTCAGTTTATAGCAGAGAATATTACTTTTTTATTGGTAATTGCACAGCAGATCATTATGTGGTGAAAAAAAATCCATTCTTTTCCTAAGGCATAAAACCAAGTTCCTGTCTGTTTTGCGGATGTTAAAAATCCCTTGACACTCAAAGAAGAAGAGTGGGAGTATTAACTCTCAGGAACCCTTGGCTGAGTATCCATGAAAAGAGTCTTTCTCCTCCCAGCACAGGGGACTAAGCTTGTTAGGAATGCTTACTGTGAAAGAAACACTTTATGTAATCTTAATAAATAAAATAAATTTAAGAGCATTTTCTTAAGCAGGACGAGAGCAATGGGAACAAGTTCAACTTTTTATGTTATTAAGAAATATACAGAGTAGGACAGATTATCTGAGGATTTGTCCAGGCTTCTAAGCATGAGCTGCTTTGGGAAAAATGACTGTAAAACTAATTTTCCCTACCTATTTTTAATATTTGATAACTTCAGTGGGAAAAAAAAGCAGTTTTTCTCCCTCTTCCAAAAAATATATGCTATAAATAGCCACCCCACTTGTAAAGGTCATAAGGGTGGCCCTTGAAACTAACTTGTAAGATGGTAGCAAAGAATCTCTTAATTATTAGAAATGACAGGAATTACTCAGGGTGACTACTCTACAGACTCAAATAATATTAGTGATTGGCACATAAAAATAAAGCGCCTTTCACTGTATAGTCAGAGCCTCTATAATGCTTTTATTAGTTCTTGCAAATTTTTTACAGATTTTGCAGATTTGCAAACTTTTCGGAGTATGTAAATGTATAACCCTGCAAGCTGCAAGAGTCAAGGCTTTAGAAACCCGGTGCAGTTCCTGGAGGTGTGGGTTATCTCGGCTCACACAGGTCTGGCAGATAGCAGGAGACAGGGCTACCATGCCGGAGGGAATTACTGGCAGCCCTGGCTCTAGCCAAGGGCTTTGTGTGTGCCGGTTGTTAAGACAAACAGGGAAAGCGCGTGCCAAGAGAGACCGCCCTGCCGAGCTGCGGGTAGATGTTATTATTTTTAAGAAGAAGCCCTCTGGTGATATAACAGGGCTGACCCTGTTAACGGAGGCTTCATAAATCTTTCTCAAGTGAAAGTTCCTGGCCGCGCAGGTTGGAGGGCAGACAAAAGAATCAAAAGATCCAGGATGTGAAGTCTCTGTACTGTACATGTGAGGGCTGCCTATGGGACTCTGCAATAACACAACAATAGCCAAGATTGCGAGGCACAGCTTCAGTTCACTGCCTGCTTTCAACTGCTTCTAATAACAGTTTTAATTTTGGATTCCTCACAACCTTCTGCATAAAATCTTAAAGCCATAAGAATTCTTTAATTTTGTTTTGTTTTGGTTTTTAAAAACCATTGAAATCTCAACTTAGAAAACTCTCATTTCTCTCAGCAATATACTAATAATTAAAGAAGGTGATTAGAATAGAAAACATAAAAAGATAAAGTGGCTAGGATATAAATGTGTTTGATTCACTTTGACTTTCCACATATTTGTCGTGCTGTGATGAAAAGAACTTCCTATAATGTATTATCTGTCAGGCTACAGGAGACATTTTTATCTTGTTATCATCTGCTAATAATTTGAGTTGGATGCTTTGCAGTACCGGACCTTCTGGAAGCTGAATGAAGAAGCCTCGTTGGAGCATACTGATGACATGCCAGTCTCACAGTCCAGAATGAAACTGAGAAACTTTCTTTGTGGTTAATACTTGCACCTGTTCAAACATGATATATGTATATGGAATATACATAGCCTCTCTTACTCCATCAGTACTGAAGCTGCAGGCCTTGGTGTTTGCCAGCTGTGTACTGGTGACCCTGCAAATGGAATAGACACTTTTCAGGTCCAAAAATCACAAGACTTTTGCTATTTGAGCTAACTGAGCTTACAGTAGGAGTTAGGTGGTTTTGCATTGCTGCAGGTATTAGAGATGACGTAATCCCTAATTCTGGGCTGTACCCGAAGCTGTTCTTTTATCCTTCCATGCGGTTGTGCATGAACAGTTGGAAATTAGTTGTGTTACCCTGGAATCCATATTTCTTGTGCAAGAAGAAAGGGAAGGGCAGAGAATTGAAAGGGAAATATTTAGACAAGTATGCAGGGCCACCTTTAAGGCCATTTGAATTGAGCAGGGAGACTCAGGTTTTTCCACTTGGAGCTGGGACAGGAGCAGAATGCATGTTGGTAGAGTTTATGTGCAGTAGTATTTCTAAGGCAAGTTTTCCTTTCTTTATTTGCTATTTTAGCATTTCAGCATACCATCATTCCCCCAAGTGGAAAATTTACATGAGGTGAAACATAATGAAAACAAACGAGCAAGTCTTGATTGGCTTTGCAATTTACGTAAAATGTTGGCAAGAGCTTTGATTAAGAGTTTAAATTCACAGAGGCTTAATCAAAAAGAAATTAAAATCCTATAAAAAGGCTGCTCAGGATTCCTTTACAGAAACCAGAATTGTCAGCAAGAGCTAATTTTGTGTGTTTATACCAAGACAGGGAAAATAGAGCATAATGGGTGGTTAGAGGGTAATTAATACATGTACTCCCAGAAAATATGACAAGTTATGCACACTCTAGAGTACTATCCAGTGGAAGATGCAGCCTGATCTGGTTGGCAGGGGACGGTACCACCCTTGTGGGTGCAGCCTCGTGACATGAGCCAGGACGGAATGAGGACAACCCTAACAGCTGATAATGGGTGGACTTAATGTTCTTCCACAATGCATCTGCCCAGACTTTATCTCCTTATGTTATAACCTATGCTCTTTTGTTCGATAGTTCAGGAAATTCTGACTGTACATGTTGGAAATTTTCAAGCAACACATTATACCTAAAAAAAAATCAGACTATGTTATTCTCCATATGACTGAGTTATCATTCACATTATCCATCATCAGGAATGCAAGCTGTACATTGCAGTGCATTTTAATTGCATACCAGGAAAGAAATGGAAAAGTAGTCTAATAAGTTCAGAATGTAAGAAACAAATGGAGAAAATATGAAATATTTGAAAACAGTTAATACTGATTTGTCAGAAAGATTCTCTGCATTAAAGATTTAGCCAGTCACATTCTTTTACACAATCTTTTACAGCTTAGCAGACTGGAGAAATGTGATTTTGAAAATGGAAGATAACATATCAGGAAAAGAACGTCATTATTTCACAAGTGAAGACTGAATTATTTATGCTAGTTCTTATTAATATTTTATTATTGTGGCCTGAGCCACCTATTTTATAGCAAATTTCACAAAGTTGTAGATCTGAAAAGAATTTGGCCCAGTAATTCTCATTGTAGATGCGCTGACACTCTGGTCTTTACCGAATGAAAAATGTCCACTGTTTCCTGTGTGTGCATTTATTTAGGTCAGTAAGAAGCAAAATGAGCAAGGTCTGTGTTCTTGATAGCCAATGTTCACCAAAACTTTTGAACTTAATTATGTTTTTTTTTTTTAAATGGAAAATAAACGCCAATAATTTCATCAAGATCATGTTATTACTGGGACAACTGATTGTTTCCATTTTGGAGCTGCAAGCCTTTAATGTGTTTCAAACTCTTTTGTATTTTTGGCAGGTATTTCACAATTGTAATTAACTTTGAAATATGCCAAATGTGGGATCCCAGTGGACTGTGGGCAGACAATAGGTTACAGCAAATAGAAGAAAATCGAGGTCCTACGTATTGGCATGTGTGTTGCTGCCATAATAGATCTTTATTTTAGCCAGCTACAGACCTTTTATATTATGGGGAGAGTAATCAATAAATTGTGTGCTAGTAACAACTGTTCCATGTATCACATCATATTTCTGTATTTCAATACTCAGCAAGGGTAGAGGGTCCCCATACTTCATTATACTGAACTGTACCTGTTCATTTCTCAAAGCCAGGTTAGGAAGAGTTGTTTTCCAATTCATAGTAATTGCAACAACAAAAAAATCACTTCCTTCTGCCAAAGGGGAACAAAGCAAGGCATTGAACAGAAAACTCCGTTTAGATTTTACATTTTCACTTGCTCAGTGTCTGTGGCCTTATAAAGGAATTGCAAGTTGTGCAGCAAAATAAACAAACTGCATTCCTTGTAAGAAATCTTCATGAGTAGGCTACTCAGGTGATAGTCACAGTCCCTTAAAAAAAGCCAAAGGTGCTTTTGATAATAACAGTTTAGATGCCCTGACACTGAAGCCCAAATATCTAAACTGATTTAGCAGGAGACCATTTTTATATAAAGTTCTGGCTTTTCTTTTTTTCTATTTATTTCTTTATTTATAGTTAAGAAGAGATTCAATGTATAAGCCTGCCGTTTATATTGTAGGCTGTAGATACCCGATATGAATGCATATACTGTGCAAATGTTTCTGGAAAATACATTGACTCTAAATCCTGCAAAAAAAATGGGCATGGCCCATCATTAGCTTTCAAGGACATTCATTTAGTAAATGTGTGGAAAATAGCAGATATGTCAAGTTTTGCTTTGCCAACAAGTTTCTTGGAGATGCTCAATACTTTGTGACTAAAGCTATGAGAAGGAACCATAAAAAACGCAAAATAAAATGGCGTTTGTTATGCCTTCTATCTAACCTTTAGGTACTCAGTATAAAGCACTGAATGAAGAAAGAGACCATCTTGACTTAATCAGAGTAATTGTTGGAGATTTAAATATTGTTACACACAAGCAACTTTTTTTTAAAACTGATTTGAGAATCTGCATTTAACATAAACCACAGGATTTTCTGCTGGCATGAGAGTGAGAACAGCAGTTTGGTCTGTGATGACAGGCACATGACATGTCCAGTGTCCCAGGATCCAGTGGCTGATTTGCTCGGCCAGCATCATGCAGCAAATTCCACAGGATTTTGTCCCCCCTTTAACTGTACTGGTGACAAGATCTGAAGTCACTCAGCAGACAGAAAATCAACAGCTATTGGGCATATTGCTTGCATGTGCTTGAGTCTACTGTTTTCTGTAAGGTTTATTAGCTGCTTTCATTATTTTTTTGTAGTAAGCATTGCACTTTCTGATCCAGAACAAGTTTAGAAAGCAATAAAGTGGTTTTGTGCTGCTTTTTACAGTTTTAACTGTATTTAAAAGTAGAAGCACATGAGAGTTTATTGAGTTGCATTGATTTTAATGAGTTTTCAACAGCTCATCTTGTTTTTGGTTTCTTTTTTTTTTTCTAAAGTTGCTGTTCCAATGTGAAATTTCCTCCCTACAGCATCTCAGTTAGTTGTTCAGATTACACTGTAAAATGAGAGATTTCCTTTTTCTTCTTTACTGCTTTTTTCTCAGTATTTGAAAAAATTGCTGAAATATCTGTATTCGTTGAAAATTATATCCAAGTGTGTGTACTGGAGCTTCTATGTGAACACCTGTGAAAAAGAGACAGACAAGGGAAGTTGAATTCTCACTCATTAGTGAAGGAAATTCCTTTATAAGCTGTACAGTGGTTTGTGTGTAATGCATTTGTATGGCAGTTACAACTAGAATATCTCATTACCACACGAATGATATTAGATTGACCCAGCAATGTGGGCTTGCAGCCCAGGAAGCCAGCCATATCCTGGGTCAATCTAATATCATGGGCTGGATCAAAAGGAGTGTGGCCAGCAGGTTGAGGGAGGTGATTCTCTCCCTCTGCTCTGGTGAGACCCCACCTGGAGTACTGCACCCAGCTTTGGGCCCCCAACATAGGAAGGACAAGGACCTCTTAGAGCAAGTCCAGAGGAGGGTCACAAAGATGATCAGAGGGCTGGAGCACCTCTCCTGTGAGGACAGGCTGAGAGAGCTGGGGGTTGTTCAGCCTGGAGAAGGCTCTGGGTAGACCTTGTAGCAACCTTCCAGTACCTAAAGAGGGCCTAAAAAAAAGCTGGAAAGGGACTTTTTCCAAAGGCATGTAGTGATAGAACAAGGCATAATGGATTTAAGCTGAAAGAGGTTAGATTTAAGTTAGATATAAGGAAGAAATTCTTCACCATGAGGGTGGTGAAGCACTGGAACAGGCTGGCCAGAGAAGCTGTGGATGCCCCATCCCTGGAAGTGTTCAAGGGCAGGCTGTATCAGGCTCTGAGCAACCTGGTCTAGTGGACAGTGTCCCTGCCCATGGCAGGAGGCTTGGAACTAAATGATCTTTGAGATTCCTTCCAATGAGACCATTCTATGATTCTATGATTTTATACATATTTCCTTCAAAGCAGATATTTTCTTTTCACCATACCTTTTGCAAACATGAGCATAAAAAGAAAATGATATATATTTAAATGTTTTTCATTTCAATGTTTTTTTGAAAGAATTTTAACAGACAAAAGCAATTTCATTATATGCTCTGTCTTTGTTAACAAATAGTGTGCTGTTAGGAAACTAAGAAACATTTTAAAGTACCATTTAATGGATGACTTTATCTTCATTGTTCTGATCTTTAATTTATGTGTAAAAAGCTGCTGTCAAGAGAGGGCATATATATACCTGCTAGACTGAAGTTATTTTTTCAGTAAGCAATAATTAATTAATGCCACTCAAAAATGACCAGTTTGCCTTTGCAATGACAAAGAATGTCAAGAGTTTTCTTACCATGGAAGGCACATACATTTATTTTGTGTTGCATGTTTTGGTGCCACTTGTGTATCAGTAGCACATTACTGTCACCTTTAAATCTTGCACGACTGTTTTCCAAGACATGCTTTTCTACAGGAAAGGAAGAAACCTTTTCTCTTATGTATTTACTGTCCGTGGTGAGAAGCAGGAAACAAGTCCTGGGAGTTAATCTACTCCTCCCACTCACCCCTTCCCAAACAACAAAAAAAATCCATACATTTCTTTTATCGCCTCTTCCACTGATACAACATGTTAATAATTTGTAGGAACAGTTATAATCACTCATAGTTGATTTCTTCATAAGAAGCATTTGGCTATGAGTAAGCCCATAGTAATATTCAAAGGGAGAAGTGTATATCTGCATGCAGATTTTTTAGGTGTCTACATTGACTTTTAACAGTCTGACACTTTGTACAGATGATAAATGAGCTGAGAGTGTTCACCAAAGGACAGACGTGCATAAACAAATATACGTTCAAGGAAATGAAAAAAAGAAATTAAAAGTATGTCAGAGAGCAGGGTACTTCTACTGTGAATTATTATACACATGCCTGAAGATTTTTTCATGATTTTCCATCAGATTATGTATTGTCCAATCTATCTTACTTTCTCTTTTCTACAAGTTCTTTGGCTGCACTTCTGTGATGAGTTTCAAGAGGTTGTTCTATTGGTTTTTTTGTTGGTCTTTAAGTATGCAAAATGCTGAAGGCATTAGTTCTTCTACAATGACAAGCAATTCAAATCTTGGGATGCATTTTGGAGGAAGTCTAGATTCGCAGCCCTACCCAGGACTGGGTAGGATTCACAGTCCAGGGATCCCTGCACCTACACAGCAAGTACCATTTTTGCTGCAACATCTCTTGCCATCACACCAGAGAAGAGCACGTCAGTTGTCTGTATGCAACTGGATGACTTAAGTGCTTTAAGCAGCAGCCTTTCACGTGAGGCATCCTACTTCCCTGTCTAAGGAACATGAGATAGGCAGGGTTTGAAATCTGCTTGTTTGAAGTTTACTTCTGCTTGTCATAAGTTTGGAACAGTGCGTGCCCTTCTGGGCATCCATACCTTTTCCTGTGCTCGTGATGCGTGATAGAAGCACTCTCTGAACTTCATGCCTGACTTTCAAGTGCTTCCATGCTCACTATTGTTATGACTGTGTTTTTATAATTGGGTCCAAATGCCTTCAATGCTGGGAAAAGCAGGGGTTAAAGGAAAACTAAACAGATGACACAACCAAGGATGACAGTCCCACTTCTCTTGTTTTACAGTCCCAGCCAAAAACTAAGCCAGTGAACTGAATTACCCTGCTCAGTGTTGTCGTGAGTGCCAGAGTGAGCAGGAGCATGTGTGGGCGTACGGGACGACAGAGGGGAAGAGAGGCTGAAGAGGGATGTGCAATCAGCGCTTTGGTTATAGCAAACTACCAGATGGGCTTTGCCGTGTGGTCTGGCTTCTCCCTGGAGCTCCCTTCCCCTTCCCACAGAAAAGATTTCCTTTCTGTGTCTCCAGATGCAAACTGAAGCAGGACTTGAGGGCCTTCCCACTTAGGGTGAATCCAGCACAGCCAGGGTGGCCCAAGGGAAATCCCCATGGGGCTGGATTTGGCAGATTTGCATGTCCTTCTGTAAATCCCCCTATTTCTGTTATTTTTGATGGACATGCTCTATTCAGCACTGCCAGGGGAATTACAGGGTCTGCAGAGAGAGATCTCAGCTTTCCATTGCTGTAACAGCCGAGTACTAACCCCAGGTAACAGTGGCAGAGGTCAGAAGGAAATTCGTCTCGGGCTTTGAGAGGTGCCAAACGGGCAAGTCTGTAGCTGAACCAAAGCTGATAATTTCGTTGAAGAGAAGAAACTGCCAATCCATAGCACTAGTAGGAAGAGGGGGTGAAGGCAGCGGCTGGCAGGAGCTCTAGGAGAGGCAGGAGTTTCCCAGATATCCAAATGTTTTTCTAGTTTTTCTCCTACTTCACATTTCTTCCAGGATGCAGTTTCACTGATTGCTAAGCATTTTCCACACAATTTCATTTGCTTTTTTATTATTTGGCTTTTGAGTGAGGAAATAGTGGGTGGGTTGGGTGAGTTTTTTTCTGGTTCTAATTTTCCATCAGAAAAAACTTCAGTGACTGTCCTGTTACTCCGTCAAAAACATGCCACTGGGGCTTTAATTCCCTGGCATCCTACCAGAGGAGAAGAGGGAGGAATTCAGAATAACAGCTCCACTGATAAATGGTAACTCCGATAACGTGCTGCCGTTTTCTCTTATCCTTTAGCATGCTGCTGCAGAGTCAGCAGTTTTGATGATGATTGACGGCTGTAAGTTCATGTGAAACTTTTAGACAAGATGATTTTTAATATATCAGCTACATAAAAACTGTGTTAAAGTCGTATTTCTGTCCTGGCTTAAAATCACTTTTAGTTTAAAACCACTCTGAACTAGACTGGTCCAGTACTTTTTTAGGAGTCTATGTGAATTTGAAATAAGAGGGCATGATACCTGGTGACAACAGTCTGTAATATAATAGATAACTAACAAATCATTTTAATTCTGTAGGAGGCAGAATATTGTCTTGCACTTTCATCTGATCTAAAATTTTAAGAGTGGAAGGAATAACCTCTGGCCAGGCCCATAAGACGTTAGCACATACTGGTGCTTTGATACATTGTCACTATTTCATTCTTAAAAAATATTTTCTGCTTTACCTCTCAAAGTTGCAGAAGCACTTATTTTCTGGATGTTTGTATTTAAAATACTTGATGTAAAATGAAGGTTAATGGAATTCAGAAAGTAACCTCGAATAGGACTCAGAAGATGTGTAATAGCCAAAATTATTTCACGTTTGAAATATAAGTGAAGAATTAAAGATCTGTGAAATTAATCTTGCTTCGTTTCAGCAGAAATCTTTTCAGCAGATTGTGGTTAAAAAGAACCCAAATCAGTTAAGTACACTAAGTATTTAACTTCAGATTTCTAGTGTGTACTCTTACTATCTTCATTCCCAAAACATATGAGAAAAGCCTCCTCATAAACTTATAACATGTACTTCTGGTGGCCCAGCAGGATAGAATAAATATATCTGCTTTTTGTTAGCAATGTATCTACTAGCTGCTTGAAAAATTTCATCATATAAAGACACTCAGAAGGGAAATGAATATTTTATTTTATCTATTTGTTTCTAATTTAAAGTTGAAAAGGAAAGTGCAGCTTTTTCTGTCTGTAATAACTTCAGATTTCCTAGAAGGACACACAGATTCTTTGGCATTTATCTTTTCATTTTCTATTCAATAACTCTTCCAAAACACAATACATCATAAAATATTATTTATACAGAACGTAATCAAAACCTTTCTTTTACAACCAGGTATTTGTTATTTCTGAGTAGTCCAAAACCAGAAACTTGAGGAATTAAATCCCTGCGAAGATAAGGTCTCTGGTACAGCCACATGTAGGCATTGAAAGGTCTTCTGTTTCAAGCCCCTGCTTGCTTTTAAATCTCTCTGATCTCCGCTGCTAAAGTCAAGAAGGAATTAATGTTTTTTGGTGCTGACTGGTGATTTTTGGACACCGGCAGAATGCCATGATGCCCTAGAAGACATAATCAGGGGTCAGGTTAGAGAAAATATTGCAAAAAAAGATGCTTAAGTCATTCAGATTTGAGAAGAAAGCTGACATGGTGTTTCCTTACATCAGTCAGCAGAGCTGGCCTGTGCCATCTCCAGAACTATGGCCATTCAGGTGATACACAGAGTGTCATCTCTGCAGAGTAACATGAAATTTCAATTTATCATGTTTGTACTCCCAGCAAAACAACCAAGTGTTTAATTGCTAATGCAGACTGGTTTTGCTTATCCACATTAGATATCCAGGGCTATTTTCGCCAGCCCTCAAAACACCTTTTGTGTTTTGGTGGAGGAGTTTGGTGCTGTATAATCTGCTGAGCCAGAGAGCTAAACAATTCCAGCGCCTTTCATTTTCCTGGAAGTCTTTGGCATTGCACATGTCCTCACAGAAGGGCTGGAGGACTTGCCCAGAAATCCCACCGCTCTGGAAAGATGCTGGAGGAACAGACTGTGAGGACAAGGATGTCTCCTGGGAACGACAGCATTGGGCCTCTCTGGGCTCAGGGGAATTTTCCCGTTTGGAGGAGCCTGTGGTTCCAAAGTGTCTTCCCACTTGACCCCAGGTATAAACTGTTTTTCTGTTGCCTGATTAGGGGAAAGGCTGCAGCAGGAGATTAAAAAAAAAAAAAAAAAAGAAAGAAAAGAAAGAAAAAAGAAAAAGAGATTCAGGCTTCATTCCATATGCAGTGGATTATCTGTGACTTTGGGGAGTAGAGTGCATGCCCAGCCCTATTTCCAGGGTGTTTCCAGCCACACCAAGTACTTCCTAGAGAAGCCCCAGGAGCACAGCAGAAACAGGATGTATCTATTTGCCAATGTGTGGATTTAGAGACTGATCACATCAGAAAATATATTTAATTTGTGTATGCATCCACACAATATATACAGATTCATGTTATCTATGTACATGTAACATGTATAGTTCCTGTGATTTGCATGTATCTATTTCAGGATAAGAAAGACAACACTGAGCCAGTGTCACTATTTTTCTCTAACGTGAAACTAAAAATTTTGGTAGTATGGCTTGATTGATTCCAGCTATAGCCAATTTGGAAAATAAAAAGTGAATTTTTCCAGTTTTTTAAGCAAGTCCATAGAAACAATGTTGAGAAAGGAAATTGTATCTGGCAAGTTAAAGCAGCCTGGATTGCTGTTCTTTACTTCACAACATACACCCACACAAACTTTGAACTCCATTGCATCCTAAGTTCCTCTGGCTGCATTTCCAAAGATTCAAAATATTTCTAATAAAAGAAGTCATCAGCCAGCTTTTCCCTCTGAGTTCTGAAATAGATGATGTGACCTGTAGTTACCAGTTTCCAAAATTAATGGATGAACCACAAGAAGACATACTTTATTCTAGTTCATAATTTGAAAATGTTGGCCCTTGTGTTTAGGTACTTTTTTAATTTTTTTCATTATTCAAAATTTCATTATTATGAATGTGGGAAAAGTTCCTAGTGGGAAAAAAAATGCTGCAGACACACACAGAGATCCCAAAGCCAACCCCCGCATTGCAATTTTCCTGTTGCCTCACATCTGGAATGCGTAACTTGAAAACTCAACCATAACAAGAATTATGGTTGAGCAAGTTAAAAAGTTTGCATTTGATGAGGAGAGGAGTAAAGCTGACCCTGATAAGGACATTTTTTTTTTCTTTCCATGAAGCAACATCTTTTTTCTTAAAGGAGAAGGGAAAGAAAATACATGCTAACTTTTAGCCTAAACCCAGGAAGTTAAAGCCCTTTAATGAGAGCTCAAGCTCATGCAGCTGGCTTGTAATCAGGACTGACTGTACTCCACGTTGTCCTGCACATATATCCAGTCTTTTTTTCTTCTTCTTCTTTTAAACAATCATCTGTACATTGCAGCTGGGATATGGTTATTTTTTCAGTATATAGTTTGTAGCTCATATTTAGTGAATAACAATAGTGAAGGCTAAGTTGAAAAAGAGTTATTGTATTGGAGATTTCGACTTTATCTTCCATTACACATAATTCAGAATTTCTATACTAATACCTGGATGGAGTAAAATAAGACCACGGTCAAAACAATATAATTCACCTAAAACGATTATGTATTTCAATGTATGCTAAAATCAGCAGCATACAAAAATAAAAGGTTTAATCTATCCCTGATATAACTCACTGAATTCAGTAAATACTTCATAGATAATTTTTTCCCTTCATCATTTATAGTTGGACAAGTATGAATTATTATATTTATAGAAACCTTTGCAAGTCTGATCTGTCTGAAATCCTGATTATAGATTTTGTGCAAATTGACAAAATGTAGATCACTACAGGTGTCTAAATGTGAATTCACATTCCCATGAGCTATGCAAGGATGTATAAAAAGTGTGAATCTACAACTGAACAGTATTTTCTTATCTTCTCTAACATACTTTAATAACTAAACTTTAACAGAGTTTATAAACATCCATTACAGGATGACCTGAGCCTGATTCAAGAATCTTGCAGTCTTTGTAAAAAAAAAAAAAAAATCAGATCCAATTTCCATTTTCCATTGTTAAAGTTCTGGATGGAAAAAATATGCAAAAATTCCATGAGATAATAACCACCAAGTTATAAGATTTTGATTCTGATACTACCAAGTAGAGATTTGAGTCTTGCCAGAGGTGTACTCCTTCCTGTATGAGTAAAGAAATGGAAGATCTGCAGGGTGACAGAAATCAAGCAAAAAACTTGCTGAAGAACTGTAGAACAGTAAAAAAATTTTCACTATCCTCCTCTAACAAAGTTTGTCAGGAAGTAATGCTTCAATAAACTCAGGAAGACCTACTGCATTTGCAAATACTCTGATGCCATAAGTTGCTTTGACTTTTAGATTATATAAAAATCAAGAATAACATGAAACTCAGAAGTAAGATTGTGCTTTTCTTTGTTATTTGCAGATTTGTTATTGAATTGTAGCAGTTGTTCCTGTGGTTAACAAAGAATCAGATTTACTGGACGCAGGCAAAATTTGCAGTGGAAGATACTTTACTTATATATTTTTTCTATAAATCTAGTCAATGTCGTTGCCTTGTAGAAAATTGTACTCAGAATTTTAACTTTAAACAATAAAAGTATTTTGATGTTTGATAGATTTAGAAAAGTATGTTTCCTTCAAGTTTTCTTATTCTTAAAACAAAAGTAAGCAAAGAAGCTTAATACTACACACAATTAAACCTTAAAATTTTCTAAAAATGCATTCCAATGTAAGGAATTTTTACACAGAAAATACATGTTTTAAATAATTTTTTTCTGAAATTAAAAATCAAAATTAGATGTGAGAATGAAACTGACGCAATCAGCTAGTTTCTTGGAAAATGTAAAAAGTAGCTGTCAGTCACTTGGAGAAAGACTGCGCTTGTGTAGATTTTAATTTATTGTTGTCGTGGTCTCTGGGAAAGAAATCTAAGTGGAAGGCAGAAAACAAAGTCCCATTTCTTTTTCTATGCATCTTTAAATACATCAGTAGCATCTGGACATCAGTTTCATCTCTAAAAGCAAAATTGGGTTCAGCAGAGTACCTTAAAGTGAGGCTTTCAAAATAGCAATAAAAGCAGCTGCTGGATCTCCAGCATAAAGGTGGTAAAGTGATGCCTCTAGACATGTTAAGGCTGATTGAAGAACAGAGCAGAAAGTCACTTAACACAAAGTTAAACTCAGGTGAGAGGAGAGTGAATTATTTAATTACAAATATTTGAAACTGTTCTTGCTGTATGTGAGGAACACCTACAAAGTGAATCAGATTTGTATTAGAATGCTCTGTGTGCTGTGGTCTTTGTCACCAGCCTAGTTAAAAGATCCTTTTGAACCCACTATAGCACTTTTCTTCCCTGCGCACTTTGCAGAGAAAATTGTGTGTATGGGCGATGCTGCCTTGATGTGCAGAATCTGGCTCTGCAGATGCTCCGCAGAACACAACTGCCTGACAGACACCAACCTCAAGTGCAATGAGACCTCTGCTTAAAAACAGTCTGGGATATTTAGATTCTCAACCTAACCAATGAAGTTTGTTTGCATATATGGGTGGGAAGCATGTTTTCGTATTTTGCCATACCTTTTCAAACCTCAATGCCACCACGGCTTGGGTACATGTTTGCCTTTCAGTGCCATGAATGAATACATGGTGTGAAGTCAGGTGATTACATGCTGTTTCCAGACGAGAGGGACTGGCGCTTTATCCTTGCTTCACTTTTGTAGTCACCTCAAGCCCCGCTCACTGTGAGCTGTTTCTAAGAGAGCAGCAATGATCTCCCGCTCTGTGTCACCCTACACATGGCTGCCCATCATGTCCCCCATCATGCAAGCCACCGAGGGGATTATACAAATCCAAAACCACAACCCTCTGCCACACCATTCTGCTCCCTTCACACCATCCCCTGGCATCACCTTCTCCTAAGTCCAGCTGCCGTCTCGCCCTGACTGCTTTGTTGCTCAGGTGCGCATCAGATGTTTCCTGAGCTGATTCTATTTACTCGTCCAATATACTGAAAAGGAAAGATATATTTTAATTTTCCATAGGTGTAAGAACAAGAGATATAGGAAACCTTAAACTACAGGTAATATTATAGTTACCTTTATTACCATCTTTGAATCATTTCATCTAGCTAAAACAATATATATTAACTTCGAACACTTTTGTAAGAAATAAATGAAGGATATTTCGCTTTAACTTTGATATCCATTGCATTATGTCTTTTGTATGAATTGAGCAGAGAACATGATTTCAATTAATAATTACTAACTAGAACAAAGTCACAATCTGCAATAAATTTCCTTTTTACTGAAGAAGCATTAATACTTTATTTAAGTGATAAATGATCATATAATCTGTATAACAATAATTTTTTTTCAGTTCTTATATATGCTTTAGTATTTAGTATAAGTTTGCATAATCCTGCAGAATGCTATCCATTGGGGTGATTCCTGTTAGCAAGATAATTTACACTTTTTACTTCATCTTGCTGTCCGCAGACAAACATCGTTGATCAGATGGACACCAGTATAGGTTGTTAAGATATATGTTGTTAATCAGCTTATTGACTGTTGATCCTGTTAAACTTCCTATTTTTAACTCAAATTCCCACTGAAAGAAATATGCCTATTTAAAAATAGTAATTATTCTTAAAATATTGACATATTTAAATTTATCATGATCTATTTTAAAGTTTGTTAACAATACTTTTCGTAAGAAACTGTCCTTTGTCCCTAGAATTCCATTGATTCTCTCCATTAACTGCTTAACCAAGTCATTTATTACTTTCCTGTAGCTATGAAGAAATTAGGATATTTTTTGACTTAGTAAGTAAATAGTTAAAGTGCATACTTTATGTCTGTGGAGTTATAAAATATAAGTTCTTAATACTACAACTGTTAAGGTCTCCATGGAATTTTAGGATTAATGATTTCTTTGTTCTTAAGTTACATCCCCAAGCCTCTTTTCTTGGAGGCTTTTCTTCATGGCTCCCTCAACAGTACTGAGGCCACACATAGCAAATACATAGCTGATACTTATTTATAAAGGATCTGACCTACCCCTTCTGCGCACCCCTTGCAACTTCTCCCTTATGACCTCAACATCCCACTCAGTCAAGCCCTGTAAAATTCTGCTTGTTTATGGGAAGTACTTTTTATGAGATAATATAGTATCGTTTTCCTTGGTTTTTTGGTCATTGTCTTCACAATTGCTATGGTAGAGTTGCTTTCACAGATGTATTTTGAACTGAAAATTTTCCTGATAGTTGTGTAAGGCTGCCTTAATTGCAACAGGCTTTCTCAGCCATCCTTTGGCTGTGACCTGTGACATCTTCACTCCCCTACTTCTAAAACCATTTCCTAATAGAACCCAGCAGATCTTGTCTATGATAAATTGTAATTCTGGGTTGCAGCTGGAGATCTCATCAGATGTGCAGCGTGTTCGGGGCTCATTCATTAATCCAAAATAGTGGCTGCAGGCAAATCGCTACATGCATGTTTGAAGTTTTTAAATTCAGTTGTGCTGAAAACTGGCCTAGTAAAGTAAGCTATGAGTAGGATCCGTGTTCATAGTCAATCACCTCTACCTGTATACCAATGGGTGACTGTACAGCAGAGGGGATATCATTAGATAATACATAGCAACATACTCATACAGAAGTACACAGAGTATGGGATGTTTATGGACTCAAAATCGTATGTGCATGTTGCTCAGCTTTCCTGATTTTACACTCATATCACTTTAACTTCAAAGGAGCCATCCCGTTAAGAGCTCAAAATCACACCTAATCTCCTTGTGCATTGTCTGTAGCCTGCCTCTCTTCCATATTTTAAGTGGTTTTATACTGGTCCTTGGGGCTGAAGAAGGATCAAATCCATCTTGACTTGCAAAGTGATAGACTGAACAGCCAACGGTGGTGTTCTTGTTCCTTGTGAAGAGCTTTACTAGTCAGTAGAGGATGACCATGAACATAAGGTGGTATTTTTGAACTGTTCTCTGACTGCCATAAGCATCACTTGGGATCATAGCAACTGGCCTAGTTCTAAACTAGAGTTTCCATGAGGATGCTGTTGAGGCAGGGCAAAGCCATATCTGGGAATCAGCAGCAAACATATGAGTTGGAGATTGTGAGTTGCTCTCACAGGCCCTGGAGCTGTAGCTTGGCCATTCCAAAGACCTGGATGACCCCCAGAGATCAAAACATTAGCTGTCACCGTGAAAGAATTAACTTGTATAAATTTGGGAGAAATGATTGGAGAGAGTGAAAAAGCTGGAAATTTCAGGGCAGAGCAGCTATATTTCTCAATAATCATCTCATTGATCGTTTCTAGTACAACCAGAGATTAGTCAGTACCTTAATGTTTCTTGTCAAGACTTCCTCCAACATTTTGACATATAATAAAAAGTTATGAATTAGAACAGTTTTTTTAGGACTGTGCTATCAGCAAAAATTTTTCTACCCAGAAAAAAAAATATGTAACACTTTTGTGAAAGTGACTGGGAACAATGTTCTGGATCTTTTTGGTTTGTGAACATCTTGATTTATCTGATAATTTAATGCAAATGTTTGTCATTTGTGATTCTCTCTTTAAGCTGCAATAAAACCAGCCCATCTGTAGATTTCATGGTGCATGAGATCATGAACTGCATACTCTTTGGGTCATGAGGCTGGCAATTTATATATAAGCTCCTAACATCGATAGGACACCAAAAGTGTGACATTCTTCTAGAGCTAAAGTTCAAGAAAGTTTATTGATGGTCTCTAGAGAGTCCCATTGTTTCGCAGGCTTTATTATCTTCTGTTGCTCTAGTCTAGGACTGCAGCTCAAGAGAAGACTGACACAGTCTACTGTACATACACACTGCTGAGGCCTCAGCACCTTGCAGGATTAAACCCTATTGGAAAAGCTGCTTGTGAGTGGGATTTTTTTTTGTGACTTCAATTTGTATGCCATTTTTTACTACTGTAGTTTAATAGAACAGATTATGAAAGGAATACTTAAACTATCTCAAAACTACTTAAGCAATATCAAGCAAGATGCAGAAATACTCAATATAATAATGCAGTCATAGAATGATTTGGGTTAGAAGGGACCTTAAAGATTATCTGGTTCCAACCCTGCCGTATAGGCAGGGACACCTTCCACTGGACCAGGTCGCTCAAAGCCACATCCAGCCTGGCCTTGAACACTTCCAGGGATGGAGCATCCACAGCTTCTCTGGGCAACCTGTTCCACAGGCATAAATGCAGAATAATTTCTAAACAGTTTACTCTTTCTTAAGTATTATATCAAATTACAGTGGGGAGAGTTACTTTGGAAAGCAAAGATAGCTGTTGAGTGGATTGCTCTTATGTCCAGTCATAGTACTGTAAAGCTTGTCACTGCTGTACAGTTTGTTAACTTCTTCACTGGATTATTAGAATCTTCACAGCATCAGAATGTACCCCACAACTGGTAAGAAGTTTGCTTTGCTAACAGTAATTTAGGTCTGCCGCCATGCAAAAACCATTCTTACGTTAGTGTGAATTTTAAAATAACCTTTATTTTATATGTGAAAATTGCTTGTATAGTAGTTTTGAAATAAATTAATGCAAATTGGGAGATTAGAGATGTTAATTTTTTTTCTTGCACCTGTGAAATGCCTTCCTGATTTTAAATTTATAGCCTCTGAACTCTGACCCATGTTAGATGAAGGAGAGATTTAGACATGGTTGGCGCAGTTGTATATTAGTGTGTCATGCAATCCCTGTGACTAGAGGTTAGTCATGCCCATTAGTTTTCCTTCAGAATTTCATCTTTCGGTACAGGAAATATGGTTTAAACTTAGATTTTGCTTGTATCTAGTAGCATTTAATCCTCTAGATTAACTTTTTGTCTTTTTTTTTAATGCTTTCCCTTTTTATAAGCTTCACTATACAATTTCTGTTGTAAAAGGCAAAACTTCTTCTGTTACACCTACCAGTTTCTCCTCTGGGTAGGCAGCATTGTAAATTATTAAATACAACTACAGACAGTGTCATGATAACTTTTAATGTGATGGTGAAGTGAGAGCATTGATCTTATGTAATTTGAGTCAGAAAAATCTGAACAGGTAAACTATTTGTAACTTCTTACAGCTGAATAGGAACATAAGTAATATTAGTAACAGAAAAAAGACCATCTGGTCCAGCTTGCCTGAGTTTGTTTGATTGGTTCATTATAATCTTAACCACCTGCTTTTCCACTGAGTTCTACTTCACCAGTCCTCTCCTATTCCAGAGCAAATGTATCTGTCTCTCGTACACCTTTATAAATCTTTCCTTATAACTTTGATCATTCAGACCTTATGATATCTTATGGCACAGGAGTTCCTAAAATCTCAGAAGAGATTGAAGCTGGTAGGTTCTGGATGCTCAAAAAATGCACAGAAAGGCTCCTCATCTAAGGGTTTGTAATCTAGTTTCAGAGAAAATATGTGGATGATTAGAAGAGTGGTGTAAAATTAGGTGAACATCTATGTGGTGATGTGATTACCTTGACCAATTACAAGATGCAGATGTTTATTTTGGTTTTAGATTTAACAAAATACACGTATACTATTTATAAACTGTACTGACATCCTGCTAAGACATTTATTATTTTTTTCTCCCATTTTTATCAAGGCAGTACTGTCTTTCTTGTAATTTTGAAGGGGAAAAAGGAGAGTACTTTGTAATCTTAAACTGCAGTTCTTTTCACTAGTGGCAGAGGGAAATAAGCAACAGCCCTGTGAAGTAATGTTTTCATTCTGTGAACTAAGGAACAGGGAAATTTACTGTTCTGCCCATGTCTTAATTCCCATTTACTTTATCAGACATGCCGCTTGTCTATGATGGTGGTTAAATAATTGGGCATGTAATTTAAATGGGATTAAAATGATTTAAACAATCACTTAAATGATGATTTGATCAGTTTCTGCCAAAAAATGTCAAGCTTCATATCCTTCAAGTTCTTTATAAACACGTGAATTTACTGTCCTGATGTGTTACAACAACTAAATCTAAATTAGGTTCACTTGTGTTCATGCAATTTTTTCTTCTTTTTTTTTTTTTTTTTTCTCTCCTTCCCTCTCCCCCTTTGCTCTCTCTGGAGGTGAAATAAAGAAGCTTCCTGTGCTATAGACACTGTCTAAAATTTGTGATACTGGCATCAGGTGCTGTAAATTATACTACTTTGATTATCTGGGTCTTGATTCCCTAGTGTAAGCTTCTAACAATTTCTGTGGGGTTTTAGCAAAGCATATTCTGAGCCTGGACTGTCTGAGTTGTGCTGTGCCTCCTGCTGTTCAGCTGCTGCCGAGTGTCTCCTGGATGAGCAGCTGAAAAAAAAAGACTTCATCCATTGCTGGGGCCTAGTACCAAAGAGTATAAGTTAGGACTGGGATGAATATGGGATAGTTGTTTAACTTGCAAGCTTTGAGAGCTCCCATGCTGGGTAAGGAGATAATGGCTACTGGCACACATATAAAATATCCTGTGAAATTATACATAAATGCTTACTGTTTGATCTGTCTTAGCACACTGTAAAACTTTGTACTTACAAGTATGTTTTCCATAAAAAAATCAACACTTTTCAGATAAAGAGAAAGATTCTCTTTCCCTCTCCTCCCCTGCTAACTGTGGGAGGAGATTGGCTGTGGAGTAACAGTATTTTTTTGGTAGACTGGAGTTACATTTGGCACAATCTGCATAAATAGGCCAACAGCGCTCTCTCATTTTGGGTCAGTTCTTTTTTCTAACAGTGGATTTTAACCAGAGATCTCAAAGCAGCAAAAACCTTCAATTTTTATATTGAAAATAAAATATCCTACCCTTGCCAGGTAACAATGACACTTTATAAAATAGAGGAGCCTATTTTTCTTAGGCAGATCTGTTTCCTATATACAATTTTAGTGGTTGAGGTAAGTCTGCAGTCTAGTGTCTTGCACTTCATAGTTTTAATGCTTATTTTTGTGTGTTTGAAAAGTACAAAGTACAACAGATACATGGTGCATTGAGTTTTCAATCTTAGCCTATTTTATAGCTTAGAGCAAACAGATAAAGGATTAAAAATAGTTAATTTTCAGTGGGATATATTAAGGTGCCATAATTAATAAGTTAAATGTCGTTCTTTTCTGTGCTTGGTATTTTCTGTCTCTGAAATCCTTTCCTTTCTGTTCTGCTACTAATTATCCAGCTGCTAGCTGTAGGCCTTTAAAGTCAGAAAATGCAACATCAGTCAGGAGACAATGTGGCCACAAAAAACAGTGAGCATGTAGGAGGAGTGACTTTACAGGTCAAGTGCTATAGCTGTTCTTTGACAAATCAGTCTGAATTAGCATCATAGGAGCCTGCCGGTGTTCCTGCCCCCCCAACACCTCTGGCTTCATCTGTTTGCTGCTGTTGCCAGTCTTCATTTTACACTCCCATATCTGTGACCTGTTTCAGTGTTTGCTGGCACTGCTGGAGCAGCTTCAGCCCCACAAACATCACTACCAAAACAAACATTGAAATGAACTCTGTATCTGAAACTGTGCTGCGTGTGGCTTCACCAGTCTTCAGCTAGTAATGATTTATTAATATTTTGGGGAAAGAGTAAATGCAATGTAAAGTAACTCCTCTGACTGATGGTCAAAGTTCAAGAGATAGCATCACTAGCAATGGACACTCAAGTAAAAAGCTTTCTTGAAGTCTGTTTCATGGCTTTTTGCTAAATGTGTTTGGTCATACCGCCGGCATCTGTATCCCCACGGATGGCTCCAGTGTAAAGACCTAATTGTGCAGACCTAATTTAGATATATCTCTTTGTTCCCCGCTGAAAAGACAGGGCATGGAGAGGTGGGAGATAAAACCACGAAGATAGCATTCTGATGCTGGAGGCATCCTCTAGATAGTCCTCGCTGGCACACTTAGGGGTGGGCTCTACCAGATGGATCCCAGCTCAGTGGGTTATAGAGGGAGGCTTATATGCCCCCTTTCTTTTTCACCTTTAGATTGAGGCTGTGTGCTTGACAGTTGCCTGTGTTCTGTTCTCTCTATCTAATCTATCTGTCTACATGGCTTCCATGTCCTTCTTGTTAAGAATGATAAATGGAAAAGGCTGTTAAAGTTTCAGCATGCTTAGTAGTGTCCAGAGCCAATCTGTTGTATGACAGATGCAGTGATAGGTAACTACTTGATGGACACAGAGGATCTGTGGTTAGCTATGTGCTTTTAGGAATGCGAGTAGAAGTACTGACAACACTGGTCCAAATGTAATCTGTGCAAGTGCAGGTTTCTTTTTGTATGCATCGCATATGCTGTTAAATAAGCAGTTTGACTACCAAATACAACGGATCGATCACTGTTGAATAAGCACATGATATCTGTTACTATATTGGTTATTTTTATTTCTCAGAGAAATAATTTGACACATGTAAAACAAATGCATAAATAAATATGGGTGACCTGTCTCACCAAATATTAACTGTCCTTTGTTTTGAATTCTATAATATATGATGAACTTCTTAAAATCTGTTAAAGTTAGTGGATATTTTTCAGCTGAATTCAGGAAGTTTTGGATCCAGTCCATAGAGAGTACAAACCTTTTGCTTTGCCTAAAGTTTCTGCCTGGCTTTTTCTATGGTTTGCAAATATATGAAAGAGTGGGATGAAAGTTGAATGTAAATTCTTTTTTTCTATAATATTTTTAAAGTTTATTTAAGGTGGGCGGTTTGTCCTGATGTCCCTCAGGCTCTCCTGATCTCTCAGTAAATGTCAATAGATTCCTTTGCAAATCTAGTCTGCATTTCTGCAAATCTAGTCTGCATTTCCACAAATCTATCATTGAGGAACTTGGCTTAATAAATTATCTAAAGCATTCTGTAAGAGAAAATTGTGTAGAGCTAATTCCTTTTTTTACACCAGAATAACTCCGTGGGCTTACCAGTGTTAATTCTTACTATATCTGGCTTGGAAAAATGAAGAAGCAAATAAATGAATGCAGGAATTCAACCTACAAAGTAAAAGTTACGTGAAAGGGCCATGGATATTTCCTTTGAAAAAGTATGTTGAGTTGGAGGACTTTAATTCATTCCAGTTCTTTCTTCTTTCTTCTTTCTTCTTTCTTCTTTCTTCTTTCTTCTTTCTTCTTTCTTCTTTCTTCTTTCTCCTTTCTCCTTTCTCCTTTCTCCTTTCTTCTTTCTCCTTTCTCCTTTCTTCTTTCTCCTTTCTCCTTTCTCCTTTCTTCTTTCTTCTTTCTTCTTCCTTCTTCCTTCTTTCCTCTTTCTTCTTTCTTCTTTCTTCTTTCTCTGTGTGTGTTTGTTTTTTTGTTTTGCGTGTGTGTATTTCCCTACCATTCTTTGAATCTATTGTTCTGAGGGGCAAAAAGTAAGATTGATGTGGCTGCGTTAGTATCAGTTATTGTTTTCTTCCTAATACCCTGCAGCTTTATGTTACTTTAACGTATGCACATTCAGAGTTTTGAACATTGTGGGAAAAGGTTTCACTGGCATCCATTCTTGCCATTAAAGTTCTTCCCATCTGAATATTGCCTGCCAAAGTATGTGGTATCCTGCAGAGCAGGAGGATGAGGACATAGATTGCAATGAAGCTGAACAGTTTGCACTTCCTAACGGTGACACCAGACATCAATCTTTTGTAGAGACAGCCCAGAATACGGGAGAGTGAGAACTCTCACCCTCATCCCCCCACCAGAAAAACAAAAGGAGAATTATCTTCTCTTTTTTTCCATTTCATTCCAGCAATTTCCTTCTAAGAGCCTCCAAGATGAATACGTTCTCAAATTGCATAAGCTGATGTTTCAGTGGCTGAGATGCTTTTGGAGAAGGAAAATAGGAAAAGAAAAAGAATTGAAGTAAAAAAAAAAAAAAAAAAAAGAAGTAGGGACTCTAAAGTAACTTTAAAAAAACCATAATCTCAGTTCTCTTTATCATCAAGCTAAGGAGTAGAGTGCTAATTTGGTCACAGTTAATGTGTTTCACACATTTATACCACAGTTTGACACCAGTATTCAGTAACACCAGGTTATATTATACAGATTGGCAAATGGTCAGAACTAAAGATTGCCAGTTCTGTAATCAGCCGTATTTGGAGAAGCTCAAGTAAAGTCTGCAGCTTGTATAAAATGGCATAGATCTATAGAAGTCACTTTGCACCAGCTGCTGAGGATCTTCTCCTTTACACAGAAATTTGTTGCAGGTTTTTCTTTTAATATATAAATCTGGTTTCACCAATAGGATGATTTATAGGTGTGCAATTAATGAACCATATGTTCCTCTTTGTGGTAAAAAAGGTATAGGAAGAGGTAAGTGCCGCAAAAAATTGCTACATCAATGACCTGCGGAAATTAACATATACTGTGTCACTCAGTCAAGAGGTTGTGAGGGTATAAGGTGGATAAACCTTGTGATAACCAGTAGGAACCCTCACTGAAGAAAGGACAATTGAAGAACTTGGGCCAAATATGGGACTTACGCTGGGAAGTGCTTGACAGGGCTTGGGACTGGCTTCATAAACAGCATTTTGTGCTATAATTTAGTTATCCTTGAAACTGGCATGGCACCAATTTATTTTTTGGTACAAATCAGAGCTATTTTCAAAGTCTTAGAGCTAAAGAATCCCATTTGAAAGCTAGAAGAAATGGAAAATAGAGTGCCCGAATCAAGCGTTATAAACATATAAAAGAGACAAGTAATTGTGTAATAGCTGCTGCCATCATGGTTCCTCATGATTCACGGACTCAGGTCTTTGCTACAGAGATCATCCACAGCTCAGGCAAACAGAACTTTAACCACCTGCAGAGCTGCTCCAGACAACTACAGAATTTGAACAACTGGCTTCAAGAAGGTGTGAGAAGCAGGTTGGTCAGGAAAGTTGTTATAGCAAAATTTGTGTGAGAGAGACTTGCTGTGTACTGAAAGACTTGCCAAATATTCCACTATTTTCAGAGGTTACACATTGCTAAAACTTAATTCCTTCTGTGTGTTTCTTCGTCTTTTGAATTTTTCCTATTTGTCTTTGTGGCAGTGTCCAAATCCAACCATTGCATGTTAAAATCGCTTTGGATCATTTATCTTCTCAATATGTTTCCCTGCAAAGGAATGCATATTCATTTTCTATTAAACGATGAGTGAAGTCAGAGATTGACTCACTTTGAATTAATTTCTGAATCCTTACCTAATAAACTTTATTCCTTTGTGGTTTTCCATGTGTGGAAAGAGACTGTTCAATTCCTGGCAACTGTGTGAAAAGCTCACAGGCCGTGGGTTAGGACTATCCTAATGTAATTAAATTAAACTATTACTCTTGTTTACGTTGTTATAACTAGATTGCATAAAGTTTGATCCATTAAGATTACCTTCCAAAGGAGCTACTCCTACTAGAAGAGACTGAGTCTTGGGGAACACTGTGGCTTTTTCTAACTTTCCCATTGGTATCCTATGCTTACGAGGAAGCCTTGAAATAACATAGGACATGTATGGGTTGAGAGGACCACTATTTTTGACGTGGCCAAGCTCTGCTTTCCTAACTACATGATACCTTAAATATTTTACAGATTCAGAAGTGTAATTGGATATAATTCACGGTTCCCCGGATTCTTGCTAAGAGGGGATATGATCTGGCCTGTTGTTTGTTCTGGGTAGCATATGTAATGCTTTGGCTTGTCTTGATTCTTCCCACGTTTCCCTAGATCATTCTACATCTTAAGTTTTCCAGATTTTATTGTGGATTTTTTGTGTGGGAGCCGTTTTGTGTTTTCAACTGGTATGGCAGCAGATCAAGCAGAAGGTTTTGGCTCATGCACAGATTCTGGAGGCAGGTTTTATAGAAATTTGCTCCAATTTTTTGTTTGTGAGCCATGGGAGCATATACCATGTATTACTTGATTGTAAGTTAGCCACTCACTAAATAGTTTGCTGACTGCACACAGTAACTTAGAAGAGGGCTGAAAAACAGAAATAATACTGAATAAAGCACAGAAGCAGCACATCTCGCATCACAGAAGGATCATATGCTGAATGCCTAGTGAAATTTCCTGATTAAGCTGCCGGGTTGCAATTATGTAGGTTCCAGAGTGTCTCATAGTAGCATTATTTCTCACTTGAGATTGGCAGTGTGTCATGCTGCGTGATTGCCTATCCCAGAATTACCTGGGTAATGCAATATATTTCATTGCAAGATGACCAAAGAGGACTAGATGGTGCTGAGGCTGCAGAGCTGGTGCTTCTGAGTTGTTCCACTTCTCCTGACAAACAACCTCTGGGAGCAAAGGCTAGCAGATTCTATTTTATTCTGTTTTTCCCTGTTATTCTGAGCCCCAGTGGAACACCTACTTTCTAAATGCTGAGAACTGGTCTGTGTCAGGTACATGCACAGATAGGTGCTTCTCAATAAAAATGTGCGGAAGAAGAAAGTTAAGAAAATTACTCAAAGCTATATAGTCAATCAAGTCTAATTCAACACTTGAACTCAGATCTCATTACAGCTAGTCTTTTGATTTAGATGTGCAATCATCCTGAGAATACAATGTAAGAAAAATGTGTTTTATTAAAAAAAAGCCAACCAAAACCCACAAACAAACCAAACCCCCCATATATTTCCCTGTATACACACTTCTTTGTGTGTGGTATATAATACAGTCTTCCAGATAAATTCCTTGGATCTAGTCCTGTTCTCATTAAACCCATACAGCCCTATGCTTACACTAATGTAACTGAGGAAAGAATTTGTTTCTATAAGAATTATATTTCTAATAAGAAAGAAGCAGAGGCTTTTGGCAAATAACCTATCTTGCAGCTCTTATTGAACAACACTAAAACAAAAAACATAAAGCAAAGGTGGATCAGAAGAGTAACAGAAGAGTGACTACACCACAACAGACTAAACAAGGGATTCATGTACAGATCGTATCTACTTCTGTTGTGGAGATAATCGCTAATCTGTGTAGGTAGATTTCTGTTTTCATGTGAGGTGGAATGGATTCTAGGGTGACTTCCCAATTTTAATGAAGGCATCCACTCCAAGGCCCCAAAATACAGGGGTTTTTAGCCAGCTTTTATTAAAAAAATCTGGTAATTGTCCCTCCTAGTAACAAAGCTTAAGTGGTGCTCTGTCTCAGTGGTTGTTCATGGAGTGCAAATGTAGAACCCAAGAGGGAATGAGACTCTTCGAAAAAGCCCTGCACGAGAAGAAATTTATTCAAACATTTTGTAAGCATCAACAGAACAGATCAATTAGAACAAGGCAGGAAGGTAGTATGTAATCAAACAGTTGTTGTTTTGTGAATTAGAAAAGCTAATAGCTTACTGGAGCAATTATTTAAATACTATGTGTTTTTCTCTGTTTTATCTTTGTAGGGATGGTTGAAATGCACAGAAAAGGAATGACTGGAAGGTTTACCTTCCAGTCCATTTTTCTTTCCTCAGTTGCCTGGGATTTCTGCTGATTCTGACTGGAGAGAAGTAGACCGATGATTCCTTTTCTATTGCTTGTAGGCAAACACAGCACCAAGCACCTGCTCCTGAAGCGTTGCAGGTTACAGCTGCTCTAGGAAGCAGAAGTTTCCAGGCTGGGGTCAGCAGGGACCACGCCATGGCTGAGGGGTTTCTTGCCACATGCTTGACTTAGTGGATTTCATCATAATGTGGTAATCCATGCCACAGTAAATGTAATTTTGCTGTCTTCTAAGTTTCTAGCTAGGTAAATTGTAGCTCAGTTTCTCACTGAATACTGAAGGTATCTAAGCTTGTATAATAAGAGAAGGCAAGCATAGTCAAACTGAAGGTTTTGTTTAAATTTAAGTAGGTGCTGAGGGGAATATTTTTCCTGTTCTCTTAGCTACAGTCAGCGTTGACTGAAAGAGAATGGAAACTTTACATGACTCATCATATGGACGTATTTCTAAATCATCTGTACTTTTTTTCCACTTTACTTTAGACACAGGTTTTATGAGTCTGTGCACAAAGAAATTACCCTCTTTTAATTAAAGAATTATAGAATATTTTTATTCACCAAAGATTAACCAAATCTTTACCATGTCACTGATTTCAAAGATTGTGTAAAATGGTTCTTTTCATTGACATCACTCCTTGAAATGACTACAGGTGGTTTTGGCATATGTATTTTCTTCTGTCAGTAATCAAAATGTCTTGGGCTGTGCAAATCACTGAAAGCTGCAGAAACGAACAACAACCAAGTCTGTCATTTTGAACTCTCTGCATTATGTATTCCTAAAGAGAAATCTTGTGTGCACTATGACCCATTTCTACTACCACACAAGAAATACCTCAGAAGTAGTGAAATATGGCCCAAGCATTGCATCTATCTTTGGGTGTCATAGAAAGGAATTTGATTAGTGCCAAAAACTGAATTTGAAATAGAAAAAAATTAAGGCTAAGTAGAAACATTGGTCGCCATACCAGTATGGTTGTGATGGTATGTGAAACATTATATTTCATGTATTAATGAGGAGGAGGAGGGAGGGAAGAAATGGAAAAGAAGGATAACTTCATTAATCTTTCTTCCTTTTGGAAAACCCAGAAAACAAGATAAAGTGGGACTGCTGCAAAAAGCCTGGCTCCAGCTTTGTGGTAACTGGTGCTTCATTGGTGCTGCAGAGCTACTATTAAGTATGCCAAAGTCTCCTATTCTCCAGGCCACTTCCCTCAGCTTCTCGTTTTCTTTTTTCTATCAGGAGAATTCATATATTGGACCAATGCTAAAAAAGACAAATCTTCATTTTCTATTAGAATTAGTGTTAGGATACAAATATCTCAACTGCTTGGGACCCACTGATTTTAACAACGGCAGGTCTGACTCTGAGATCACTTCATGGAGACTTAAAAGAGCTAGAGTGAAAACTGAGGCCCTGTCCATCATCCAGCAGTTCCTGCGTAGCACCAATTTTCTTTCCTTCCTCACCTAGCTACATGGCATCATTCATTCTCTTTTCAGATTAATGCTGGCTCCTTTGGAGTTTGTATTGGGTGATGGAAGAAAATATTCATTAATTGTGTGCAATGGTAATAATAGTGTATTAAACAACCATTAACTCCAGTAGCAAGATGTAAGTCTGTTCTTCCCCAGATATGACTGGCTCATAAGGTCTCCACCCGTGAAGAGGAACCTGGGGTAAGCCACATCAGGAAAGGAGGCCCTTACTGTGCTAGATTATAATATGTATAACTTTCCTCATAACTACACAAACAGGAAATGCTACCTTTATCTTCTGTTAGAGATAGTTCTTCATAATAGCAGAAGATGCAAGTTTCCAAGACACAACTGAGTGAAGTACTCAGGAACTTAAAGCTGGTCTCGCTGTGAGCAGGAGGTTGGACTTGGGAGCTCCTGCAGTTCTCAACAGTCTGAACTATCCTATGATTCTATGATGTTCACTCTTGTGAATCAAAAATAACGTTTTTGTGCATATGTGTATTGCAGTTAATGTATTTTTTTAAATTGTGTTTACCAATCTGACTTAGAAAACATCAAAAATTCCTTTAAAGCATTGTCTGAGTGGCTTCTCCAATTCCATCACCTGCTTTTTTCCTGTGACTTCATGGGAGAATTTGACTGGAGAGATCTGCAAAATGGAATAACACTTCCTGTTTTCCACAAAGATTTGAAAAAATAAGAAGTGTTGGAAATGGTCATATCTTGGTCTTGCTCTCTTTTTTGATCATTATTTGACAATACCTATGAGAAAGTGCATGTGAGAGAGTCCCTTATGATTTTGTTCTCATTCAAATAACTTTTCTCATTTTGCTTGAAGTTATCATCATCATGAATGAAAAAATGAAACCCGGCTCTTCTATAGACACATACATTTTGGCTTCTGTCATGGGTAGTTAGTGAACAGTCAGCTGTTTTCCTTGAAGAGTGCTTGGTGTTCCTTACATTTGTGAGATGTCTTCTAGGTGTTATGATTGTAATATTTTTACAGTACTAATGATTACAAACTGAGTTTTGGGGTGATCTATTTTACATTTATTCATTATGTTATTCTTTTGCTTCAAATGAAAAGTTGTTGATGACCAGTTTCTTCAGATAAATTTTTGAGACAAAAATTATTTCCGATCATCAACTCTGCCTATTTTGCTAAGGAATTTATTATAACATAGTCTGTGCCATTGATGTCAGCAAGAATAGGATTAAAGAGCAGGATTTAATTCACTTAGCTGTAACAGAAGAAGTCAGAAATAGCTTTAGCAGTTAAATTACTTGTGGCAGAATTGCTTGTTTATGTCCCTAATATTCCTGTGGTATATTTTTGAATGATAGATCATTTAAGCTGACTCGCACATCTGAAAGATTAACATTTTACCAATATTCAGTCAGCTCATTGCATATTCTTCTTAGTGTAAGAGGCAGTTTAACTGAAAAATGAATGCTAATAAAATGCCTTTTTAGTAATTCATTTTGAAAACCATTTGACCTTAACTACAATGAAAGTAGACTGTAAAAATCATCATAGATTCTCTTCCTTGAACTTTTCACAATGCTGAAAAATGACTGGGGGAAAGAAGCAAGATCCAGTTACTGTACCCTGTTTGTACAGCTGTAGTTCATTGAGTGGAGGCTTGTGTTACACACAGTTTGTGATAGGAAGTAAATGCTTTTAAAACAACTAAGGAGACAGGTCTTTAACCTCCACCTTTTCAGATGCTTTGTTCACTCATTTAGCTTCTGTCGAGGTCTTGGGGAA
Organism: Caloenas nicobarica; assembly: GCF_036013445.1. Taxonomy (NCBI): domain Eukaryota; kingdom Metazoa; phylum Chordata; class Aves; order Columbiformes; family Columbidae; genus Caloenas; species Caloenas nicobarica. Next base: position 31,399,104 of record NC_088246.1, on the reverse strand, counting down.
CATTTCAAATACAAATTATTTTTGAGTATTTAAGCTCACCTGAATAATTCATCTCCTACTGAGCTCATTAGACAGAGATGCATTAAGATGTTGGGGTTTTGGTTTTGTTTTTTTTTTTTTTTGAGAGAGAGATCACTAATTCTTGATATAGTGAACACTCATTCCTTCAGGAAAAAATGCATTTAAGAAGGAAGAATTCTCATATTGACTGTGAAGTGTTTTATGATAGTTGAAATTACAGCTTTAATTCAGCAATTGTAAGGATTTTCAAGGACTTAGAGGACATTCAAAAATGATGTTATCAGGTAAATTACCTAATTGTCAAAATTCATTAGATTAGATTCTCAGTTTCTAGTATGCAAGACTGTTACCTCCTCTTACAAGACTATTGAGTCCACTGAAATGGTGAAGATGCCTTGAAATTCATTAAGATAATATTTTGGCATTATTTTGTATTGCAAGAGAATGTTAATCACCAGTCCTAAACTATTTGATGTAAGCTTGGCACCAGGTAATTTCAGGACTTCAAATACATGTTATAAGATCATTCTGTGAATGTGATTCTAGTATCTGCCAAAGGCACTTCTCTGATTGCTCTGCTGAAACAAGTCAGTGGCAATGGGAGTATGCAGCTGGTGGAGAGCCAGGTAACTTCTAATTTCTGTAATCAGCTGAGGCTTTGGGTATGCCTCATCCCTTGAAATACATGTGACCTTAAATTTAGGTTTATGCTAAATAGGCATTATTTGGGCTTCATTAACCACCCACTTTCTCATTTTGCTATGATTAAGTTCATCCTCATAGCTATATATCCCATGACCCTGAACATTTCTACCTTAACCTCGCAGTTAAGACTGTCCAGATATCAATACGCAATGCAGAGGGGCCACCCAGATCTACACTTAATGAGAAAATGCCTTGAAACACAATCAGGATTTTGAAGTATTCTTCTTCACTGCGGTGCATTAGAGATGTCATGCCTTCAGAGGACATGGCTGACAGTGGTTTTGCCCTTATTCCGGTAACTTTTTTTGAACTGTAACACAACAGAGCCACTGCTCTCCTTTGGCTGGGCCCAGAGTTCCCAGCAAGGAACCATTTGTTTTTCCATTTGTCACTAGTGGGCAGGCAGTGGCCGTTTTGTGGTCTGTGGTACGAGTGTGCTTGAGGATTGACGTGTTCCAGAAAACTGTAAGCAAAACACCAGACATCAGTTGAGTTGTTTAAATTTGAAGGGTAAGATTTTTGGAACATTTTCTATCACCTTCTACTGTTGAAATATAACTTTGGTAAACAAATGGAGACATGAAAGCATCCTCAGTCCTTGTCCCTCTGAAGCACCTAACAGGGCTTCTGCTGACTTCTGTCATCAGCACTCAGCTCAGGCTTTCTGGCTGTTTAACTCCCATCTCATGCATCCTTCTGCTCTTCCAGCAATGATTGTAGTTCCTGCTGCAACCTCGCCTTCCTTGGCATGAAAGTTAAACTGACCGATGTCCACTTACTAACCCAGCCTACCCCAAATCAGCTCTGACTATTAGGTTCTTTTACGTGCTATACTATGGTAAAATAACAAAGGCTAAGTTTAGCTTAAGAAAAAAGGCCTTGGGTAACGTTTTGTTGTCTAGTACATACCTCATTAGAAATTATGTGTTTTGCAGAGGTTAATATACTGTGGGCAGCACACCAAGTACATCATAGTTCTGAAGATTACAACTTATTCACAGCCTTGAGACAATCTGTACTGCAGAAATACACCTCCTGGGTAAGTTGCACAAGATTTGACAAACAATATAAACAAGTTTAGTAATGGTGAAAACTTAGTGTTTACTTCAATTTGAAGAAATAGATATAATTTTTTTAAGATGTTTGACACTGCAAGTGCAGAAGTTGAAACTGAAGAATCTGAGAATCATAAGCTTTAAGAATACATCCATTAATGTTTTTACAGCAAACTTGAAAAGAGATACAGTAGTTAAGTTTAAGAAGGCTAATAATAGCTCTGCATTTATATTTCTATAACTTATTCAGTAAAACAGGACAATTCATTTGGTTATTCATGCACTTATACAGGAAAAGATCAGAGTATAACATAACCACACTATAATACCTCTGTATAACTGAAAGGAGCAGGGAGAGAAATCATTACTAAAGATTGGTTTGGACAGGCACATGTATTTATTTGTCTCTGCTCACTTATGTCATGTGTCAGTACTCCAGTAAGTGCAGTATGCTGCTATTTTTACCTAGTGTTATTTCAGATATAATTTATTTTAAATGGTGACTTGTGGACACGTGCAATATAAATTGAGTACTCATCTACAGATTGCAAAATGCATATTTCCAAATACATTCATAAATGTAATATGCTATTCAGTATTTAGTTTTGGGCCTGGGATAGCTACTGATTTCCTCGGTTGCTCTCTCTTGTTCTTGTTTGACTCTGTTTTTTAATTCAGGTTGCAGTGGTGGTGAATTAAAGTGCTACACTGGAAATAAAAAATTGGTAGTTCTTCTGGAAATGGTGAAACAGATACTATTGGTTTTGCTTCTTAAAGTCTTCTCTGTAAAGTCTTGTTACATTTTTAATTCATAAAATAATCATCTGATGTTAGGAGTGTCTCAAATTTAAATAGCCATGATGACCAATAGCGGAAGGGATGCATCTCTGTCACAACTCTGCTTCCTATGTAAATACTGCCGTGTTAAAGATGTAACCTTCGCACATTTACCCATTGGGACCATATGTGCAAATGCTTAACAAAAACAATAATTCAAGAAAGACAAAAAGCCTGTGTGTACACATGGGTGTGTGCATGAGCCCTTTGTCTGCCTGCGTAGTTTTGTGGATGATACCTCAGAGAGCAAAAAATATTCAGGAAGGCCAAGATGTCTGGCCACCTTAGATTTGAAGCCCATCGTCAGGACCACACTGATATCACTTGGCAAATAATATATGTACATTTTAAACTCATTTGCTTTGAGCAAAGGGAAGGAAACCTAGGAATCCATAATACTTTTGTGTGTAGTGGTTTTTTCCACCAAATATTTCCACCAAAACATTTGATTAACATAAATATTGGTTTACCTTCCCCTGGAACTTTTGAGAAGAGTGCCAGTTTTATTTCTCCAAAGCTTTTCTGTACATAAACACAATTCTTGTTAGTTCTTATTGCACTGCCCTTTTTTTGGACTGCCAAACTTGTTCAGAACCCCATGGATGCATCTGCCTCAAAGCTGAAATTCAGTGAAGCCTTCAGTTAATCTCAGTGATCTGTTGCTGAGTGTGTACTCTTGAATGCAGTTAGACATGCAGTTTTGTGGAGGCTGTGAGAGTGTTGTGGTGGATGATGTGGGATTGTGGGACTGTTCTGCTGCCAGCTTGTATGTGTTTCAAATTAAATGTTATAAGATAAATAAATCAGCATATTAATCTGTGTGGGTTGTGCTCGAGCTGATTGAAAAGATATGAAATAAAAGAGAAGAGAAAAACATGCTTGAAGTACAGTCAGTGGTGTGAGATTTACTCCTGAACTTGGAACCAAATGCGCATTGCTTCATGTTGTTTGAACACAGGGTGTTTCTGTTACTCCCGGGGGTGGGAGAGGCATAGTGAGGCAGACGTACTACTGTTAAGACTGAGAGATGTAACCTTCTGAGAGATGGTTTTCAAGCCCATTTTTGGAAAAAGAGGTGGAAAAAAAAATATATTCATTTTTAAGAAGACATCGGCAAGCTAATGCTATATAAATTTTTGCTTCTGATGAAACACTTATTTAAAGTGTAATTGTGAAAGGAGAGATCTGCACATACACCTTGAAAAGCTATGATTTAATTCTTTGAGTACCAGTTCTCAACTTCTCTCCAAGGGTAAGATTTAATTGCAAATATTAGATTCATAATAAATTGATAGCTTTAGACTATATGTTTAGATAAAGGGTTGAATTATTCCTTGTTGGTTTAAAAGCAGTGAAAACATCTGTATACAAATCTGAGAAGGGAATAGGTTCTTTTCAGCACAGAATCACAAAGTTCACTTTTTATCTACTGAGGAGTCTGATAGGTCTGGGATCTGTAAGGGATTTTTTTTTATCCTTGCCTTTAACTCCTGCAGAATCCTCACAGAGTATAGCCCATGGGAACCTGGTGGGCAGCTGCCCCAGGGCTCCTCCATGAGCTGCCAGTGGGAGCTGCCACTTCAGCAGATGGTCTCAGAGACCCAGCGTGGAAACAAAGGGTCCAGCACGGGAAACTCAGCCCTCCTGCTAAACCTCAGGGTTTTCAACATTTTTCCCTTTCTGCAGAGGAAGCATTTATAAGCTTTTACTTACAAACAAGAGGGAGAAAGATAGCGCATGCCCATACCGGAGAGCGTGCAGCGGACACAGGCCCTGCAAAAGGGGCAATACCTGAGGTGTGAAGGAGGTTATCAGTTATCACGTCTCTCTCTCAATCTCTGCTGCTGAATCCACAAGTGGGAAAAGCTCTGTGAGTGCAATAAATGTTTTTCTGCAGTTTTGGCCAGAAATTCCATCTTGGAGCCAGGAAAGCTCTTCCTCTACACATTAGTGAAAGCTGGGAGATTTTCATGAAATGCTTTGATTTGGTGAATTGGCATTTCCAGTGATAAACTATTTAATTTTTTTTTTTTTAAATCTTTTTTTTTCAGTGGAACCACAAATGCGAGAAACCAAATCTTTCGTATAGGAGAGATTATCATTCCTCCCTATGAGTTCTGCTTTTGTAAATGATCTTTTAAAGGCTTTCTGTGCAAAATAAAGCTTGCGTTGCAGGGAAACATGAGGTAGTTACGAAAGCATTCTCCTTTGTCAATCTCAAATTTACCTGTAGATTTATGTAAAATTTCCCTCATCTCACCACGTAGCAGGGAAATCCTAGTACTCATTGTGAGAAGTAGGTTAGAAAATAAATATGAAGATGATCCTTCCTTCCCCTCTGAGTCATCTGTGAATACCACCAAATTGCCCCTGATACTTTTAGGGAAAAAGCACATCATTTTAAACCCTGTTTTCAATCCTGGAACCACTTCTGTGAATAAAAAACCACCTGTTTTTTTTCCTCTCCATTCCATTTTGAAAAATTTCCTGCTCTTATCATGCCATTAGACAGGTACAATCAATAATAAGAGAAAACCGCAGTAGCTTTACTTAAATCTGGGCATATGTCTACTCCTTCATTGGCTTCTTTGTAAGATAACCTTTGAGAAAAACCATGTCAGCTTTCTGGCTGTTTTTGCACAAATATCTCTAAGTGTCTCTCTTTTTTTTTTTCTTTTGTGTAGCTCCCCTACTTTTATAATTAAATACTAAGGGGGTGCAGGTTAGGGGAAGGAGGAAAAGGAACTCAGAAAAGAGATTGACTCCAATGCAGTGTTTAGGGCATTTCTTCTAAAGTGTGGGAGGCTTGCACTACATTTCTGTTTCAGAGCATGGAGAATTGTGGGTTTGAAAGTCACTCTTCTGTTTAGTAGTCTTCTACACAAGGCAGTCTGATCCGAGTTTTTAATTCTCAAAGAAAGCTCATGCCTACCTCTACTCCAAAATTTCATGTCTAGATGCCACACACCCCCGATGCATTTACTAGCTCCCACCTAGGCAAGAGTTGCTGTGAAGTTTTCTGAGTTTACTCAGGGTGAGTGATTCTTAGGGATTGAATGTGCAAGTTTCACCTTCCAAATACATTTTTCTTCCTTTTTTGTTTTATAAATGTTATGCAAACACATCAGCCTTTGAGAATCAAACTGATTAAAATAAAATAGCTGTTTACATTATTTTCCCCAAGTTCCAGAAGCTCAGCATAGTCCTTCCACCACCTTTGGATTCCTTTACTTCTTGGAAAAGAACTTCCAAGACTTTCAAATAGAAATGCCCCACGTGTAGTTCGTGAGGCAGCTGTGATCCCTGAAGCCTTTTAACATAGCTTTTGAAATCAAAGCTCTCCCAGCCCCACCAGATGATGCTGAAGCTGCAGCGACTAAATACTTTCTTTCCAATGCTTCAGTCATTGTCTGACGTTGAAGCCAGGAGACCGAGCTGGGATTGCAGGACTTTAGTCTTCCATTGGCTTGTGAAAGTGAGATACAGCTGTGATGACTTTCTCGTGAGAATCAACCACCTCATGTGGATGGGGTCGCATTTGTTTCAGTGTCACAGTGTGACATCTTAACTATTGGGTAGACCTTTTGACAAAAACTGGGGGAATACCAGCATTAAATACTACATGCAGACCTACACTAAAGGTATTCCTGGCTCAGGAGGCCTGACATGGCTATCAGACTGCTTTCTCTGATGTTCAAAGATTTTATTTTTGTGAGAAGGATGCTAGGAATTTGAAAATGTAGTTTTCTAATTTTGCTCTGTGTTCCACAGGGAGCTCTTGTCTGCTACCCAGATTTTCCCTGAGTGCTAAAGATATCTAAAGTTTTGAAGATGCCTCTGCTACTGTTTGGTTTAGAAAAAATCTCTGTATTTTAAGGAAGGATTGACTTATTAATGCAGCTGGTATAACACAATGTCAGGTGGAAATGAAAAATAATTTTTAAAAAAGAGATAAGCCTTTTTCTGAAGAAAGCAGACTGACTTTTAACACGTGAGACTGTTGGAAATCTTATTCTATTGCTCAGCCAGTTAAGCAATTAATTGTGAAATTCCTGGGACTTTACTCAGTAGGATCCCAGTGTCTTTCCTAAGTAAGCAGTTTTCCGAAACTGTTTCCATGCTAGCACATCTTTAGAACTGAGCAATGTATCAGAGCTTCAAGGGAGATGGTGTGAGGAAGTTAGAGTGAGGATTTATAATTAACTTTGAAAGCATAGTAAGTTGATTTGCCCTTATGGTGCTCACATAGGGAGTTCAGATGGAAAAGCTATAGTGTTACAAATTCACACCTTGCTTACTCCATGATAATTCTCCTCTATAAATGAACCCTTCATGTCAAGGATATGTCGCTGTCTGCTCCATGTGGTACACAGAATAAACATCTAATTTCAGAATTTCCGAGTTATTTTGTTGATTTTTCTACTTGCTCACATTATGACTTTTGGCAAATCACTTTTGCAGCAATTTATGTCTCATTTGCTATAGCACATCTAGTAGTAACATAATAATCGGTATCTATTCTACATAATGTCTATATTATGGAGGTATTAGAAGAAGCAAGTGTCTTGTGCGGTACTTTGAGCTCCTGAGATTGTACTTTGTTATATCATCACAGGTTTAGAATGATACTTGTAACATTTATTTTCTTTCTCATTTTTCAGATTTTCAACTTGCCCATGGCTCTTTTCATTCCCCCTTCAGTGTTTGCTGTTCATCTACAGTTTAATCTACTTTACCAGTTTTGGATACATACAGAGGTAAACGAGGTTTTTAAGCCATACCTAAACATTTAGCCTGGAGCAGTGTCCTGGAAATCCACTAGCAGCTGATTTATTGTGTAGGAAAAATCTCTGTCTGACTTTAAGGAGAAACATCTGTTCATTTTTATTCCTTTTTCTGAATATATATTGCTAAGTTTATAAGAAGCAATGAGGCCAGTTGGTCCCAATTAGATTTTTTTTTAAAAAAAGTAGTAACTGTAAGGAATCAAACTTTTTGCTATTTTAATGCTATATTTTCCTATCTTGTAGCTTATTAAACATTTCTGGCATATACTGAAACTAAGATAAATATTTTAGGGAAAAATATCACAAACACAGTGCTTATCCAAGATCATTTAGAGTTGCAACTGAAGTCAGATATTGTTTCCTTCTTAGTGCAAGTAGTTCTCAGATCAGAAATGCTCTTTGGTTATCTGATAGCTATTTGATTATGACTGCACCTATTTATTTCTGTTTTGTCAGTGCATAGAGCGGGGTGTCAAACTCATTTTCACCGAGGGCCACATCAGCCTCGTGGTTGCCTTTAAAGAGCCAAATGTAATTTTAGGACTGTATAAATGTAGGAGATGTGGCCCCCGGTGAAAATGAATTTGACACCCCTGGCATAGAGCATATCTAGTTTACATACAGATACAGTTAATAACCCACTGCAATTAGGAAGTAGTTTCACACACTTCTCAGGTAGTTGAATGGCCTTCGGCCTTCTCCCTCACGCTACAGGTGTTTAAAAGTCTCCCATCTTATATGTCAGTAGCGTATTTCTCAATTGCTCCTAGTGGGCTGAGGGCTGATTTTCTCTACAATACTTACTTCTTTGATTATTCTGATTATACAGATGCCTTTTTCCCCTCTGTAGTTTCATTATGCGATCTATAGGACAATTCTTTTGGAAGAAAATTTTATTTTCTTTATCTGCTATTTTAGGCGATTGTCTTGCTTAAATTACAGTTTTTATTTTCTCTTTTCTGTGTGGTTCCTCCCCCCCAAAAAAAACCCAAACCAAACCAAACAAAAAAACCCACAAAAAACCCAAGGTACTTACAGTGATCCAATAGCAAACTTCTGTTGTTGAAATTTTACTTCTGTTGGGCACATTCCTAAAATCATTAGTACATCTGATGCTCTGCAACACCACATGAATAGGAAAGTCTTACAATACAACGCCACACACATCACCAGACCTGACATAAACTCAAGCAATATACAATTAAGCTCGTCAAAATTTTTTGAATGAATTTGAACACTTTGAAATTATACTAAATGAATATTCTTAATCACATGGTAGCAAAGTTTCTTTGACTATGCCTTAGGTTCCCCAAACCAGTTTTGCTATGTTTTATCACTAAGAAAAATACAATGTGCTTCAATATGCCTCATTTACCTCTTCTCTGCTGTCTGAAGCCATTTCTTCCCTGGCTGAGATGTTTCTAATGTTCTGCTGTGCAGCAGCAAACCGATGAGCCTCAGCACTGGTGCCACAGTGTGCATCTAGAGTTTCTAAAGTGAATTTCAGAGGCTTATGAATTGCTTACATCTCTCTAAAGCACTAAATCCTTCATAGGGCTTAAAAAGAATTTCCATAGCATATGTGCCAGATTTAGACACTAGTCTAAACAGAAATGAATTTCAGTCTCGATGAAAAGATAGTTACTCCTTACTATTAAATTATTGTGCCAGTAGAAAAACAATGGATCTTTTGTACTGATCCAGTTGATCCATCGTAGATCTTTCTTTACAAGGGAAGATATTCTCGGTGTTGATATTGTTGATTTTATATTGCAGCTGAAATCAGTTGAAATATGTTGAAGTCATGCTTTAAGGTCAAAATGCTGTTGAAGTAGAAGTAGGTTTACACCATGGATAAGCAGATTTTCTGCTCTCAAGAGCAAGGGCATAACAGATGAGAGAAGGAAAAGGAAGGGAAATCGTAGCAGATATTGCAGTAATGCAGGTTTATATTAGCCAATATTTTTAGTGAAATTAATATGATGCTTCACTGTTATGCTGCTGTGCTTTGTTTGTTTGTTTTCTTTTTTCTTTTTTTTCCCAATAACTGTTACGATTTAACTGTTTAAAGCTGTGGCATTTCTAATTTTTATTTGAATTTTCTTTGAATGAATTTTAACAGTTCTAATTATCTTCCATAAATTATAGTAAAATGAAAATCCTTTTTGAAACTCTCGGTTTCTAATAGTTTCCCAACACGTGAGGTTGGTTTGGGGCTGCAGGCCTGGGGTTATATAGAAAACAGCATCCTGTCTCAGTGACTGCTGCTAGTCCTTGCTCTGAGAACCGGGACTGATCATGGTCTGGCAGCTCTGGTGTCCTCTGGCACCGTGGTGGGTGCTGTCACACAGTGACAGTACGAGTCATGTGGGATCATGTGGAGATACACTTTACTATTTCTGTTCTGCCAGTGCAAGATGTAATAGTTTGCTTGTAAAATGCAGGAGCAATTGATAAGAAATTTTAAGTTTGTCCACAGATTTATTTTGCTTTTAATCAGTATCACTGTTTCCTTATGCAAGATTTGTCCCCATATTGACTAGTCACATATGTTTGGAACTCATAACTTCACAAATTTTGGTTACACTTCCTCCTCCTTCAGAAAAAGAAAATCTAGTAAAGTACAGTAAAATATTATTTATTCTTTATTAGGTGATGTTTTTTCATAGCACTGAAAAGCTTAATAAAGGATATGCACAATGTATTATTCTATAAAAGAAAAAATGCATGATATTTAAGTAACAGGAAAGAACTAAATTATATTAAACTTTCTGAGGAAAGATGTTTTGTTTTGGGAGTAATTTAAATTGAATTCAGTAATTCCAAGAGAAGAATCATGCTGTGCTGAATCTTCCTATGCCATGTTTCAACCTAGAGTAAATGTTTATAGACAAAGTATGATCCCTGATATTTTCCTATAATTTAGAATGCGTCCAGTGCTGTTTTGAACAATGCTAAGTTTCTTGTATTATAACTTTGACCTTCAATATTTGTTTCATCAGTTTTTGTCCAGCCTTCCTACTGGCAGATCAGACAACATCTATTTTATTTTAACTCAAGTGGCTGATATATTCCCATGAAGACTGTAAACCAAATCATAAAGATCAAAAGTACCCACTCATTCTGTCTCAGTTAGACTTCTTTATTTCCTGCATACTTGGTATGCATTAGCTTTTGGCCCTTTATATGGAGTAGTACAGCATTTTAAACATCATAAATGTTATATAAATATTTTACTATACGATTATTTTAGTAATAATAGAAGATCTCTAGCACCAAAATCAAAATGGGCTATTGATACAAGAAGGGCATTTCATTAATTAATAAATGTTGGGTGTGCTAGAATGAAGATACAACTTTGTGACTTCACTTGCGTATTTGCCTTTAACTATATTCTCCCATTACAAGAACTTTGCTGTCTGAAGTCCATTTTTTTTTTCAGTACTTCTGTGAATTATTGCACTGTGTACCTGGCAATCTGAAATGACATTGAAAATTTTCCGAAGATTTTTAAAAATATCTCTGAGTAGCACCAACGTATTGAAATTAACTCAGTTTATTAAAACAATAAATGAAAATAAGCACAACACCACAAAAAAAACCAACCCTAAAACCACTGAGGAAAATACTTTTCTGTAATGGTCCATAGAGATAGGATCTCAGTAAAGGAACATAAAACACGTTTTGGTCCTATCTAAAACTATATAGGTCAATAGAATAACTCAGGCAGTAGATCTGATCTTGAATGGTCTGGGAGAAATGTTTCTATGACTAGACCATTCTCATCTAGACTATAAGGAGAGTAAAAAAAAATACTTCGGTCAAAGAGCACTAAAAATCTAATTTTTCAAAAACTGCAAAATGTTTCGGGGCTGTTACTGACAGAGAGAAATACTCCGTTTCAGTTTATTTTCACAGGTGATTCAGAAGGTCTGTGGCTTATATTAAACTATATCCTTCCGTTATGCACTTATTATAACTAATAAGTTAGGTGTGTTTATAACCTGATAGACACCTGTGAAAAACAGAAATTAGTTTCTGTTGATTTAGCTGTAATTTTTATGAGATGTCAAATTGTATTTGGAAAGCATCAACTGAATCAATCCCTGTTGGTAGTAATTGCAGCAGCAGATTATTCCTTGCCTGTTTGATCTTTGACATGCATTAGTTTCTGTTTAATTTTCTAATTTAAGGAAAGGCTGTGATCCATCCTTTACCATACTTCTGGAAGTCAGGTTTCTGAAGGCATCTCTTTTTCCCTTGTTTAAGTCTTCCTACCTTATGAAACTCTGGGAGCAGAAAAAGGTGAGGCACTACTGTTAACGAGGACGCTCATGAGTGAAAAAAGGTGAGGAATGGGAGAAATGTTGGCAATACCTCATGCAGGCTGCAAAAAGAGGCATGAAATTGCTACAGATATACTTTTTTTTTTTGGTCAGAAAACATCCATTCAGTAAAAATGAAAGTTGCTGTGAAAGTACATTGTAAAAAATATTTTGCACTTCTGTGTGCTGATCTAGGTTTCTGTTCATGATCTTCTTTAGCTTTGAATTCTGCTCAGTTTTCTTTAATGAAAAACACCGAAAGAAAGAGAAATAGCTGAGTCTTCATGCTTTTAATTTTCAGTAGTACACAGATCTATCTGATGTTTCCTTTCAAATTAGAAACACACAAATCTGTCCTAGTCGGATTACAAAGGATCAATCTATGAAGTTGCCATTCAGAAGAATTTTGCTAAAAGTCATCAAAAAGGTGAATGTAATTAGAGGTGATATAAATCCATTCTCCTAGTCTGATGTTCAAGATTGTGTCTGACAACTCTCAGTGATGAAATGATTTAAGTAGAATTCCCAGAAACGGGTCATGCTGTCCAACAGCCTACTGGCTTTTAGAGATTGAATTTTCTCGCTGTTACAAAGATCCAATAAATTATTCTAAAACTAATGGAAAATTAACTAATTGCTGATTTGCATAAAGAACAAAATTTTGGTTTAACAAAGAAAGTTCTGGTCCCATTCGTGATGCTTTTGTCATTCAGAAACTCATTTGTTCGCCTACCAGAAACTGTGAACTCAAGCATTTACTGCGGAGAGAAAGAGAACAAATAAATCAATAAATACCAGGGAGATAAAAATACTTTCTTTAATGCAGGCAATAAAACTCAAACATGATTCCAAGAAACAAAGAGATCTGACTGCTTCAATCCAGCATGTCTGCCAAAATGGCTTATTAGATTTTCTGACCAACCTGCAGGATGAAAGTCTTGTCATCATTGTACTTGCCAGAGCACGGAGAAGAGCACAGCTAACAATACTATCACTAAGTGGAAATACTAGCAATAACTGCAAAATGTGTTCCACTTTTCCATGTTTCACTCCCACCATGAGGGAAGAAAAGTATTATCTTTCTAGATATATAAAGCATATAACCCTGGTGTTCGTTTTAAATAAAAAGAATAACAAAAGAGAGGAAAAAAAAACCCAAAACAAACAACAACAACAACAAAAACCCAAACAACCAACCAAACAAAAACATTCTTTAGATGGCACATTCTTTCTGTCTTGCTAAGTGTAGGCTGCACTTGAACACAGTTTAATCAGGAAAAATGTAGTGGGATGAGGTTTGGAATTCCTTCTTTGGCACCTGGGACCTCAATTATGTTTAGGAATGACAGCTTTACACTTTAGTAACTCCAGGATGAGTGTCCTATTTTAAACCAGAGTGCTCCTTGGCACGTTCAGGTATCTGAGTCTATTCAGAAGTGCCTTGACACAGTGAAGTAAGTATTTTATTCTTACCTAGCTTCTCTTTCAACTGAACTCTGCGGAATAGAGAGAGACTTAAAAATATGTAAGTAATTTAGCTGAACTGAGTAATGGTCTGCACCCAGTGGCTCTGAGAATTATGAAGATAAAAGTGAAATGAGCTACTTAAAGATGCAACAAATTTCAGTGCATTCTGGGTCCTGTGAAACAATCTAAATAACTCATTTACCAAATGAAGTTAGTATAATAATGAAAGGATATCACACTGATGCAGAGATTAGTTAGAGATACTGCTCTCTGTCAAAAAAATTACCTGATTTTCTATCTTAATGTATTGCATGCAATACTCTTGACTTTTTCTCATAGCTTGGACTCATTGAAAGTCTATTTAAATTAGTTATGTCTTCAAAGCCAACAGAAAATCTGAAAGACCCTTATTTGTTAAAAACACAAAGTGTAGGACGTTGACTAGATTTTGATCTATTTAAAAAGGAAAGTGAAGAGCTAGACTTGGCTATATTTTAGGTTATTTCAGGACTGGCACATTGATTTATTACTTTCTGTTTTTTCCCCACGATTGCCAGCATGTATTTGTCAAGCTGCTGAAAAATACTGAAATTGTATAGCAATTTTTCTCCTGGAGTTTGTTTAAAATGCTCAACTTGATATATGACTGAAAGAGTGACTTTCTCCATGCTCTGCCATTTGTAATGCTGCAGTTAAAACAACCAGTTAGTATAGGTTTTCTCTCATTTTTAGCGGATAACTTGATTAAAACTTCCTATATGTGCTCATCTTTCCCACAACAAGGCTTAATTCAACCTTTAAAGAAAAAAAAGTTGCATCCACTTTTTGAAAGTGTTAACTGAAATATTCACGTAAGATGCTAATTTGATTGAAACCTTACCTCCTGGTCAAGACATAAAACAATGAAAAGTGACAACAGCCTGCCTTCAAGATAATTTATTATAAACACGTTTCTTAAGACTGTGTGTTTATTATGTAAATATGGCCTAAACCAGACTACCCATTAAAACTAGGATTTCTTTTCCCATACCCACAATCCAGATTTATCAAAAATTCACCCCCTATGAAAGTCTTCATGATCCTAACAGGCCTGATTCCTCCTGCTTGTTTTATTTCTAAACTATAAATATTGTTTTTTCGCTCCTCAGTGTGGAAATTTGGCTACATCCATTTTACATGCTTTCTGGAGTAGAAAACTGCCTAATCAGATAGCAAAACATTTGGTGGTATATAAATCAGGGTTTGCCGAGGATTTCAAAGTGTGAAACTGGCAGATGAGCACATATCCCAGGAGTTCTGCCTTTCCCCAGCTTCCCTGTAGAGATTTCACATGGCAAATATGATCACCCGGGCCATCTGTATAAATACATGGGTGTGTTGTCCTGAATTAACACAGTGGCTCTACTGGGGAATATAATCAAGGCCTTATTGTTAAATTTCCCCACCAGACTACCTGAAGTATAGATCTATATACCAGGAATAAAAATCTTTTGATTTTGATGAGGAAATCAATAGTAATATGTGTTTTACTACCAACTGTTCTGACAGAAACCTCAACGTTAAGTTCCAAGTGCTCCTTAGTGATGCTCCAGGGATGAATTTACCCTTTCCTGTCCTGTACATCAGTAACACTATGATATTCAAAGTAATGCTGTGCTACAAACAGCTTTTCTTATGCTCAAAGAAAAAAAATAAATAAACTTTTAATATACAACTAGTTTTACTGGAACATTGCCTGCTCTACTCTGTCGACATTCCTTCCTAACGTTCATGCTGAAATGGAGTTAAGTAAAGATTCATGTTGTAGTGGTGACAGGAGGAGTTGTTACACAAGATGTAAAGTTTCCCTTGGATTTCGTGTCACGATTTTTTCTCATTATTTAAACAAGAACTACATTGAAGTGGTGCGGGTACCAGGCAATAAAGATTTCCCTTGGTGCTGACAAACTCTGAGACCGCAAACGGAGGTGCTTACATGCCACAGGAGATATTGCATAATGTTCTTTTCCTTTAGGCTAGGAATTGCTGTCACAGAGGAAACATCTTTATATAAGAACTACTATTATAGAAAAAAAAAACATTTAGTTCTCATTATGTATGAAGATTTCACTTCCAGCATGTTTTGTTCAGTAATGTATGGAAACTGTTTCTAAGCATGCAGCTTTTAGCCTTGCTTATTTATTAAACTGCTCTTGGAATTGCTTCAGGTGCTGTCAGTAATTCTGCTTTGTTATTTAGTGATACCCAAGTACAATAATCGAGGGAATATGTTGTTTGTTTGAAAAAAAATAGGAATACATGTTTTGTGGAGAGATCTGACAAAGCTTTTATAAGTGGTACACATTAGATACCTATATATCTGATTTGTAGGTAGTTTATAGAGTCCATTTATAAGGATTTTGGCAAGTGAAAGTGTGGATATGGGATGTTAAAAAATACACAAAGCAAACAGGAAAATACTTTTGCTGGAATGCTGCAGTTCATCTGTGTGTCACTGGCATGGGAGCTGAGGTGTCCATGATGTGTTAATTGAGAGAGGAAAAATTGGAGACAGGAATTGATTTAGAACAATAGGTGTCTGTATCAGGGAAGAAAACACAAGCATAAATCCGCCAGCCATATTGGTCAAAATACAGATAAGGTCATCGTTGGACAGCAGTTGGGGTATTTCAATTTCTAGAGGATTGGTAGCTATTTTTCTGTATTCCCAAAATCACTGCAAGATGATGGTATAAAGAACAAGAACATTTTAAAATCACAAGCAGACTCTGTTTCTTGTCAATAGTATGAAATAGGGTTCAAAGTACAATTGATAGGGATATTGAATGATGACATTTCCACTATGGTTTTTCATTTTGAAATTACTTTCCGGTAAAAAGGTCTGAAAGAAAACTTTCTGCTGCATAGAAAAATCATAGTAGCAGAAACTTTTTTCTTTCTTCGGTGAAAATCCTGAAAGAAAACCCATGAGAGCTGTGCTGAAATTCTAATAACTTTTTATTTTTCCTGAAATGTAAACATCGTGAAAGATCTTATTCTAAAAAGCCATTGTGAATACAAAGCTATTTCAAGCTGAAAATATTTTGCTGTCTTGAATGACTGAGACCTGGCCCTGTATATACTTTAGTGACTGGTTGCAACTGCAGCGTAAGCCTGGTTACTGCTACTATGAAGACTCACCAGCTCCTTTGCAATTGGTGTTCTCTAAGGAAAATGTCTGCACACAGTGAAGGCACAGAAATGAGGGCAGACTGACAGCCAAAGGGTAGATGGGTAGGTGGAGAACCTGCCACTGCCTTTCTCCCCATTCTTTTGAACGTGAGCTGTTGTTTACACCACATTAAATTTTCTTCCAAGTCAGTTCCTATGAACTTCGTGCCTTTCACTGTGACTTCGGTGAGTTCTCGTCAGCCTGACATGACAGAGTCAGAATCTTGCCTGACTATCCTAGCCTTGACAATTTAT
The DNA here is from genome assembly GCF_036013445.1 of Caloenas nicobarica. Lineage (NCBI taxonomy): Eukaryota > Metazoa > Chordata > Aves > Columbiformes > Columbidae > Caloenas > Caloenas nicobarica. Next base: position 31,382,442 of record NC_088246.1, on the reverse strand, counting down.
TATACTTTGGTGAAAGATCTGCTTGTAGGAGTTTTGCCCCTGGTAAGGTGGTAGAATATAGAAAATAACAACAAAATAATTGCGTTCTTTGCCATGTGGTGCTGCAGGAGCCTTCAAAATTCAGCTTTCCAGAGATGATATGTTTCTGTTTGTTGGAATGATATGTGGATATATTTATAAATTATACCTTTAAAAATATTTATAAAATTTTTGGCACCCAAAGTTTTCACTGACAACAGTTTTTTTCTGGTTTAGAGATGCGCTAAATATGTAGAAATAAACTCACTGATAGCAAAAGAAGTTTCTCAAAATAGCACCCTACCATCTCTACCATTTTGAATATCTGGTGAAAAAATATTTTTGATGTGTTTTAGCCAAAGTGTTGCTTTTTGGATTGCTTATTTCAGCAAGCCAGATCTTTGCTTGGTCAGTTACAGACTTCTGTACCACCTCTGAGCTTAAAAATCATATGGTTATAATTGTTATCTCAGATGGTATTTCTATCATCGTGTGGCTAGTATGTCTTTGCAATGGAGGTGACCTTGGCCAAATAATGAATTGAAGCAGGCCCAGATATCAATCACTAATGATGCTGCAGAACAGATATTTCAGTAGATTTGTAAATGTCATCATCCAAATAAAAACTTAAAGGATGAGAGAAGGTTCATTTTCCAAAGAAAATACTTTCTTTGGGATAAGTCAGAAGTATTTATTTCAAATTTTACATAAGTTCCTGAGGTCCTTAGGGAGCCCAAAAGCAAAAGTTCTGCTTTAGCATACTGATGTATTATGTGGACTTTCAAAAGGATGAATTTTAATTTTAAAATACGAATTTAATCAGCTGGATATGGAAGACTTGAAGGCATTCATTCTGAGGACATTTTATTATAATCCACCTGTAGGTTAAAGTGAAGACTGATATTCCGTAGTGATTCCCTGCTCTCCTAGCGCAGATTTGGTTTATTTTCACACACATACACATACATACACAGACACACACACACACACACAAAGTTAAACTATTGATCTAAAAATATATTAAAACCAATTGGATCAAAGTTAGGTGTGGTCCAATAGATAAATCACTGCTCTCTCAGGTGCTGGGCTGCATTTCAAGACATTTCACTCAAATTAATTTAGTGGTGACGTCTTGCATAGCTTTAAACAGTGGGATTTTCTGCTTGAGAAAGGTGGGAAATGGAGCTAGCATGAATGATGAGTTGTTTCTCACCTTCAGATGGTCTTTTCAGGCTTAAACTTATTTTGAGGGAGAACTGAGAAAGACAAATGGTCCTACTTGTGTTGTCCTTGGCTTCTGAGTTAAACAAAACAAAACAAACTTGTCTCAGTATTCTGCTTTTCCAGTCAACTGTGTGCAGGATTTTGAGAGAGATGCTCCAAATGTTACAGTTCTCTCTATCTGAAGAATTTGCTCATTTCTATACTCCTTTGGTTACAGAAATTCTCTGCTTAACCTGTTAAATAGAAGTTCTTTTAGCTGCTATTAAAGACAAAAAGTAACACAAGGTATGATTTCCTTTTATTGTGATATTTACCTGATTTATAGAAATATAAATACATTTGAAGAATGTCCTGTGTCTACTTTTTGATTCCAGATCTACTTTCACTCACATAGCTATGAATTAACAGATTTTTGTTTTGTAAACCTGAAATGAATAAAAACCCTTATATGTTTAGTTATGTAGATGAATGGGCCTGCTCTCATTACTAATGACTGTCTGCCTCTCTACTTAATGTGGTTTTTGCCAATATTTTCTCTATTATTATATTACAGATCATCCATTTCTGAGTATTAAATTTACTAGTTAAGTTCTGTGAAAGACAAAGGGGTAGGTTCAGGGTTTTGTTTCTTCAGGTCTAAGCATTTTTATTTAGCTGCTACCCCCCCACGAACACTTTATTAATTGCAAGACAATGCAGTCATGATCAGACATGGGGAATAGGTACAATTTTAGAATCATATAATCATAGAATTGTTTTGATTGGAAAAAACCTTTAAGATCATCAAGTCCAACCCTTAACCTAACACTGCCAAGTCCACTTCTAAACCATGTCCCTAAGAGTGTCACCTGTGTGTCTTTCAAACACCTCCAGGGATGGTGACTCCACCACTTCCCTGGGCAACCTGTTCCAGTGCATGATAACACTTTCCTAATATCTAATCTGAGCCTCCTCTGGCACAATTTGAGGCCATTTCCTCTTGTCCTATCCCTTGTTACTTGGGAGAAGAGACCAACCCCCTCCATGCTACAACCTCCTTTCAGGTAGTTGCAGACAGCGATCAGGTCTGTCCTCAGCCTCCTTTTCTCCAGGCTGAACAACCCCAGTTCCCTCAGCTGCTCCTCATCAGACTTGTGCTCCAGGCCCCTCACCAGCTTCATTGCCCTTCTCTGAACTCACTCCAGCACCTCAACGTCTTTCTTGTAGTGGATGTATTTTGAACAGAAATCTTTGTGGTCATCCAGTGATTCCATCTACTTGTGACTGATGGTTTTGTGTTGGGGATTAAGCAATTGTTGCTTGCGTATCCATACACTTCCATTGAGCTAACCGAAATATGAAGTTAATACTGGCTTTCCTCTGGCTCTGTAACGCAGGAGAGTACCTAATTTAGCTTAAGCCCTGATGATACAAGCTTAATTCATCAGCATTTTCTAATGAAGCTTGAATCATTAAAGTGAATTTATTGGCAATCAACAGTTTCTGTCACTTTTGGTCTGGTACTAAAATGATCAAGATTGGATTTTCTGAACAGTTGAATCATTGCCTTAGATCGCAGCTCCACTATGAATTTCTGCTGGCCTACTTTGTTTTCATGCCTCTGACTCATGCCAGTCCATTTGTGACTATATGTTGGATCAGACTGAGGAACTGATCCAGTTAAACTAAATTAGAAAAACAAAACAAAATTGGTTTTAACTTGCAGCAGTTCCCTAATCATGTTCGTTGTGTTACTGCATTCATGCCAGAGTAAAAGAAGGGTATTGATAGAAGGAAGAAGCAATCAAAGGTACTGAAGGAGGTAGGACTACTTTTTTCTGGGTCAGCCATTTCTTGATATAAAGTGTTCACATAACTGGGATCTTACAGTTACACAGGATCCCAAGCAGTGCCAATGGATATAGCTAAAAAATGTGCTTGAAATTATCTGCATGGTATCATGAACTGATAATAACAATAAGAAGAAAATGTACTGCTGGATCAAAAAGAATTTTAATTTTTAACTTGCATTTTACTAAATTTCACTTTTTTTTTCCCCTGAACATTCTTGTAACAGTAATACAGTGAAATGGTTCAGGTTAAAAAAAAAGGCATTCTCCTAAAGATAAACATCACCTTTATGCATTTCCTTTCCCTCTTTTCCATCCTCCTTCTTGATTTCATACAGTATTTTCAAATTCATTGAAAAATTACTTTTTTTAAGGTTATCAACAAACTTGGACCTCTGGAGTGGATTCTTAATACTCCCAGTCATCACAGAGTTCATCATGGTAAGCTAAAAGTGTAACCACTTATTCAACAATTCAACATTTTTAAATATGAAGGGTGGTAGGAAAATATCTCACTCTTCCCTAAGTAATAAAGTATCATCAACTTGTCAATCACTAACATGCTTTTTGCATTCAAATTCAAGCACTGAATGTGTGAAAACACACAGTTGCTTTTTAGAAGGACTGTTAAATATTTTAGTGGAACTTGGTTTCAGCTGTCTGAATTAGTGGAAAATCTCACTTCACACACGTGCATGATGATTGATTTTTCATCAATATTCAAGGGCATTCAAGAATGTACTGCATATTTAAATTGCATTAATAACTCCACTACATACTGAAAACTGTCATGAACATACCTGAGGAATAGAAGTGGATTTCAAAAATGCCCTTGGCTCATTCAGTGTGCAGAGATAATAGGGGAATGGAAGAACAAAATAATTTGAAACAGACTCAAATGCAGTTATATGTACAGAGGATGTTATTAATAGTTATTATATCCTCCATGTGTAAAGTGTTTATGGCACTGCATAGACTTTTTAAAAAGACTGTAGTGCTGTAAGTGTCTAATCCTGGAAATTTGCACAAATACTGGTAATCCTGGAGGGAGACACTCTGCTCTTGTTTGCTCTGCTGTAAATCCAGACTAATCCTCTGATCCTGATCAGAGTTAAGCAGCATCACTCTGGAGCTGATCAGATGTTATGCAGTTGCTCCAGACAAATTTGGGGATATGTAATCAATGTTTCTTTGCTCATACTTTTGATAGGACATCTTATATAAAAATAAATTCCCTCAAAAACAGGTAGAAGGATCTGTTTTCCTCACACTGAAGTAAATAATAATGAAAGCAGGATCAGACATATGGCATAGGAGATAGAGACAGCTGAAAGCCATTAATGAGATGATTGCACATAGATGTATTTAGCATGTATTTCCTTAGGTATAAACTGGTGAAATGATTTTTGTTTGCTTTTTAGTTTGCCTTTATAAATATATTTTCAACTGAATTTACTGTCCAAATTAATACTTTTATTTCACATTTGATTTGTATGTTTGAATCTGAGTAGAAAGAGAGCAATAAGCCAAGTAAGAAAAAAATTATAGGCGTATAAGGGGTGGTGAATTAGCTACCTTTTAAAATCATTTTATTATAAATTGATGCTAATTATGATTTCCCTTCATTTCAGTGGCATGTCTTCTTATATCTGCAATTACTGATTTCATAAATTATTTTTATTATAGGTAGAAATCCTTACTGCATTGATAAAAATTATGGTGGCACACTAATTATCTGGGACAGGATATTTGGTGAGTAAAATAAGGTGTTCTCTCTCATATTTAGATAATGTGGCAAAAATACGTATACTTTTGAATTTTACTATTGGTTGTTCTCTTTCTTTTCTTTTTCCATCAGGAACATTTGAAGCAGAAGATGCAAAAGTTGTATATGGCTTAACACATCCAGTAAATTCATTCGATCCCATCATGCTCCAGGTGCTACAGTTTGTATCACTGACAGATACCTTCAAGAGGCCCTCATGTTCAAAAGAAACTCCTCTCTTAAGCACAGCTGAGGCCATCCTTGCATTGCTACACAGTCAGTTAAATTACCTACAATTTCTTCAAGATTTTATTACAAAACGATTGTTTCTACTCACTGCATTGAGCATATGCAGAGCTTGTAGTCATCATGAAAATACAATACAGTAAAACTGAAAACTAATTACAATAAAGATGTAGCAGGCCTTGGACTGAATGATGTCCATTTCCATATGCAGAGCAATGAGCAATATGCAGTGATGCACAGACGAAAATACATATTTGTCTGTTGTTTTTCTTCTCTAAATATTGCTATTTCATTAATAACCTCATGGCGTAATATCTTTAATTTTTTAATCTCTTCTGCATATTTGCTATTCTAGGTACTCCACTGTGATTTGTGACAGTGTTATATAGCAGCCATCATGGTCTCAAGAAAACCTACAAAACAGATTGAATATAGGGGTTTTTTGTTTGGTTGGTTGGGTTTTGGTTTTTAAGAAGAAATAAAGAAGAAATAGTACTCAGTGTGGCGCTTCTTAGATTTATTGGTCCAGGATTCACTTAAGCTGGATAAAACTTGTGAAAAGCTCAGGGACTCAGAACTCTTTAAGTCCCAATTTACTTTTCGTGGCTGTTCACCCAAGGAGGCATCTCAAAAATGAGAAATTCTGCTGCAGGTGTATCTAGACTGAAAGCTGGAAGGATGGCCACAGCCTGTGCAATTATGTCCATTCCAGTCAGATACTAAGTAATTTAGTTATTGAGCATATGTCATGTCAAGGTCCCCGTAATCAAATTCTAGTTTAAAAGTACCATAAATATAGCTATATGACTGTTCTGGCTTTGGCTGAGATAGAGTTAATTTTCTTCATAATAGCTACTATGGGGATATGTTTTGGATTTGTGCTTGAAAGAATGTTGATAATTCAGGGTTGTTTTAGTTACTGCTGAGCAGTGCTTACACAAACTCAAGGCGTTTTCGGCTCCTCACACCACGCCACCAGCAAGTGGGCTGGAGGTGCACAAAAAATTGGGAGGGGACACAACTGCGACAGTTGACCCCAACTGACCAAAGACATATTCCATACCATCCGACAGCATGCTCAATATATAAACTAGGGGGAAAGTTAGCTGGAGGGTTGCTGCTTGAGAACTGGCTCGACATTGGTTGGTTGGTGGTGAGCAATTGTTTTTCGTTTGTATGACTTGTCTTTCTTGGGTTTTATTTCTCTCTTTTTGTTGTTTTCATTACAAATTATTATGTTTTTGATTGTAATTATTATTCAATTCTATTTTGTTTCAATTATTGGACTGTTCTTATCTCAAACTACAAGTTTTCTCACTTTTACCCTTCCAATTCTCTTTCCCACATTCTGTTGCAGGGGGAGTGAATGAGCAGTTGTGTAGTGTTTAGTTGCCAGCTGGGGTTAAACCATAACAACAACATACCATCGAATTCTGTGGATTGATTACAGGAAAGGCAGATCTTCCTCTGCACAGAAGTCATTGTAATCGTCACTATAAACTAAGGGCTTGATATGGCTCCTGGCTATTTCAGTCAGGTTTTCTGAACTTTGACTGTCTTCATCTATTTGTAATTTATTCTCTTTACAGACTTCGAAAAATCTTTTACTTGAGAGCTAAAAATGAATAAAATATGTTATGTTAAATTTTATTTTTTACTAACAATGAAAAATTACTTGCTCTTTTTTTTTTTTCAGTTACGTCCCTTAGCCCATATTTGGAACACATTTTGGGCCACACCTGGATTCTGCAATAAGCTTTCTGTCATTTTCAAAGGGCCAGGCTGGGGACCAGGCAAACCTAGACTTGGCCTTCCTGAGGAAATCCCAGTGGTAAATAGAACATGCATGAGCTTTCAGTTTTGTGTAATTTACTTGGACCTCTTAATGCTACTGGATCAATGTTAAAAACTCTACACATGCTATTTTAAATTAGCAAATTAGCAGTCATAAAGCATGTTCCCTTGAAACGGGAACAGAAACTGAAAGAAATAAATGTTTTAGCTGTGCTTTTTTGCTTTTTATTTGAAGGAAAACCAATATTTTTTATTTATCTTTTCGTTATTCATTTCCTAAAGAGATTTTCAGAGCTGTTCTATAGAGTATGGTAATTTCTCTTTTTCTTTTGACTGTGAATGTACACACACACAGAGTTAAACTCTGCCTCACACTAGGTAGTACATACTTTTGGTAATAGATTGTCTTTGTGCAGTTGTCTATGTCCCTTAATCTTTTTTGAGTATAAAGAATACTAAGGACTAACAGTCTGGAGCAGGTCACTGTTGAAGAATATTATCTGTTTTGCTTTATACAGATCACAGGAAAAGAAGTTCTCTTCAATCCATGTGTACCAGCTTACCTTAATTGCTATGCAGTTGTACATTTTGTCATAATAGTGGACTTGTATACTGAACTTCTTGGTACTGTGACTGTAAGTAATTCCTATCTATATGAAATAGCATGTTGTGCTAACAGTAATATGACACACAACGTTTTAAAATAATAAAGCATTGAGTAGAGGTTCTACAGCCTGACTCATATCTTATTTAAATTATTATAGTAATAACTAGATTCTTTAAAAAGAATCAAAATAAATGGCTAAATATATAGTTATATGAAATATATAATGTTTGAAATTGTTTATTAAACAATATTTAATAACCGTATTCATTATTTACAGATGGGTATGCTTAAGTTAAGCAATTAAATTAAAAATAATAAATGTTCCATAGAAGAGGTACACGTCTGCTTCGCTTTTAAGGACCTCATGAAAGGAAAAGTGTGTCTTAGACTTGAAACTATGTAGGTTTCAAGATGTCAAGTACTGCCATATTGTTAGATGTCAGTAATGCCCGAGCTTTAGAAGGGAGATTGCAAAGGCCTTGCAGTGCCTGCAAGTGGGAAGCTCAGTGTCAACATGAGTTCAGAGTTAGAGGAGCACAGACTCAGGGTGAATCTTTCTTCCAGTCTCAGGCATACAACAGCACTGATAGAAATACAACCAGGAGGGGCACATATTTACCACCCTGGTTTTGGGCTGATGGCATCTCCCTGGTAACACAATGTGGTTCCTGCATGAATTCCTGGCAGGCTCCGAAGGTGAACTACAAGGCCATGTTCGCGTACAAGAAGTGAGACATCAGTTGCTTCCAGGGCTTCATGTCCTTCTGACCTCCTTTTCATTCTTCCTTCCTTGACATCTCTTTCTACTTTACTAAAGCTAAAATTTTCTAGTTATGAAGCATAATTTTAATGCATCTAATATACCCACCATTCAGTCAAAGGCCTACCAAAACACCACAAAAGTCTATCAGTTTGATAAAATGGCCTTTCACCTGTTTCTTAAATCCTTTTTAATACCTCCTTGGTTAAACAGCAGTGTTTTCATTGTGTTTGTGTCACCCACGTTGCCACAGACCTGCTGTCAGGGTGCCAAGGGCCCCCTGGGTTCTTCAGCCTCTGCATGTCCATGGACCTGCCTCATCCCAACACACTCGCCCGGCCATCTCCAGCCCTCACCCTGCCCACCTTGATGGGGGCTGTGGGACAGCACCCTACCCCCAAGGCCACAGCCCTCACCACAAGCCACCACCGACCTCCAGCCCCTTCCCCAGTGAACAACCCCTCTCACTGCACCTTGATGCCTTTGCCCATGATGACCATGTCCGAATCCAGTCCAGAGGCACGTTTCTAGAAATAAGTCTCTTTTGCCTAACTGACCATTGTTATCCATGAAGGATTCCAGAGAACTGCAATGCCATTTCAAAGCTCTCAGAAATCTTGCCGAACATCAGTGTTTTGGTCTTCTGACTCAAGACATTCCTCTTGTGTCCCAGGGCAAGAGGGGCAGGAGAAAAACTTTACCTGCAGTAATTTCTCGGGTTATGTGGCAGCAGGCTTATAGCAGCTTTGGCATCTCTGCATATACAGAGTTGCTACAGCCCTTTTTTTTAAAAGTTTTTGGTTAGATATATTCTGAATAGCACATCAGACCAGTAGAATGGCACAATTTTTGAGAAAAGATTAAAGAATATTTTATGTATATTCCCTATATAATGTAGAAGCTACCTCAAGCATGCTCTTCTGATTAATATTAAGTTATTCTGCACATCATGCTCGCCTCTATGAAAGGTCACACTGCAATTGCAGGGAATGTGGGGATTACTAAGCCATCTGAGTCTTTTTGAAGAAATTTCTGAGAACAGGAAATTAAGCCAAAGGTAAGGATAAATACCTCCAATTTATACAAGAAATATAGTATACATGATTGCCCATGTTATTATATTGAGAAAAGCCTCTGCAGGATTTTCTGGATATGATTCTAGATTCCTACATACCAGCAGGAAGTCATATTTGCATAGGGATGAAACTGAGGGGGTTCTGTTTGGTGGGCTTTTTTGTTTGGTTTTTTTTTTTTTACATTGTTGCGGTTGGTTTTAATAGCAAGAAGTAAGGAGTCCATGCATAACTTTTTTTCCTATTCTATCCTTTTCTCTTTATGCCTTTTTTCTGGTCCTAGAAGGAAAAAATGGATGTTCCAAATATTTTTTTTTCCGCTGATAACTGCAGCTGTTTAAGAATAAGTAATAAGGGAACTGAAAAAATGCTCCCTAGCCCCAGATGATCGTTAAATTCTTGCAGTCATGGAGGAAACATCCTGAAGATCCACCATTGATGAAGTTATTTTGAAAAACAACTAGAAAATTCTCTCTACAAAGCTGTGGGGTAGTAAGGTAGTAAGTATAAGAAGGAGAGCATGGAGGACTAGAAGGACCTCATCTCAGGGCATAAACCTTCATCATGGATGTAGAAAGTGCTGGTCCCAAGGCAGAGTTCCAGCATCACTATGTAGTATGGGGGGAAGCTGTCATGAGAAGGAAGCTTGTGTATGAATAACTTGACTTGGCAAAAATCTTTCTTCAATATCAGTTTTCCACTACACTGAGTTATGAAATGTCTATGGATACAACTGGAACTTTCTGTCTGGCTATGAATTATGTCATAACTGTGGCATAGCTCCATAAATGGAGAAAGCTAACTGTTTTCCTCATTTTTAGGTTTAAGTTCCATTTCATAATAGCCATAAGACACAGCACATAGCTATTACATTTCTCAAGTGATTACAGTTGCTCAGTTTTTGGTCTCTCGCCCTGCAGAAGTGTTAAATTTCTCTATACGTAAAGAGCAACCATATACCTTCAGTCTGAATGACCTATATTTAACTTATGAAAAGAGCCAAACAAGAAAGAACAAATATATATGTTCCACAGGAGGGATCATACAGTGTTTATTTTCTATATAGTGATCTGCACTACATCCAGAGAATAAAAATCACTTCTGAGCTCTGCACGTCTAGATCTGATACAAAGCTGCTAGAAGAAATGAGGTTTGGATCAGTCCCAGAGAGAGTGCTAGGAGTGTATAACTGCAGTACATTCAAAGCAAAAGTTTCATAGCTCCAGAACTTCATGTATCACATAAATCAAAGTCAAGTGTACCTTAAACACATTTTGCAGTGTCTTTTTTATTGTTGATAGATACTGCAACCTTTATTCTGCTTATAATGCTATGAATATGCAAGCAGTTTCAATTAGATGAAAAGTAGTAAGTAATAGATAGATCTCTTGAAAGCTGAGAACACAATTAATATATCCATTCAGTAGGACATTACCAAGTGCTGTATATGGAATATTGCTAAGAATTTACATTTTTTTAGGAATTCTAAATTGAAATAAATTCATATAGACAAAGGCACCTAACAATACAAGTTTCATAGCATTGTATTAACATTCTTCATTTGAACACCAAAAGTGTCTGATATGTGATAGCAGACCATCTGTTAACTTATGAAATGTGCTGACATCATTGCTAGCAGTTCTTTTGAAACACTGAACACATTAGGAGAAAATGCATCCATATTACTCTTCAAAAGAATAAAACTGTCTGAATCTAAATACACATGTTAAATGGCATATTTCCTTTGTTTAAATGAACTATTTTTTCATTACTAAAAAACTCCATTAAATAATAATGAGGTGGCATTTTCTTGATTACAAAGCCATGTAAACTTCATCCCAAATTCTATGATACCACCACCCCCCCTTTTTTTTTAAGGGTCCAAGGTATTTTTCAATGAAATCAAAATCCAACAGAAATATTTTTTTTCTGTTTGATTGTAGCCAGTAACCACACTGCAAAGTTGTGGCTGACTTGTAATTGGGGAACCTGCTGTGGTCCCACAGGCTTCTCTGTTTATACAAATACTCCAGTATATAAATACTCATTTATTTTGTATATACGTCCTTGCATATTATGTTTAAGTGGAACAAGGATGCTAGCACTAATGAATGTGTAACAGGCACATTCCTTTAGTACTGAAACTTACAGTGCGTAGATTTAATATATGACGTTTAGCTTAGTGATATAACCCACTGACTATTTTGTTGATTTTGGTAGAGTAATGCCTAGAAAATGGACGCCTCAGCTGCCAGCATCCATAGGGTGATGCATGTTTGAAAGTAAATAAAAGAATCAAGGCAGCATATAACTATACCACTGGAGCTGTAAAGAGAAAGTTATAGAAGCAAAATAATGATGCTAAAATTTATGCTACATGGCTGGTTCTCTAAAAGCTCTTATTCCCAAATTGCATCACAGGATATTTCATTGCAAATTTCTTTGTAGTCCTTGACTAGGAGCACAAATGAAGGAATATGGGTTTTTTGCTGTGTGTGGACATGATGCATGTATCTATAGAGAAGAGTAACTGACACGTTCTACCTTCATGGTTCCCAATAAGGCTTTATGCCTCACCCTTCATCACTCCAGAAAGATGAGGACTTGGGAAGTGGAAGGCTGCAACACTGTACTCGGGCACTACAGTGCCATGCATTTGTGTGAATCTGGTGACAGTGCCAGTGTGCAATTAACTGTGATCTGCAGGTTGTGCTTTAGGGTCCTCCTGTCCTTCACGTTCAAGGCCACAGATGGTATTGAACCACAAAAGGTTTTACAAACAGCTAGTGCTCAAAATGTTATGGCTCCAGTAGGAGAGCATCTTCGAGATAAGAGAAAAGGAAATTGGACTGAAAAACAGAATCTGCAAAGTACAAACATACCTGGCTCAAATAGTTATCATACTAAAACCCACATATAGCATTTTAACCATTTAAAGCTTCTTTATATTTGGGTTGGATTTTCCTAAATTATAAGGTTTCTTCCGTTCTTTCTTCTGATTTACTGACATACATTAAAATGTATTTCTATTTTTTCTTTTTGGAAATCCATGTTTAAAACGGAATGTAATTATTCATTTCCTTTCAAGTTATTAATCTATGCTTTTTTTCTTCTGTGGTTAGATAAATGTGGAGAGTCAAATGATAACTCCAGGCTCCAATTTTGCCCATCTTAGATAAAATGTTTAAGAGAAGTTTGCATGGCCACACTCCAAATTATTGTGTTCAATTCTTTCTTTCATTGTGGAGAGAAAGCTGCAGTCTGAATTACAATATTACAATGTGTCTGGTATCAGGCTGATCATTATTTCAAGGTACATCAACAACAATATAATAGAATGACAACAGTAAAAAATGTTATTGTTTTCTTAAAAAATATACTAATTTTAAAAGAATAATTTTAATTTCTCTTTACTTGTCTAGAAATGGCATTTAGAATATATATTTAAGCAAAGGAAAAAATTTAATAGAAGTTATGAGAGAAAACACCACTAAAAATGTGACCCGGAAGTGTCTGCTTTGAATAAATGTTTCTATCATCCACTCAGATCCAACTCTTAGTGTAAGGACCAGATTTAGCCTCAAGACTTGCTGTCTAGGTAATGGCAAGAGATAGGATCGTTCAGAAAGTTCTCTATCTCCACTGATTACAGGGAAAGCTCAGGTTAACAACAAGTTTTTAGGCACTTCAGTAAAGGTATTTAAGATGGAATGAAACAGCACCTCAGTTTTGTGAACCTGAAATCACAAGGAATCCCAGATGTGTAGGACTTAGTGACTGGTTGTTGAATGCTAGCCAGCTCAGAAACACTAGGAGGGCAAAAAAGGAGGGAATCATGTAGCTCTTTTAAACTGAGAATTGGAGACACCCTTATTCATTCATAGCAAGTACTGCTGGATCCTTCCCAAAGACAAATATTAACATTTGTTCTCACAAAACCGTTGCAGGATCATTCGTTTTCCATAATGTGTGATTTTAGTCATATATTTTAATGTAGCAATTACATTACTTGCTTGAAATTTGGATTTGATGTTCAGTTCTCTTTCCTGCCTAAGTGGGATACAAAACTTGGGTTCTTTTTCCCAGAATAGTGCCCTACCACTGCGGAAATATTTTTAAGGCAGTCTGTAGAAGCTAGTGCATTGCACTGGAAACACAGAGCAAGATCAAACCCACCTGGCCAGAAGGACTACGTTTAAAAAAGTTATAGTCATCCAACTTAGAAGTGAGGACAGTCTAAGGAGGCAAGTCTTGAATTCCAGTCCTAGTTCCCTGGCAAATACCTTTATTTGACAAGTAACAATCACTGAAAAACATATCAAAGCATTTCTAAGAAATTTATGGGTGAGTTCCCTTATGCCTGTGCCAAGTCATGTTTTTCTTTCCTTACTTCTTGAATTTTTGTATGACCCAGTTTCTACAGGACACTAAAGTGGGAATTGAACTTACTGTGGCTACATGAGCAGTTTAAGAACGACTCGTTTTATTAAAATAAATAGAGTCAGTGCCTGATTTTTTTAAAAGAGGTCTGTTCAAAAATTTTGTCACTTCAAAACTAATTGCTTCATGTTAACAGTGGAAAGTCTTTTAAACTTAGGGTATCTGGGAGATTTTTGGATTCTAGAAACTGAAGTTTTCAAAAAGAGCAACCTCAATTTAGTCTTCTATTAACAAACTTTAAAACTTGTATCTGGAATTTGCAAGTGTATTCCAAGTGATACAAACTTTGATAAACAACTATAAGCCCGTTAGAGCATTTTTTGCTTTCTTGACTTAAGCAAGACTCTCAACAGATAACTGCTATACTTAGTCCCCATATTGTTCAATATCTTGCTCAGTATCCTTTCTCCTGTGGCGGCCAATAGCAGATGCCCAGGGTAAGAGGGTAAGAAAAGTATAAAGAATATCCTTTCTCAGGGTCTACATATGAAGTGATTACGGTGGTAATCATCAGTCTAATGTTTTGTAAGTTTGTCATAAGGAGGGATGGGAACAGATTGGAAATGTAGCAATGCAGTAATGAGTTTGATGTATCCTAGTATAAATCTGTGCAACGGGGTGGAGTGGCTCAACAGGTGTCGTTTGTGAGAAGAGTGTTCTGGCTTGTAAGCCCCTGAGGCTGCTGTTTAGCTCACTCATTGCTGGGATTGTGTTTTCTTTGTTCAGTAACTGTTTGTTAAGGATATCTAAGTAGGCGCTTGTGACTCTTCAGTAAAACAACAGAAACCTACCCAGCCTGAGTATGTGGTTTGATGTGTTTTGCAAACATGGGCACTCTAAGTTCACACAGCTGTAAAACTTGAGCGTATCCTCCTGTGGCCTCCCACGCTCACAGATACTTACCTTAGATCTCTTTGAGGGTTAGGGGCCACCACCAAAGGAAGGTGGGCATGTCACTGAGTGGGATTTATTTAAATCAGGGCAGACAAACATAGATTTTTCTTTTTTTCAATGCCTACAATCTTGAAGTGAAAGATGCTGTTCACAAACCTCATTGAAAGCAGAAAGGAGTCCTATAACTCAGCCAGATCCACTGCTTTTTTTTGGTTGGTTGGTTGGGTTTTTTTCTTTGTTTTGTTTTCTTTTTTTTTTTTTAATGAAAAAACAAAGGGTTTTCAAAACTAATATTTGAAAGAAAGTCAGGGAGGGAACAAGAAAACTGATTAAATATTTGATGTTCAAAGGCAGCTGTGTAGAATACAAAAAATATTTAATAAATTAAAAGAAAAAATTCAAACTTCCCAATGAAAATAATTTCTGTTTTCCTGTGGGTTTTTTTTTTAATCATTCAAAGTAAATTTTAAGGACATAAATCCTCATGTTGCTATTCATCCAAGTACTAACACACATGTCAATGTTTAAAAGTGTTTTAAGTCTGATTGAAGTTAATTATATGAGTCAAAGAGTTTTGCTGAATTGGGAACCAAGTGTCGAGATTTCATGAAGGGACAACTTTAATTTTGTTTCTTTTTCAATATGGTCATATTGTCATGTCATGCGAATTCTTATTCTCACCAATGGTTTTGGTATCCATTGGGTTCCATAGGTCACTACTGTAAAGATCTGGTAAAATAAGATGAAGAGAAAGAACAGGGCTTCTGGGATTTTTAGTCTAGAAATAAGTTGGTTCCCTCTTGGGTAAAGGCATAGGGAAGTCAAGTAACTTCAGGAAATCACATAGTGTGGAAAGGAATATCTTAAACATTATTTTGGAAATACAACATTCAGAAAACAACTATAAAAGTGGTTATTCCAGATAAGTGTGCTATCCAGAGCATATATCTTTGTTGTAAAATTTAAAGTAGTGAATTACTTTAAAAGCAGACACTAACATCACTGAGTGAGGAAGCTGAAGCTACTAAGCTACTGTTCCATTAAAACTCAATTTCTCTTCAGAAAATCACTCTAAATGAATGCTTTGTCTGCTTTTTAACAGATGTTATCACAGGGAACTATTCTGCTGAGAATTGGCTATATCATTCTGTCCTTGACTTCTTTTGGATTACTTGTGGAGAATAGGTAAGATACAAAACATGTTTGTATTGTTTTTTCTCCTCTCATTATGCATTATTTATCATTATATGGAAATCCCATTTGTGTCAGAAATTATATTCATAAAGAAATATAGATACACTCAGATGCATATGTTGCTGTCTGTTGACTAGAAAATAATCCATGACTAGCCAGCACCTAAACCCAGGCATGTTCCCATAGCAATTAGTGGTTATATCTATATTGTCCCTTGCAGAAAAGTTATAGGGTGGGCTACTAATGGCACCCTTTGTGTCTGCATTTGTTGGGTCCACACCTCTGGGTTTGGGACACTGACGGGCCAGTGAGACCTGCAGGCTGTACAAGGCTCTTCAAGCTCAAACTCCAGTCATATTGTGCCGGTTCTGTGTAGCTCACCCTAGGGGTCTGGTGCAGTGATGGTATATGAAAAGCACACAGTGTACCTCAGACTAGACTCAAAATTATGTGGAGGATGGTGTAGACTTGAGAATAAATTTAATCAGTATGAATTTAAAAAAAATTGGATCTTGAATACACAAGCCCAGTGAGGTGTACACTCTGGAAGTCATGTGTATGGACACCGTCACCCTACAGAAGAGTAAATAGCAGCTACAGTTTCTTACAGATAAACTATTTGCCCTGCTGGAACAGAAATGTGGAATAGAAGCTTCCTTTGAGACTGAGGTACCAGTTCCTCTTCGCAACTGCTGTTCATTATGTTTTCAGAAAGGAATACCTTCCACTTGTGTTGACTGAACAGTTTATTTCAGGATAGGTCAAAATCTGTCGATATGCTAGATGTGTATTAATGTAAGGAATTAATAACCTGAATTAGTAATAATTTACAGAAACAGACTGATGAAATTATTTTGAACGACTCACATGTCAGCTTTCAGGATTTTTTTTGGTCATTTTTGAGAGCAAAACTCAATAGCTATATGTATACATCTAAATTTGTGTGAGCTCATATATAGTTTGTGAGTATGTGTATTCTCACCCCTGGCAAATTCAGTGTAATAAGTCCACACAAGTTAGTTTCAATAAAAACTTAACTATAAGGTTGAGAAAGATGACTTGGTATAAGTGCAGAACATGACAAACTATTTCTACATTGTCTTTTTCACTGAAGTTAACCAAGAAGAAAAGAGAGGATGTTAATCTGAATTACTTCCCATTTCTAGGCCCAAAGCAGGAATTTTGGAAATGATCCGCTGCTTAGTTTTCATAGGTGTGTATAAACTTGGCCACTTAAGGAGTCAGTTTTCTTCCTTGGGCTATGCATATGAGGTAAGATGTTTATTTTGAAATGTCTTTGCTGATGACCCTAGTTTTATTTATCTTTTTAGAAAAAAAAAGAACACTAAACATTTATACTTTTCTTCCTTATATTCTATTATACTATATGAGTAGAATATTGATTTTTTTCTTATCTCTCTATTTTTCACTTTTTATGATTAACTTGTAAGGAAAGTTTTGGGGTTCGCTACAGAGATGACAGTTTACATTGAAAATGTCAGGAAAATGTGTATTTAAAATTTCTTGCAAAAATAATATATCAGTGGTTATATGCTTTGAAGGGTATAGCAGAAATATGTTGCTGAATTGATTAACTCACCTTTCATGGGACAAATCTGAAAATGCTTGGAGGATGTAAGGGTCTTAAATATAATTTTTTTTTCTGTACGTATCCTGTACCTCAGAAACAGACTTTTAGCCATTGACAAAAATAGGATCCTGGACTAAATAGACCTTTGGTCTGATTAAATATGGTTGCTTTTGTGTTCTTAAGACTTATTTTTATCCTGTTTGTGACTTTTGCTTTTTAAGCTACCTTTTTCTTATTTCATTACAGTTAGTATTTCATAATAACTCTTTTAATATTATCTGAATTAAGCACCACTGAAGCATTAATATGATTCTCATCCGAATGACATTCCCATGCTGCCTAGTGTTGGATAGCAGCAAAGGTAGTTATCAGAAAGTTTATGAACAGTTTGCTAGACTTGCAGAACTGTTATCAGAAAGTTACCTTTTGGCGTAAAAACAGAAAAAAATTAAAAACAGAAAAAAATTAAGTAACACTGTAAGGGTTAAGACTCAAACCAAGTTCAAAACGTTTCCTTCAGTTCGAAACATCTGCAAAATCTATAGCAACTTTCCTAATTGGAGGTTTCTGGTACTGATGATGATTCTTCTGCTTTTCTAAAACATCAGGCAGCAGGAGAACAGAAAAATATCTTATGCTACTGTGGGTCTTTTTTTTTTTTTCCTCTTTTTTTCTTTTTACCTGAGATAGGAAACAATAGCTACTGGACAATATTTAAAGCTAGATAAATGCCACTGATCAAGAATCATTTTGATTTTTTCCCATATTGTTACATTGTCAAAGCTCTGGTGTGTATATATATATATATATAAATCAAACAGTTCTTGAATTCTTTTGAGTAGAGTTTGCCAGAACTGAGCAGATATTTTAAGGGTTAGACTTGCTTAAATATAATTTGGAAAATGTTTTTATCATTTACTGAATAGTCTACTGAAGTTGATGGGCTTGAAGCAAGAATTCTAAAATTTGGTGATTAATTCTATAGCCTTTGAGATATATCTCTCAGACATGAATTATTCTAATTGAATTTGGAGAATTCTATGTCAAAATATACATTCTGAATAAAAACCAACCAACCAACCCAAACAACCACAAAAACCACATATACTTGCCTTGTTGAGGTATGTGTGTGCATATGTAAAAGTGGCTCTTATTAAGAAATTAGTAAAAGTAAAATCATCAGATTTTTATTTGTATTGTTTGTAGGGAAGTATACAGCTTCCTATTCTGCCATGAAGGAGCAAATAAAATGAAGTTGGTCTTACTCTGTTCTTTATATGTATCTGTCATTAAAATTTTAACTTCTTTTCCATCTCGAGTTATTCCTTACTGTACTTTCCTATCCTTTATTCTGTCCACTGTTTTTACTATTATCCTTTAAGTTATACTTCTCTTTTACTCTTTTTTTAGTCCCTTGTTTGGCCATTTTTAACAAGAAAAGTAGCTTGCTCATGTATTTTTCTTTGAAAATACTGGATATACATGTCTTCCAAATGGTATGCTATCAGGAAAACCGGAATAGATTATGCTTCAGAGTAATGTCAATATGTCAACACTAGAGACTTACATTTTATCACAAATCAAAAAGTTTGTGATATTAATAGCTTTTGTGATGTTTGAGATTAACTTCAAAGGGTCCCCTATTAAATGCTCCACTTATGCTACATTTTCTGGATTCATGGTAGGATTGTTCTTATGTGTGATATTATTGTTATGATGGAAGTTATGATAAAAAAATTCTGAGCAAAGAGAAAATGCCAGAGATTTGTCAAGTCATGTTAAGAAGTCTTCAAATATTAATGTATTAACTCAATATTGACCTGATCATTTTGAACCAGCAGATACTAGAAAGCATAATAAATAAGCAAATAGATAACTAAAAGGTGTTCCCCGAAATTAGGTCTAAAATTTGTCCTTAAAATGCTTTCTGTTCCATTCAACTATTGAACAGGTTATCTATCCTTCACAACATAATAGTGTCGATAGGTTTGAGCATCTTGTGAGGCCCATAAACATAGATCTATCTGATAAGCAATTTTAATTTCTGCTGCATATGACCTAGTAACTGTTATGTCATTTTTCAACTTCCTTTACTCTGTTTATCTTTCAAATCCACTTACAATTTTTTAAGAGGTGTAAATTAAATGATTTAATCTTTTTGTTTCCCTTATAAACATAGTTGATCTTTAATATACATCTTGATTTATCTTAGATCTTTTTAGTGTTATATTTTCAGTACTCATAATCTGTATTATACTTAAATCATGTCCTCCTTATATGATACCAAAGAAACAATTTTTTAGCAATCCAGTATTCATGAGCAATAATAATGAATGCACTGCATCATGTAAAATAATTTCTGTTGACTGTTGACTTTTTTTTTTTCTGAGTCCATAAATTATGCCTTTCAGGGCACTTATTTAGGGATCAAGAAAAATTAACTGCAAGTGGATGATCACCCTACTCAGTGTGTCTAGAATTTAACAAATAACTCTGTCAAAACATTCTTAAATGAATGGTGCACATTGCAGCAGATAAGTGCAACACTGATTTTTGCCATACAGCATGTTGAATCATTAGTGAAAAAGTATGTGACTCCATGTTGTTTTCTTCTGTGACTGTGTTTCATATGTTCATAGTTCTCATTAATATTTTAGAAACAGTAGATAAGATTTCAGAAGTAAATACCCTTGCAGTACTATTTGCAGGGTACTCTAACTAGTAAAAATAGGTGATTTAATCTGCAAATTATTGCTTTTTGCTCACAAAAAGGTCTGACAGTTACCAGAACTGCTGTATGAGAGGTGAAAACTCGAAGGAAAATACGAAGAAATGAGAGAAAACCAGGGGAGCAGTGAGAGAGAAGAGCAGAGGAAACAGGGAGTGAGCCTTTCCTATTTTGCCGTTAAATTAGTTCAGCTGGGTGTGAAAAAGAGCAGCTAATGATTACAATTCCAGCAGGAGGAGCAGTCCTGCCCTCTGGCTCTAGCTCCTTCCCTCCTGCCCAGCTAATTGGGTTGGCCAGCTGCTCTGCCTAATGCTGTCAAAGATTTTTCTTCAGATAAGTAAATTGATGTAACTTGTGGTACAAGAAAGATTCTTAATGCTGAGGTCCAAAGAAGGTGGGAGTAAAATGAAGCTGGAGCTGTATAAGGAAAAAAGATGTCTGTTTTTGCTAAAGCTACAATCTTAATATAGTTGTTAATTTTGTTCACGCTCCAGTAAGTATACACTGTGTCTATTGATACTTTGAAGTTGTGTGTTACCTATCTTGGTCTCATTTGAAGACTGTATTATTTTTCTGGTCATTTAAATGTATTGTTCTCCCTGCTATTGTATTTGAAGTCCTTCCAAGATATATTCCTGGGGACATACTCCTGGTGTTCTTCTCCAAACAAGACAATAGTTTGAAGCTATCAGAGTTAGAAAAGTGACCTTTTTTTTTTGTTATGGAAGGTGGAACAATGAATATTTGTCAGCGTGCATTTTCTGTTCCTTGTGCTGTATGTATTTCATATGGATGGTTGGGTGAAAGAAGCTTTTTTATTTGAGAAAAAAATTGTGATGTTTGAGGAAATGCTTAGATCTTAAGAAAACTGGGGTTTGGGTGGAGGTTACTGAAAACCTTTATGATAGGGGCAGAGATATTATATTTGACTGGTTATAGACAGTAAACTGAGGAGCTAACCTGCATCTGTTTGAGGATCTGTGCTGCCACATCCTATACTAGCTAGTTTTCTTTAGGCTGGTTACTTCATGCCTGTGTAATGTGATGATCGTGTGTATTACTAAAGCCAAATAATTTTCTGTCAGACTGGGCCTTGGAGTCTCCTAACCACCTGGAGGTAGCAGAAAACATTGCTTGTGTGTTCAGTTATGTGACAGTTCGGCAGGCACGATATGTAAAAATAAATCTGTGATGATGCAGCACCTCTTCAAAGTGTTTCCATCCAACTGCTCTCATTTGGCATTGGCTAGCATATTCCATGAGCTGATTTTGGTCAAGCGCTGGCTGTTATTTGAGAGTAGTACTAATGAGGAGCAAGCAGAAATGAGAGCCATTGACATGTTGTTGGAACTCGTGTTAGATATTTTCACCGAATCTCATAGTGGCTGCAACTCAGTACTGAAAAAGGCTCTTAAACCAAGAGGCTAGGAGTGAGGAAGCTGGAGGAGGAAACACAGATGTCTGGCTTGATGTACTTGTTTACCTTTTACCTTTGTTTCAGCTAAGGCGTTATATCTCAGAGTAAATCTCTTCATCCAGACTCTTCCTGCACTGCAACTTTCTGGCTGCCTGGCTATGAAAGCATTTGCAGGCATGTATTAACTTACAGGTAGGAAGGATAAAAATCTAGGATGATGTTCAATGGGGAAAAGAGAGAAAAAGAGAGGTTGTATATAGAAGTGATATTTTGAATGAATAACTTGTTTTATTTTCTTTTTTAAGTGGGCATGTGGTGCATTAGAAATATAACCAAATTTGGAATATATATAAAATCTTGTGCTGCGGAGTATAATTCAGCCCTTAACTAATGAAGGAAGAAATGAACTTCATTGTGGTCAAATTGTTTATTTACTTCTCTGGAGTATCTAAACTTGGTAGATGCAGCTGTTCCAATAACTTTTGGAGACAGTATTCCGTACCAACTGGACTGTTCCTCTGATCTTTCATGAAATTCTGGTATTTCTTATGAGTGTGTCAGCTAATTTGTCTGGATAGAATATATAATATCTCTTTATTAAAGAACCGATTTGCACTGTATTCTGTGTTCCACAGCAGTCCCTCTTAATTTGATATATTGCCACACTACTTACTTCTCCTTTCATCATACAAAGACTTGCTGTTAGCTCACTTGTTTCTTAGTGTAATTTACCAGTGTTGGAATACTGACTTATGAGTACTGACTTAAAACAAACATTTACTCATAAGAACTTATTTCCACATCAATGATAGTTTTCAGCTTTGTAGCATTTTACCTTGGTCCCTTGTTATGATCATCTGTGCCACATTTCAAAGAGCTGCATATCCCATATTTGGTTTCCATTAAGGGGAAAGCTCCATGCCCTGTGCTGTGATTTATGATCTCAGCATTTATGCAGTTTTTTGCCCTAACTAGATTTGCTGGTGTACTTGAAATGTATTTTAGAAATGAAGCTGGGGATGGAAGGAACCTCTGCTGCCTTATGATAAAAAGCCTTGTCAACACACATGGAATTAAACAAACATGAGTTGTAATCTGTGTTTTCTATGTTAGCTTCATTCAAAAAAGCCTGCTATACCATGCAGTGTAACCCAGGGACTGGACTTTTAATATTCTTGACAACTGCCCTAAGGGGAATAATGTCCCTCAGAAAAAGTCACAGTAAAATCTGGCAGTAGATTAAGTTGGTTTCCACTTAGGTGTGACAGCAGAGTCATTACTGATTTTAGACTTAGCCAGTTTGAAAGTCAGCTTCACCACCATCAACTAAAAACTATGATGTATAGTTCCAGATGCTTTGGCCAATTGACCGTAAAATTGCTCCGCATTTCTGGCAGAGCAGCCAAGCTGGAGCTTTTAAAATCTCCACTCCTCGAGCTCGACACCCTCCCCCCTCTGCTTAAAAGCTGCTCATTATTCTTCTTCTGCCCACTGATCTTAGCAAAAGAAAAACTTCTGGAATCAATTAGAAGTGTCTGCACTTGATGAGATTTGCACGTGAGTTCGGAATTGTGAGGCTTTGATAGTGTCAGCCAACAGCTGCAGTTTCAGGTGGTAAAATCGGGGAAGGAATTTTCCAGGGTTTATTTACAATCATAAAATAAAACAAAAATCAAGACAAGTTGGAAACAGTCTAATGTATCATTAAAATGAGGTCTGAATTGGGTTATATATTTATTTTGTCTGATAAAGGTAAACTGGTGGTTTATTATCAGGATCTTTTCAATTACCTTGCAATTATTAGGCTGTTTAGAGAGGTTGTAATAAAATGCAAGCTATGATCTGCTTGCTGTAGTTTTAGCTATGAAAGAGGCATCTGCTATTACTTTTGTCACTTTAATTGCTTGACAAGACAAGGAGGTAGTCATACTTAATAGAAATCAGAAGCATACAAAGATGGAGCGAGAGTGGTACTCTGAAGATGGATATATTATCACATATACTGTCTGAAATTTTGTGTTTTGTTCTGTGAACACTCATATTGGGAGTTGTAAAGTTTATTTTCTGACCCTTCTTAGTTGAAAGCAGTTAGTGATTGGCTTGTATCTGTATGCAATATTTGCATTTTAAAGATAACAGCCATGCCAAATTAAATTACTGATGTTCAGTTATACATCTCAGGGTGTCTTTGTAAAAATGAAACTCTGCCGTTTCACACACATTGTTATTAATTTGCATTACAGACTGGTTTGGTTCATAAATCAAAGCATAATTTTTCTAAAAGCCGGTAATACTATAAACCCCATAAAACTGCATTCTTTTCTACATCATAATAACACATGGTTAATAATAGAAATCTCCATACCAGTGAATTGCTTCACCGATATTAATCCCTAGTGACAACTGAGATACTCCACATGGGTAAACGTTTCTGTCTCTGTAATTGCAGTTCCAGTACTAGAGCATAAACTGACATTTTTTTTGTTAATGCACAAATGTGTATATTTGTTTCATACCTGGATTTCTTCTGCAGAGGTAGTATTGTTAGGAAAACTGATCTGTAGAGTGACTTTTTTTTTTCTCCTTTTAAAGAGCTTTTAAAAAGTACTTCAAATGAAGGAGTGCCTTATTTGTAGTATTAGTTATGGATGTAAGCACAGAGGCACCTCTGCATCACAACACAAGCAGCACTGATGTACACTGGAGTGAGAGACAGACCCTGCGCTGTTTGGATTATGTAGGGGAGATGTAAAGGCAGAGCAGACTGATGATTTCTATGCTTGATAGAGCCAGTCCTTACTGGTCAGTTTACACTCATACATTTTACGTTCGATGTTGATTTGATTGATCGAGCACATTGCAATCTCTAAGAGTCGAAGGCAAGGGTAAGATGAGTGATTGCTGTGTGCTGAATGTAAGACACTGGCATACTTGCTGAGATTTCCCATCCACACACATGGTGTGGGGAGAAGCAGAAGACACCTTCCGCATCCATCAGACTGTGTCCCCCAACTGTGCTGAGCACCCCAGTGCGAGGAGCCTTCCAGCCCCACCACGCACAGCTGGAGGGTGTGTGTGCACTGTGGCCAAGCTGTCTTTATCCTCTCAAGCTCACCTGCCTGTATGTGTTGATTAAGACAACCCGATATGAAAATTAGTAGACTTCTTTCCAAAATCAGGTGGTCTGCCACCAAAACTATTGCGCCTGGCAGGTGGGAATTGCCCTAATCTTAGAGAGGAGAGCTGTGCGTTTGTTCCCAAGACCATAAATGCAGATGGCTTAGTTTGAATTTTATCCTCTGCATGACAGGCAGAAGGATTGACTTAGCTTTTTGGAGATGATAGTTTTAATTAATCTAGCTATTTCTGATGTGGAATAAATCTGGTTTTGGCAGACACAAGGCAACCACAAAGAACCAGCCTAGTGGTTAAAGCATTTTGGATATTTTTGTCTTATAAGATTTAAATAAAGAAAATCCAAATGTAAAAAAAAAAAAAATACAGTCCAGGGTTACTCAGTTTATATATCTTGCAAGCAAAATTGGAGGTACAAGATTCTTCTTCCCATAAATGTACCTTTCCACTTCTGTAACAGTGAGCAGAACATGGCAGCTGTGAAAACTTAGCATTTCTGTAGCAGAATGTCTGTGTAGGACCCACAGAATTGGGCTGTAACATAGGCTGCTGGAAAGCCAAATCAATACCTGTTTTTAGGAAAGCAGAAATTAACTCAAGATATTCTATAATGTATTTTATTAGAATTGATGATTGAAAACAAAAAATCTCTTGCTCAGGCTATTTTTTCAGAAGCTGCTTAAGAACAACAAAGGAAGAAAAGCACAGTAAAAGCTGAGCCTCTGTTTTTCTACTAGCAGCACCTGAAATAACCACAGAGACTGAAAACTAGTTCATGACATCTGGATAAATGCAGGCTGAATTCTAACCAGCCAGTGTCTCTTGTCAAAAGTGGGCAATAGATCAGTAAGATAAAATCAAACCATTATCTGTGCTGTGCTTTGCTTGCTTTATTACTGCCTTGTTATATCATTCCTTTGTATGAGTTCTGTTTTCTATGATGTTTAGAGTCAGGGAATATAAAGAAAGCAACAAAACTATATCTATTTTTATATTTGCGTATTATGCAAGCCAAAGAGAATGTTTTAGAATTTCCTTCTCTTGCCAATGCCACATAAAAATGGCCTGATGAAAGAAGATTAGCAAATGCTATGTTTAACAACTGGTTCCCCAGTGCAGAACACACAAAACACTTTGTATGTTTAAAAGTTGGAAATAGGTGTTATGAGAAAAAAGCACATGTAAAGCTCTAGTTATCACTTGAAACTAAGGCAAAATAATGCAGCAACCCCCTATGGAGTCTGGGAGGGATCACATCTGTCCTGACAGAATTTGTTTGGTTTATCTTCATGTGGAGCCCATGAAATGCCTGGAATAGGTTGTTTATTTTGCTGATGGGAAGCTAATACACAGTTGAAAGTCACTGGTTTTATTTGAACATTTTAGATTTTATGGAGAAAATGATATTATATTTTGTCCTTAGCTATGACATTAATTCATTGCACATCTGCATATGACTGTAAATCTCTAGATATATCTCTTTCTCTTCTTGTGGGCTTCATTTAAGTCACCTACAAAGAATGGTCAGATATTAGGAAATGGTTAAAAGTGGAGGTAACATAGGATGTTAAGAAACTGAATCTGTCCGTTGACTGCATTGTTTTATATCTGCATGTCTTCATATCTATCTCCACTTGCCTTTGTCTGTGAACAATCTAGTTACATTATAATATCTTAGGGCAGATACCTACCCTTGTGCATACAGAAAAGGGCCTATCTCGCTTCTGTGCACTATGTAAGCAGTAAATAGAGCTGCCATCATCCTAGTTAAATTCCTGGTATTTTTTTATTCCTATCTTTTAAGTGAAGCCTATTAAACAGTTACCTTGTTTAGAAAACATGTGGGGGTTTTTATGTATATATATATTTTAAGTTCTCTTTTGTCTTCAGCTGAGTACATTGTAGCACAGTACAAGATGCGTTCAGGACTCCAATTCTAGTATCTTGTTGGGCCGTCTTTGCTTTTAATGTAAGTGTTGACCTAAGCAGAGTCCCTTCCAAATGTATCTTCCATACTACGTGTACGGATGGTAATTGGCTTCTGGGGTTATCTGAGACTTATTAAAATGCATCCCTGGACCATAAAACATGTAAAAGCCAGTAATTCAACTGTCAGACTTGTAAATTAGACCTAAAAATATGTTACCAAGATAACAACTGAGAAGAACTCCATAAATTTTAAAAATTATGGTACAACTTGGTAGAATTTGCCATGCCCTCTGGATAGAAGTCTAAAATGTGCAGTTGGCATTAAAAAATGGCTTATGCATTTGTAAGTTCGTGTTTTAAAAAAACACTGAAAACTATTTGAGACTTTTCTAAATAAAATGATCCAGGTTTTAACTTTTCTTTGCCCTTCTCTTCCTTTTTCCTTCTCTGCCCTTGTATTACTTTTTTTTTTTTCCCCTATATGTGAAAAAGGAAGAGATACTAAAAGGAAATGGAGAGGATTGATATGAGGACTTACACAGAGGAATTCACTTAAAAACTTGAGAAATAAAGTATTACCCATGGGAAATTTCCAAAAATAACAATTTCAACCAGTATTAACAATTGAGTATTTGCATCCTAGGCCAAGATTTCTGATCAAATCTATTTGATAGAGTTGTTCACGCTGTTTTATGGCCCTCTGTCAATAACTGAACCGTAGTGAACATATTTTATCCTATCAATTCACCAAATATTTGAATTGGTCAGTGAAGACTCGCAGCTCTGCTGAAGTCTCAGACTGCCTTTATTAATGTGCTCTGCCCCATTGACTCAAGTAATAGAGAGGCACAGGAAAACTTTATTTTCTGGTTCACTAACCAAATCAAAATAAAATAAAACCTACAAAATACTTTGAGGTCCATGAAAACTGGAAATCCTTTCAATTCTTTTGCAAAATGGAAGACAAACACAAACAAGTGGGAGGTTGGAGTTAGGTAATTAGAATCTTTCATGCTAACTGGGCTAATACACTTTTTGTATTTTTTGGTTTTTGTTTTGGGTTTGTTGGTTTGTTTTTCCCCACTAATATAAAATAAGAACAGCCAGATGTCAAAGTATTGCCTGGAACAAAAACATTTAACTCAAACTTCTCCATTTAGAATAAAATCAAAAGTCTTCAACTTGCTTTAAGTTCATTAATCTTGAAGTGACTTATTTGAAGAAAGAAATTGTTTGATAAAATTGTCCCATCTCTACTTCCAAGAGGAGAGAGACATTAGTAAGTGTTTTTTCTGAGAGACTATGTAAGGCTCTTACCTTTGGAAATAAGAAGCTTTCTGTTAGCAGAGGGAGACTGGATATATGTATGAAAAAAAAAAAAAAAAAAGCAGCAAACACTGTCAAGTTTTAACACAGTCCTTGGTACTGGAGAAGTAGTGCCCAAGATTCAGATCAGCTTTTTCACACTGTTTTTTGTTTTTTTTTTTTTTTTGTCCATTATACATTACATTATACATTACTCAAAGGTAGCTCACTTCAAACAGAGAATTCTACAGTAAGAAATTCTCAGTAGAGGCTCCATGAAGGTCTTAGAAACCCCTTACTTAGCTTGAAGGAGAGCTGTGTTCATCTATGGTGGGGGGAAAAGTCTCTGTTTTATGTGTATATGTAGTACATAGCTATCGAGGAATTATATCAAAGAACAATAAACAAATTTAAATAGTAGCACTGTATATTCTTATATAACTTTGTTTCCTGCTGTAATGTCAATTTATACAGTGCCACTCTGATTGAGAACAGTGAGAGAACAAATAAGTTTTATAGCCTTAATTTTTATATGAATTGATGCCATCTTAACTTGACAATTTTGAGTATCTTATTGGACTATTTGTCACCTTCTAAGTATTTACTAATTTCTGCCAAGTTCATATAAAAAGTCTCAATCCACTAGATCGGGGGCTTCTGTATAGGAGTAGTTACATTTATACAGTCCTAAAATTACATTCGTCCCTTTGAAGGCAACCATGAGGCTGATGTGGCCCCCGGTAAAGAGTTTGACACCCCTGTGCTAGATGAATCAAATCTGCTCCTTCCAGCAATGTAAAACTGACAGTTCCACTCCCGGCTAGTGGGGAGTTAAGAAAGAGGAAAACAGGATCTTTAGTGGATCCAGGTTTATTTTTTTGGCTTTGTAAACTCTGTGGCTTTCAGAACTTATTAGCATCAAATAAAAATCAAAAGCATCAGATTGCAAAACTAACAAAAATAATAGCTGTGAAAGCAGCGTGCAACCAAAACTGGTCCATTTTTCCTAGACAGTTCACATAAAATCTGCCCAACCAACTACTTCACATCCTCTGCTGTTTTATTTTGATCTTTGTGGAGATCAAATTACGTGGTCTTCATGCTTTTATTTTGCTTTATAATGTACAGTAATCCATGCTATTAAACTTTACACAAAGCATACTGCAGCTGTAAAATCTGCATGTGTTAGACTGTGCATATTAGGGCATATATGCCAGTAATTTCGGAGAACCCATAACAAATTTGGCAGCAGAGATTCTGATTTTTCAGAACTGCTAGTGTGTGGACAAATGTTTGCCTATTGGCTTAGGCAAAGCCCTTAGAATGCAAATCATCTTTGGAAAATTGTGGTTGAAAGGGGATTGTGGTGTTAGCTTAATTGCTAAGAAACGGAAACTATGCTTAATAGCTTTCAAAACAAATAATGGTAGGTCTTCTGCTGAATGTCTGTTCATATGAAAACTCATCTAAGACAGGTCACACTTTTGCCTTTGGTTCAAGGTGTGGTGTTCTTTGAGGGAAGGACTTGGAAACTGGTGGCCGTCAAGTGTATTATCAAATGCAACATTATTCTTTGTTGGACAGTGTATGCGTATTCAAATATTAGCCAGGTTAAAAGTGGAGTGGAAGGAAATGGCATGGGGCTTGAACACAGACACAACAGACCCTCTCCAGTCCATGCGGGACACAGCTGGCCCAAGGTGTACAAGATATGATCTGGGAGAGAGTTGGAGTAAGGATGGAGAAGTAAGGAGGATCCGTACGTTCTCCTAGACTCCTTTTATTAATTCATTTCTAAAGGAACTGAATGATAAGAACTTGCTTCTGTGATCCCACTGCTGCAATACTGTAAAATTCAAACTTTGCAGTGAGAATGGGAAATGAGAGAAGAGCCTTGGTTTTATACAACATTATCTGCACATCTTATATAACATCCTTCCAGCCCAGCTGCCCTGATTTCTGAAGCATTTAGTCAGACAGATTATCTCTTTGTAGTTTGGGGACAACGATGAGTAACCATGGTTGGATATACTACAGACATATGCTAATCTTATTTCCCCAGTGCTCATGAATTTGTGATTTAAGCTTAAATGTGATGTCGGGTTTTTGTTTTGTCCCAAACTGCAGAGGAGACATCGCTATTGTTCATACTCATTAGCAGAAATTTTCTCCTTTAAAATTGGTATGAAGTCATCAAAACGGCAGGTTCAGCTAATGTTGTACTAATGCCAGGCAAGAATGCTGTATGACTTTTCTCCACCATCGTTTCCCTATTACAGTTAATGCAGTCCATCTTACTGAAACCAAAAAGCTATTGCCAGTGCACCTCTTAAATTATTCTCAAGCTGCCAGCTGTGCCATTTGACTTTGATCCTTTCTTTCATGGTAATTGTCATGCTGAAATGTAAAAGTAAAATACATTCTGCACCAAGTGCCACCTTTCCATACTTTTGAAGGATATTTGTCTTCATAAGATTTCTGCAGATTTTATGTGCTATTAATAGTCTTCTCTATGTGCTATTGCTGCCATCAAGTGTAATTATATAATTATGCATGTGTAACTATTCATGTACAGTATTTTTTTAAGGAATGTCAGCTCTCTGGAGCTTATTCTTATCCAGTATTTTCATACTGCTTAGCTTAAAAATATCACTTAGCATTACATGAAACACCTCATCTATTTATTTTAATGGGAGCTAAAAAATTGAAAAATTCTGGTTGGATATGCACTTTGAAGTACATTACTGAACAGAAGAATAGATTGCCTTGTTATTAGATGAAATGTGGTAGTTCAGTGACTTGCTTTCCTGTTTTGTTTTGCTCTTACTGTTATAACTGAGAGAAACTGTGGAGTCATCAATGTAAATAAATCTCTTTCATAATGCAAACAGTTATATTAACCTTACAGGTGTTACATGCTAAGAAAAACATTTCTAAAATATTCTTCAGGGTTTTTTTTTAAGTGCTCTTCAAGTATGAAAATGAGTCTTATTTCTGATTCAAAATATTTAGAGAGAAAAATACTTTTCAAAAGTTTATTTAGTGTTCTAGGGATCTTATTGTTAATATTTGAGCATTTTGACCTTCATTGTATTAAGGACGTGCTGAAGCACCTTGCTGTGCATTCACTCTACCCTAGCAAATCAGTGTGTTAATGCACTAAAGAGAGGATGGACTGCAAGTAGTAGAATACTTCATCACTACGATCACAGTTTGCAATGTACTACTTAAGAGTAAATATTTCCTTTACTAACTCTGAAGTCAAACTAGCTGGCAACCAGATATTGTAGCGGTTGTGCAAGGCAACTGTCAGGTCCCAGAACAAAATGATACTCTTGCTCCTAGGCACCAACAGTGTAACTATGGAATAAAAGGCAGCTGATGAATGTGGACAAGTATTAGGACCATTGGAGGAGCAATCACAAAATATTTCTATAAAAACTGAGCATGTTGATAATGGGAGCTAACAGAATTAGCTCAAGGAGCAGAGGGATACTCTTAAAAGATCCTTAAAATGTTGAAAGTTCCCTTACTTTTCAAAAGGGAATCAAAGCAGATGTGCATAGAGAGGAATGACGTAGCCAAAGGAACAGTCAAAGACACTAATATTTCAGTAGAATTCTGGCTGAACATCAGTGAGGTAGAAAGTTTCTGACGGAGAGAATTTCCGTATCTCAAATACAAGAAGACAAGGGCCTGGATGGGAATCCTAGATGTGTGAATGAGTAAAACTAATTTCAGGTATGTTGTTAGGAAAGAATCCCCATATGTGGATGTGGGAAATCTTAGCAGACAGGGGAATTGAAGGCGATATATAAGCAATGATGATGATATCTAGAATTATAGGGAAAGGAGGAGGCAAAATTTAGTTGGAAACAGAGGAGATAAATAAACTACATTTAACCCAAGCTGACAATCAGACACACAATATTGGGAAGGCTATGTTTTAGTTGGTGGGGGGAGAAGGATGAGATTTGGAGAAGAAAGTGGGATCTGCGTAGAGATGATAGAATTTCTGCTGGGAGTAATAATATCTAGAGGAATACAAAAGCAGAACAAGAACAGAGCTTGCACAAAAACTTGGTGTATCTGAGCGCAATGGCATAGAAACTTGATGTATCTACTGAGACCTACATAACAGCATAAAATATATTTTATTTATACAAGATATACAGAATAGATCTTTTGAGTAAAATAAAAAATGTTCAAATATCTTTTATTTAAAGAAAAACGTCCAAATACACAACAGATTAATTTATCCTTGTTGAGATCACAGTGCTGAGAGTTAGTTATTTATTTATTTTGGAGCACATGAAAATGAAATTTGCTGGCAACTAGGACCAAATGTGACCCTTGCTCATGCTGTAATAGAGTGCTCTGATACTACAAATAGACTTTACTACTGTTGGAGAGAATGGACGGAATATTTATCTATGATATAACAATTGTTCAGCCACCGATGTCTTCTGCAAAAGCAAGAATAAATTGAAGTAGTGTTGAGGATTTAGTAAACAATGCTTGTGACAAATTAATAGCCAGAAGAATTGGAGATTGGAGCGCTAGAAAGGAGTAAAATGTTTGCCATTACTTGTCCTGGCTGGTGCACACAAGGACATATGGACACTTGCCTTTAATCTGGGCAAAACTTCATTTATTAGCCCTCTTCATCTGGAAAAGGACCCTCTAAAATAAACCTTAGGATTTATGAACATTTCTAGAAAGAAGGAAATAACAAACCCCATACAAAATCTGCAGTAAAATATGAGCAAAAATAAGGAAAGGTTTCAGGAGAGAGCTTCAAATAACTGAAGTACTAGCAAGACATAAGCTCACTGGAAGACCTTGTGATGGGAAGAGTGAGGGGAAAAAAAGAATGTAACAGAAGGAAAGGAAAGCAAAGAGAAAGCAACCTGATTTGTCAGGTAAATGGGAAAATGTTGTGGAAAAAAATTATTGCTAAATGCTATTGCTATCACATATTTTTTAGGAATCACACATCAATAGTTATTCACTGGATTGTTCCTATATAGTTCTGATAGGTGAAAATAGTGGTAAAATTGAAGTGAAAATTACACATTTGAGAAGTTTCACCACAGCAAGTTTGGTGCAATTTTGATAAAGTAAATAGCATTCAGAAGTGAGATAATCTGAGGTACTGGACTTTTTCTAAACAAGAGGAAATGAAGATGTATAAGCAAACGTTTATGGAGAGAGTGGTACACACATCCTTCTAAAATGTTTTTATTTTTTTAACAACTGTAACCTAGAGCATTACTTGGTACTATCCCAGTGGATCTACCACGCCTGAGGGAATGGATTTAAAATTTCACTCTAAGAAATGTAGAGATAATATTATTTGTTGCATTAATTTAGTATATTATTACGTTTGCTGAAGTAGAAGACATTATACATCGACTTTTGTTCAAAGATTATAAAACCCATCTGAAATGATTAGCTTCTTGAAAAGCAGTGCAGCAGGAAAATACTTAGATGATTACAATCATCTACTGTGAAGTTTTACATGTGATATTACTATTTAAAATAGCCATAGTACATACTTTGTGTGTTACTGAAAAACATAACTTGAAAATGCTTGCATCTGACAGTGATCTATTTTAAGTAAAAGAAGAATATTGTTTAGGTGCTAGTGAGAAGTGTGAATATTGTGATTGGCTACTGCACAGAAACTTGCAGACAAGTAATATGTAGAGAGCAAATGAATTGCTACTGTGTAAGCTTAAAACTGTAGATGCAAAAGCTAAAATAATATTTACCTATACATGTTATAATGAATCTTTATTGGCAACTGGTATTCACAGACTATTTGAAAGGTGGTATTGGCCAGACACAAGTTATTTGGCAGAGATCTTGCCTAGTATATATTTGCAGAGCCTGTCTGCATAAGGATGCTGGCAGGTTTACCCTGATTTCTATTCCAGGTGACAAATTTCTGTCCAAGCATATGAGTGATCAAATATTTTCCGCTGGAATCTGGGCACAGTAAAATTTCTGAAGCTGAGTAGAAAAATTGCAGGATTTGCTTAAACTATAATAGCCTCTGCATACCAGTGTGATGGCAGAATATTTCCACTTGGAAAACATCAGGGCAAGCTGCGCCAAATTGAACTAAACATTTTTCTGGAAGACTGATGGTCTTTTGTCGCCACTTGTCAGTGGCATCTTCTCTTAACCTAGAAGCTGTGATCACTGCAGTCTTCAGTTAATTTCTGTGTGAAAATTAAGCAACAGCAATGGAAAATACTGGTACACTAACGTTAGCTACCAAAGCGAAGAGCTATGTCCGAACCAGATGAAAGCTATACCATAACCACATTAGCTTTTTTTCTTTTTTTTCTCCAATGCAAAGCCAATTAAGAAATAGAACAGTTTCCATTAGTTTATTTGTCTTTCCTGGAGCAATTACAATTGCTAAACTTTCCTAAACTATACAAATGTGGAGTCTCCCCTTGTGACAGGTTGTTTAAATTTATAACTAAAGCTAGCATTTCCATCTCCAATAAAAGCCAAACAGACATTTAATTATGGTGCGTGACATTTCTGACTAAAATAGAGCCAACAGAACCTGTCAGACAGCCCTCATTGTTCATGAATTTTGAACAAATTGGGGATCTGTGAATTTATAGCCAGATTTTTCTCTACTATTGTTTAAAATAGCACACATGGAAAACACACCATGGGTGTGTTGTAATTCAGCTTTAATGATGTAACACTTGGTTTCAGTCAATTGTTGGGGGATTGCAGTAACACTGGTTTAGTGCTTCAGACATTGCATGTTCCTTAGCAATTATGGTCCAGCTTTCAATAATGACTGTTGGCGGGATATCCACAAGTGAAGTCATAGCAATTTTGAAAAAGAGCTAATAAAAATACACCTGCCTTGTAGTGGAAAACGAGCCTTTAATATCTTTGCTTTGAAGTTGAGTGAAGCCCACAGCATTAACTAACAGATACCAGTATTATGATGCAGTAATCCACTCCCCCAGGGGAAGTCAGGGGATTGAAGTATGAAAGGCTACTATTTTCTAGTCACATATTTCTTAGTCACCATAACATCATGAAGGAAGAATGGGAATAACGAGGTGATAATAAAAACTGGAAGGGGTGTTAGGGATAAAGATAGGAATACGCAAAGCCATCACAAACTGTGATGTAGCAGGGATGCTACAACGTCAGTGATGTATAATGAGTCAGTTGTTAGTTTTAATACAATTCTTTATTTGAATACACCCAATCCACTTTTTGTTAAAAGAATATATGCAATATTAAAACAGTATTTAGGAAAAAAGAATAAGAAATATCTTTTTCACACAACTTCTCAGCTTTCTATTCTGTTTCTGCTCTGCATCAGTTCAGCTTTTGACAACATTTTTCACAGCCACTGAATATTTGCAGCCATTAATAATCCTCAATTGGTTTTCTTCACCAAAAGTTCTAGAGTGAATTCCTTTTCTCCTTCTGTTAAATTCTCTTTTATATTCTCTCCTGATATAATTTATGTGTTTTGAATTCTTTTTCATTTTAGAAAGCATGTGTGGTTACATCCTTGTGGCATATATACAGTCAAGTTACGTGTCTTTCTAGGGCAGTCCATAATGCATTACTTATATGCAGTTATAAACTTCTGTTTGGAAGAAGTGTAACAAAATATATTGCAATAGAAATGGTGGGAAAAAATCCAGCCTCTTCAACTACTTCTAAAATAAGAATAGGAACTTAGAGGATCCATTCCTGCCTATTCCTAAATTAGTGACTGCTGAGGCAAATGACAGAATCTCTATTTATGTTGGTTTAACTGAGTGGAAAATGCATCCAAGAATGCCCACATTATAATGCGTTTATTAGGTATGATTACTGTGTTTGTGAAGAGCCTCTAGAATTACACTAGGAAAGGCCTTAAGCAATTGGAAGTTACTCTGTCAAAGGAAACAGTTCCCTGCATTCTCGTTTTCATTGCGCACAAAACTTTGTGGTCTGCTGTGGCACACTTCTCCCATCATGGAGATGCTTGAACTAGCCTTACTGTAGTGAACATGTCTGAAGAAACTTTAAGCCAGGAATGTATAATTAGAGCTCAACAGTTGTTCGGTGTGGTATATTATGTGGCTATTTTTTTAATCACTGCTGTTGCAATCAAGATCCAATCTGCAAAAAAAATGTATGGGTATGTACACAAACGGACCTCTTATCATACAATGGAACAGAAAATAAAATGATTGGTATGTTCTTAGCACAACAAGTTTAATATGGAAATTGGCAGAGCTACTTCCATATTAAGCACTACATATAATTTATGGAAAAAAAAAAAAAAAGTCTGAAACATTTGATCAGGAATTTGTCCACAATCCAAAGCAGCTCAGGAACCTGCAGGATACAAATCCTACAATTAGACCTTCAGTTTCAGCTGTTTTAGGGGCTCCTTTTCTTAAAATAACCTGGTTTGCACTATATACCCTCAGGGCTGGATGCAGCTTCTCTCATCCTCACCCCCACCAAGACAGTAGAGTCCTCTAAGTGGAGAAGTGAAAGATAAAGGGTGCTTAACCCCATGCTGGCCTGATCAAACACTGTTCCCTGCTAACACAGGAAGAAACATTCATCAAAGGGATATCACTTTAGTATGATTCTACAAAGACATGCACACATGCTTAACTTCACATTAATGTGACTATTTAGGTGCATGAAGTTAAGCATGTGTTTTAAATCTTTGCTGGATTATAGCCTGTATTTTCCTTTCCACTAACCTGAGCCCTTATGCAAAGCAGTTACCTTACTGGTCTGAAATGCTGAAAATTGTCTATGGAGAAGATTTTATATGTCTGAATTCACTTATTGATCTTTCCTGATTGCCATTGGTCTTCAGTTTTATTACATCTGTATTTTCTATTTTCGGTTAGGGTTAGTAGAGCAAATTTCAAATAACTTATTAGACTTGATACTTTTTCAGAGCAGTATTTCTATAATTAATTTTCAAATTAAAAAAATCTTGTTTTAATTTAAAAAATCAATTAATGATGATACAGACATCTAAATTTTGTACTAGCTTTTATTTAAAAATAAGTCCTTAACTTTCTCTTAACATTGTTATAAAATAACTAAGACAATTGTCTATTTCACTGATTTCTGTTGTGTCATTTTGGGGTTGAATGAATTTGTGCTGGGATTGGAAGAGTTCCTGTTCAGCATTCAATTTAGTAAAAAGAATATAGAGAAATGTTGAATCAGAGCAAAATATTCAGGGTCTGGAAAGAGGGAGAAACATAGTGATTTTTTTTTTTAAGCTACTGTCATGGTCAATTCCATAGCTAAATTTAAGTACACTCTGCACTGAGTGCTAGATTTTGTTGCACTAGGTAAACCAGATATATCAGGAAGCTGATCCGTCACACTTCTTGCAGACTTCATAGTACAGTTGCTACATATTTTACTACTTCTCTTTTCTTTTTAGAATTCAAGTGTGTAATTTGCATCATTGCTCTGAAAGTAAATTGCTGTTGAGTCTTGACACCTGCCAGCACTGGTGTTCATTTCAAGCTGTAAAGTACTACTTTGAAATAAATATTGGGAAGCTCATTAAATGTTGTCAGCTGAACCAGCCATGTAAGCATAAAATAATAACTAAATATTTCTGGATTCTGTTTTCTACTGAAAAAATGAACAAAACTCTCTGCGAACACTTTTCTATACTTTAAAAGTATTTTCTAAAGCTAAATCTCCTGATTTTTATTGATTTTATACGCATGCTATATTTCCCATATGTTCAGATATGAGAAGTATGTAGGATTTCTGGTTTTATACTTAGAAAGTTCAACATCCAATTAAAGGATTAAGTGGGCCAAGTCTGACAAGAACGTTGAAACTGAAATTCCCCTGTCCTCTGTTATTTCCAAATGCAGACATAAACTAAATTTAACTGGACTTGGAGACTGCATAGTGCTTAAAGTCAGTAGAACCTAGGTTCTGACCCTGGCTGGTCCTGTATAACTCCCAGTCATTTCAGAGGAGTGGAGTGTAAATATCAGAGGAAATAAATTTTTGCCATTTTAGGGATTGCATTAATACTTATGATCACTTCTGCTTTACTTATTTCTAGGAGGAATCTCCTCTGCCTTGTAAAGCATATTTATCTGCTCCATCTTTAGGTAGACTGTGTTTAACCAGCTTTAGTGAGTCTGGACTGAGATGTGTCATCATGGAAATTACCCCTACAAATGTAATGTATTAAAGCAAGAGTGTTTGTAATTACGTATATTCAGCAGATGATTTCAGCTGTAAAGTGTACATAAATTAGTATTAATTTCCTGTGGTGTTGATAGCCTTATTTTTTTAGAAGGTTGAAGGGAGAATGTGAGAGGAAGAAAAACACTCTTATTAGCTTGACGTGCCCTTCATACTTGTGGTCCCACAAAGCAGAGTCACCCAATGCAGTTTAAAAAAAGATCCTCAAATGTTTTTTGTTTGGTTGTTTTTCTTTCCTCTTTTTTCTCCAGAGGAAACAAACTGCAACATAACAATGCCTGCCAGATAACTTGTGATCATCCCATTCTTTTTTTGAACTTCCACCAACTCCAGTCCTAGCGAGTTCAGACTTCTTGTCTTAATCTTCAGGTCTTCCCTTCAAATTCTCACTCTTGTACTCTGTGCTCCTGACTGCAAGGAGTTAGTCTCCCATCACATCCCCTGTTTCATCAGGGCGATCGATCTTGAGCCTGTGCCTGGTTGTTGAAGTGTTCATCCTGTTGGGTTACTGCTTTCTTTCATTGAACTGGTCTCTTCAGTTACTATATACTAATGTCTCCCTTAAATCCTTTCTCAGGATCTGCTTCTTTCAGCACTCCTGAAAGACAAGAACCAGTGTGTTAGAGGGATAGCCAAACAGAAATATTTAGATGGCTGCTAGCCTAGGGCGTGTACCGTAAGCATACCTCACAATTGCCTGCCTCATCTGTAAGGTCTTGTTTGTCATTTTAGGTTATAAGCTCATGTCCTGGTTTCAGCTGCTCACAGCAGCTCGTGAGAAAAAAAGACAGTTTAAGGCTTGTTTATAACGCTTCACTTATTGAAACCCTGATCTAGCCTCCAAGGCTATGAGGTTTTGAATTATATGTTAATAGGCACTATTCTGCCTAAGTAGATGATTTTCTGCCAAAGATGCGTTAAGAATTTGTGAGGAGGGATCTGTGACACTGGTCCCTGTCCTGGGCCATGCAGTAGACACTTTGCTGTGGTTGAGAGGGAGAAGCCCTGAAAGCAGGTACGCAGTACGCTTTGTCCTGGAAATCACTGTGGGATCATTCAGATAGTATTAGAGAGCATTGTTATAATGAAACCCTTGAATCTCTATATGAGACTAGAAATGGAAGCTAGCAGCTAGGAGGAGAACGTATAGCTGAATTTATGTTGGGAGGACAGGAAAGGATCATAGATAACAGCCCAGGGACACAGACCTTTCATGCTGAGAATTCATGGCCTCAAGCAGAGGCGTTAAGTCAGCATTCCCCTGCTGAAGAATTTTGCATCACCACTGAGACAAATTCAAGCTTCCTGCCCTGATGGAGTCATTTGATGGAAGCTTTGAGGAGAGAGTTGGAGTATGATTTTATAAATTAGAGCAGATTTTCTGAAGAGGAAATAATGCAGCTGCATACATTTACTGAGTCTTCTTCGGAGTGAAATCTTGCAATAAAGTATGTAGATGCTTTGCAAGTTCCATTGAGGTAGAAGTAGCCCAATTACAAAATATTAGGCACTAGATCTGTCTTGTGGTTTGTCTAGACTACGGTCTTAACTCCAAAATGAATAGCTGCTACATATATTAAGGGACGGAACCTGTATATTGAAAATTTACCAGTTAATAGCCAATGACTAAGCACTAACCAGACAGCCAAATATAAACCTAGTATGTTGCTACTATTAGTAATTAACTGTACTTGCAGCTTTACATGTACAGCTAGCTTCAAGCACAGAATGATAGCCACTGAACTTGAATCTCTTAAAGCATTGAATTTTCTTAGGTCTGCCTAATAAAGCGCCTGCCATTTATGTGTCTAAATCAGTTTAATCTAGGCATAAGTCCACGGGGGAAAAAAAAACCCAAACACTTCATGTTGTTGCCTTTTCAATCATGTTTTCTGTTGTAGCTTTTCTGTGTATTCTGTAGATTACACCTGGCTGCCTGACAGAAGGCTGTCAAAGTAAATGACCAGAATTAATTACCATTCAGTATAGTAAAAATTAAATAGGAATGTGGAACTCATAGGACCTCCACAGAGTAATATACTCCTATACAGCTCTCTAAGTTATGGTTCATTAGGTGTATAAATAAATCTTTTCAATACACTTCGGCAGTATGGAAGTAAATTGTCATTTTAAATTAAAATCTCATTAGTGAGATAGTATACACCTCAATAGCTGAAATACGCTTATTTTTGTATTGAAGCCATGCTATTGACTTAACTTTCAGTGTTCTCTAGTTACCTGAACTAGATAATAATAAAAAAAAGTTAAAGATTCTATTCATTTTGGATTTGAACTTTCTTATACCTCTTCCCAGTGCTGCATACCCAAGGGAAAAGAATTCCTTTATTAAGTCTGAAGCCTGAAATTCCACTGCCTCAGCTCTTAAGAGGATTTTAGGAAATGAAGAACCCCGCCTACAAGAGAGGCTGAAGAAGGGAAAAATAGCCAGTTTACAGGCCTTGGGGGATTAATAAATCTTCCCATATTCCTTGGAATCCCATTGAACTAAAGTTCCAGTGAGGCCATGGAGACAAAGGTCTTATGCCTTTTGCTTTCCTGATCAAAGTGGAAAATATAATTTTTTGGAAAGCAAATGGTATTTCTCCCCATTTGTTTTATCTCTAAATGTCCGTGCCACCATTTGTTTTATAGATTGGAAATTCAGAACTTCAGATTAGTAAATTGATTTACCAAATAAAAAATTAATGATAATGTTTTTGACACTATAAGGCTTAGGATATCCTCCATATTGAAAGTACGAATTTCTGTATTAATGTGAGATAATTTGGAAAATATTTCTGTAAATGTACACTGTTTATGTCCATGCCAGAAAGATTGAAACAGATTGTTAAACTGAAAAGGTAGAATTCAAGTATTTGCCTCTACTTACACCAGTCATCTGAGACCTAACATCACAATAATACTGCTGCAGCGTGATTATTTAAAAAGACATAACCTACTGAATGAAATTGAAGGGTTCGCTGACTTGTAGTAAACTGAGCTGAGAAGGACAGAAAAGAGGGGGAGGTCAGTGAAGAATGGATATTCAGGGCAAAAAAAATAGATTTTTCAATAAAAGGAGCCATTTATAAAATAAATTTCAGCTAGCTACAAGTAGGAGATGGATACAAAAGGGTGGGCAGCTGTAGAACAGACCAGTAAAGGAAACAAGAGAAGGAAAATTTTTAAAAGCGTGAAAAAAAATATCCAGGAGAAAGACAATGTTTGTAATCCAACAGAAAATGAACAATAAAATCGTAGTGCTTGTTACGTGAGTTGAAAGGAGAAAGTGGAGAGCACAGAAGGGCAAGCTAAAATAATGACTGCACTTTTCACAAGCAGCAGAATGCGAAGGGTAGTGAAGGAGGAGTATTCCTGAATGTAAAAGGATGATGGCAAGACAGTGATTTGTGTAGTTGTATGCCCACCTTACTTTGGCAATATGGTGGTAAAGATAGGCAAATTCATTTATTTTACCTCTGAAAATGGGGCTGCCTTTGCCGAATGTTTTATTAGAATGGCTTCAATCATATATTTAGGCTGGGTTGCAGGCTTGTAATGGGTCTCTTTTTTGTGAACTGCAGGTAGCCGTTATGTCACTGTTGTGGTTTGCTATGTCTGTGTCCACCAGACTTGCCCAGGTAGAACTGACTAAAGTTACAAAGAGGACAGAAAGCACCTGTGCAAAGACTTTTTTTGCTGAGAAAGCCAGGGGGTGGAGCAGAGAATGTAATCCTCCTCATATAGGAAAGTAAAATGAGTACATTTTCACTTGTCCATTTTGTGACTTTTTTATGTACTTTGCATACTAGTACTGCTTTGACAATACTGCAGTGCTCAATCTTTTATTCTAGTAACACAGCACTTCTGTGAAAGTCCTGTATTTTTTTTTTTTCCTGGAAATTCCTGAGTTACCTTATAGAAAGATGAGACATTTCAAATGTACTGATGCCAAACACATAACAGCAGATACAGTTTCAGCCCTAAAAACCAAAAAAAAAGAGGCATAGACTTCTCTGTGAGGGATTGTTGAGTTGAGTATGGTTTGATGTAGTAGCATCTAATTTAAGGCATCAAAGTATCTTATTGGAGTTGGCCCCAAGTGACTTACCTAAATCCATCTGTAATATCCTATTAGCATGTACTACTTGCAAAAGGATGTGGGAACTAGCATTGGATTAAAAATTGAACGAAGCTTGGATCTAATGTAAAAGAAATTCCTCCAATACTA
The DNA here is from genome assembly GCF_036013445.1 of Caloenas nicobarica. NCBI lineage: Eukaryota > Metazoa > Chordata > Aves > Columbiformes > Columbidae > Caloenas > Caloenas nicobarica. The sequence goes on along the minus strand of NC_088246.1, from coordinate 31,340,005 downwards.
GATGGTCCTTCCACAGCAAATGAAAGCCACTCTTTCCATTCACAAAATGTACTTGTATTGTAGCCATTAGCTGACATAATTGTTATAAACTTGATTTTTTTTTTAATTTAGTATATACAAGTTTAATGACCGTTCTTCATATAAAACTCTTTCTGTCAGTAACTGTTTTCTTGTTGATGCTGTGTACTCTCAACATTGTCACAGAACTTTGAGACATTCTTGTATCAAAGACAAAAAGCAAATTCCAATAGAGATTTAGGAGCTAAATCTTTTCAGATTTCCTTCATTATAAACTTTTCAGGGAAAACGCTATGTGTCTTTTAATAAATTTAATCTTAGAGATTTCAAAGAGAAAGATTTAATTATATTCTTAGCAACATATTCTAGCAATTTGATTGTACATATTCAGTGGGATTATAAAACAAAGAATGAGAATACATGGTGCTAAATGTCTTCTTTCTACTCCTAGTTGTAGTAAAAACCATCCATCAAGTCACTGACATCTTCTTCCCCTTCAGTTGAAGTGTGGTGAACCATTTGTTAAAGCGCCAAGAAACGTTTTAAAAATCAAAGGTACAGACAAGAAGGTCATTCATGGCTATTTGCTCCCTGCTGAAATGAATACCAAAGAATGTTATCTGTCATGAAATTCCACTTTTTTAAAGAAACCAACAGAGAAAATAGGAGAACACAGACATAAACTTAGAAATTGAATGAATACCTATGTGTTCATGCTTATATCAATAAAAACAAAATATACATTTGTGGAACATATGTAGTAATACACATGCAACATGTTGTGTATCAAATATAGTATACAACATGTATCATGGGAAACACATTAAAAATTAATTAGTATTTGTCTTCATAATGGTAAGCCAGATCATCACTCATCCTTTTTCTTGCCTCTAGACTTTCTTCCCAAGTCTTTTGAATTTTTTTCCTATCAAAAATACAGAAATAGAGGTGGGGTCACAAAGTGCTAGCACTTACAGATATTTTGATGCTTCTTGATATATTGTTTGGCACTGCAGGTTTGTTTTGCCTATATTATCATTGAGAAAGCAAAATCCTTGAAGAATATTTATTAAAATTTAAATATTTTTAGGGTCTTTTAAAAGAAACACTTTGATCCCTTTTGTTTAAAGAAGTGCAAATGAATTTTTTGTTTGAAGTGAGCCTGAAATCACCAACTGTTCTGTCCTAAATGTTTTTCTTTTTTTTCTGTTTTTTTTTTTTAATCTCCAGGTGAACTAATACTGAATAATTGATTTACCGTTTTGCCTAATTAATTTCATCTCATGATTGTTTATTATTGTTCTTATTACTGCTCCTGTCTAATCTTTTATCTGCTAGACATCACTTCTTTCTTACTGAATACTCACTGGCTTATCTGTCCAACAATATTATTTTTATTATTGTGGATATATTGGTCTTGTCTTGAGGTATTCAACCACGAATATTCTTAAGTTTTAAAATGTCATTGTATTCTCAGTTTGGGCTTTTTGATTCATACTTCAAGATCCTTAAAAGGATTGTCCTATGTGCATCTCATTTTTTGTGTTTTTTTTTTTTTTTAAAAAAAGTCATCTGTTACTCCTGCAGAGCTCCTGTGTGCTATAGCTATCAGCTACCGTATGTTCAACAGACAGGATAATTATTAAATTTAAATAGGTATAAAATTCAGCCTTTATCTTATATATTAGGTTTGCTTCTTTAGAACATCCTAGTAAACAGAATATTGAAACACTGAGACGCTCTTAATATGCCCTTAATCAGCTTTAACTAATCTGCTGACAGGTGCATAGACGTACAGACTGAACCATGTGCTTTGGTTTAGTGATGGGACATAAAAACTAACAGAAGTTAGCATAAATCAGCCAGAGATGGTAACATATTAGTAGCATATTTGTCTACTGGGGAATGTTCTCAAGTCTTCAGAGATGCAATAGGAGTGTATTATTGCCTTATTAAAAATAATAATAATAATAATAAAAGCCCTGAAGGAATATTTGGTGCATTGCATTGTAATTGGTAGTATTATAAATAGATAGGTAGTTTTTTTTGTGTGTTTTGTTTTGGTTTTTTTTTTCGCATGAAATTCTCACACTTTTCAGTTATGGAGAATCCACAGCTGAGGAACATATGTGATCTCATGTGGCAATGAGAAATATCTGATAATGCGGTTTATACATGTTTGCATTGCCAGGTTCCGCGATGGACCTCTGCTTCATTGATGTAGATTGTTAATGCACTGCTTGCGTGGGAAGACAAATGAAAAAGTACTAGGCTGCTTAACAGGAACTGAACCTAATATGTTATGTGGTGAATGCAAAACCAAAAAAAGGAAAAAAAAAAAAAAATAAGGTGCGAGGATGTGGTTAATGTGGTTTTGGCCTTGGAACTTCTCACAAGACTCTGTAAAATCAAAAAGTTCACATAGGCTTAAAAAGAGACTAGAATAATTCATTGGAAAAAACAATCATAGAAGGTTTTTTATATGTAGAAACTGGCTGGTTTAGGGATTCCTTGAGCAAGAAAGATGTGTGGTGTCAAATCTCATTCAAATTATTGTGCATAAGATCTGATAATTGTGTTTTTTACCAACACATAACTAAGAAAGAAGAAGTGCTAACCTGGATTTAGAGGACTAAAGGCTTCTTTTTATTTGAACTCTAAATATTGATTTTCCAGGAAACTTTGCTGTTTTAATTTTATATGTTTGCAGTCAAGATTGTTATGGTTAATTTCTAGTGGATATCTGCTGGTAATGCAGTAATTTGTGTTCTGTGAAAAATGCTGGTATTCAATATAGACCAGCCATTAGTGATCACACTTATACAAAAAGAAGCTGGAAATTACTGACTGATTTGGGGGAGAAAAAAACCCACCTGATTTCTTTAGGAAATTGATTGTGTAATTTGCACAGTAACACAGCATGACTGGCAAATACGGGCAGATGTAGCTATTGTACAATAGCACAAAATGCATTGCTGATTTTGGATAAGGATTGTATATGATTGTACCCCAAAAGCTTTTCAAAGCACACAAGAATAGTGAGAAATAGTGAAAAACTTTATAAACACCTTTTTCATTTGTATCTAAACAGGCTGCTTTTCAGACAGAAAAGTGAATTTCATTTGCTAGCATGTTTGCAGTAAAGTTTATGGTAAGTACACAGGTCAATATGGATATTTAAAGTACTTCAGATTTTACATGTGTATGTTACTTACAAGAAGCTTTCATATGGAGTTAGAAGCTGTGACATTGTTATTGGGTCTTCAGATTATAAGATTATTAAAGTCTTTTCCTAAAATCAACAATGGCAGCCATATAAAATAAACTTTTATGGGTTTACAGATACTTAAGCAGAGTTACAGACACTGTAGGAGTGTTGTCAAGCTGCAAATGGTTTAGGAAATAGTGACTGCCTTCCAAAATTTATGAGTGGCTGACTGCCTTAAGACACTTTACATGTCCGTCAGAGAGCTCAGAGTAAGGGAAGGGAAGGCAAGACAAGAAATTCTGCTGGCTTCCAGGGCCCTGCTGTTCCAGGGCTAGACAGAGTTTAGGCTGTTTAGTAGCTTTATCATAGGGGGACTTGGTAGTTTTAGCCTCGACTGGCTTCCTAGGTGAAAATGTGTTAGGGCCACCACTGTGCACAACAGATGAATGATAGGATCAGGGATATGCAAGGAACTTCGGGATTGCCCTCTAGCCTAATGCTGTTTTTTGCATTAATTAAGAAGTTAATTGCTATTTTGGCCAACTGTACTCCTAGGGATTCAAGCACACCTAAAATGCATTGCAAATTGAAAACGAAATAAGAAACATTATAGAAGTCATTGTGGTTTTTAGTTATCTATTTATTGTTACTTGCCTTTTCTTAAAAGAATACCCACAGACCAAGAACCCTCAGCTAAATATTACAACTCTTTAAAATTCTGTCATTGGGAAATCAACACAACTTAAAAACTAAACAACACTTCAGGTGTGTGAAACACAACACAGTTTTCTTGGTGGAATAACACATCGACATGGCATGGTCGATACTATATTGCTTTAGTGCCTAAGCTAATACATTTGAGTTTCCTCAGGCAGCTTTGTGGACAAGCTCTTTATTTATTGATGATTTTTTACAAACTGCAACAAGCATTTCCTTCAGGGAAATAATAATTTAAAAATTTAAAAATAATTTAGAATATCTGAACATACTTTATAGCATCGTAACATAGTTACTTTAGCAGAAATACTGCTTTTAATAAAACTTTTGATCAGATACTTTAAAAGTAGAACACTGTTCAGTGAACATCATGGAATGTCCTTTTGTGCGCAGTGATACTACACCAATGACTGCATTCCACATGCATTCATGTCCTCCTTACCCTTATAAATACAACAAAGAAACTCAACTCCCTCCTTGTTTTCCTTCTCACTTGAGATTCTCTCCAGCCCCTGACTGTGGTGTAACCACATCCTTCTTGTGTCCTGTGCCCAGTTCTTTCCTTTCCATACCAACAGGGATATCGGATACCAAGGAGATGGACCAAGGCCATCCTTAACGTAATGCTGAGGGGAGGCTGGTGGAGAGGCACAGGTTCATAGAAACAGGATGAGGTGATGGGTTGGGCTCTGAAGCGCACAGAACACTGTGCAAAACTGATAGAATTAATAGAAATGGACACCGAACTGTAGGGCTGCAAGAAGCACAGAAAAAGCCTCCAATCCTTCTGCCTTCCCCAGGGCAGGGTCAATAACGGTTCTTCACAGCTGTCCTGGCAGATGTGTTTCTAACCTATTCCAAAGACTTTCAGTGGTGGTGATTCCCCAGGCAATGTATTTCAGTATTTAGTTGTTCTTGCAATTTAAAATATTACTAGGCCTGAATCATACTTGCTATTTCTTGCCTTATCCAATGAGGATATAGTTTTATTCAGTTTGTTTTTCATACAACTGTGTTAGTTGTTATGCTTTACATATGTATATATGAGGATTTTTTTATACCTATACATCTGTTTATAAAGAGTTTATTTGAGCTTTTGCTACAGTATGTTTCAAATATTTCCTGTACATTCCATCTTCTGTTTGGAATCAGGAAAAGTTCATGATTTAGGACAACTTATATATTAATATTCTTCATAATGAGGGTGGTTTTGTTTTGCTGTGTTGGTAAGTTGTTTGGTTTTTTTTTTTTTAACTTCTTTAATATTGTTGTGGGTTTTTTAGGATACTATGAACTCTCCTTAACTCCTTTTACTTTAGATAATTTTTCCTTGAAAACCTACAAGCAATTCTGTAATTCTATTGAAAACTTCATTGTTGAAGAGAAGTTTATTGGTTTTATTTCTTTCTTATTCCTTCTTCTTATCCCAAACATCACAAGGTAATGTTTCATGGTCGCTGTGACCCCAGTTGTCAAATTATATTTTGGTATTCTCATTGTGTTACACCTAAAAGTAAGCACCAAATACAGAGGGTCATTTCTTCTTACTGTTTTTTATACCTTCTGTATCAAGAAATCATTTAGTAGTAAAAAAGCTTAAAGGACAGTCTAGGTACTGCTTATTTTTTTTTCCCCAAAAAATGTTGGGATAGTTACAATTTTGCATTATGACCCGACTCATATTATGGATTTTGCCAGTTGCTCAAAAAATACAGACTCAATAAAATAAATTATTGAGCAGCTGAGATGTTGCATATGATTTTCAATAATATCAGCTTGGTCCTGTCAAGTCTTATAAATAGAATTGACTCAAAATGGAAATGCAGGCTTTTATGAAGTTTCAGTATCACATAGAATATTTTCCTAGCCTTCCTGAGCAAAGGCAGAAGATTTTCATGTGTTCCAAACCTTTGCAGGTAATTATTTTATTTTTTTTCTTTTGATTTTTTTTTTTTTAACATGACCATAAATTAAATATATAGAGTAAACTAAAAAGAAAATATTATTCAGAACAGCTCTATTACCATCTGATTTTGAACTTAGTCTTAAATGACATACTATAAGTAGTAAGAACTAAATCGCATGAGAATCAATTAATTGGCATTCTCAAGAACTCTGTAAAAATAATTACTAAAGCAGAAGTCTTTAAGATTGTGAAGCATTACACTACCTGGAGCACAAGCAGTAGGCAACAGAAATTGCATAAACCAGGAATTTTGCCAAAATTTGCCAGACTGAAGTCCAAATGATTTTTTTTTTTTTAACCCAGTCAGATTTTCCATGCTGAACCAAAGAAACTGCAGCCCAGCAGAGTCCTAGGAGCCCTCACATACACTTCATTGCAAATGAATGTCTGTCCTTTTTTTTTTTTTTTTTAAATAGTGTCTGTATTAGATATCAATAAAAACATACGTTAACAAGCTGACAGAAAATAAGATGTGAAAATAATGGAAATGCTTGCATAACACAATTTACGATGTGATGTGCATATTGTATAAACTGAGGTTTTGGTGCTGCAAAAGTTTACATATGTTATTAACGTTATGTACATGGGTAATTCCTGAAGGATCAGATCCTACAAGTCTCACTCAAGTCACTATTATTCGAACATATTTATGACTGCAAGAGTCAGATTGCTTATCAGAAGGAATGAAAGCACAATAACTTCCGAAGCTCTGTAACAAAAACATTGCTGTTTGTTTATTATAATGTTCCTGTAAGTGTTTGTTTTCATAATGCCACAGAACAGTTTCCTTCATTTGACAGTCTCATCTCAGCACACTTACACATTTGAGTCCATGATTTAGATTTAGATGTTACTGGTATGCTTTATCCATTATGCTGAAATTCCAAAATAGTCCATAAACCAAAATTTAATCATTCTTTATATTAACAGACCTACAACAGTCTCATAAACTCATCATAATATGTGAGGTTATTACAGTTCTTAGATCTAGGTGAGAAAAGGGAAGTTATGCAGGAACGGATAAGAGAAAAGGGAAAATCTGTATTCAGCATGACCTTAGCAAGTACATCCTCATGGCTGAAATTATGTCCTGACATGATAAATGGGCAAAGACTGGCCTGTTCTGCCATGACTGCTGGGGCAGAGGTCACTCACAGGGTGATGACTGGGACAGTGCTATCCAATTATAATGGGAGAAAAAAACGAAGAATGAAAACCATTGCTAATGTGGTTGTAACCATGCCGTAAAAAAGGAGCCTAAATAACCACAGCTTTGATCACTTATTGCAACTGAAACTTTGTGAAAGCTTTTAATGTTTGTTTAAATAAAATTACGGAGTATAAAAAAAAATCTTTAAATGAAAACCAAACCTGATTCACCAAACATGAGCCAAGCTGTTCAGACACATAGCTGCTCTCTGCTGCAGCTGCTTCTGAAGGAATTACCCAGAGACGCAACAGACAGATTTTTACTATGACATGTAACTGATGAGTGATGACTTATTTCAGTGCAGAAGATGATTTGCAGTTTTGACTATAAAAAGGGTAGGGTACACATGGCTGTGTATACTGCATATGCCCTAGATATGTGAATGTTCAGTATAACCACACCTGTAAACATGATTTAAACTGAAATATTCTTACCCATGGGAGGAGGGTGGGGCTGTTTGTGGGTATGCCTGTATGTGTGTGCTTTTGAGAGACAAAGCTGCACAGAATGATGAATAGCACAGAAAAATATTTTTGTCAGAATAATGTAATTTGCTGTCCACATGTTCTTGGTACGAAGCTGATTTCAAATACCTGAATTATGGAGACTTCTTACCCAGAGCTACATTCCAACAGGTGTTGTGGATCAGGTAAAATTATTTAATCGTTACTCTTTCAAGTGAGGGCTGGATAGCAGTCATACAGCATGGCAGAGTGTCAGGGAGCAGCAATCTGTAAGATTCCTGCTGGGGATACCTGTGATGTCAGGAAGTTCTTCAGAACGTGTAACCTGACTCTGTGTCTCCGTCCTATAACTACTGAAACAAAACCCAGGGGAAAGTTTAAAGCAACCGTCTTTAAAGGTGAGGGAGTGCTGTTCTCTGATAACATCTGTCAGATTGTGAACGTAAGTCAATAGTCTTGGCCTGCTTTGAAGCTGATGTGTATAGTCAAAGGAGAAACACCAGTCAGGTCCTGGTGCTACCTATGCGTATTAGATTTAGGCTTTTCTGTATGAAGAAGTTACAGCAGCTGAAATAAGACTTGTTCAAACATAGGTGTGATTTTCATGCAATTTTGGATAAGTATCTTTAAAATGTCATATCAAGGTAGGGCAACTTTGGCAAATACAGGTTATCCATGGATGGAACAACAAAGTCTTGTCCTTTCAATTATTTTATTTTTTTTTTAATTACAAGTTTTTTGTTAGTTTGTGGTGGTGTTGTTTTCCCCTTCCTACAATTAGTGTGTTAAATTCCAGTGACTTGTTAAGGAATAAATTCATGGGCACACTGACACAATCTGTCTAACCCTCTCCAACTTGTGAAAGTTTGGAGTACTCAGTTGCAGATGTCCCTTTATAGAAACTGTCATTGCCTAAAGAGCTATGCATCTTTTACTATTCACACACAAAAAAAGTCAGTTTGTACATTTTCTCTTTCATTGGGATCTTTTTAGGCAATTCTCTGTCAGTTGCCAGGGGGCCAGGAGCATTGTCCAGCAGCAGCACAGGCAATACTCTTCCCTTGTACAAGCTGCAACAGGTCAAGAGGAAAAGTGAGCTTTGAACATGGCAGGTCTAATTTGTGGCGAAATCTGTTAGTTTGTGGAATTGTCTTTTAGCTCCATTCCTTAGGAATACTGAAAACATGTCAGCGCAAGACACTGGGAAATAGAATATGAAGAGCTTGTTAATCTTATGACCAGTAATTTGATAATGCTTATTTATTTATATTTTTTTAAAAAATATGTTGCATCAGCAAGCCTAGGTAGGACAGGAGCAACTCTAGGGCTTAGGATAACTCCATGTGTTGGCAGGACCGGGGCTCAGCAGTGGCTATGGCTGTGAAGAACAGCAAGGGGCAGATGCTCTGTGACTGCTTGACCTCCCAGTTCTGCTGTGGTGTTCGTGGCAGGCTGCAGAAAACCTGCAAATGTACAATCTCCCCTGTAGGACCTGGGAATGGAAGTTCTGGTGAGGCTTGAGTCTATCCTAGCAGACCCTTTGTCCCTGTGACAGGCAAGTTCATCCTGTGTGAAGAACAGCTTCAGAGCCACGCAATTGGTGTGAACACTCTCAGGAACCACATCTGTGTTGTCTGTGTGCAGCTCTGGTGCTCCTTGTCAGACCTACGTGCCCTGCAGGCAGTGAACCTTTCAGGAGAATGTAAGTAAAGACACAAAAAATGCCCCAGGGCTTGGTATACACAACAGAGACATTTCACGCTCAGAGCAGTGCAGATGCAGCCACTGAAATAACAGTTCTATTAACATAGTAATTTTTACTGAATGAAGATAATTTTTAGCATTTAGACTATTTGGCTGATGTACTGAGTAAGAGTCATTGCCTCTAGCAATGGACGTTGTTCATAGTTATATTTCATATAAGTCTTTTCCTTCACTTTGTGAATCGGAAATCGCTGGAGGCTGGGAGGGTCTGCTGGAAAGATATGACTACATGCCTGCCCTGTGCTAACACTCTTCCCTAGGTATTAGCTTTTGGCCTCTGTTATAAATCAGATACTGTGCTAGACAGACTTCTTGATTTTACTAAGTACTTCCTACTTAATAACCTTAAGTAACGATAGAGCAAGAAGAAATTTGGCAGTTTGTCAGGTAAATTCATTCCAAAGATACAAATACTTCATATCATTTTACATGCATTTGTTGGTTAGTGTGGTCTGGTTTATTCAGTCTACTTATATGCATCAGGCAGTGCATATTCTTTTTTCCTCAAGCTCCATCCCATATTTTCCTTTTCAAAGATTTTCAAGTCAGTTCTAGACTTTTCTCCCTTCTGGAAATAAATTCCAGATTCCTTCATTTCTAGTGTCTAAAGGAATGCATGTTTAAGAATAAATAAATAGAATCTTCCTCTTAAAATTTTATTAGGCAACCACACGTTACTGCTGGTTTGAGATTTTGTGGTTTGTTTTGTTGTTGTTGGGTTTTTTTAATCAATATTTATTATTACAGTCTGCTTTGAGTTATTTATGACAGCTTATCTATGTTGTAGATGTACAAGCTAGATAAATACAGAGACTCTGAGCTCGATACCTGCAACCTGGATTATTGGTTCAGTCCTGGCACTTGACAAACACAATTATACTTCTTCTACGAATTTTTTGTCCAAGAGCAGGCTAGCAGGTTTTGCTCAGAAAAAAAAAGCACAAGCTAACAAATCCAGAGAGACGTGGGTTGCACAGTGAATTGTGCACATGACCATCTGAGATCCCCCTGCCCATGTCCCCGATCCAGTGGAGCTGGGGGCAGCATTCCCATGGCCGTCTGTCACACTCCTTAATGCTACTGATTCCAGGAACACTTGTCATTTGGGCTCTCGCCCTGTTCTTTCACAGGGAGACAGCTCACATCCCAGTTTCTGCCTATGCCAACAAATCTGTCTCTTTCCTAAACACTGATCTTGGTGAATCACAGTCAAAAAGTACCATGTTCCCTGTAGGAATCTCGTCAAACAAAGAAATGTCTTTTTTGTTCTGGGTCAAGACAGAGCAGCTTTCACCTGGACTGACCCAGCATGAGCTTTTCTGTCTTCAGCTTTTCTGCATTTTTCTATTCCAGCTGGTATCCCAGATGCCCAACGTTATTGTATAGACCAGAGAAGCGATGGTATTTGTGTTACTGTTCAGTAACATGACTGGAGTGTTTTCTCAGAGGTGTGAAGAATTTTTAATGTAAGATAGAGACATAACTAAGGAAAAAGAGGAGTCAGGACAGAATCAAAAGAGAATACATGCTTAGGCATATTGTTCAAAGTCACCCATAGTATAGAACTGAAGCTTTAATAATCATTGTCCTAGGGAACGTTTTAAAAAAGCATCATCGTTGCAGAGTAGAACAGAGGACATACGAGGCTTTTCTAGGTGAGAACTAGAGGAGAGACCATAGAGACATTGAAAGACTGCAGATCTAGAGTTCTTTTTTCTTAAATACAGGAGAAGACTGCTGATCTACAGTTCTTTTTTCTTAAATACAGGAGATGTGTGGGCTCCAGACTTCAAATGGAGCCCATAAACATGAAAGAGTTTTTCCCTACACTTCAACAGAGGAAGGTTTTTTTCTCATGGAATGCTTTTCTCATGTTTTGATATGGTAGGGAATTTTGATGGTTGCTGTGTGTGATTTCTGTACATGTGTAATTTCCTCAAGCTTAATGGGTTTCTTTAATGACATACGTAATTACCTCAGTTGTTTGTAAGTCTCCTCAGGTTAAGAGGTTTTAGTTGGGCATGTGTAAAATACCATCGTATTGGTTTTTATGCTGAAGGTCTGTTTGGACACCTAAGATTTTCTGTGCACTGTTAAACAGATTTGAGCCTATAAAATTCCAGAGTTTAGATTTTTCAAAAGCTACTTACTGTTCTTCCTACCGATAGTAATAGAAAAATTTTCAATTTAAACAATTCCGAAAGAAAATCGTACCCTATTCATATTCCAAACTGCATGAGACAGCTCTTATCTACTATTCCATGTCTATACAATGTCCAATTACTAGTAATAGGCTTAATATTATCCTGGCTTCCATATATTTTGGTGACAAGTAATCCTTGAATGTGATACATTTTGTTTAAATGTTGCAAAGTTATGTCAGACATCCAAAGATTTCAATGGATTTATTTTTACGTTAACTAACAACAAGACATCACCATATATGTAGTTTTCCAGAAAAACAATTCTAAAGTAAAGAGAGCCCTGACATTTATCATTCTGAATGATAACAAATGGAACCTTCGTTTTATTTTAATAAGTTCACACTCTGATGTGCAAACCTCCTTATGTACCTTGTATAATAACATAGCTGTCCCTTTTGCATGTGGAATTAGGTATGTGGTGATTATATAAAAATGAGCATTCTTCTGATTCTAAATGTGAAAAGCTGACCTTTTAAAAACACTTTAACAACTTTTAGTGTTATCATAAATCTTACCAATTCTTTAATGTTGCAGTTTTTTGGTTGCATATATTACACTAGTCTTTCTACGAGTCAGCTTTTGTTACAGGGAAATGTCGGCCTGAGGCCAGGTAGAGCTTTGGAGAGCTTTTAAGTTTGAGAGCCTGTTTCACAGCTGGAAAGCTCCCCAAAGTGAAGTGATCCCAGAAGAATATGTTTCCCATTATCCAAATCTCTACCAAATCATGCCTTGTAGCTCTAAAATAATTAAGACTTTGGAAGCCCCAAGAGGTCTTTTTTGATCCATGAATGAAGTTACCCCAGCTTCAAATAACTAAAACCTGACTCCCTCTTAACCAATGAAACACAAAACCCCTCCATTTGTCAATGTAACATAAAGAGAATGCTCCAAAATGTCAGAGCCTTTACACTTTAATGATTTCAACCTCAAGACATGTCAAGAGTTTTGATTGCAACTGTTGGAGATCAGGCTGAGGTGTCTGTGCAAGTCCCCGGGACAGCAGAATTAATGTTCCATAAAATATGATGTAAAAAGACACATTCATTGATTTTTGGAGTTTGAAAGATAATGAAATTGAGAAAAATCAGAAGAAAACCTTCAAATTCCTTGTGTTGCTATTAGTACTACATCCTTTTGCAAAGTAAGAACACTGATTTACTTTAAGAGGTGGGCCACTGCTTCTGCTTTAAGAATAAAATAAGAAATAGATATTTATTAGAAAAGGTGGCATATCGAGGTATTATGAAGCCTTTTATATATTTTACATTTAATTAAAATGTTATAATGGGTATGGAAGATACCTTACTGAGAGAACATATAGAGTTATCAAGCAGTATTGCTAAGAAACATTTCTAGATTCACTAGATGAAGAAATCCACTGGCGGGATTTTGCTGGAAAAGTAACAAGGTAGAGTTAATATGAGTATCCAAACTTCATTGAGATTCAGAAAGATTAAAGGATGATATTCATAAGCCATGATTCCTACAAGATGAAACTCATAGGAAACATAATAACCATGTAACTTTGCATTTCTTTTAGTATTTACTAGAAAAATTCAATACTTCAAAAAGTGAACCTGCTGTGGAGTTATGCAATATCAATGTAGTTGCTAGTATACTTTTTAAGTCTGTGACTTCAAAAATGGGAAAATTTTGTGGAATGATAACTTCTGAATTTTTTTTCTCTGTGTGTTTAGTGATTTGTGGATAGCTGAAAAAGAAGGTAGGATATGTATGGCGAGTGGACAGCTAATCTTATTGGGGCATCTGAGAATCTCTCAAATCAGCTATCCACCTAAATTTAATAATGCTCATTTGTAATTGCTGATGAAATTTTAATCCCTCGGTTATTGGCACCTGCAAAATCTGAGAACTAAAAGTATATTTCTCAACTTGAGGTGTTTTTTTTTTCTGAAACCAGTATACTGACTAGAGTTTCTGATGTGTAAGAGGTGGTATTAATTAATTACACTTCCATATTTTAATACAGCATAAACACTAGAGTAGTTAAAGTATTAATTTGAACAGCAAAGCTGTAAGGAAATTCATCAAATATGATAGAGATATTTACAGACCTTCACTTTAGCATGTGCATATTTATGGTTGGACTACCAATTGCATGATGATACTGAAATAAATGTCGTTTAAACAATATTGTGTGTTAAGTTGGCCAATGTGCCTTATTTTTAGCCAGATGACAGTGTTAGTTTCTTTCTGTGTTCACTGCTTAGAGCCTGCTTTGGAAGAAGATATGCCAGGTTTTTTTCGAATACAATTATATTCACCTGATGAATTGCCCACGTTCCATCAACTGGCAGCAACTCCAGACCCTGGCGATTGATAGCTGGACTGGACCGGTAGCTAAAGGATTTGCAACCTCCAGAGAGACTATCTGAAGCAGCTAACTCCAAAATTGTCATTAAAAATTCTTCCTCGCACTGGAAGTACCCAGACTTCAGCTGCTTTGCTTGCTCAGCGCTGCTGCAGGCTGAACATGCCGTAGTCTGGTGGGGGCCAAGACAAAGTTCCCCTGTCTGTACCACAGGGACTCCCACTGTATTTTTACAGAATGCTGTCACGGGACTGACAGATTCAAGCTCCTTTCAAGATGCAGTAGCAGTTGTTTTGTTACAGCACACATGCTCTTGTTACTTTTTCTTCTCTCCCATGCAGTATAATAGGCTAACAAAGACAGAAGTTGTTCAGGAAGCAGAAGAACCAGATGCCATTATTTTTTTCTTTCTGAAGAAACAAATATACATCTACCTTCCAGAGCAGCACCTGAATCAGCAGTCTTTATTTTTATCTGATAAATGTCCTTTTAATGCAAAGTTTCATGTTGAAGTCACATAAAAAGTAACAAAAACGTGGACTGGAATTGAGATTTCTCAAGTCTGTAGAGTAGTGGTCTGTAGAGTCATGTTCACCTTTTTTGGTGCACATTTTCTCTCATTTCTTAAGTCTTTTATTTGCTTCCCCTGTAGAGGTATAATTTCAGCAGAAGTTAAAGAGTAAAAATAATTTTCAGTATATATTTTAATATGGCATTTGGAGCATGCAAAAGAATGGCTGTGGGTAAGAACTCCCTTGGACTAAGGAGAAAACTTAAGTGATTTTCCTGAACAATTCATCTCGTGACTTTGTAACAGATTAATTTTTTGGAAGGTGACTTTGTAAAAGTCATCACCACCTGCTTCTCTGACTACATTTTAAAAAGAGAGAATCTTGCTCAGCTCTTTGAAGCACGCATTTGTTGGGTGCCTCTCCTTAGGAGACAGGATTGAATACCTGACTCTAGAGATAGACTCATGCTATAGATCATCAGTTAGGCCCAGAAGTGCTCAGTTGCACTGTAAGTTGAAGTGCTTATTCTCTGAGGAGAAAAGATATTTTTCTGTGATTGCTGGTTGCAGTTCCCTGTTTGGTGTCCGAGCCCTCTTGGACCTCCTTTTGAACATCTTTGTTTTCCCTGTACATTTATAAGGTGTGTTAGGCATCTATGTGGAGTGAGTGGCATCTGGGTTACAATTTCTTCGCAGGTGCCTAAAGTTTAGGCATTGCGCTGTGGATGTTGCCCTGGGTCACAGTTGAACCTGTGACCCAGAGACGTAAAGTTCCATGTTATATTTCCTGTCTTTTGAGTCATCCAGCTCCACCAGACGTATTCTTACCGTTGCTAAGAATGTACTGCATATTGACTGCTGACAGGTTAGATTCTCTGTCCAATAGCTTCAAATATTACATCAGACCTGGCAGGGTTATTCTTTGGTGCTTAATGCTAGTCTTGTGCTTGTATTTCAGGATTAAATTAGTGTTCCAGAAAAAAATAGCTGCAATATAATTAGATTTATCGTTGCATTCTCTAATTTTTCTATTAGTCACTTTTTAAATTGGAGGCCAAATTTTCAGCTGGTGTGAATTCCTTTAGTAAATTCAATTCCTTCCACAGTTCCTTTAATAAATTATCCTTCTTCTTGAATGTGAAAATAAATGCCTTGATTTGTGCTTTGAGATTGTATAGATTAAACGTGACTTCAGATTTTCATCTGTTACATTAATCATGTATAACAAAAGACCTACACAGACAATATGTTTATAAGGACTGGATATTAAGCATGTTGTTTCCTGTACTGTAGATACCAGACATTGTCAGTAAGGAGCAAATTGTATTTTATTTTACTTTAATGTTACCACATGGGTAGGCTGACAAATTAAAATCTCTCGTGTGCTCATTTTTCAGCAACAGTGTGCTGTATTTATACTGATATTAGAAATATTTATGTATCCAGCTATTGGCAAATAAGAGTGTTTTGCTTCTTTTAAAGTGAAAGATGAGTGGACTGGGTTGTTTCTGGATAAGAACGATTAATCATGCTCTCCATGTGCTGAGTTAGAAGTACATAATTTATAATTTGAAGAGTTGTTAAAGTAATATGGAATGCTGACGACTAACATTCCCAAATAGAGTTGGATTAACATTTTGGTACTTTTATAATTATATGGGTCAATATTTGGGTTATTTATTGCTTTAAATTCTATAGTTAGAATATCTAGTGTGTTTTTAAGAGCAATATTGTTCTGAGGAGGGACAAGGAAGTGACATATTCTTTGATTTGTTTCTGGATAGAAATGGCTTGGTTATGTGTATGTTTATTTTAATTTTCTTTATGGGTTTCTTCCTCTTCCTCCTCCATTTAGCCTTTCATACCTACCTGAACAAACATACTTTCACTTCCACAAGCTATATTTCATCCTCTGACTTTCAGCATCATTCATATTCCTTGCATTCCTTTTCAGCAATGCACACTTGCTCACTCTTATAACAAAAAACATGCATTGTGGTTAGGCAGCAGAGATCAGCACTAGTCTTGTGTCACAGGTCAAACAAGATCACTAACATTCTTTATCAGGGTCATTTCTTCTCCCTGGGTGGGATATGAACTTTTCTTTTTCTTAGAGAGGAAGCAGCACAGATGTTCACCACTCCTTGTTCAGAATTTCTCCTGCATGGTATGCCATCATCTTTCACGTAAACTTCCAAACCAACAAGGCATGAATCAACTGTAAGTTATCCTACTAGTTACATTCAATATTCTAACAGCAAAGCAACTGCACAGTGTATTTAAATACATTGGTGAAGAATGAAGGAATTTCATTACATATTTTTTTAAATTACATTTTAAGAGATCTTCAGTATTCATAACAAATATTTATTAAATGCTCCAGGTGTTTATTTCTGGATTTTCATAGAGACATATACATTTTTCTCTTGCATATGATTTCACACTTCCTAATATAACTTAATATTATAAATATTTTTTTTGTTCCTTTTTTTCAATATTTATGCAAAATAGTAACATTTAGATGGAATAATTCTGGTTAAAAATGTTTGCATCTTTTGTGATAATTTTTCTCTTTCTAAAAATAAGGTCTTTAGCCATTTTTTCAGCTGTAGAAATACAATGTTATTAGACTTTCATATAATTCTTGTGGCTTATTGATCCTAAAGGAAATAGGGTATTAATTATTCTTTCAGCACTGAGTATTCATCTTCCATGGATGAATGAGGCAAAACACAAGAAGTTCTGTTACTAATCCTGCCATTCATGACTGAATTTTTTGCCAGTATGTGTCAGCAACATCTGACTGGTAGGTAGTTTTATGTCATAAACATTTCCTAGAAGATATTTCATTTTCTATTCTGTTTAGTCCATCGTTGCCTTTTTTTGTTCCCAAAAGTTGGAATATGAAACTTAGCAGTATGAGGGCCAAAAAAAAGAAGAAAAAAACCAAAACAAAACAACACAACACCAGTCCACCGCCACACACACAACCCACCAAAACCACAACAAACCTTATTGAGAAGCATCAACACTTCAGATGCTTTCTTCCACTTTAAAAAAAGTTCTTGCTTTTGCTGGTTTTCCTCCAAAACCAGTAGGTATTTCTTGCTATACTGAGTTTATCACCTTATATTTTCCTATATTCTGTCTTCAGGCTACTTTGTCCCCTCTTGCAATCAGGTGCTGAGGAGCTCGGTTTCCTGTGCTGGTTTAAAGGCCTTATCAAACCAACTGAGAGTTTTTGTTTAGGTTTTGAATGAGCCAGGATTTCATTCCTTAGTTGGGTATTCACAAAGAAAACAAAGGGAAAAGGAGAATAATAAGGATCATGGGAGGCTGAAATAACTTCTGGGAAACCATACCCAGTACAGATGAGCCCAGATCTGAAAATCACCGACTCGTATAACAAAAATAATTAGTTAAAGTCTGTTTACTGACTTAATAGCACCACCTTATGTTATTATGGTTTCTGTTACAGTAATACCTACATGCCTTTCAAGGTTCACCATCCTACGATGCTAGAACAATCTCTTTTCTACAGTTGAGGGACAGGACAGAACTTCATGAGATTCAATACTTCAATACTTCATTTCACGAAAGATGCAGTAGTTGTGAAACAACTCGTTGGCCAGGTGTTGGAATAAGCTAGGTGTTAGAGTAATTGTTGGTGTCAATAATACCAGACAAACAAGTATTTTGCAGTATTTGTATGGTCACAGTCTTAAAATTGCTTTCTTGCTTCAAACCACAAAGTATAGCAACATATGTGTATTGTATGCTGGGAAATATATTAAGGTATTTTCAGGCACGGTGTGTGTATGTATGCATGGATCTTTCCATACCAGAACAGCTGTCTTGCTGAAGTTTTTTCAATGGAGTTACAAACTCAGACATAGTTAACGGATATTATCATTTAAGCTAAGTATTAGTTGTTGTTATAAAATCTGTGGTCACCATACAAAGCAGTGTAGAGGTACTCTGCATGAATTAACTTCAATGTTCATGTCACAACAATATGGCACACTTACTTACTTGACATATATGCATCTTGACAAAATGCCTGTATGACTTTCTTTATTCCCTAACTCAGGGGTGTCAAACTAATTTTCACGGGAGCCACATCAGCCTCGCAGTTGCCTTCAAAGGGCTGAATGTAATTTTAGGACTGTATAAATGTAGGAGTAGTTGTTCTGTTTAGTGAAAATCTAGATGCAAGAATTTGTTGATTTCTGTAAATAGAAGAACTATGTGAAGCTTTTGACCACAGAAAAATGAAATACAAATATCTAGAGGAGCAGCAGACTTGTCATCACTCTGCCTAACACTTGCATCACATTATAATACTGAAAAAGCTTACTGCCCTATTTCCATTAGTTTTGGTAACTTATTTTGGCTGTTGCATAGTCCAAATCTTGCAGAGTCCCAGCATTTAATTTTAAAACTTATGTGCTTTGAAAAATTGCATAAGGCAAGAAATACTCTTCACTTTTATGCTATAGCTCAGATTTGCATTTTTAGACCTTCCACAAGCTCTGGCAAAATGGAGATTAGTTTGATCCAACTTCTGAAGCTGGGACCTAGGCCAAGACTCTGGTAGTCAGAGATCTGCGAAAGCGTGTTGCTGCTCTATTACCTGACACTTTTGGCCCTGTTTTCAAGATTTTTATACACTCTTTATTTTCTTGTGTGTATAGGGCTCGTATTTTCTTGTTCTCTGAGGCTGGAATCCAATACTATTTTCACTTAGCATCTTTTGCACGTCACTGAATGCATTATGAAACAGTTCCCAGAGCCCAACTCTGCTACTCTGGGGATATGTCAGCAAACAAGTGGGTTGAGCTGGCTTAAACATGGATATTCCCATCTTCTATGAATATTTCATCTTAATTAATAAAACAAGCCTTAAATTTTCCAAAATGCTGATGCTTACAAAGATTAACCTTTGTTTCACCCCATCAGTTTTCTCGGCACCTGAACATTGATTCTGAGTGTAAAGTTTCATGTAATATGCAGATGTACACTTGAGCATTAATAACCCAGCTATAATCAATCATGGCAGGAATGGTGCAATTATTCCACCAATATAATTTACAGCATCTGTATCTGTGGATTAAGTTTGTCACAATGTGTCTAGCTCTACTGAAACTTAAATAAGATGCGTTATGAAAACAGACATATCGTTAAGAAGTCTCTTATCTGCTTGTTTCTTTACTTGCTCTGCAAACAATATTTGAATTAATTTATCAAGATGTTACAATGCAATTTCAAAATTTGAAATGTGCAGATCTGAGTTCCTATTTAAATATGTTTTGAGAATTTCTTCTTAATTTTATATATTATGAGGCATTTCAGAAATGGCTTTGAAGGCCATAGAAAGGAAGTATGTTTGTACATACAGCTTAACCACAGAAGAAGCTGAATTATTTTTTTCAGGTAGAGTTGTCTACAGAGAGATCATGATACAGAGGAGGTAAAGGATTTGTTTTTACTCTTTCAGCTCTGATTTGTTTAGTATTTGTTTGCAAATTACTGCAACAAAAATTGTCATGTGCTGAAATTCCACCTGCAAGATAAGATATAACCTTTGCAAATTTGAAGGTTATCAAGGTATTTTAATATTTCTTTTCTCTTGCAGAGAAAAAACAGAAGGGAGAAAGAAAAGGGAAAAGCTGGCAATTGATCTTTAAAGACTTGTGGTAGCAATTAGAAAAATATCCAGAAAATAAAAACATTCATCATAAACCACACTGAATTAAAAAAAAAAAAAAGCTACCCTAATTTTCCTGTTCTAAATGGATTAAATAAAAGGTAATGTTGTTAATCATAAGGTATCACATAGTTCATTGAGTCAAAAATGTGAAAGAATTAGTGGAAAATTAGAAAGCTCTCACTTTTTGAGATAAGTAAATTTAATGTCGGATACTTAAGCAGTGAATTTTCTACCAGTGGAATATTTTGAAAACATAATTTTTTTGAGGGTTAGCATTCTGCAAAAAAGATGGTTTTTGTTGGTTGGGGTTTTATTTGTTTTGGTTGTATTTCGTTTGGCGGTTTTTTGTTTTGGTTGTTTTTTCTTGAGCAGAGGGAGGAAGGGGGAACTTAATTTTTCCTTCTCAATTCTGAATTACCATCCACATATTCTCTATTTTGGTGCCTGGATACACTTTTTTACCTTTAAAAAGAAAACCTAGTCCCTCCTACTTTCTTCCTCTTCCCTCACACCCCTATCAATGCTCATTTTCAGGGAAAGAGGAAGGAAATAGAGGTTCAGGGTGTAGGGAACGCTTAACCCACTTTGCAACGCAGCAAGAAATAAACTCAAATGACTTTGGCAATTTGTCGCAAATATTTTCAGTTAATTCTCCAAGGCTTTTCACTTGACACCAGCAGAACTTCCCACCTTTTTTAGGTTTACCCTGTTGTGAGTGGCCCACATCACATGCGTGTGCTTCAGCTTGACAGGTCACAGAAAGTATAGACCAGCCTTTCACCTCCAGCTGCCCCTCCACTCCACTTCCTCTGAGCAATATTGGCTTCTGCAGCTAAAAACTGCTTTTCACATATAATGAAATTCACAAGTGCATTGGAGGAAATGTGATTTTTTTTTTTTTTTTTTTTCCTGCCCCCACAATTTCAATAGCAGTTTATTCCTTTAAAAGGCAAATTGCAGAGGGGAATAACTTTGAAAGCAAACTGGAAATATAAAGACAGGAAATGAGTCTGTGACTGTATAACTGAGTTCATAAATGGGTCCTTTTTTGGTATGAAACTGGGCTTTTAAAGTAGAAAAATCACCTACTTAACAAAACCATTCTCTGTTTCAGCACTGCAGGAGCATGAAATAAATCCGTGTTTCTTTCTAATATATCATTCAGTCTATCAAATGATTTCCAAACGACCAGAGTTCTAGCAGTGCAGCAGAAGGTTCCATACCTCTGCTGGGATGCTGAATTTTTTAATATAATCCTTTGAATTTCCTTGTTCATTGTGGTTTACAAAGATGTCTATAAATCCTTCCTTAATCTGAAGGTGAGACAAGCGCATTCTTTCTCAAATTGTGAGCTACAAACACCCTAACTTCCTTCAGAAACCACTTCCAGTTCTTCTCTAGCAAGGATTTTTGCATTTTCATGTATTCAAACGTAGTCTCCTGTGTAAGTCTCAAAAAATCTGTACATGCTCATTCTACATCAACAGTTATTCAGAATCACCAGGATTATCCCTAGTCACTGAGTTACAGTGCTATCATGTCCAGTGATGTTGATGGAACACCTAAATCACTTCATTGTCATGGCACCAAAAAAAAAAAACAGGCCCACAAAAAACCCACAAACAAAACCAAACAAACAAAAAACAACCACAAACAAACTGAAAAAACACAGAAAATCACACACACAAACCACTGGCCTACACTGTTTAAGCCAGTATGCAACCACCATACATTATTACAATTTTTCTCTAGCTTGACTCCATCTCCCCAGTAAAAAATACAAGTAATCAGTTGCTTCCCCATCCTCCGAAACAATATATAAAAAGCTTGTTCACACAAGGCATGCACATAGTAAAGCAGTTTTGTAGGATTTAGACTGATTTCACTAAAAAGAACGTTTCCTTCAAGAGTTGCTGAGTTTTCTGCTTGTTGAGAAGTTTGATTGCATTGCACATCAGAAGGTAGAGTGTTGCATAGCAAGTGTACCTTGCAAGCAAATGGAAAATAAAGGGCAAAATCATTGTGCGTGTTAAACAAGTAGGGATGGTTTGTGGATATCCAACGTCTTAAAAAGGATATAGTGGTGAATGACCTAGAGATGATGCTGTTATTCTCTTCAGTTCGTGTTGCTGAGGCTAACAGCTATGGTGTGTGTCTGGGATTTCAGATATTCTGCTTTCAGTAGAACTAGACTTAACCTTGAAGCTTTAGAAAATTTCTCCTTTTTTTTCCCTTCTTATAAAGCATTTCATGCTCTGAAATGTACTTTATTGTTGTAGCCTAAAGGTATCATGATATTACCTTAAGGTATGTGAACTGTAGGGATCACACATAAGATGATTGACAAAACGATTGAGTAGTTAGGAAGAACATCCTGTATCTCAGGAAATCTCATATTTGTCTTATTTAGTCTTTAATCAGTTTTGTGTGTTTTGGTGGGGTTTTTTGTTTGTTTTGTTTGTTTTTCTCTTTTGTTTCATTTTTAATCATGCAAGGAGATATGAAACAGGGAGTGATAATTAGATTTTTCGCTCTAGGCAGAGTAACAAAATACACTGCGATCTCAAATCATGATTAGCTACTAAGAAAGCAGCTATGGAAAAAACATTGTGTGGGAGAGAGACTGGAGGAGGGTGTTAATGACAATTTTCTTTGTCTTTTTAAAATAGTAAAGGTGGCACTCTGCTGAGTCATTCTACTACATATCTGAAAATGGCAAATCACAAAAGCATGAGTTGTATTTGATTTGGCATTTCACTATGGTCAGCAAAAGCTGTGAAGCTATCGTATTGCTTTCCTTCTAATTTTATTTTTGAAGGCAATTTTATCTGTCTGTCATGCTAGAATGTGGGATTTTTACTCTCTTCTGTTAGGTTACGTGTGAATGGTATTTTCATTATTCCTGTGGATAAGAACTTCAAGAAACATTATGATTGTCTTCATTGACAGATGAATTATATTTTTGTTAAAGGAAAAAAGAATGGACTGGACAACATCTTAAACTTATTTAAATATAATTCTTCTCTATGTTGTTTTAGAGAAAAGATGTCATTGACTAAAACAGAATAGACTGAAAACATCTTAAACTTATTTAAATATGATATTCTTTACTGCATCTTATGGAGAGAGTTTCTTTTTTAAATTCTGAGCCAAATTCCACTATATTATAGTCATGCAATTTATATTATTTTTAATATTAGTGTATTGAATGCAAAATATAGTCTCTACAATACATTTTGCATTCAAAATTAAGATACACTACCTTAATACATCGTTATCCCAGGGCTACAGAAACTAATACTATTTAAAATTAAATAGTCACTCTTCATCCAGTCCTAGACTTCTTAAAACATGGAAGTTTTGAGTGGTTTGCAAAACTCAATGAACTCATAGTTAATTGAAATTTTTTCTTTGCACAAGATGTTTGATAATTTTAATAATTTTATATTCAATTAGTTCTTCTCTTTTTTTGGACAGTTTTCTGTAAAGTTTATTTGAAAGATTTTGGTTTAACTCTAGCCAGATGAGCATGCATACTGGAATGCTGGAGTAATCTGTATAAGTAGCACTACTTTATCAATGACCAGTTCTGTTTTCCCCTTAACAGAAGATAACTTAAAATTATTGTGCTGTCTTTCCACAATACATTTTTATCAGATTTCTAGAGATATTTAAATGCTTTCATGTGCAGAATATGACCAGTAATATTTTCAAAATATAGGATAGCTATATTCAAAGGATAGCTACACATCTGACTACCTTTCATGCAACTACATCCAACTTCTGCATCATATCAAAACTCTCCCCTTGCCCCTCTGCCTTTCACTACACTTAGTGCTGTGGGGACATCTGTCCCTAAGGCTGGGAGGTGGCCTAAGCCACCACTATGTCAGCTTCTAAATACATACCAGGTGAGTTTAGATACAGTTCTGCTGCTCAGACTGCAACCAGAGTCTCAGCCAAGGTATTTCTCACTTTTTCTGCTGGGTTATATGAAATTCAGCAATATTAAGAGCACAGTTACCTCAATAATGCGTACTCATTTGGTCAACGTCATGTCTGCCCATTCCTTGCGTGTACCAGAGAAGGATTTAGCTACTTTTTTTATTCACTAATTCTGGGGGTAGTTGCACTCAAGCTCTTTTGGGTGGAGCTGTCTAATTTTCTGTCGAGTTCTTTAATATTCTATGAAGAAATTGAACTTAAGGTCTGAGCCATAAATAGACTGAATGAACCACCAATTTTACTCCTTGTCTCTCTGGTTCAATGGGCATACTGAGCATACGGAAGGTACAAGAATCTTCTCCAATTTTTACTTTAAAATGAATAATATTTTTAGGCACTCAGATCCAAGGGAGAGCTCAGAGTTGAAAATATGTTTGAGAGGCAGGCCTAAGCCTCCTATTGGTCATCTGAGGTTGATCGCTTCACCATTTGCCTGTATTTACGAACTGGGTTTTGCTACTTTTAAAGCTCTATGTGTTCTTTATGGAGCCTGGACACCTCAAGCAGAGTGTCTGAAGATGGGTTTGGCTTCGGATGTTTGGCTCCCAAATCTCATTATTGTCTATGAAGGTTAGCTCTAGCCTAAAAAGTAAAGCTGATCTTTACAATGTTTTTTTGTTTTGGTTTGGTTTTGTCTGTTTATGCCCAGATCTTGCAGTCTTTAAAGTTCTCTGAGGCACCAGAGAAATGTTTAGTCCCATGGCTTTACGTGTTCTCAAAGTTTACTTCCTGCCACTAAAGCATCATATTCCTGGCAGGACTATGCTCCTAACTTCTAACTTGATTAACAAAAATCCCCAAGCCAGCCTGAGTTCAAACCTGGATCCCTCACAAAAGACTTCTTCAAGAAATTATTCCACATCTATTTGCCAGCTGTTTCCTTCTGACCTTCCTGTTGCCGAAGCCTTTATCCACCCTCAATAAAGCTTCCAGACCATCTTGCACATCTCCCTGGACATGCATTATCTCCTACACTCCAGGCTTTGTTCCCTCCCGTAACCATCGTGGTCTCTCCACTCAGCAGTGTTATGAACTCCTGGGCTTCAGGACACGTTCTCTTTCCATTTGTCATTTACTTGAATGCTAGGTAGATAGTGTAGCATTATTAATTAATATTATTGAATAGCATTTTTATGACAATTTTGTGTTTGTTTGTTTTCCTTGAAGTAAGGATCGTCATTATGCTTAACCTTGCTAAGGAAAAGAAAATGAATTCTGGTCTTTTGTTACAATATTATGTGCTGAATGAGTCTGGCAAGAAAATCTGAGAGAAAAGAAAGATGGAGAAATCAAAGATCCTATTTTATAACTAGGCTTTCGCGATGGAATTCAATAGAACAGATTAATTAACTTTAGCCTGATTTTTTTTTTTTTTCAGGGAACCTTCAAAACTTTTGTGCCTCACCAACACAAACAACATGAGTGAAAAACATTTTATTAAATCATACGCTAGTATTAAATGACTTATGGCCATCTTCAAAACCTTCAGACTGTTAATGGAGGTATGATGATCATACAGAAGGGAATATGCACAGCATGTCTTAAAAGATAATGATTTTTATCTGGCTGCACATAAAACATTCAGAGCAGTTTATAGGAGAATGAAGTTACTATGGTCCTGGACATTTCATTAATTACTTTTCAAGGCTGGGTGGGAAGTCCAAAGGTTTATAGCCAGTTGTGGTTATTTCTGAAGTTCTTAAGAGGTGGAAAATAACTGTATTCAGTCTAAGAACTTTGTTAGAGAGAAGAAAAATCACTGTAAATAGATCTTTGCCCTGAAAAAAAAAAAAAATCAGTTCTTGCAAAGAAAATAATTATCCCAAGAAATAGAAGTGATGGAATATGACCTGGGAATATCCTGATAATCAATTCAGGCAGGAATTGAATGGTTCTGATTAGGTAACTCTTCTGCAGAGATTCTTTGCACAAGAGTGTCTGTTAAGCATATGAAGAAAAGTTGCTGGAACTCATTTTTTTAGAAGAATATTTTTACATTTATTCACTCTAATTGCTTGCCTCAGTGTACAATAACAAGAATTTGCGAAGAGAGTTCAGAAGCTGAAGTTTTTGGTCCTCTGTTACCTTTTTGAGTTGTCTCATTAGGAGGATGAGGCTATAGACATGAGTCAGTTCAGGATTTCACCCAGTGGAACATACTAATTTTCACAAGAGAGAAAGGGAATTTTCTCTAGTTTGCTGGTCCTTCTGGTTACTTTCCTGTGCTGTAAATCTGTCATCTGCTTACAGTTTTGCATGTGCTTATGTGCATCTAGCTGAATCTTAAAAAATTACAGATGTATGTGTATTTCTGAGAAAAGCATGCCTATCATTCCTATTTGAGTTAAATGGTCTTTCAGACATCCTTCAAATACATATTTTTCTTGACAAAAAAGCTTTCTGCTATACGAGAGTGTTTCTTCATTCAAACTAGGTCATGATTGTAGCATTGATAATAGTCAAACAGTCTTAGAAATTATAACTGAGAAAAGTTCTGTGTACATGGTATCTTGGATACCACGATGTGGAAAAGAAAGGAGTCTTTTTCATATACTTTCTGTTTCATATATATTCAGTTATCTGAATGTATGCTCTTATGGTCTATACACAGTTCCATTGGCTTGGCTTTCTGGTGTTAAGCATTATTAGAGAAGTTTGTAGTTGTGCTTTCATTGTTTAGGGTTGCATCATTCTGTATTTTTTTCTGAGCTTCTGTCATTGCTGATTCCTAGTAATAACACCAAAAAGATGCAAAGAAAGTGAGACAAAATGAAATTTAAAAATGGAACTACTGAGAAAGGAAAGCAAAAAACTATGTCACTTGCTTTGAACTAATCCCATTGTAACATGTTATAAAGACCTCTGTGAAGTTTGATGGCATTATTTTTCATATTTAGAGCTTAATGTGGTCCCTAACCTTTTTACACTTTCAGCTTTGGGGGCAAAAATGCAGTACCAATAAATTTAACTCTGAGTGTTGACATTATCTAAGCTTCATGTTAATATTATTTACTCAATTTCTTAAGGTAGAAGTGAGATGAAATGGAAGGAGGCTCATCATAAAGCTTTGCTGTCACTGAGGCAGGTGTCAAGGAAGCTGAGACTCCAGCAACAAATATATTGGAGTTCAATGTAAACATCTCCAACTTTTGGCAGGTAGCTGATATTTTGTGTATGTCGTCTTTGTCCTCAAATCTGATTATGAGTAATAAGAAAAAAGGGAAGGGCGCTGTCTCTGTAACTTCACTTTCTTCTCACCCCAAAACTCTTTGCCTCAGTGCAGCCACCTTCTTTCTATGGATTTTTTATGGGATTTGCAGTTCTAAGCATCTGCAGCACTAGAATGAGCATGTGTGCCTTACCCAGGGATATTCTTACATACTCTGGAGGCTGATCAGGTTCTTTTTGATACTTCCACTGTTAATGGTACGGTCACTCTGCTTTCTACTCCCACCACTTCATTCTCCAGATAAAGTGTAGAGGAGTTTACTCCCTTTTAATGCATAGAAGGATATATTCACCGAGGAGAATTCCTCTGTGCTCTATAATGTGTTGACATTCTGCAAGATAAGTTACTCCTGGTGTAGATAATACATATTTTGATATTATGTCAGTGCTAGAATTTGATAATGAACACTCAAAACAGCCTTAATATTAATTTTTTTTCATTTTGCTACTGTGTTGTATTTGATTAAGATGACAAGTGTATCCATAACAGCTAAAAATTAACATCACATACAGGAAAATATTAAGTGATTTAAATTACAGTCTGTCTTCAATAGCAAATGACCTATTAGAGGGAACATGAAATACCTCTCTGCAAAAATGAAAAGTAAAAGACTGCCATGAATTCTGCTCCTTACAGCAGTCTAAACATGAAAAATTCTGATGCACTTCATCTTAATTCTGAAAAGAATTTGTCTATAATACATATCCAAGAGTCAAAATCTTTTGAGTCAGTTTGTTGAGTTGCTGAGTATAAGCTGTTCAATAAGTTTGCCAACAAATCAACAGAATGTTGTTCAAGTTGACAGAAAAATTGTGGCTCGATGGGAGAAAAATTACTTAAGTAAATTACTTGTAAAAGCAACAACTTTCCAGCAAACCTTGTGTCTGTTCTTTCATGTACTTTTTTTTTTTGTTTTGTCACTCCAGAACATCTCACATCGTCAGGTGGCTGATTTTATAGCACAACTGATCCCATTTTGAGCTGTTCAGCGATTTCTAAGTGTCAGAAAAACAAAAGCACCAGCAGATCTTTGCACAAAAATGTGATCAGACTTTCCAAAACAAAGACGGCCCTTGATTTTTCTTTCAGTAAATCCTGGTAACGCACAGGGTGAGAGTGTGTGCTGCACATCCTTTGAGCACATCACAGAACTGGCAGCTGGGACTACGGTGGCTGTAAGTCTTTGTTAGCTCTGACTGTGCTCTCGGACCGGCACCACCAGCCCCGGCATGATTTAGAAAGTCTTGAAAGGCTGGGGTTATAGAGCCCTGTCTCTAGTTACATCCACCCTGCCTTATAGTAGTCGGTCTCTGTTTCCTTATGGGTAGGATCATGACCCAGCACCTCTGCAGTGCTGGCAGATTGTCCTCGTATACGTGTCAGTGGCCCAGCACCATCCTGAAGTAGCTGGGTGATTCTTGAAAAACGACTTAGGAGGGTGTTTGTATGCATCTGCCCCTGGGAGAGTGTTGCTGGTTTATGCTTTATGTTATTTTTATATCCACTTTATAGTGGATGAGAATATTTTTTTAAAATTTTTTTTTAGCATTTTAAATTTTGTTAGTACACAGACAAAATATGTATGTGCCGAAGAAAAAAAGCAGAGAGTCATTTTGACAGGCTCTTAATATTTTGTTGGGCATCCTTACATTATTTTGACTTATCTGAAATAATGGAATAAAGCTTGAATATTAAATGATGCTAGAGGAGCATTTGCAAGCTGCTGTCTAATTATTTAATAATAATCAACTAATTAAATTCTCTCCCTAATCCACTTTCTGTCACTCACTAAAATTGTGAGGGGAAAAACCAGCATTTTGAAAACTGAGTAGATGGAAAGTGCCATACCTCAGCTGTTGTTGTTTTTTCTAACTAATACTAATGGGGTAATGTATCACACCAAAGTAATCCATGTTGAGTTTAAACTGTTTTGGAAAAGATGATTTAAAGACATTCACACAAAACCACTGATTGGTGTGGGCAACCAACTGTGCAAATCAGTGAATTGCTGCATAAATTTGAGCATTGCCAGTCATTTGTGTTCAAAAGTACGACCACAAAAACTGAAGTAATGGATACCAGTGAGGGCCTTAATTCTCACAAACAGATAATTAAATGGTCTACTGGATTAATATTATGGGGACCTGAACTAGAGAAGTGACTGGCTACTATTTGCCAGCTTTGTTCTTAACAGAACCTCTAGCAGACAGCCTGTATAACTCACTGTGCCATGGCAGACCATCGATTTTCTTTATTTCACTATATTTCTTAAAACATAGATAATTTTCTTGCAGTGGATCCTAATCTCTTATCAATAGAAGAATTAATTAGTTTTGATTTCAGCTTCCAGAAATGAGTAGTATGTTATGATTTTCCTGTCAGCAAACACATTTTTAAAGGGGGAAATACTCTAAAATTAGGCAACAGAGAAGATGAAAACAAGCGGAAATACATTCCTCACAGGAGATAGGCTAGTGGTTTTTTGGTTTTGTGGGGTTTTTTTGCTAAGCAGTCATAATCTGTTTCTGAAATCTTAACTTTATCAACTGCAGATAGGAGGGTGGAAATATGTGCAGAAAAATTCTTTTTTGAATGAGTTCCATTTTCCCATAACTTCAGTTGGGCTGCATGATAAAATGATCAATGAAACGTCCTAATTTGATCCTTAACCAAAGGGATGTTGTCCTATGAATCATCTGTGTTTGTGGGAGGCAACACTGAAGCTAACAGAGCAGGAATGGGACCCAGATGTTTTCTGGGAAGCTGGATGCTCTGTAGCCTGTGTTTATTACCTAACGTAGGCAACCATATGGAAGAAAAGGTTGGAAACATCCCATTACAAGTCATATATCACTGAGCTGACAGCAAGGATTTCAGCTTGTTTTTATTTAAATCATGAAAGCAGCTGCTCAGCTGTCCAGCTGTATTAAATTTAACCCTTTTTCTGGCAAATGAATTTTGTTTTATGAAATGGCAGCCAAACAGCTTGGTAAGCCTGCAGAAGAAAACAGGTTGGAAGGTCCTGCAACAACCCTTGCCCCGTCCAGCAGGACAGCACTGATGACAGCTCAGTCTGCTGCTGAGTGACGGTGTAGCCACTCAGTACACCTGTACTTCATGAAACACCAGCAAGCCTCTTATCCTGGAAAGGTTGTAGAAGAAAGATATACAGACTATGTATAGACAGTATTTGTAGATATTTTTTTTTTTGCCTTTTAATTTACTTACTCTTCGATTCCTGCACACCTTTAGAATGAGCCATTACTTTTTTTTTTAATTTCTTATGCCCTTCCATTTTTTCTTTTCTATTGTTATTGATTCTTCCTTATTTTTCCTTCCTCTTCTTTTTTTTTTTTTTTTTTTGTGTGTGTGTGTGTGCGCTTTTATATGGTGTTCATCTCACTCTGTCTCCTGTAGCCTTTCAACTCTTCACTGTTTTTCCTTCCCCTGGCTCTGTCCTTTTTCTTTTCTGCTCCCTCCCCTATCGTTTTTTTCTCTGTTGCTAGTATATAAGCTTCTCATAGGCATCATCCTTTCCCTGCTTCTCTCTCCCCTTATATACATTGTTTACTCTTTACTTTGTCTTTTAAGGAATTTCCTTTTTCCAGAGATTTGATATTTATTTAAAAAAAAATATTTAGTTTGCAGAAAGGCTGTTCCCATCAGTAGGAAACAATCTTTGGCCTCCAAATCAAACCTTTACCACGTGTCTCAAGCAGCTTATTGATTTGTTATTTTTTAGCACTCTTTTGCTAAAGAAAGAGGCTTTAACTGAAGCCTAACAGTTACAGTTAAGTAACACCCATACAGTAACTACAGACTTTAATTTCCTGTGTAGAAATCTGTAGAAGAAATACAAGGAGTATCCAACATAATACTAAACCAGATTAGTAGTTTTGGCACACTGTGGCATACTAAAATAAGTTTGTCTCTTACTGTTTTGGAGGCTGTACTCTTTCTTCTGTGCTCTGTCTACCCTGCTTACCTGCATTTCAGAGTCCTCTGTTTTTCTGTCAAAGCAAGAAGGTTTTTTGAATTTTATTTTATATCCTTCATGTCTTACATTATAGTCATAATCCTTTAACACCAGAGAATATTGTTAAAGGATTTCTTCCACATCCAGCAATACAAGGCTTTGGTGTAATGAAATAGTACACTTATGCTAGAATTTGTATTTGATACAAATATTTACATCAGATTAATTCTCTGTTCCTTAAAGACAGTGGAAACACAAAGAGCTCAGCAGCAATTGCTTCCAACTAGTGGTTTGCCTCAGTTACTGCAAGAGAGCTCCTGGTGTAGACACAGCCTATAAAGCTCCAATCCAGGTGCTAAAATGTGGCCACAGTAACAGTATCAATCCCTAGTTAGTTTTGAGAAAGAGGTAGGGTCAGAGATCTTCCACTCCCGTTCAGAGCAACAGCAGGTGTCCTTACAGGTCTTGCACCTGTAAGCAGGAAGATTCTTCATGCTCGGGTACTGTGAAAGGCAGCCAAAACTTTGCCCTCTTGCAGAAGAAGTAACTTCTGTAATAACGCTTTGTCAGTAACTCCATGTGATTTCTTCGTGGAGGTTCAGCTTTCTTGTTATTTTAATAACTTTATTTTTTTTCCTCTCTTTTCCTGTTTCCATTTCCCTTTCTGTCTCCATAGGCTGTTCTTCTGAAACACTCAGTTGTACCTAGGACATTATTTTCGTGCGTATAACAGGTAGTCTGTTTTCTGCTAAAACCTACTGTTCTGACTTTCCAAGATTTTGCTCACTATGTTATCTAGTTCTCACTCATCCGCTGTGTATAGCATAAGGTTTGAATCACTCTGTTCCATAAGACTAAGTTCTCCCTTCCAGCCTGTTAGTCAGACCTTTGGTATCACATTAATCCTCTGCACCTGTGTCCAACTAATGTTTAATAAGTACCTTTCTTACATTAAAAGTAGTGATCCAATCATTAGCTGTAGTTGTCTCCCAGACAGTACTAAAATGGGGGATACTTCACTCCTAATGATCCTTCTGCTTAAGCAGCCCGTCTTCCCTGCTACAGCAGTGTCATCTCCGTGTGGTGGGTAGCATCTGCTTCTGCCACCATGACTTGGATCTGTGGGGAGATGGTGATCTCCACTGATCAGCAGGTAGCTGCTTGACCAGCTAGACTTGCAACCAAAATATGCCTGCAGTATTATGTTCCTTCAGGGGACATATGGAAAATTTTCAGACTTAGCTGAAAAGTTTAATTTCTTGCAAATATGGCACTTTTGGTGAAAATGGTTGTTTCTTGCTATCGCACGTTATTCTCTTTCTTCAGAATCACTGTATTTGTATTATTTTTAAAATATTTTGCTTTATCTCTGATTTCTATACAGGACTTGTCTTTACAGTGCTTCCAAGTAGCATCATCTTATTTTCCTTCCCAAATATGATGTCTTATGGGTGTGTTCTGCAGGTTGATATACTCCTTTTGAAGTTTGATTTTTTCCTACAGATGCAAAACTCTTTCAAATCTCTGTTGCTCAACCAGATAGCGTGTTCTTCCTCACTGATTTTTAAGTTTTTATGTAAATTTAAGGCACTAAACTAAGCAGCAGTTTCAAAAAGCCACCATCTGTTCAATATTTAATTGGTAGCATTTTTTGGGTTGTCTTTTTTTTAAAAAAAATGGACCAAGTTCTAGGCTGATTTTTTTTTTTTTTTTTTTTAGTTATTTGCCACAATGTTAAGTAGTCCAGATAGACTGGAGACATTATCGTCTCCTTTGTGCCATTCATCAGCTTTCAAGGAGCCATGTTCTGTTATTCTCAGTTTCTCATATGTGATAGCTGTGAGCTAGTGTCAGGCCTTTATGATTAAGAGAACTAATGTAATTATTTTTATATAGGGTAACGTAACAATTAAAAATCCAACAAATTCATGGGAAGATAGTGTGGAGAGGAGGGGAAGCCAGAAACTGCACATATACCTGGTTAGGTAGCTAGATATCTTCCAGGCTATCTCTGGACTCTTTCAGGGCTCCCCCTTGCAGGGAAGAAGCCACAGTGAGTTGCTTCCTGCAGCACAAGAAGCTGCTTTAACTCATGGAGTCTTAACACAGAATCTCACCCAAAGAATTCAACCTGATTTTGCTATGAGGTCCTCCAGGTGGCAATGCAGACAAACTAACAGGTTGGAGTGCCTGTTTAAAAAATACTAAACTGAGAACATCTCAAGTTTAGATTACCAAAGTGGTCACTTTAATTGTGCTTTATTTCAGAAGTTTATCATTTGGACAGGACCACCAAGTTCTTGTAAATGAGAACTGGGCACAAAATGAGGGATAAATTTGGTTTATGTAATCCCATTAACACAGTTACTTACTTCATAGCTAAGATTAGCAGATGAGGTTTTGGTTTGGGTTTTTTTTTTTTTTTTGCATTAAAAATATAACATCAAACCCCACAAATAATTACATTTGAAACAACTAAAATGAGTCACTGTTTATTTTTTATTATAGGTGCTTAATTCTCCATAGTAGTGTATGTTGGTCATCATTTATCTCTTGAGGAATGCATAAAAAACCTCACTGTTATGACTTAATATCATTTGTACCAATTTTACAAAGATTTAAAAATTTTAAACCTCAGGAAATAAAAAGCAGCTAACATGTTTAGATCAGAGATTTTCAGACAATGGATTCTAGTATTCTTATATTTTGTAAATTATTATGTATCTAAAATTTCTAACAGATGACAGGATATTCCATGTCCTAATTCACAAACTGTAACTCACAAAAAGCAAAACCCAACTCTTAACAGTAAGAAAACAAAAACTCAACCCTAAATTATATACAATGTTTAAATAGGATTTTTCTCTATACTTGCTATAGCAATGTTGCAACGACAAATAAAAATGAAAACAAGCTCCCAGTGACAACCTACAGGAGTTATTGACTTAAACTACTAATTTTTGTGATTATGTGTAAAGGTGATTAATTTTCACAGCATGCCACGATGTCCACTCCTTAGCATAACAACCTGGCAAGATTGCTTTGTCAGGGAAAGGAACTTTGGAGGGAATGTAACCTTCTCAATGAGACTTATATGCCAGCTGCATCTGTTTGAAGCTACCTGTAAACCTTTATCAAAAAAGAAAGTCTCTGGAGTTTCATGAAATGAAATCTGATTTCTTAAAGAATTTTTTCAACCTGATCCAACTCCTGTTTGAACTGCAATACTCGTTTCTCACATGAAAGTAATAAATGTCTCACTTTTAATTGGCCACTCGGATGGCTAGTATCAACAAAACACACACAACTTTTCTGATTCGGAGATCTGGGTTTTTTCTGCTAAGATACAAGATTTAGGATCCATAATTGACGTTTACTACATGCATTTTATTTCGTTGAAATGTTGTACATGTTTATGTCAATTAATTTGCTTTGATTTCACTTTTACTTGTAGTCTCATGAAAAACTGCTATTCTATCTGTGCAGAAAACTTTTAAAGGGAATGTACGTGAGATACGTGATTTGTTTTCTGTCTTTTTTTTCTGCATTCGTTACTACGATATCAAGTGCTGCTTCAACTAAACATTCCACGAATAAATGCACACAGTAAATCTTTTGTGATGGATTACCAGGCCATACAATTATTCACAGAAACCACACAAATGCTCCAAGTGGTAATTAATTAATTTACGTGAATTAATAAATATAAAAATTAATGATGCGGATTGCTGTAATGTTATACAATTTACAATATGTTCCTCCTAGAAGATTCCAAAGCACTCTCTACATTAGTCACTTCAGATACTCTGGTGTGGAAAATATATTTCTATTCTGCAGTATGTTATTAGATTTTAGCCAGCGCATGAAGTGAAAAGTTGGCTCATATAGACAGGAATTTGAGGATCTGTAATCCCATTCTATGTGTGCTTCTTAGAGTGCCACTCTGGCTTCCCTGGTCTTTTTCTTGTATACAGCAGTTGCAGATTTTGTGATTTTATTACAGACTAAAGTTTAGCAAAGCATGTGGGGAAATATTTTTAGCTTGTGTTATATTCTGTAGGTTTTTCTGGACAAAATATTTGTTTGCATGGTTTCTTATCACCGTGGGAACCAAACTTGATTCTGAAAGTTCTTCAGTCATATGTTTCTAATACCTGTATCATCTATAACTCCTCTACATTTGTGTTTCATATTGTGGAACCGATATAATGGACTTCTAGTGTATATACATATTTGTTTATGACGTTCTTATTGCTACGATACCTGAGTAGTGATAACAATCCAAGTTCCAAATCCAAGTTCCAAATCATGTCCACTTTGCATAGAGGTGACTTACAATACCAATATTGTCCTATAATAGCCTAGACAGAGAAAATTGCACCCTGCCTGCCAGATCCTCATTCGCATTTCCTTTCCTGTCTGTCTGCCTGTGGGTTTTTTTGTTTGTTTTGGTGTTTTTAATTTCATTTTTGAGCAACCGCACCTTCTGCACAACTCCCTGATTAAGGTTTTACAGCATCAGAATGGAAATCTCGTTTGATTTTTTTTTTTTTAAGTGAATATATCCTAGTACAATGCTTCATAAAGAGAACATGGATTTATAGAGATAAGATCATTAACATAGGTCTGGGTTTGCATATGGTTATTTTACTCTAAAATTAGTTAGCTATGTTAAAGATACATAAATAAATGTTAATTCTTTCTAATATTTTCTAGACAATTATATTTCAGTAATGAATACAAATTCACATAGGAATCAGCAGACTTTGAATTCATAAGACTGACAAACCATGGGGCAAAATTCCGAAAATTAAAAAAAAAAAAAAAAAGTATTTTTCACTTTACAATTATTACTTGTCCTTATTCTAGGTGTGTGTAGGAGATCAACTTTGCAATAAGGCCTTTCAAGGCCTTGTTTCAGAAACTGTGCATAGGGATACCATCACAAAATGGCCTTTGCCGTTGCTCCATAGGAGCCTGTGGAAGATGCCAGGTCCATCTCACCCTGGGTGGATGCAGGGATCCTCTGGGAGCCACCTCCCATGCTGCAGCTCCCAAATATTTTACCATATCTCATAGCCTGATGAGCACAGTAAAACATATTGATCTAATTCCCCTTCTATGGATCAGAATCAGCCCTGTAAGAAGGTCCTGCAGAAAGCTCCTAGCTACAGCCAGAACAAACCTATGCATTTAAACTTAATAATTGTGTGGTTTTAGTTAATGAAGAACTCGCGTTTGTTTATTCAAAAATACGTCTGTGTCCAGACTTGTTTGGTTCCTCTTTATTTTTATCTTTGTTCCTGAATACATTTATATAATTCTACAGACTGCTTAGCTTTTTTTTTTTTTTTTTAAAAAATCTATGGATAGGTCATTCATTTCTTTCTCTGGTTAGTGGCAACTAGAGGTGCTTTTTAGTCATTTTTTAAGCCTGTTAGCTTCTCCTTTGTTCCAAAAATAGGTTATCTCTGATGGTGCTATTACTATATTAGTAGTAAATCCCTTTAGATAGAGACTAATCTTCCTGCAGTATCTGACAATAATTTCTTTAACAATCAGGAGGAGACCCATTGCCATACTCCAAATTGTCTGTAATAACCTCTCCTCAGGTTCTATTATCTGTCATCACTATAGACGTGCCTATAAGTCTTCTATAAGATTATCTTCTTGCTAAGCTATTTTTCTCATCTGGACATCGTTTGGTTTATGATGCAATATTTGTTCTCATAGTTGAAAAAATAACTGGATTTCTTTCAGGCTTTCAGGGTTAATCCTGTATTTTTTATGTGCGTACTCCTATAGACTTCAGTAAGATTACTTTTGTGAGTAAGGGTTGCAAGATTAGATCTTATATCACATACATATGAATTTGTTCAGAAGTGTGTCTACACTTCTGTAACCCTGTCCCCTTTCACTCTCTTGCTTTAATGATTTTTATGATAACACACTTATTTTCCATAGTTTCTGTATGATTCAGTATTTAAGCATGCAGGCTTTCAACAGAAAAGTAATGTTGTGTTTTTATAGTACTGTTGAAAGTATGATTTGGCTGATGTATGTGCATTACTGCAAAAAGCTTCTATTCTGAGAGTGCTTGAAGGACATAAAAACAGGAGGTACTTTCAATAAAAATGGAGTAATTCATTATGTGAGTCAGTTGAAGGGTAGAAAAATAGCTAGCACAGCAAAATATTTCAAATAACTAAAACTAAAGATAAATATATACTACAACCTAGGTTCATTCTATGTTTATGATACATCAGCAAAACCTCTTTGATCCTTAATGAACAATTGAAAAGTCTTACATTCCTATTTAAATAGGTAGTGGGGGATTGATTTTTATTGTTAGAAAGGGATACATTATCTTGGGCAGCCATTTGACTTTTAAAGTCCTCTGTCACAGTTTGGACAAAAAAAGGGAGCTGTTAGGTTATCAGATTCTATGTTATAAATTCTTGGACAGGAAAGCAGAGAGGTCAGGCACTAGTTCTTTTGGAAGTGAAACGAATGAGTTGCAAAGGAGAAAGTGAGACAGGGCAGAATCAAGCTCAAGTGTGTAATACAGGGAGCAAAATTCCCATAACTCATTCTCCTGTTTGAACAGTTTTGGGCAAGGTGTGGCTTAAATACAGTAGTTCTTTTTCTGAATTTGTGACTTCCTTACCAGCTCAAACTCACCGACTTCTCATGGTTTGGTCAAGCAAAACCACTCTCTTCCTCTTGTTCCACTCCTAGAAGGGTTCTTACGTGATCCATCTTGCTGGTGGTTTCTACCCCTAAGTGGGGAGCAGCAGCCTGCATGGCTGAGCTATGAGATCACCACTAACAGCGGGTTGAAATTATTATCCTTATGACTTAGAAATCTTGTATCTACCACACTGGATTTGACTTCACAAGCTTTAAAGCTTCTCTGGTCTGAAGGAGTGTTCAGACAATAGCAGTGTAGCTTTGTGGAAGCTGTCAAGCCAAAGCTATTGCTCTGGGGGAATGCACTGGCTAGGAGAGCAGTTTAGCTCTTCCTGCAAGAACATCGGTAACGTAGCTTGATCATTGAGCTGAAGTAGAAGTAAATGTCTTGATCATTGCCTAGACATCAGACAACAACAACAACAAATTTTTGGGACTGAATGTAAATGAAAGGTCTTGATCAACAACGGGAAGGAGAGTGAGAGCCCTGAGGAAGACCAGTCGGTGGCTGTTCAAGTAGCCTACTGTGAGTCTTTATGCAAACATCATTCAGACGGCTTATGGGGAGAATGCCTTTCGGACTGTCTGTTGGAGAGAATTACCGCCTTTATAGAGATGCTTTTTCCCAAAATGTTTTGCAGACAGCATTGATCTTCCGCTTCCCCTGATGACAGACAGAGGTTTCTTCATTTCATAGGAAGAGAGGCTGTGATAGAAGGGGTGACTGAGCACTGCAGGTAGCAAACGTGGCAGCCGTGAGTGAGGCTGACAGAGCTCTCCTTAAGATAACCTAGTGAACTGGGAGCTAAACTGGTAGTGCTTCTGTTGATTCACTGAGCAATGAATAACCATTAAATCCAGAGTTTTTACAGTCTTATGTATGTGCTGTTCTGCTGCTTACATATCAGCTATAACTGTATACTATTCAATTTTTACTTAAATTAATGAACTGTGCTTTAATTGTACTACTTAAATCCATTTAAGAAATACTTATATAATACTTCCAAAAGGTAGAACTGGAGAAAAATGTTGAAGGGTGGCAATATAAGGGCTTCAAACCAGCTATATAACCTGTCCAGAACAGAAACATAGACTTTTGACCAGGTATATCTATGAAAAGATCACTGGACATCAATATGTATAGGCAATACAGTATCATAAGCTACATCCTAATGTAATGTACTTGCAATGAAATTTATGAGGTAGCTGATGTTATATACAATCCTGGGCCAAATAAATACATAATATAACTTTGCATATGTATTTCCTTTGACTTCAGAGAGTTATACTAGCGAGAAATATGGCCCCACCATTCAAAATTAAATCCATACTATGACATTCAGCCTACAGTCTGATGGAGGAAACAAATCTTTCTAGAAAATGCATAAAATATACATATTTTATGTAGGCACTTGAATTTCTTTGCACATGTATGTATATACACACACACTTCTATGAGTGGTATCTCTTCAATAATATACAGTATCATTTTTTCCCTGACATAGTCTCTGCTTTCATAAATAAGGTCTTTATCCTGATCGCTAAATTTCTGCTCAAGATTGGAAGGTGAGGAGCATTAGCACATGGTCTCACCTTTTCTATAGTTTGAAATCCAAAAAATATTTTTGAACATTTTTAGTGTTTAGGCAATCAGTACCTATGCTGCCAAGACTTATTGAAAGCAGCTGGATGCTTCGCTTTGTCCTCCCCCTTTCTCGGAACTGCTGCCAGAACAGGTAGTCAGAAACGGAAAGTAGAGAAATATTTGAGCATCTGTGCTCGCTCTCTCTCTCAGGAAAACAGCTGTGGCTTCCATAGGAAGCACTCATTTTTTCCCATCAGCCAATACTCTGGATACCCTTGGGTCCAGTTTTGGCACAGCAAGCCAAGTAGGATGCAGTTTATGGCTTAAAACTTATGAGAGAAACCGTTCAGGCGGTCCCATCCCTGGCAGAACATTGAGAGAAATTCCCCAGGCTGCAAGCCACATGTGGGCCTCTGACCTTTTATTAGCACACCATGGGAGAGGTTAACAATTGTTGAGACTTCAGTCCTCCCTTTGACATACAAATACAACAATACCAAGTAGCCTTTCCAAGACAAGCATATTTAGGGCACAACATCCTTTTTAATCTAGGATTCAAGATGGGGGGGGGGAAAAAACAACAACAAAACTTAAAATAAGAAAATGATGTATTTCTATAAAACTGAAACCTGGATTGGTATTTTTTCCGACATTCCACATTTGCTAATGATATAGTGATTTGTGGGGTTTTTTTAACCAGCATAATCATGAGATGGAAACAAATTCTCACACCATTTTTTACTGTTCAAGTGGTCAGTGTCATGAGTTATGGAAAAAAGATTGCATAATAGCTGGAGTGTTAGAAGAAGTGCATGCAATTAACTGATTTTTAAGGATGTCCATCGTGTTTGTCCAAATACGTAATTGTTGAGATTAAACAAAACATGAAGCACACATTCAGAATTATTGATATGAGTCTTGTCAGAGAAAAAAAATCACAGAAGGCCAAATCTATGTCTTTTTGATGTCTTGTCTTCTCAGAATTACTGTATTGAATGAAACTATCTTTTTATTAAGACAGGAGTTGGAAAATAACTCCTTTTTGGGGAATCAGAACCACTATCTGTTTTGCATCTGATTTGCTGTAAAGACGGTCTTGCCCATCTATGGTAAAGAATGCAAACTGAATACCCCAACATCCCAGACTTTTACTGTAACTCCTTGATTATTCTTTCACAGTCTTAGAGGACGATGATTTTGACTTTGCAGTCCCATGTTTTTAGCATAGAGTATGCTGAGTGTAAAGTAGGAGGGAAGTAACTTATGCTTCTGCCATCAGTTTTTGCTGATATCATCTCAAGAGCCAATGCAAGCTGATCTCTAAATGTAATAATCCTATGATTACTCTGATGGGAAGCAGCTTCAAACCTGTCTAATTGCAGAAACTGGAAGAAAAAAAAAAAAAAAGGCAGCAACAGATCCTGCTTTTCATCCTTTTACTAAGTTGACAACCACATCTGATAACGAAATCAGTGAAGACTTGCATGGAGTTGGTTATTGCAAAAAAAAAAAAATAGTTGTTAAGCAATGGTTTTTCCATGTGCTAAGCAGTCCCATCTTCATTTACCACTGTTGGCAAAGTAGATCTTAGCAAATGTTAGCTGTTAGTTAGAGGTGAAGGCTTCTTTTGTGTTCATTGTGAATAAACAGAAATACCAGGCTGGCAGGGAGCCTGTATTGAAGGATCAAGTACAGCTACACCGTAGACACATGCCTGTCTAACCAGTTACATACCTTTTGCAGCTTTCTTACATAGCTGCTTCCAATGCTGTACCATCCTTATAGCCGGCTATTATCTAATGAAAATTTTAGTTTAAAAAGATTTTTTTGTTGTTTTTCTTACCCTAAACAGTAGCTTATAATCTTCTTTTCTTTTTGTATTATTCTTTTATGTGTCACAAGATTGTTCTTATTGCTGTCTTGAGTTTTGTTTGTTTGTTTTACTTTTGTTGTTGTTTGATTGTGGGGTTTTTTGTGTTTTGTTTGGTTTTGGGTTTTTTGTTTCTTTGTTTCTCAAGAATACACAGCAGAATTGCTTCAAGGTTTCCTACAGGTCAACTTTTCTAAATCCTTTCTCATTCGTGTTGTCTACTACACAACTACAGCCCACTTATCTATGTTTTCCTTGAAGACTTCATCACCATTCATTAGGCTGGATCGATACTTATGGGGTACATTATATGCTTCTGTAAATATCTTCCACGTTGATATTGGCATCTTTTTGTATCAGCACTGTATGTTTGAGAAATGTTTTGTTTGTGAACTGCTCCAACTCTCCAATTTTTTTCTGTTGTACTCCAGACTGATGATTATTCCTCACTGCATACTTGTGTATTTGGTTTATCTGAAGTCTAGTATGTTCCATTTCTGTTAAATTACACATTTTCTTCAGTGTCTCCAGATTTTTTAAAAAACATTTTGAAACCTCCTGTTTTTAGGAAAAGATGTTTCATAGTTTTTTGTATTTTAGACATATTTTAATAAACATGCATGCTCTTTCATCTAATTTCTGATTTCCTTCTCAATTTGTGATGTAAAAATTGATTATTCCTTTCTGGAGGTTTCTTCTTCCACTTAGTTCTGTACCCTCCTTACAGAAGTTTCGTCTAGACCATATGCACCTAGTTTTCCTTGTAGAAAGTCAAATGGATCACTTCCATTAATTTTATTACTTTTTTCCTGTAAGCTAATTAAATGATACAACTACATTGGTTTGACATGAGTAGGAATATCAATTATTTAGCCCATTTGAATGTGTGTGTGGTTAATGTTGATACCAACAACTTTTATATAATCAAAAGATGCTGAGTTTTGGGAATGGGAGTTTCCCTGGACAAGAATAGAATCAACAAGCCAGAACACAGGAAGAGTGGTTTGAGAGCAGGCAAGAAAGAGAGACACCAGTAGCCAGAAGCAGATATACTTTTCCATGTAAAGGGGTGGACAGAGGGCTGGACTGACCTCAGCACATTTTTCTTCTTCTTGGAACTTAAAAACAGTCACAGTTTACTGCTTTTGGCCTCAAAAGAGGGTTGGCCAGCTTGATGGGTGTGTTCAGTCTATCTTTAATTTGGATATGTATCTTCTATGGCAAGATTTTTCCTTTATGGTAGCAATGAATATTAACTCTTTTCATTTGTTAAGAAGTTGGGGATTTTTTGGTTGTGATGGGTTTTTCTTTTTTGGTTGGTTGGTTTTGGTTTGTTTTTCTGGTGGTGGTGGTGGGTTTTGTTTTGTTGTTTGGGTTTTTTAAGCTGAGAGCTGCCTTCTATGTTCTACATTTTACAGTTAAAGGATTCATCTCTGCTTACAACGTATTGGCTTCAAGAGAAATCTTCATCTCAAATGACTTCTAGCTTTGATCCTCCTCTGTCTTTCTTGAATAATTTTCTGGTGTTTGTTCACTGTGCTGGAAATCCCTTCTGCTTGTCACTCAATTGCTTTATCCCTCTCTGCACGTTCTTATTCCTTTCTTTCACATTTGCCATTAGTCATAGTAGCCAGATTTTCCCATCACTTCTTTTCAACATTTGCAGCAAAGTTTTCCCAGCAGTGACCTAACGTCTGTGGGTTATAGTTAAAGGCTGAGATTATTTTTTTAATATTTTTTTTCCCAACACAATGGAAAAATTCCCATTTTGGAGCTTGTAACTAGTCAAATTTCTCTTAAGAGAATATTTAGTACACCGGTGAGTGGAGATCTTCCAATTTGCAGCCACCTTTGTCAGAGCTCTTGGTTCCGCCCACCACCCTGCCAAAGTGCTTGTGAACAACAGCCATGCTCGGAAATGAAACCACCTGCATAGAAGCATCCAATGTTTTATGTCTGCTAATGAGAGAGAGAAAGACACTGACTTGTATAATGTTTTTCCTGCAATGTCAGCATAGTATTCTACTAAACTGACATAAAAATGGAGGGATTGAAGAAGTTGAATTATCTCTTTAGATGCTTATTTGGTGAATGTGACACAGCTAGGTAATATCCAGTCCAAATTCTGAAATGTTATGTTTAGCAATTTTCCTTCTGTGTTCAAACTACAATAATTTTGGTTTGTTTTCTGTAGCCATAATTTTCCTGTATTTTCACGCAAGGATGCAGGCATAAAGGAGAGGTTCCTCCTGCATGAGCTCATTTAAATTAATTTGCCCCATCTTTTAAGTAAAAACTTACTTCAATGCAGGATTAAGCAGTACAGTACCTAAACTTTTCTTAAACCCATGACTGTATAAAAAGAATGCCCTTACTCTTATCTCAGAAGTATACAAGTCCAGTCTTTCTCGTATAGAGTACTGCATTTGTAAGCATTCATTTCTTTAAGCCTAAAAGAACAATTTAAATTTCATTAAACAAAAGATCTCTGCAGTAAACTATTGATTAGAGAAGTGATCGTGCTGCTGCACGGGCGCTGGTGAGGCCCGAGCTTGAATGCTGTGCTCAGTTCTGGGCCTCTCATCATGAGGTATTGAGATACTAGAGAGAGTGCAGAGGGCGGCGATGAAGCTGATGAGGGGCCTGGAGCACAAGTCTGATGAGAATCAGTTGAGGGAACTGGGGCTGTTTAGCCTGGAGAAAAGGAGGCAGAGAGGAGAACTTATCACTCTCTACAGCTACCTGAAAGGAGGTTGTAGCATGGAGGGTGTTGGTCTCTCCTCCCAAGTAGCAAGTGATAGGAGAAGGGGAAATGGCCTCAAGTTGCACCAGGGGAGGTTTAGATTGGATATTAGGAAAAAATTCTTCACAGAGAGGGTTGTCAGGCATTGGAACAGGCTGCCCAGGGAAGTGGTGGAGTCACCATTCCTGGAGGTGTTTCAAAGGCATTTAGACGAGGTTCTTAGGGACATGGTTTAGTGCTAGAGTTGGGTTATGATTGGACTCGATGATCCTGAGGGTCTTTTCCAACCAAAATGATTCTGTGATTAAACTAAAATTAGCCTCGTATTTCTTGAATAAGGGAGCTTAAACTGCTCTTTACATGT
Organism: Caloenas nicobarica; assembly: GCF_036013445.1. Classification (NCBI taxonomy): domain Eukaryota; kingdom Metazoa; phylum Chordata; class Aves; order Columbiformes; family Columbidae; genus Caloenas; species Caloenas nicobarica. The sequence continues at coordinate 31,295,439 of NC_088246.1, read as the reverse complement.
AATTTGAATAATACCTTATAAAGCAAAATAGTTCTTTGCAGATGTCCGTTTTACCCTCCAACTTGTGTTTGAGTTATAAGTGATGCAGTGGGGTGTATGTAATTATGCTAGAGCTGCTGACAGGCATAAAAGTAAATGAGATGTTTTGTCTCAATGGGTACATTTCCTGTGTAAATGTTTAAGAAAATAAACTCGAAAGCTTTATCCAAACTGAGACAGGACTCTAAAATATTTCATTTCTGCAACAAACAGCTATTAATAACTCTTTCAATCTCATTTGGCCTGTTAGCCTGAAAAAGATTAAACTGGTATGTTTGCAAATGGAGTGTCTTGTTAACTATTATGAAAGCTTTCTTTTTAGTTGTTCATTTAAAATAGAATAATTGAGAAAATTTACCATACCTGTTGTTTCTCAAATTTGAGGGAAAATGAGGCTGAAAAAAATGCAGAATGTTTAATATAAAAAGGGTTAACATTCAGAATTAAGGTCTTCTAAAACTGTTGGTCTTTGAACTTTTTTCTGTACTGTTTTGTCAAAAATGAAACTAGGCAATATGAAAGAACAATAAACAGACATTCTAAAATGTTACTGTGCTTGAGAATGTGTAACGAAGTGTGCATTTGGTTTGCAGGTTTTATGACATTTTTAAGCTTAGATAATGAATGACAATTTATAATTACTAAATAATATTTTGGAGAATATATTTGCAAAACTATGGAAGAGACTTGGTCCAGAAGTTACTTTTAAATGTTCATTGAACAGCTAAGAATAATTTTTTTGCTTAACCAGATTTTACTTGAAGCTTGAAATATCTAGACATTTTAGAATGATCTAGGAATTTATAGATGGAATTAAGTATCTCACTGAGGGAAGTGTTCTCAGATAATTCAATAAAATATTTTAAACCATATTTCATACTGAAGAGATGCAGAGAGTTTACATATATTTTAATGAGTGTAATGTTAATACCATCTCCAGCTTGCACTAGCTCATCACAGGGTGAAGATTTAATAATTATTAATGTGCTTTGGAGTTCTTATTCACATGACTGACAGCAAAGCTTCCTTCTTTAGTGTTTTTTTTTGTCTTTTGGAGAATGAGGTAAAACCTTCCTAATCCTAATGCTTAGGTTGTGGTTTATTCTGTGATGCAAGAGAGAAGGAATTACATAGGTAATAATTCAATAGGATACATATATCTACACAAGTGATTTGAGAGGCAGTGTGCTGGTTTCTCCTGACTAAAGGACATGATGCAAGATACCATGCTGGACACAAATAAGATATTTTTGGTCTAAGTATAACTGCAGTATCACTGCCTGTGTAAAAATCCCCATGTATTTAGCTGAGGGATGGGACTTACTAGCTTGTGTGCAATGCCAGGAAAGTCAGAGTCAACCTGGTGCTGTGCTGAGAGAGATTTAGCAGCTTATGTCCTTACTAGCTCAGGCGTCTCTGCAGTGCACTTGATTTCATACTGAGGATGTGTTCAGCTGTGAAAGCAACAGAGGAATATATATCCTTTTTCCAGATCTGTCTTTGTCCTTCCTGGATAGCTAACATAAGCCTATTAAGGTATGGGGGCTTTTGCAGCCTATGTTTTCATGCACTATCTAGCTTTAGAGTCTCAGACCATATTTTAATAAAAGAAGGAATGTTTAAAACATTTAACAGAATAGGAAGGAACTGTATGTATCACTTTCCTATTATTTTGTCATCATCTGTTAATAATGAAGTATAAAACTAATTAGGTATATCATAGGAGCAAGAAACTAGTCTGTGAGTGAACTATCAACATGCTCTGTGAAGGCTGAAGGTACTTAATCCTCTGTGTGTGCCCAGAGTCTCTTAATACATGCCTTGTTCTATATCAGGAACAAGCTGAACCTCCAAGATATGTGCTGCACCAATAGTCTGAGACCATGTCATGAACCTTATGGAGAATTTCCAGACATTCTGCTGCTTTTACAGAAATCTTGATCAAATGCTGTGAAGCTGCTACTATTGTAGTTCTCCCTGTTCCCTTCTATCCACAGTTCCTTCACACACACACCTACACCCACACAAGAAATTAAAAACAAACAAACAATCAGCTTCCCACTTCCTCCTCCATAGATTTCCAAGTATATGGAAGGCTTCACACAGAGAAGCAACCTTATTTCGTAGATTTCCTGTCCAGGTATTGTTAGTGTGACGTTTTTGCTAGTACAGTCGTCTTGATCTATGCACTGTACAAGATTAGTGATTTCTAGATCTGCTGTTAATACCCTGGCATTTCTCTACCAGCCTCAAACTGTTCATCTCAAAACATTGCACTGAGAATGAAGATCCATGCATTTATTAGCCAAATCCTGACTTCCAGAAACAGTGAACCCCTTTCCCCACTTCTGAGATGTTTTCTTTCTTCTCCTCTGTGTAGTTCAGCACCTGAAGCAGTCCTGTGTAGAGAAGTGGGAAAACAGTGATGGTATTAGTGAAAATTGTAGCTTTTAGGTACTTGAGAAATCTAGAGCAGGTTATTGAAGCATTTTGTTATTAATATTTTTTTATTAGCTATTATATCAGTTCATGATCTCCATGTTCACTAGAAAGGGACAATGACATTACCCAGAGACAGACTTCTTAGATAAAGTCTAAAAATTACTCTATCATTAATATTGATATTGTGAAATTATTTCTGATGCCTTTGAAGAAGGCATGTCCAGATTTGTAGATAAAGAATATGAAAAGAACCTTGATCATGTTTGATTTGCAGTGTCAAACAATTCTCAGCATCACATTGATAGGGCTCATTATTTATCATATTTGCCAGTACCAGGTCCACTTTATGATGTGAACAGCCAACCTATGAAGTATGTGAGTGTGCTTATTTTCCTGAGCCTTCTCCAGAGCCAGGACTACATTAGCCAGTACTGAGGTATTCAGAGAATCCAGCATCAAAAACCGCTCCATTTCAAATGGTGGTGTTCCCCAGATATAGCCAATTTGTTGCACAGTTGCAGACTGACTCTGCAGTGAATTTGGAGTGAACATGTCTGAGCAGAATCTGAGAAATGTCAGAGAATAATGGAATGATTTAGGTTGGAGGGGATCTGAGGTCTTGTGGTTCAAGCCTCTTCTCCCTCATTAAAGCAGGGCTATCTGGACATATGTCTGTGTTTCTAGACTAACTTCCAAAGCCACCCAAGTCTATACAGCTGAAATCTGCAAGAGGAAAGATGCTGTGTCTAGGCAACTCAGATTTATAAAGTCATTTCAAAAGAGATGGCAGAAAATAACATTAGCGATCAGCAACAAAGCTAATCATGCAGAAGTGGGTGCCTGAATTTAGCTAATGATTTTAGAGCAGTTTACAGCCTAATAAACTTCTATCACTCCACTGGGGATTTCCTGTGAAGAGTAGGCTCAATCCTGCAATCAATCCATTAGTTAAGCTATCTTAGTTCTTCTGAAGAATGTTATTTACATTTCTATAGGCTTATTCAGTGAGAGAATAGGGGCTGTATGGAAATAGAAGACTGCATGAAAGGAGGTAATGTAAATATTTGGAAGGTGACTATCCTCTTCCAGCAGTCTAAAGCACAGTCTGTAATTAATCTATAGCTACTTGAACAGGTAAATGTAACAAGTGCTTATATTAATGCAGCAAAAAGTTTGCATTAAACTTTGCTGGATATATGGTTGTGAGAAATTCTGCTTTTAAGCCTAACTGTTCCATATACGATCCCTCTCCACAGTAATTTTTCATTTGAAGACAGAAGTGAAACTATTGTTCTTATGGAATATTAAATTGTGGAGGAACTTTTCTTGGTGTAAAAATGGAAAAAAATACTCTTTCATTCTATCTTTTTATTTCAAAATTAGCTGAATTAGAAAAACGATATGTGAATATTTTTATCAGGAGACAAATATTAGTTGATTTGGACAATACAAGATAGAATGAGAATTTCTGTGACAATAATTTAGAAACTGCAAAGGTTGGAGGGGAGGGTGGGAAGCCAAAACCACCCAACATGTTAGTGTGTGAGAGAGTTGAACAGAAAATGCAAAATATCTCCACATAGGATTTAGGAAATATGTTTTTCCAAGGGCATTAGAAAAATACCAGTGAACGGTAGTTCACGTCACCTGGTGGAACGCTCTTCTATTGCTTCCTGCTGCCTACACTATTGTCTGCTCAAAATTCTGGCACATGTCATCTTGGCTTTCCATTGCTGACATCACCTGATTGCACCATTCATTCAAGTGGGTCAAGCCTTGTAACTCCAAAATGTGTAGCAGCAATCAAAAGAAACAGAACTCCAACCTACACAGCAAGTATCTGCTTGGTAGCCCCATACAGCTGGCTCTGCTCAGGGTAGGTCAGCATTATAGCAGTAGAGCCAGACAGTACTGCTGTCATGCAAGGGAGGATGTGGCCCCTTAATTTTTTTCCCTGATGCCTGGGTTTTTCTCAAACCCTGTCCTCCTGTCCCCCACAACCTTGCAACATTATTTTTTCATGAATACATTATTTCCATCGAGTACTGGTAGTCCTGACATTGATAGGCAGTGAATCAATACTGTTATGGAATCATGAAGCCAAACTAGTTCTGCAGATCCACAATGTGTGGTATGTGGTTTTTCATTCTGGATGTAATAACTGCAATTTGAAATACACCCCCACAAGCATTGATTGCATGCTTTAAGAAATTCACAATGAAGAATTTCATTAAGACAGCAGAAACTGCATCACTCCGTTTTAAAAAGAAAAATTCACCTGAGATGTTTTTTTCATTTTCAGACTATAATAGCAATAACCATCTTTAGTTGAGGACATTTCCTGGGGCTTAATGGCCCATGGCTGTGCTTCTTCAGGTGATCATCATCTCCCAGCAGTCATTAATCCCCTACAAATGCCCTGTACCTCAGTCATTAAATGTGCTTAAACATGCTGCTTCTGAAAATGAAATACTTCCATATTTAATGCTTCTTCCAGGAATAGGAGTGATCTTTCTGAGGTGAGGAATGAAATTATTTTAGTAACGTGTCAGAAAAGTACTAATTATGACAAGTGGATGAGATCTGTTTCTGGAGATAGCACGACAAATATTTTTTTCTGCAGTAAAAGCATGTTATATGGAAGTCATCATTTTATGCATGTCATGATTCACACACATCCAAATTATGTAACAGCCGAATAAGAACTAGAGATAGTTATTTATAGTTATTTTTCTTCTACATGAAGCATCTTAGCATAGAAATAAAGCATCTTACAAAATATGGAGAGTATGTGCCTGCAGCACTGCTTAAAAAATCTTTCCATTCCACAGCTGTAAAAGAGAGCTATGCAGTTTTACAAGGTGTTTGCGATAATGCAAGAGAAAATAGTTAAATTTTTCATACCTGAAGGTCTGAAAATCTTACAAGTTTTTTGGCATGATTTTTATGAGTTTTTTCTTACAAATGGGACCACAAATACAGCACCAGCAGTGTCATCAGAAGTTTTAAACATGGTAGACACCATACGCTTGCTCAAGTAGAATGAAAGCCTCCAATGAAAATCATTGAAGGGAATTTGTCTTGATAGGGTTGAATGGGGATTGGATTTTTGTTTTTTTTTTTTTAATCTGATGGGAATTCTACTTAGTGATTGATTGTGTTATTTCCATCTCATTCTACTAAGTATGTAATGTATAGATGACACAAAGTGTCTGCCTATCCCAAACAGGTTGTGAGAGGGATCAGACCTGATTCCATCACGTTCTTTTCAATGAGTGCAGAATGAGTATCTTTTAGGTTTTATGGTCGTTTATTAGTTATGTTGAACATTCAGATCTCATGTGCTTTGGTGAATGACTGTGTGGATGAGGACAGAAGTGGATTTTTGAGCCATATATTGTTAAATGTTGAACGTTAAATGATGTCGATGTTAAAATTGGAGCTCTCCTAGTCAGTATCTTTTCACTGCAGATTAATCTAAAAAAAGAATTATTATAACCTGACCCCATAATTCCTTTTCTTTTCAATTTTCTCTGTCCCTTCAAACAAATAAAAAATCACTTGAACGAAATATTTTTCAGTATAAATGGAATGTTTTGTTTAACTCACAGTAAAAAATTCATAACAACTGCCTTAATTTTGTAATTTTCTAAGTTAGAGAAATTTTTCTACGTGAAAGGTTTCTTTCAGAAAACTTAAAATACGAAATTTCACAAACACATGCACACACTTTTTTTCCTGCTCTCTTTCTTGTTTTTTGGACAAAGCTATTACCTGAATTAGACTTTACCCTGCAAGTATTCCTTTTCATCCCAAATCAGTTTTCAGCAAATTAATGGAAAAAAAAAATTATTAGAGCCATCACAAAAATTCGCTGACTGGAAAAAAAAAAAAAGAGAGAGCGAGCATAGAGCCAAGGACAAAATAAAGGGTATTACAGGTTGTTTCCACTCTAGTTTGTGTCTCATCATAAATAGCAGGTTGTGGAATAAGTCTTATACTGATCTACTGTACTGTGACTAGAACATGTCTTTTGCCACAGATTCTATTTAAAGCTACTTTGGATATTTGTACCCTACCATGCAATTTACAATGTCAGCATTGCTGCAGACAATTTGCCAAAAAAACAGTTAACATTTTTGTACCTACCTTCTGTCACAGCTGGTGTTATTGTTGTCCAGATTTATTATATATGACTCTAAGTACTCCAAATCCAAACTCAGTTACAAAGTAGGGAGGGTCATGCAGACTTTGCCAGTTATCTCGTTTGGGTACTGTTCAGAAAGAACAAATTCAGACAGGAATGTACACAGTAAAGAGTAATAGAAAAAAGAAAGCATACTTTCATAAAGTGAATTTATCAGTATGCCTAGAATTTTTGTATAATTTTTCTACTCCAGAGCTCTGTGGTTTCACCCATTCATTATATTTACAGACAAGTATAATTTTAAAAAATCCTATGCAACATTTCTCACTTAAAATTCTCTCTTGTAGGTCTTGTTTTCTCTCTGTGCTGCATTCTGGGTAATCCAACTTATGAAGCAAATCACTTCATCTGAAGATAAACGTCACTGAAAGAGCAGATCTAACATCACTTTAATTATGGAAACAGCACTTTGGAATAACCTTCTAATTTCCTCAGAATTAGTCAACCATGAACCTTACTGAATCACAATCATTTCACTTATGATAGAATTGTATGAAGGTTTGAAAGATTCATTAGGATGCGTATTCATTTTTGTTTGATTTTTAAAAAGTATTTAATTTCCCTCCAATTTAAATAAAATGTTAGTTCATAACATATTTTTCCATTCTATGGATTACAAAGTCTTCAAAATCATGTAAAACTAATCATATTTTGCAGTGATTTTGTTAGTAAATCTATGTGAAAAGTAGTTTTCACAATAGGAATAATTAATATCATATTTGTTGTAACCTGGTATAAAGTGACTGGACTGACTTCCTATTGAGGCTAAACATAAACATATGTGAATGTCAGGTTTTCCGTAATGATTGAGTTACATTAGAATCTCAATGTCATGCCCAATTCAAGGCATACATACAGCTACATGAGTAGTCGAGGCAAGAAAATTATTAAAAACAGCATGATAGAATAACTTGAACTAGTATGAGTTGAAACATCTTCAACAAAATTGGCTGATGTATGTGTTGTATAATGCAGGTTTGCAGTTTAGTTTGAATTATTTAAGGAGTACACCTGCAGCTGCCAACTTTAGATGCTGATCAAGCCAGCATTTACACATGGGTATTCCACTGACTGTTACTCATGTGACAAAATATTTGCAAGGCTGGGTCCTTAATTTCTGGTAATTTCTTGCCGGGGTGACCTCAGGGGAGACGCATGTCTTGTCTTTCAGGAGCTGTTGGAAAGATGTTTTGTATTAAGATAGGAAAATTAAATACAAACGGTAAAGGGAGTCTCCAAACAGCAGGACTGGCAAAAATACTGGAGCTAGGTTGTTTTTCTTTCCTCACACTCTTCCAACTTTTTATTTGGTTCCAAGATTTTTAGAAGTGCTTAAAGTCAAGTAGCTAAAAAATGTAGGCTGTCTTGCATGCTTCAAACTAGTAATAATAACTGGATTAAAAAATGGATTTAAGTTTGGGTTGGGTTTTGTTCCCATTCCATTTTACTTTAGGATGTTGATGACATGCTAACAGATATCTCAGATTTAGACACAGTGTACTTTTAATTAACCCGTATTTTCAGTCTCTATCTGTAACAGATACCACTGTCTACGTAATTGGATGTTTCCAATAAATTGTCAGAAACACAGTAATGTTATATAAATAAAATTGATCCAATGTCTATTGATATTACCAGCTTAATTTTATACATTTTTTTACTTTAAAACCCAAGTTTCAAGTTAGTCCATTTGTGTATCAAATGTCTTGTGCCTATCACTTTAGATTATGCTCAAAGACCTTGAAATATTTGACTGTGAAAGCAGGTGTTAGTTTGATTAGAGGTGCTAATACCTGGAATGCAAAGTAAGGATAATACCTTCCTAAACTGAAGCTGTGTTTAAACAGAGGACTTGTGGATCTTCTTCACTTTGCATAATGAGAAGATTTTAAAAAAAACTAGCCCAAGGAAAACCTAAAAGAAATCAGTTTTAAAATACTTGTTGAGAAGTTTAATGCAAACTTTTATTCATAACAAGGTAGGCTTCCAATGTCTTTTTAAGAAATGTATAAATATAATTATATACCTCTGAGTTCAAGAGTGGAAACATAATCTCTTGACTAACACACCGATGTGACAGCCAGAAGCTTTCTCTGGTACTATCAGTTCTGACCAAAACTTACCATGTCTTTGCCTGATTTTCTGCATCTGTGGAATGGGGGTGATGGCAATACTGATGGTTTCTCTCACCGTAATCAAAGTATTGCATTTGGGATATTTTTCTTACAACACTATTGCAGGATATTTAAGAAAATTACAGAATCCGATTCCAGAAGAACAGCACAATCTACAAACTTCTTATGTGACCCCATAAGTTAGTGTATGTATACTTTCAAAATTTGTAATAGTGACATCAACCTCACAGGAATATTTTGAGGTTGGTTTAATGTAATTATGTAATATAATGAAGACTCTTATTGAAGGTCACTTTCCTTATCAAAATGAATCCTCCAAAGAGACAGGAATAGGATAAAGATTTAACATTTTCTGCATTTAAAAAACTGCAATCTTGGAAGGACAATAATGAAGATCTGAATTAAATTAAATTAATTTAAAAGATATACTAATGAATGTCATTTATTTATATGAAGTAATGAAAGTAATGGGATTTCAAAGGTAAGTTTAGTTTAAGATGTAAGTGTTCTATGTAAATCACCAGTTTCTCATTCTAGTAGTTTTCTACAAATAAATTTAAAAATACAGATAAACTAGTGACAGATATAAAAGTCACAATAGTTTAACTAATATTTTATCTGAAAGAAAATAGTTATATGAAGTTAATTCTAATAAATTAAATATGCAAAAATCAGGCACAAGTAAGCAAACGTACTCCTGCTACAGCCTAATCTCTTGGAGATCCTTAACTCTACAGAAACCATACTTTCCTACTTTGAAAATGTCTCATTTCTCAGTTTGATGGGAATCTGGAAATGAAACATTCCTCAGTTTGTCAGTCCCAGTTTGGCCAAATGAAGGAAGGGCTATACCCATTGGGAATGTCAAACATCTAACAGAACTGCATCCCTTATAAAAAGTGCCTGACGAAGGCAACCTAGTCATTAAAGTAGAGGCCAAATAAATGTCCTTTTTTCCAAGGGTTTTTAAATCCCAGTTTCCTACTTCCAAGGACTTGCCATTGTGTATAGGTTCTTTGAAAGTAAGGTGCAGGAGAGGAACAACGTTCTTCCTATTGCGTACTGAGCAACATAGAGTGTGAGAGCAAATCCTCTGGCTGAAGGCCATGGGCGTCCAATACTGTTATACTCTACGATAACATCCACTGGGTATGTGTAAGCAAACCTTTGGATAAAGACTAGAAGCTAGGGTTTGCATTTCCCAGAGAAGCGTGAGTTTCAAGGACAAGCTCATGGAAACACTCTTGACTGCATCATTCTCCCATTAGCTATGTGATAGGTAGCTGTATCCCTGGCAGCTGCCTTGTCATGACTTTTTTCAAATATAAACTATTTCGGTATTTCAGGAAGCTAACACCAGTACTGGATCTAGTTCATACTGCCTTTATAGCCACTGCGTAGAGTGCAACAGTCATCCCCAAGATCTCTGGTTTTGAGTAATCATGACTAGATGGCAAATGAATTGAATTATGTGTAGTTAATACATTACATACAGTTAATTGAATGAATTGAATGCTAAATGCAAACATTGCTTATTGCTAGGATATATTAGTGATATTTTGGTAAGCCACCCTCTCCCCTCACCTTTTTAATAAGCCATTGTTTATTTCTTTAGAGTTTGGCCATGTTGTGTAGTTTGAACAAATGTACGGGATCAAGTGAAATCAGGTAAATTATGTGAGGAAATTGTTGAAGAAAATATTGATGCAGACCTAATAGATTTTGTGCAAGTAACTATTTTCCTTTTAGAGATACACTGTTTCATGTCTCTGCAAACAAATACATTCTGCAAGCTAAAACCGTAGCTTCACATGTCCAAGTGAGAAACTTAATAAATAACATTTGTAATATTTGCAGTATTGCTTAAGACTTCCTTTTGGTTTGTCATTAAACTCCCCCGTGGCACACCTTGGGGGAAAAATGTAGATAAACAAAGCTTTTTTCAGTAAGGGTGTTAAAAAAGTGACTTCCCCTGCTCTTTCCAGCTGTTGTAATGTCACATCCCCACACATGGCCTTTCCCAGACTGTCCACACAACAATATCAAGTCACTGAAAACCCAGAAGTAAGCAGCTGATTCCTGCGTTCACTTGAGACCTGACCCTGCACCATTCAAGTCACTGAAAAACTTGCTGCTGACCTCAGGATCAGGGCAGAGCATTCCCTGTATGGAAAAAAGAATGATGCAATATTTACTGCAACTCAACCTTTGGTACAATGCATCAATTAGAAGTAACACAGTTGCACAATTACTTGTTCCTGTAAGTGATTAACATGATGTTCTTTGTGATACATTAAAACCTGAGCCCTTTGGTGGATAAATGATGACAGTTAAGTTACGCATACCAAATACGAAGGACTCAGGGCCCTTTCTCTTGTCTTTCTTGTCTCCAGTTTTCTCTCAAGTCTGTGGGATTAGAGACATCATTAACAAAACCATGATATAAAAGGAGGTAGTTGATCAGATACTGTAAAGCTTCCTTTTTACAGAAAAATTTCTGTGAGCTTTCAGGATTTTATGAGATTAGACACTACAAAACTGAATGGCACCAAAGGTAAGTGTTGTTCAGACTTCTTTGCTCTTCAACTTGTGCTAGAAAGAGCTATTGTTCAGTGATGGAGTTCATCAAGAAAAGCAATAACTCTCAGAGAATGCCAACAGCATTGCCACATCTTGCAATAGTATGCAAGATGTGTTGCCCATAGTTTGTCTTAAAAATCTGGCTCCTGGAATCCAGTGACTGCTTTTTTTTTTTTTTTTTCTTTTTCTCATTTGCTTTCTTTAACAAATGTTTCTGACTGCTGAAAACAAGAGCTCTAGAAGGTTCAAAATCTAAGAGGCAAACAAGAAGATCATATTTTAAAATATTTTCCTTTTTTAAACCACCCTAGTGATTACATGAGGCTTGACTCATGGTGTTTAAACTCTAGGGATTGCTAACGCTGAATGGGAAAAAACTATTTTTGGTCTACCCCTTTTTCCATAAAACCTCTGATTCCAGCGTAGGCATATACAATGGCCATGAGGCAGAGTTTTGCTGGGTTTCCTGGTTCCCTGCTGGTGTCTGACCTGTTCAGTTTGCTATGAAAACAAAGTGGGCCACAGAGCTGCCTCTCTGAGGAACCCCCCACCCTCAGTAACTCTCAGCACTCACAGACCTCAGCCACAGTGTGTCGTGTTACCCGGCCCTCCCAGCAGGTCTGCTCAAAGCAAACAAGAGAAGTACTGTGGACTTCGGGATTCTCTCTTTCTACAGAGGAAACAAATGTGAAAATACAGAGTTTGAAACTCACATACAAAGCACAAGGTAAAACAAAAATAAGATATCTCACATCCTGGAGAAGCACTTCCATATTAATATCAGGGCCAATGGAAAACTTGGCTAGGTCCCTTGAAATTTTTGCCCCACCTATGGAAAACAGCAGAAAAATGTGGAAACATTGAGTAAGAATGAACTGCCGAGTGTCCTTGTGTTTATGCTTTGGCAAAGAAAAGTGATACAAAACGAATCCTCTCCCCACCGCCCCTTGCTATATTTTTAATGCTTCCTCCTTTATTTTTTTTCCCATTTTTCTCTCTGTCTCTGTCATGTGTTTATTTATCTCTGGAAAATATCCTCTCCTGTCTTGCTTTAGGTTTGTTATGTGGAGGTACATAATGGCATATTTCAGATCCACAAATATGTTATTTTCTTTTGATAGATGAGAGCCAAACATGCTTACATAAAGGTGACTACTTTCTTTACTGTTTCTATCAGTCAACAGGCTCTTCTAGTCTTCAAAACACACAATGCACTCCTCATACATTGTTAATGTTATATTTATTTATTTCATATGTATCTGCCTGGTGTCCTCTAATGATTCATTTTCTGTATTTCCATTCCAGTATCATAGCACTGTCCTTTTCCCAGTTTCTACTCCCTCTCTTGTTTCTTTGCTATTAATTCCTTCTAGTTACTTCTCCCTTCAGTGCTGTTCTTTAGCTATCACTGCCTGTCTCTGCCTCTGGATGTGCTACTACAGTTTTTACACACTATTTTCTAACCTGCTGATTTTAGCGTGGCAGAGGCAGGCAACCCAGTAGTTGATTATGTTGATAATGTTGATAATGTTTGATTATAAAGAGATTAAAAGAACAAAAAAATTATGGAACATTTTAAACACTGTGCAATTTGCAGCGTTTCTGCTACTTAACATTTTTCCGCAGACCTTGAATGTATTTATCAGCACGTAAACTACAATTGTGGAAATGTTTGCCAGGAAAGAAAAATACTGTAAGACAACTGAACTGCCATTTTTAGTTCAGAGAGTAGTCTGTAAACTTACTGAGTGTCATCCTGTCTCTTGCTGTTGTCTGCCTGCGTTGAGGTCATGAGCCTGTTATTTGAAGATAATGGCATTACTCCTTTGCACAGCATTTGTGATTTCAGTTCTAACAGCCCTTTACCTTCTCTCCCCTCATGACTCATGGCTGACTCATTACCTTTAATCATTCTGAAGCACAGATTTTATTTTTGCTCATCTTTTAATCACGGTGGGAAAAAAAGAAAAAAGCTTTGGAGGAGGGCAAGGTGTTATACACTGCAGCAGTGTAGGTATGTACCAACATGCTTATTTTTGGAAAACCTCAAGTACTCGCAGTTTCCCTTCCATCACCACAAACTGGATTTCACAGTGTTGTCTAACAGAGGAAAGCCTGATGATCTGGGATCAGTGGGAGAAATGAAAGGGATGTTTCTGAGATTTTGACAGCAAAGTGTGCAATTGAAGGTCATATCACCTTTGGTTTTATTTTATATGTGACTTATTATCCCTGAAATACAGCTGTAAGAGAGAAGTAATGTATTCATTCCTTCATGGCCCAAAATAAGATATATACCTGAATATTTTTTTTCTTTGCCAGCAATATTCCTACTATTCATGGGAAAATCTAAGAGTGCCTCATGCCTGTGGCTAATTATGCCTGGTAATTGGACTGTATTATGTGTGTAAGTGCACTTATTAATGAAGAATAGTGAAAAAATGATTTGTGCTAACAGAAGCAGAATTATTGTTCAGAATTTTTTTCCCTGGGACTTCTCCTTGCAAGAAAACACTGTGGTAGTGTTGGAATTTAGTTAGCATAGTCCTGGGTGTTACAGGACCATGAAAACTTACTGTACACCACTAATGGCTTCCTCTTTGCATCTCTTTATGGAAGCCTGTAATATTTTCCCTGAGGAATCACCAAGCTCTTAAGATGTTTCATGAAAATTATCTAATCTCTGAGTGTGGCTGAGACATCTGAGCAGTGGAAGAGGTGGGAATGGTACCATATCAAGCAATCTAAGCAGGATAAGACGATCAGTCTCCCTTCCCCAGCGTTTCCAGGTTGGGAAGCAGAGATGGTCTTCCATAGCAAGAGCTGCAGAGTGAGAGGAGCACAGTTTACAGCAGACCTCATTGGGGCAGGAGGAGGGATGCCCTGGTGGGAGGTTGGCACAGAATTGAATAGCACAAAATCCCTCTAATTCAAAACAGATCAGACAGCCTATGAACAGTGCCTGTGGCCTATTTGGCGGGTGGTGGTGGTAGGTGCTATTCTTTCTTTGGGTTTCTCCTGTCAAGGAACTTCTCCATCACACTACGCCTTGGGCAAGTGCAAAGCACATGGGTCTTCTAATACATAGCAGGGATTTTTCTACCAATACTTTAACCAAAAAGATGAAATGATATGCTGGTGGGTTTGAGCATTTGACATGTATTCGCAATGTGTGTTTTATTGTCCTGTCAGATTCTGTTGTGCTTAAAGCAAGATGATGAAAATAAGCAAGATGTAGCTCTGGCCATTGAAGCTGGTATAAATATGTCCACTAAAATGCATAGTTCAGTACATTTACTTCTGTAATTCTCTTATTTAGCGAGATGGGTATACAGGAATGTATACAATGCTTATGGATCACCAGCAGAAACCACTCTTGGCTAGTAGATGCAGAGGTACAGTATTTTAAAAAAATGTATTTCTTTTGAATCTTCTGAATGAACAAAAGCTCAAATAATATTTCTTCTAGATAACATTTCACAAACAACGTAGTTGTAGGCAATGTAGTGCAGAGTAGCAGCTATGAAGTTATATTTTGCCAGTATATTAAAAAAATTATCAGAGATGTCTTCTTGTCAGATTTCAGTGGGAAATAGAAGTAATGACCAATATTACTGTTGAAAAGAGTTAGAAAATATTGGTCACTGTGTTATTAATATTAGTAAAAGGAACTCAGCATTTCAAGTTCAGTTGCACAGTTTGAGCTCAGTCAAATTTGCCAAAAATGTGCACTGGGATGTTTTTGTTTTTTCTGGAAGATTTTCTGGAACTTATGGAAAATGTAGTTATATGGTCTAAATATATTCTGTGGAAAATACTCAACTGTAAGGTCCATTTTCCTGTTAAGGAAGAACTCGGAGCAACAGAGTTAATAGTGCCCAAGTCCTCATGCATGTCTGGTTAGGTGATATGCATTTGTTTTCTTAGATGTGGAGATTTTTGTCTGAATTCTCACAGAATAGGACATGTAGACATACTTTTGTGTTTTTCAGAAGGTATAGTCATATTTCTCAACCACTGTCTAGTATTTCTGGGTAACTGAATTTATAATCTCTCTGTTTATACTGACTACACACGCAGCAGACGCTGAGGTTTAAAAGGTGCAAAATAACAACACTACATGGCTTTGTACTTAGATTTGGTTCCTCTGTGGAATAGCATCTGATTAGGGAGAAGTAAGCTAAAATACATATAGAAATATATTTTTCTTTCATGCTTTCTGCATGTTGTTTGCTTGTCTGGAGAAATTAACGTTAATTTTTTCACTATGCATTTGGCAGTCCTACCAACCTTTTTGTTTTCAACTTTTCATAGTTGTGGTCATTGCTTGCTTCACATGTTATTTTCTTTATCCCTATAGCAAATATGGAATTATAGGCCAGATAAAATCCTGTATTCTAGATGTTTGAGAAAATCTGATTAATACAATCCCATTAATGACTTCACTGTGCTGTGGCAATTGCTTTTGGAGGCCACTGATTTTGACTTCTTCTCACTGTATTCTTTAAAGGTCTTACTGCCTTTCTTACACTTTTTACAGGGAAACTACACAAATGGGGAGAGCCAGCTGGGCTGAGGACCCTGGCTTCAGCTCCTGTGCATCCTAGCGTTATCTCCTGTGTATGTATTACCCATGCAAGGTTTTTTTAAGTCAAGAAGAGTGATGCT
The DNA here is from genome assembly GCF_036013445.1 of Caloenas nicobarica. NCBI lineage: Eukaryota > Metazoa > Chordata > Aves > Columbiformes > Columbidae > Caloenas > Caloenas nicobarica. The sequence goes on along the minus strand of NC_088246.1, from coordinate 31,279,368 downwards.
GTGCGGTTTCAATCTGCTTTCAGGGTGCCCAGTTTACAAAATCTCTGGATATGGCCACCCAAGTAAACTGTTTAGACACTGTGTATGAGGACCTGGGGTCTACTTTTGAATTGATTCCAAGATAGAGGGAGTCTGGCAGATAAGATTCCTGCTGTCAGTAGCACATCAGAGAAGATTAGTGAGAAATAAAAGAGTAAGCCCTCCTTTAACAAGAAACAGCAGGTAAAAGGCAAATGAAAAAGCCCCTTCACTAAGAGCTAATTCTAGCTTATATGTGTTCAGGTGCTGCATTTCTCATGGAAGGAAACACGGTGACCAGTAGTGTGTGCTCATACTTAGTGCTCTACAACATGCACTGATGCTTTTGCCTCTGGGAGGTTCCCATCATCCCAAAGCAAAGCTGGTCTTGAAAAAAATATTTTTAGGCAGATGAGAAAGAAGCAGGAGCTCAATTCTATTCCTACAGTGTTTTGTTAAGAGGAGCCTGATCCTTGGCTAACATAAACTGGGCAGCTGTGCTGACCTTTGTGTTTGGTTGTTTGTTCTTTTTGGCTTATCAAATTGCCTCACATCCTAAGTTCATTAAACTGCGGCCCAGCCAAATTCCCTTTAAGAAATGGTTTAAAAGGTAAGTGCAGTAGCATATTGCAAATTCTGTAGCTTAGAGCAGAATCTTTTTAGAAAAATATTTGCATTAAAACACAAAGGTTCTCTAGAGTGGGAGCCACAGACTTGTCATTGGCAGAACTATCCAAGTGTCTGGGTCTTTGAATTCATGCACAGGCCCAGGATCCTAGAGAGAGCAAGAAGCCTTCCTACATGAACAATCAGGGTCCAGGCTGGACAGGTCATTTACAACAAATTGTTCGACTAACTACTCTTGTCTGGTCTTTTAGCTAGTTGCTTGTGAATAGACTAGTAACCTTTTGGACATATTTGTTACTCAGAATAACTCCAAACTGGAACAAGGTTCACAAGCAGATCACAGGAAGCTATGAACATGGGAACTGTTTGCATTGTATACTGACATCTTGTGGCACAATTTAGTTTGGGGATGGATCCTGATGCAGTTTTTGCAAAACTTGCACCAGTGTAAATGCTCTACTATAATATTTGATTAAAATGACATTCCACATATGGGCTCACAGAGATTTGTAGAAAAAGTCACTAGGTTTCTAAAAGTAGAAGGCCTCCCATCCCCAGATGCATTCCCAAGAATTAGGGGCTACAAACTTTTTCATTATTATTATTTTTAAAAGTAACTTCTTTTTTCCAAGGCAGTAGAGCTGGTACAGTCATCTCAACATCATGTAGCAGAGCTGACACATCAGCTATGTCGGGTTTTGCTACTCCATTCCAAGCAGTATAAAAAGGAGATTCAGAACAATGAATGATTTCACTATTCACGCATAAAATATACTTTTTTCCAGAGATCTAGGGGTTAGACAAAAAGAACAAAGTATCTACTTGGTAAGTACAAAAGCTGAAAGCTTTCCATAATATGGGTAAATAGCTCTGAAATCATTTTACTCATAAGCTTCACTTATCCATTTCAAGCTACACTGTCATGTTTTGACAGGTCATTCCAAAAGCAGTAGTAAAGCTTCATAGCAGACTTACTCCCGACATGATCCAAAACAACAGGAAAAATCAACATTTCCAAAACATGGCACAGTAATGTGCAAAGAGGGATAAAGAAAAAACAGGCCATTTTTTGTAGCTGAATCAGGAAAGAGCAAAAAGCTAACAGGAAAGTATTTATTAGTCCAGATACTCAGTAGGTTCAGTCCAGCTTTCGTATTCAGTGAAACTATTAGATATTTTTGATCTAACAGTAAGGGCTTAAAGAATGAAAATATGTGCATGGTTTGGATGGCAGCTGCTCACTTCAATGTCTAGCTTAATGAATTGTGCTGTCATGCTGGGATTTGAAGCAGTCCAGTGAGTAAGGCTTCCCTGCTGCCTGTCTCTTTGCCTACATTACACAATGAGCTCTCTTTTATATTTTGATAGTGACATCTGTTGGAGCTTTGAAGAATAACCTTTTGAAAAAAAAATCCAAATGTATATTAGTAAAAGAAAAAATATTTGACAAATCAAAGTTTCAGTTAAACCAAAACCAGATACATACCTGTCATGAAAACATAATGAATGAATGAATGAATGAATGAAAATACCAATGTGAAAAAAAAGTGGCAAGAGTTCAAATCATATTCAAGAAAAAATCGTGCCCTTCTCTCTTTTGATGATGAGTGAGCTTAGAAACTTACCCAGATGTCTGAAGTTTGTTTAGAAGAAACTTATCATCCAAAGCTGCAACCTCAAAGTGAAACAAATAAAGGATTTGATTGATCTTCTGTAGATACATGCACGACTGACAAGTATTGACAAGATCAAGTCTAACAGAGTGGGTACGGTAGCAGTTAGCCAGTCAGCAAAGGCTTGACCAGCCTTCCTCATAAGCGAGTGAAGTCTATGTGTCAAAGGCACAGAACCATCCAGATTATTTAGGATGAAATCAGTCTGGCTTTTCTAAGCAACTCATGTTCACACATCTGGATTGTATTGTGAATATGGCTTGTGCCTGTTTAGACCTTATGGCAAGGGTCCTAGACTTGTCCATACATGTAAGACTGATGCATAATGAAGAAGTGTTGTCAATGGATTTACTTTACAATAAATTAGCCAGTGTACTTGTATTTTTTTAAATGTGCATGTACTATGAGAACACTTTGGCATCAAGTCCCTGGTGTCAGCAGTAGGCAGTACTGAGTAATTCTACCTCACAAAATCTCCAGGAGAGATTAGGAGGTTCAAAATGTTCAAGAAGAATTTGCTGGGTCAAGGACAGTTCCCAGGACAGCCCCCTTTCCTTCTGTTCCTCATTCTCCTGAGGACTCTCGGAGGCCCTTTATGCACACCAGTAAAATAGGCCTTATTTTCCTGAACCCATGTCTCTCCATAACATCTGTCTCATGATGTTGAGAAGATCCTCATACGGAAGCTTTGTGTTTATTTTCTATAGGTTGTAACTTTGAGGGTTTTTTCCTGGCTTCTTCTTTTCAACAGGGATAAGACAAAGAATTCCCCAATATTTCAAAAGACGAAAGAAGCGGGAGAATTCTTTGTTGCCTCAGATTATAAATGTTGGTAGGGTTTTGTTTTGGGTCTCGTTTTGGTTTGGTTTTGTTTGTTTGGGATTTTGTGTTCATTTGACGTTTTTTATATCTTTGATTTTAGTTAATTCTGATCTTTAAAGGAAATTTATTTTCTCAACCGACTATAGGTTTTAATTACATTACATTTCATTACATTTTACTTCCACAAATCCTAATATCTGGATTTGCTTTTATTGTTCTGGTGTATCTTCATGAGTAGCAACACGGCTTATACCCTATTGACTCCATTATGATAATAAAAATAAAACTCAGTCAGGGAACTAGTCAGGCAGGGATCTTTCTATGAAATGAAGAGGTGAAGGATGATCTTACAATAGGAAACATAATTGATTGAAACAATTTGAGTGCAAAAGTACTTGATAAAGCCTCAAATACTTTGACCATTTTCTGAACTATATGTTTTGCAAATCTCTATGCATAAACCCCTTCATTTTTGGCACACAATAGTTGATAGTGTCTTCAGTTATTTTTCTCATGTAAAGAATATTTCAATTTCTCCTGCTGCCAGGTGAGAAATGTTCAATTTTTACAGCCAGCATTATGCTCTTCATTCTTATTCAACATTTAGAGAGCCTGAGGGAGAAATAAAATGTTAATGATGTCATAAAGGCACTTTTTATCATGAAAATATATCTAAATTCATATCACCTTGCATTTATTTAATAGGAATTTTATCATATTATTTAGTGCTTTAAGAGTGTTTGTAAAACGATAAAATAGGAAGGAATCAAGAGTTTAGTCAGTGTATTGTGACTTTTGTGTGCCATTATTGCTAAGTAAGCATAATTGTGTTTTGGTACTGTATCCATTTGGCTTGTATAAGCAGTTTCAGTGACATCAGTTCAAGAAGGCAAACACTGTAGAGTCTCTTTTCTCCATCTAACTGCACTTTCTAGATCATCAATTGCTCAAATGGATATGAGAGAATAGTAGAAGCAGCAAATGAAAGTTCTTTGTCTAGGCTTGAAGACAGATATTAAGGAAGAGATTTATTTAACCGAAATGACTAAAAGACTCTAAAATCTGTGCTGGGTACCTAGCGAATAAAATCACTAGAAACAGAGAGTCGTAACATTGCAAAGGCCTTTATTGTAAGTATGGTATGGCAAGAAACTTCTAATATGCCTGACCAACCTCAAGCAGCTCTGAAAAGATTTTTAGGCCTCTCTGTACTTCTACTGTGCAATTGGATGTATTAAGTTCAGAAAGGCTACAGCCCATATTTGCACGATGCTGTGCTAATAAGCTTCTTGGAACATTGTGTCCTGAGAGCACAGGACAGAGATATCCTGCCTGAGCCTGTCCTGTCATATTAAAATCCACTTTCACCTCAGCTGTGACAGACCACAGCTCTGTGCAGAGCCACCTGGATGCCTGCTACATCACTTTCCCCAGTATTCGGACTGCGGGGATAGCGTGATGGTTCAGGCACATCACCAGCTCCACACTTACGCAAGGTAGCAGAACGGCACTGCATTGAAGTAATGCTTCCTCCCAATGACTCCTAAACAGATCGTACAACCAGAGCTGCAAAGATGAATGATTTGTGGACTGCAGGAAGAACATAAATATGTAGGAAAAGTTCTAAGCCTAACTAGATGAATAATCCTGTTAAAAATATACTAAGAGTAAATCTAAAAGGAATGGGAAAAAATACCTCGTCAGCAAAGAAAACTTTATCTAGTAAGGATTAATTGAGAGTCGCAAAACATTAAGCCCAAAAGTTGTAAAAGGAATGTAAAAGTATGTCTACAAATCCAAATGAATGCTTTGTTTCAGTTTCAAGTTAAGAGGAAGGTATAGAACATGAGAGCAAAATGAGGATGGTTCATGAGTTCGACTATATAAAAAGGGAAATAGCTGCTGGAAACAAAACTAAGGAAGCTGAATGAGTTCAATTTTGGGCAACCATTATTTGCTGTTCCAAAATAATGGAGTAAGGATGCGTTCATTACTGGAGAACAACAAATGCTACACCTCTGTTACACAAAAGGATAAAAATATTGAAGTAATTTGGTGCTCGTTAGTCTGAACTCAATAGAATTCGAAAGTGTTTAAATAATAAAAGAAAAATTCAAGATGTGCAGGTAAATAGGAAACAGGATTAAATGAATCATGGGTTAACCAAAGTGATGTTATGCCAGACTAAATTACTGCCATTTCTACATGGAGTAACTTATTTTTTAGAAAAGAAAAGTTTAATAAGTTATCTGTCAATCCTTTAACAAATAATTTTGTAAGATGCAACATAGGAAATTACTAGCAAAGCTAAGAGAGATTTTGATAAATGCAGGAATTATAAGGTATGTAAGGAAACAGACAAAATAGATGACTAAATACACTGGGTCTTTTCAGCCTCAAGAAAAGCCTGCCGAAAGGGAATATGGTTGTGGTCTGTAGAATCACAAGTACAAAGAGCATAAGTAGGGGATGATTATTAACTTTCTTTAACACTGGAAAAACCTAGGTAGCATCTAATTAAGTTATAGGCTGTTAGGTTCAAAAGAAAATGGAATACTATTTCACCTGCCACATAATTAAGCTGTGAAGATTAGTGTTATAAAATGCTGTAAATATAAAAATTGTTTATGGAGTTCAAAAATACTTAGATGGATTTATGAAATAAAATAGATCTATCATGGGCTATTTGTCACAAAAATCATATACTTTCCCTAAGCATCTAGCTAGAAGGGAAATTTTGGTCTCACACTCTTCACCTATTCTAATTTTTCTTAGGAGGAGCTGATAAAGAAAACCCTGGGAATTAATACTAGAACTGTTTAAGACTCAATCTTGGGGATAATATTATTTAACTTTTCCCTAGTTACCTCGGCACAGAATGTTTGAGTGCAGAAATGAAAATTAGCTGATAAAGCTGAAAGACATCAGGACAGACAGATCTGGATATAGTATAATCTTAAGGAATAGAATAACAGAAATTTAATGAACTTTAATAATATGAACTGCAGTGTCATTCGCTAAAGGGATAATGACAAAAACCTGCTGTTAAAACACAATTGAACAAGAGTAATCGAGAAGGAAGAACTGGGTTTGAGGGGGTCTCCAAAGGGCTGTGATTGAAAAAAGAGGAGGTCAGTAAGAAATTCCTTATAAAGATAGAAAAGCCCTAATGCTAACTTTACAAGATGCTGATGAGATCCTGTCCATAGTAGCAAAATATTAGATAGAGCTCTCATCACCTACATGCAGAAGGCAGCAATGAGGCTATTTAGAGACTGCAAAAGGACTCATCTATTGAAGAAATAAAACAAATGCTGAGACAGTATACTTTTCCTAGGCCGTCTGTAGATTGCGTGGTAGCTGGAATTAACAGGGAATTCCTCTTGTTCAGATTGGGAACAAAACAAATACTGCTTTGAGGTCGATACCTGCAGCACAGGGTTGGAAGAACAGTGGAAAGCTTTGTCACGTGCCAGCAGGTAGTCAGAAGACACAGGGATGCACGCCAGAACCTGGGAGAATGAAAGGGCAGTTTGCATATAACCTTTAAATCATCTGGAAATAAACATAAAAAATCAGGAGCTGGTAAACTAATTGGCAAAGAAGGCTTAAAATGCAAATGTAATAGTCAATAAATTTAGAACACAAATTTGAAAGTAGATGCTCATATGACTGACTGCCTGTAGTATCAGAGTTCCTTGCCGTTCCTGTCCTAAGCAGGGTAACGTGCCTTTTTACAATAAAATGTGAGAGAAAGAAATGAAAGGGGTGCTTCATTTCTTAGCATCTCTTGAAAACAGAAATGCAGAACTATTCAACTGAGTAAAAACTCACTCAGACTGGGTGTCATTAAGTGCAGAAACCTTGAAGGACTCATTCCATATTGGAAGGAAACCAAACTGAGAGACAGCGGTGAACTTTTTTTTAGTCCGGTTGTGGTTGTGGGTGGCTGGGCAGGGGACCACTAGTGGAGACACTAAAGCTAAAAGTAGTGGGAAATTAATAATTCAGATTTTGAATTTCTTCCAACTTCTATAGTAGTTGCTGTTAAGAAGTAACCATTTGCCTACATTTATTATTGTATCTGAAGAATTACACAGATTTACAAAGGAAATAGTATTGCTAAATTAGACTTTTTAATGTTGTTGCTTGTATATCTTAATATACAAGCTTAAAACTTGATATTTAATAACAAATGTGATCAAGCTACGGTCTTTTGCAGATGTAATTAGGTGTTTACAGCAATGAGACACTACTGAAGGATAATACACTCATATTTACTGAGTGCAAGTGATTCTGTCATTCTGACACCTAGCATGCTCTTCATTCACAACAAGTTTATTCTCTGGTAAGCTTATATTTAAATGAGGCTTTATCTTGACTGCTCAGAATTTGTAATGTTGTAACAGATTCTATTCGACTTACATCACAGACTGTGGGCTTTGTTTGTGTGGTGTAATGCTTTCAGATACAGTACACTTTATATATATCCTCTGACTTGATTGATTTAGATACACTTACCGTAGTGCATTCTTTTTACAAACACATCAAACTGTGTTTTCTAAACTGAAGTCAGAGGACTTGCTTACCAGTATGAATCACTGGTTTTCTTCATTTTTTTTCTGCAGTATAGGCTGGGGGTTTTCTGGGAATCTTAAAGAATACTTCATTATATCCTGTAACTGTTCTATTTTTTGCTTAAATATTGTAAGATAACATTATTTATAAACATCAGAGTTCTTGTCATTTGTTTAAGAAAGACACTAACAAAACTGTTTAATTAAAGAAGGAATATAAATTTATTTTAAGTCTTATTAAATGAGGTAAAGCTTTGCTAGGATTTTCTTTCCCTCCTCTCTATTTATATTGCTCCAAGATGTATGGGTCTTTTGCAATTCATTCACTATTTCATGCTGTTATGAAACTGAATACCCTATTCTCATTCTTGTCACTGCATTTCATTTTATTTACTACTTTGATCTCCTTCAAGATGTTGCTTGATGCTGTGTTAATCCATTGGCTTATTGCTATTACAGTATTTCACAGCTCTCCTTTGTTGCTAAGCTCCTAGATAAATGAATCATATGACCTTGGCAGTTTCTGTCTGTTAACACTGCTGCTGTTTTTCCTTGAAAATTTGTTCTTTGAATTGTAACAAACGGTAGGTCTAGCTAAGGCTCTACAGCTGGACACTTGTAGTTAATTGGTTAATAGGCTAGGTGAAGAAATTTGGCTAAGACAAGAACATCTGGGGAACATGGTCCCTTCAATGTAAATGGTTTTATTGGTTCAAGGGTAAATTGTGAGAGATTTCTTTTCAGTCTTCCTCAGACTTTCACTGTTACAATGAAAAGAGGCATTCTACTCTGGAGGTAGGTGTTATGACATGCTATTACAGTAGTATTAATAGAGAACAACTTTGGCTTTTGTAGTCTTCTTGCTATATAAGCATAATTATTTTGGTGTCTCTAATGGGGTTTTAGGGTTGGCTTCTTTTTTGTGAACTACAACTAAGGACCTTTGCCTTTAGCTTGTTTGTAGATTTGTTTTGTTCTTGATTTTGTTGTTGTTGTTTAATTTTTTCCCCTTCTCTGCATTTTACTGGCTTTCTCGATGCTTTATTCTCAGACCTTTTTTTCTTATGCAACCTTAGGAGAGGGTTGGAGGCCTGCTTTTAGAGGTTGGATTTTTTGTTTGCTTACTCGGGTGTTTTTTTCCTCATCTTAGAAGTAAGCATTTAATTTTGTTGAGTGTTGTTTGGTTGGTCTTTTCATACTTGAGGATTATGTTCTTAAAAACTATCTGTGTCATTTTGAAGTAGCCTCTAATCAGACATAAATCTGTAGAGAAGAAAATAGTAGAAAGTCACTGATAATGATGGCCAGCATTCATTCTTCTGAATTAATGACTGGTCCAGAGGGCTGTAGTTCTCTTTTCTGGAGTGTGCTGGCACACACCTTTTTTTGCTGTGTTAAATGATACTGTGTTATTTTGCCTGTACTAACCTGTTATCTCTTTAGGACAGGGACCATGTCTTTTTACTATCATTTAAAACTATGAACGTGAATGGCAATACAAGTAAAATTTGTAGCTTTGTCTTTGCATGTTAATTAACTTAGTTTAATTTAGGTTGTAAGAGTCTCAGTATGTGTCATGGGCATTATTTTTACTGAAGTGTGTCACTTTTCATTACATTAAATTAATACTCATTTAATTTCCTATCTCACCTCTGAGCCCATTTTGTTAATGTCAGGATTATTCTTACATCCCTCTGAGTCTTAAATGCTCCCCTTATTTTAGTATCATCTGCAAATTTAATGATCTGACTTATTACAGCTTTATCTAGACCATTGAATAAAATATGAAAATCTGCTGGTGTTAATCTATGGCCCTGTGCAACTACACTTCTCAGAGACTGCCTTTCTGTTTTCCCTCCAGTCCCCTGTTTTTCTGGGTACAGATTGGTACCTTGGTACTGCTGATCCCTGAAGGCAAGTAACTGCATCAGATCTGGAGTCAATTGAAGTTATTACAATTTTACAGGAAAAGCAGGTGCCCCAAAAAGCTCAAACTAAAGGTCAAGGATGGGAAAGAGTCAGCTTTTGGGATACTGACCTTCAGATGTGAATGCTGGGTCACAAGTGTCTACTATTGGAGAAATGTTTAAAACCCTTTTTTAATATTTAGTCAATCCACAACAAAAGTTTCTCGATGATAACAATGATCCATCATTTTGAACTTCCTCTGAACCTTTTTAAAAACCCAGCTATGTCAAGTCTCTTGGTTTATCTAGGCTAATAACATTTTTCGTGTTTTAAAAGTAACCAGATTTCTTTAACATGATTTATTCTTTCCATATCCACAATGACTCATAATGATTAAATTGTGCTTATATAATTATATCCTTTAAAGTTATCTAGAAATGTAACATCTCTTTCTTAAAGATCAGACTGAGGCATAAAACTTCCTCGATTTGTCCCTACAGATAGAAAAATGCTGAAGATGTTCGTTACAGGATTAGGCGAGAGACTGACAGCTCTGGAAAAGAGGTTTGAAATTTGGTACTGGAAGGGATTTCCATTATTTTTACTGGAGTAGAGGGGAGAATGATACTTGCTGACTTAAGAACAGAAGAGCTGAGAGTGAGCTTGATTTGAGGGTATGCAAATAAACTTGAGAGAAGGAATTCTGTGAAGATTAGAGACTTGTGAACATGGGCAAATTTAAAAAAAAAAAAAAAAAAGAAGACACCAGGCCTTGGAGCTGGAGGCTGTGGAGCCTGGACTGGCCTCCAGCTTCGTGAGCAGGAAGAGGAGGAAGCAGGGGAAGCCTGGGTGTTTATGTAAATAAACTTTAGCATTATGTCAAGAAAGAAAGAAGCTGGAAGTTTGAATGCTTTTTGTGAGTAAATTGATATATTTATATGTGGAGATTTTGTTGTGGTTTGCTTGTTTGTTTTTCTTTTTTTTCCTGAAATATTCAGTACCTACAGTTGAGGCTTATAGCATGCCTCCATTTTTGAGATGAAATAATAAGAATTGGATATTGTAGAATATGAACACTGCTCCAATTTTAAATCTGGCTATTAGGTGTAATAAATCATATTTTTCCCTAAGAGTTAGCGCAGTAATGCACAAAGGATGCGTAATTTCTAAAACTATCATGCACTCTAGTCTGGATGTGGTGGGGCATTTGGGAATGTTTTTTTGTTTGGAGGTTTCTTGGTATCATCCTTTCGCCTTTGAGATATATGCGTCTGAGTTACAATCTTCTGTTACAAATAGAAAAAATGTAGAGAGCTGAAGTTCTCAACCATGAGACTGAAGGAAAGAAAAAAAACTGAGGGGAGACTTGACAGTAGTACGTTAGTAGCACAGGGAGTGTGAGCAGAAAATTGCTGCCTTTCTTCTCTGACATGATCTGCAAGATGTGCTATTAAGACCCTGCAGCTGAATATTTTATAGTGATGGTGTTGGAAATTGCCAATATTAGATGGTGTTTACTGGCTTAGTCTTCTAACTTCTGCTGCAGTGAGGCTGGTAAGTGGAAACCTTTTAAAGCAGGAAGGAACTTGGACTGCTCATATCTAAAATTATTGCAGCTACTGTCATTGTCTTCCCTGTGGGCCTTTCACAAATGCAGCTTGATAGAACAGACATATTGTGCACCATGAAGAGGAAATACAGGTAATGTTTAGGCGGGTGTTAACAGTGGGATTCAGGTGCTTCCCAGACTTGTTAGGGAGCCCATACCTGCAGTATTTGCTTTGCAGGTGCCTATGGAACAGCTGCCACACCACCCATACACCCCTTATCTTATAACCCCCATCTTGCCAGATGATGGCGGGTGGGAAAGTGGGCATTACATCTTTGGGTTTATATCTTTCAGCTTAGGAACATACAGTTCTGTCTGTATTTTTGCCTCTCTGTGGGTGAACTCTAAGGAGAAGGTGGGGGAGGAAGCAATTTTACAAGGCTGGAAAACTACTGTTCAATAGCAGGACATTTTGCCAGCTGATATACCTTATTAACAGCACAAGCTAGGCATTTATAGAGCCACCGCACCCAGAGTGTCTTTCATAGACAAGCTGTTCATACTCTGCAGGACCACAGCACTAGGTGAAAGAGGAGGCTGAGCAATCTTTATTGAGACAGCAGTGTGACCTCATATCCCGCTGTTAACTGAGGCATAACAGCAATGGAAGATTAATTTTCCATTTCTTTCCCCAGAGTATGAAAGTGTATCTCTTTTAGTTTCAGCCTCAAATCAAAGAATGAGATGGAAAATTGAGTTCTGCTTTCACTGTTCCCCATTTATTAGGTTCAGAAACAGTTCCTCTATTAAGTCAGATGATACACAGTTACATTCAGTCTTACATTTTTATCAATTTACCAATGTTTTCGAGTCACAATGGAGAAAAGAAAGTACAAGAATCCTAAAGAAGAGGAGAAAAATAAGTTCTGAGGCTTCATTTCTTTATATATTTGCACTTCGTATTAATACCTCCTGGTTAGAAAATGCACCATACTGTTTTCAGAATTCCCTTTTCTAGTCTTGAGATGGACTATCAAGATAAAACTATGAGATCTGGATGAAAGGGCTGTGTAGTACACTTCTTCCACTTAATCTAACCTACACTTAGTTGGTAGACTGGACAATTTCTCTGTATTCCTCCTAGGCTACTTGTCCTTGCTTGTACCCTCTGTAGGTTTCCTTTTTTTTGTTTGAGTGTGACCAGGAGCTCCATGTCACAGAATCACAGAATCACGGAATGTTAGGGATTGGAAGGGACCTCAAAGATCATCTAGTCCAATCCCCCTGCCAGAGCAGGAACACCTAGGTGAGGTTACACAGGAAGGCGTCCAGGCGGGTTTTGAATGTCTCCAGAGAAGACGACTCCACAACCTCCCTGGGCAGCCTGTTCCAGTGTTGCATCACCCTGACTGAGAAGAAGTTTCTTCTCAAATTTAAGTGGAACCTCTTGTGTTCCAGCTTGAACCCGTTACGCCTTGTCCTATCATTGGTTGTCACCGAGAAGAGCCTGGCTCCATCCTCGTGACACCCACCCTTTATATATTTCTAAACATTAATGAGGTCACCCCTCAGTCTCCTCTTCTCCAAGCTAAAGAGACCCAGCTCCCTCAGCCTTTCCTCATAAGGGAGATGCTCCACTCCCTTAATCATCTTTGTGGCCCTGCGCTGGACTCTCTCCAGCAGTTCCCTGTCCTTCTTGAACTGAGGGGCCCAGAGCTGGACACAATATTCCAGATGAGGACTCACCAGGGCAGAGTAGAGAGGGAGGAGAACCTCTCTCGACCTACTAACCACCCCCGTTCTAATACACCCCAGGATGCCATTGGCCTTCTTGGCCACAAGGGCACAGTGCTGGCTCATGGTCATCCTGCTGTCCACCAGGACCCCCAGGTCCCTTTCCCCTACACTGCTCTCTAATAGGTCATTCCCCAACCTATACTGGAACCTGGCATTGTTCCTGCCCAGATGTAAGACTCTACATTTTCCCTTGTTATATTTCATTAAATTTTTCCCCGCCCAACTCTCTAGCCTGTCCAGATCTCGCTGGATGGCAGCACAGCCTTCTGGCGTGTCAGCCACTCCTCCCAGCTTGGTGTCATCAGCAAACTTGCTGATAGTACACTCAATTCCCTCATCCAAGTCGTTGATGAATATATTGAATAATACTGGTCCCAGTACTGACCCTTGAGGGACTCCACTAGATACAGGCCTCCAACAAGACTCCACCCCGTTGACCACGACTCTGTGGCTTCTCTCCTTCAGCCAGTTTGCAGTCCACCTCACTACCCGATCGTCCAGTCCACACTTCCTCAGTTTTGCCGTGAGGATGCTGTGGGAGACGGTGTCAAATGCTTTACTGAAGTCAAGGTAGACCACATCCACCGCTCTGCCTTGTCCATTCATTAAGACCTCCTGGCATTTTTGCCTGACTTCCTTTTTGCTGGGATACACCGCTCCTGAGCTTAGAGGGGGTGATCCTTGAATATTAACCAGCTGTATTGGGCCCTTCTTCCCTCCAGGGCTTTATCCCATGGCACCCCGCCACGCAGATCCTCGAAGAGGCCAAAGTCTGCCCTGCTGAAGTCCATGGTAGTGAGCTTGCTGTAAGCCCTCCTTGCTGCCCTAAGAATCTTGAACTCCACTATTTCATAGTCACTGTAGCCAAGGCTGCCCTTGAGCTTCACATGCCCCACCAGCCCCTCCTTGTCAGTGAGAATGAGGTCCAGCATAACACCTCTCCTCATTGATTTCTCTGTCACTTGGAGAAGGAAGTTATCAGTGCAGCCCAGGAACCTCCTGGATTGCTTATGCCCTGCTGTGTTGTCCCTCCAACAGATATCCAGGTGGGTGAAGTCCCTCATGAGGACCAGGGCTTGTGAATATGAGGCTGCTCCTGTCTGTCTATAAAGGACCACATTCACTTGGTCTTCCTGGTCAGGTGGCCTGTAGCAGATCCCCACTATAATGGGAATTGCACCCCTTGGTGTAACTGCATCAGCAATGTATGTCATTAAGGTGATGCGATGTGTGCTGCTGAGGATGATGAGGTCACTTTGGTTTGGTTGGTGCGAGCATCATCTTTACAAATGTTTGTTTCCCAAATGGCTATAATTATCAGTGAGCAATTAACATCAAACAATTGTGTCTAACCTGAAGTTACATCTGTAACATGATTCCTATGATCAACTCTTTATATAGCTGGTGCTAAACCTTGGTATTTTGGAAGAATAGGGTGTTTTAAAAAAATAAAATGTATGACATAATTAGCTTAGTTTATGCCTTTAACACAAAATGTAATTCCAGAGCTATTCATGCTGACATTTGCTTTCTCCTACCAAACAAATTGGAGAGAACAATGCTTGCAAACAGAATATTTCCTTCAATCTGGGCAAACATGTCTCTTCAGAAAACAAAACTTATGACCAGTCTTCTGCTTGAACCAACACATTTTCAAAGAGAATTTTTTTTCTAGTCTGTGTTTATCGGTTAGATTCCTCTTGAAACCCTGGTGAGAGGTAGAAAGTAAATTCCAGTGCTGCAGAAATTTGCAAAAAGAATTTCACTTAGTTTGGTTGAGGGTTTTGTTTTAAGTGCACAAGTTTGTGCAGGCATTGCACTTATTATGCGAAGGGTACTTTTGTTTCACATGCTAGAAATAATACTATTGTTCTACTACGTTTTGGTCTATTTTCCTTTTCCTGTTTGGTCATCTTAAAATGTATTGTATTTCCTTTAGTTAGAAAAAGTTTCTCAAGTAGTTAGAATGAGTTATTTTAGAAAGGGTAGATTAAAATACTGTAGTTTGAGAAAGAGTTGTCCTAAATGCTGCAGTTGTGCGACTGAAGTCATGCTTTAGAGTGGAACTGATAAGAAGCTGGAAAATAGGCCAGCAAGCAGGATGTCTGTACTCCATCAAGGACTAAATGAGATCTATATAAAGCACTAGTGTAATTGTAAAATCAAGACACATAGACTGGAAAAGATCCAAAAATAACATTTGAAGATATGTCATAAACAGACCATGTGGTTCTGATAAAAGACTAGAATGACACTGTGTATTTAGCATATAGGTAAAGCAGATAAACCAATTCAAAAGTCTTAATAGTTGCCTGATGATATCCAGTAAAAAACATCAGTCAACATGTAAGGAACTGGTTCTCTGTGCATGAAATAAAGCTGTGCCTTTGATACTTCACATTCTGGCTGTAGGAGAGGTAGATCCTTGTAGTGTTTGGACCCAGTGTGCAAAGCTATGCATGTTGTCTGAAGAAGGAACACACCTGATAAAGCCCAAAAGTTAAGGATAGCTGAACAGATATGGTCTCTGGTTGGTGCAGAAACAGTTTCTCCTCTAGTTAAACCACTAGAGTGGCTCAGTAATGGTTGGATTATTGACATATTGGTTGCAGATATTGGAAGAGGTAGAGCCAAGCAGTAAGTAGTAATCAAAATTGAGCACCTGTTCTGGGAAACACTGCAGGTTCCAGGACACTGTATCTTCATCAACATCTTTCACAGACTAAATACTCTGTACTTAGATATCAAATTCTGTCCCAGGAAGGATAATTAATACCTGTTAGGGCTCTGGTGTTTCTGGTTCACAGAATTGTCTGTCTCACTATGCTGAGAGGTATCTCTCCAGACCACAACAGTTCCTCAGCAGATAGTTGTCTTCTAATGTTTTGGATCTATCATCTCAGTCTTAAAATTACCAAAGGGCAGCTAGAAGGCAATGCTAGACAGCGCTACAGGCTCAGGGAAGAGTGGCTGGAAAGCTGCCTGACGGAAAAGGATCTGAGGGTGTTGATTGACAGCTGGTTGAAAATGAGCCAGCAGTGTGCCCAGGTAGCCAAAAAGGCCAACAGCATCCTGGCTTATATCAGGAACAGTGTGGCCAGCAGGACTAGAGAAGTGATCGTGCCACTGTACTCAGCACTGGTGAGACCACAGCTTGAATACTGTGTTCAGTTTTGGGCCCCCCATCATAAGAAAGACATGGAGGTGCTGGAGAGAGAGTTCAGAGGAGAGTGAAAAAGCTGGTGAGGGGCCTGAAGCACAAGTCCAGTGAGGATCAGTTGAGGGAACTGGGGCTGTTTAGCCTGGAGAAAAGGAGGCAGAGGGGAGACCTTATCACTCTCTACAGCTACCTGAAAGGAGGTTGTAGCATGGAGGGTGTTGGTCTCTCCTCCCAAGTAGCAAGTGATAGGAGAAGAGGAAATGGCCTCAAGTTGCACTAGGGGAGGTTTAGATTGGATATTAGGAAAAAATTCTTCACAGAGAGGGTTGTCAGGCATTGGAACAGGCTGCCCAGGGGAGTGGTGGAGTCACCATCCCTGGAGGTGTTTCAAAGGCATTTAGACAAGGTTCTTAGGGACATGTTTAGTGCTAGAGTTGGGTTATGGTTGGACTCGATGATCCTGAGGGTCTTTTCCAACCAAAATGATTCTGTGATTCTATATGTCAGAAATGGAGGCAGGGGGAGGGGCAGGGAAAGAAACCACAAAACCCAAACTTATAACAGTTTAAAAAGCATGGAGTTTCCAGTCATCCAGGATGCTTTTTAGACAGTCAGAAAAGAAGTACCTAGCAAGTCTTGCAACACCACGTCATCTGCTCTTGGCAACATGAGGAATATCTACTCCTCAGATAAGCTGTGGCCATCTAACCATCTCGGCTCCTGTCTGAAGATACAAAGAGAGGAATAGATTCTGTATGTACTGGTCTATGTTAGCTGAAATCAAGGTAATTTTCCACGTAGTTAGAGTCTTGTCTTTTTAGTAGCTAGCATGGGCTTTTGTTCTGGATTTAGTATGAGAATAATGTGATAACAACCGATATTCTCATGCTTTTCTTTCAGTAGATAGCCTATGTTTTAGAGTCTGTATGAAAAGAATATAAGAACTCACTAATATTTTGATGTTGCCAAGGAGATTAAGGACTTTTTCAACTGTCCAGCTGCAGGTGCAAAATAGCAGCTGGGAGGGAGAATAAGGGGACAGCACCGAGACTGACATCCAGGCTGGTTAATGAAATATTTCCTATCATTAGCATCATGCTCTTATATAGCTAGAGCTGGCTTTTCAGTCTAGTTAGTTCAGATTTTCCAACTTGTTGGCTAGTTCTGTTCAGGATTTCCTTTTGGAGTTCAGTGTTCGTTTGGCCTTTTGCCATTCTGTCATTTTTTGCAGTTAGCCTTTGGTCTTTCTGCCTTTGCCTTTTTGCTCCCCTGCTTGGACTAGCTGTTCAGGACCAGAACATTCTTCTTCTCAAGACTGTTTGCTGCTACCAGAGTTCATGAGCAATTGCATTGAGTATCATTTATTTTATCTATACATACATTATTAGTAGTTTATTATTTTTATGATGATTTTGTTGTCTTATTAAACTGTTCTTATATCAGCTACCGTGGTCCTAGTTGCAGGCCGGGGTTAAACTATGACATGTACAAACAACACAGAGAAAACAGAATGGGAAATATATAGGTCTAGTTGAGTATTGTGTGCTCCTCAAAGACTTTTGAATGAAGAATTAGTCTGTCCTTCTTTTAGTTAACCTTAGTAGTAACTACTGTTCTGAAATATTTGTTCTTCAATTAAAAAAATCTAGCAAATGCTGTATGAAAGTTATAATTGTTTTTGTAATGTGTAGGGACCACATTTTAGTTTATGCCTTATGCTGGCATTCAGACTCCTATTTAAGTAAAGGCAAGACATTTTGAGGGGAGGAAGGAGAACATTTACAGAAGTCTTAATTCAAGCCTCAGTTCTGTCTTTAAACCATGAGAAATAGCTATATCCAGTTCATTAAATACAGCAAATAATTGCAGGATTATCATTCTATCCAGGTATAAGCTTTCTTGGGGTAGCTTCACTGCTCATCTTCTCTCCAAGGAGAGGAGAGGCCTCTTGCATGCTAACTGCCCTGGGAAAGAGATTAAAATTCAGAAGTATCCTTTGAATTACTATTTTTAGGGTGTGTAATCTGTATCATAACTGCTTTAGCAAAGAGAATTTCAGAAAGTCAAGATCTATTCAGGAGGCATCAGGGTATCAGCACTACAGTCCTCATGGGACAAAACACAGCAGTTCTTCCAAAAATAAACCGAGCTACAAGAAAGCACTTTTTTATTTAGAGCTTTTTAAAGCCCATCTATTAAATAAAAATCTTACATTCTCTACCTTCCAAAAGCTCTAAAAATTGTCATGGAATGCATATTCTCTTTAACTGGTTATTTATATTTCTTTGCCTTTGTGAAGTCTGTGAATTACAATGACTTACCATTAACTTTAGAATGTGGATATGCAATTTAAATCAAAAGCCAAGTATTGTGTGATCCAGTCTCCCAAAATCCCACTTAGGCACTGAGGAGAGCTGTAAGAATAAAATATAAATCCCAGGCAAAATTCCAGGTAGTTAACCCTTCATATATAAAGTCATCAGGCACTGTTTGGTATGAAAATTTCCCAGGTATGTAACTTTACCTGTTGTTGGGGTGTTCATATGGTTGGTTGGTTGGTTGGGAGTTTTTTATTGTTGTTGTTGGGTTTGGGTTTTATTTGTTTGGGGATTTGTTTTGATTTTTAGTGCCTGCTTAGACATACAGATATGTACAGCCTGTTCTGATCCAAATTTAGACAGATACAGTTAAAATGTTTAAATTTCTTGGAAAACATAGACTTCTTTAGGGTTTCAGTTAATCATTAGGAAAAAGATGGTGATCTTCTTCCTGCTAATCTAATTCCTTTTACTCTAATGGGATTGTAAAACTAGATTAAAGGCCATTGCTGGAAGTTGGAAACGCTCATCTTTCCTCTATCTCATGTAAATGTTTGAGGCAAGCAATTCCATCTGTTTGACCCCCTTCTTAGACCAACCAAGATGTTGCTGCCTTTTGGGGGAGCCTGAGGCAGTGGTTATGTTGCATTTGAAGTGGGCCACACAGATATAGACAAGCTCCAGAGTGATTTACAGCAAACTGCCTGGAGAGGTTGAATTCTGTACTTTTCAAGGGAGGGAGGACATGCCTTGTTTTAGACATACACGACTTTCTTTCAAAGGCCTTCAAAGACACTTAACTGTCTCATTGGCTGCATATAAAACATTAGGCATACCAGAGAGGATCGTTTACTTGATCCCAGAAGGAGCTTTTGCATTTATTTTCTCTGGAATGTTCAGTTTCCAGGATTCCTGGGGCTGCTGAGCGCTGTGAAAGTGTCACCCATTTGCTTTTGGTAACATAGCAGATGTGGAATATTTTTTTATATAATAAAAGTTTAAAAGTCAATGGAGAAGTGTTTATTCCATTTGTGGCAAAAGCTGCTTCATTGATAAAGGAGCACTATAGAATTTAGAAGCTTATGCAATAGTGTCCAAAATATATAAATGTGTTATTATTTAAATCTAGTACTAAAAATACTTGACATGCCGTAAGTTAAACTTTAGGATCTGTAGTCAGTGTTGCTAAACTGAATGTCATTGGCTTAAGATTGGTCAAATAATACAAAATAAAATAACTTACAACTAATACAGGATGCAAAAATTAGTTTAATTTAATGTGATGGAAAAAATATTTCAAATCTTTTTCAAAACATTGGCAGTCAGTATTCTCTGGATGCAGAAAGTTATTAATAGCTACACACAGTTCTAGAAACCTTCTTATTTATTCCTCAAGACTTGCTTTTTATGCAAAAAGAAAATGCACAAAAATAATCTATAGGAAGCTTTTTTTTCCCCAGTAGTTCACAGATAGATAATTCATCAACCAGTTCTTAAAATAAGGATAAAGATTTTCTTCCTTTTAATTATAATGTATAATATTTCTCACAGTAGCTCCTATTTAGGACTAATTTAAAACTTGAAAAGGTGCAAGAACAAAACTTCCTTTCTTCTTCCCCTTTCCTCTTGTAATCACAGTGAAAATGCTTTCTGGAGGAGCTTCTGTTAATAGAAACTGTTCCAAGACAAGCAATTGCCACAGGAATGTTAGATGTTTGGAGGAGTTTTGAAATGAGGTGTGCGTGAAAACTCTAAACTTTGCTTTGAGGACAAACCTGACTGTATCAGAGTCTCTTTATGTAACTTAGTACACGAGATTGTCATATAAAACAATTACTCATCAGTCACAAAAAAAAAAAAAAGGAAAAGGAAGGTAGAGGCTAGTGTCTTAGAAATCTATGCTGAGTTAGCTAATGTCATCTAGAGCTTTTCCAGGCAAAACAGTTGTAGTGAATCACTATTTGGTGATTTCAAGCAGAAACATTTCAAAATCCTAGTGGGTCTTAATGTTGAAATATTAATGTCTTCTTCATTTTCACTTTCTCTTTTTTCATGGTGCTTTTTGAGTTGTATGATATATTTGATACCAACGGCTTTCACATTTGCAAAAGATCCAGTAGACACCTGCCTAAATAAAGACATTATTGAATTTTTTTTTTTTTGTGGTTCACTTCTACCAATGTGAGTTACTTCACCTTTGCTTTATCTTAGCTGATCTGTCCTCATTCAACTATTGACCTAGTTGTGTACTGACAACCGACTTTGTATTCAAACACAGGCATTGAGCTGACTTCATAACCCTACTGAAAGTACAACAGCCAAATGTGCCTACATCAAACAAGACAGTGATAGAGTCTTGTAATGGCTTGTGCACAAAACCAACTAGGCCACGTGAGAAACTGTCCAGTATTTTCCCTAGATTTTGAAAAGGAAGAGGGAGGAAGGAAAGATCAGAGCCATGTGAAACTGGCCCAGCTGCCAGGGCCTGCAGCTGTGTCAACACCACATCGTAACTGCCAAATATCTCTGTGACTGCGGAGAGCAAGCCCTATTCCTGCTGGGAATAAGGAGCTATTTTTTACAAAACATTGCCTTCCATTTAATAAATGAGATAAGTTAGGATCTGTTTTAATGGTGTAACGGATTCAGAATTTCTCTTTACAACCAAATTATGATCCTGTTTTGAAGTCTGCTGGGGCCAGTGCAGACGTATTGCACATGTAAATGAAATGACACTTTCGAGCAACAAAGTATCTGGAGAAGACACCACTATCACTGCACTCACACAAGATTCGATTTGTCTTATCTATTTATTGTTCCATGCCTTCTCCACATATCTCACGGGTATACATTTTTAACTAAACAACATGCAGTAAAGAAATTTCTATTAAACCTTTTACCAGATCATGTACTAACTGAATTAATCATAGAATAGCCCAGATTGGAAGTGACCTTGAAAGATCATCTGGTCCAACCTTTCATAGGAAAAGAACTCTAAATAAGATCATCAAACACCCTGTCCAATTGCATCTTGAAAACCTCCAGTGACAGGGATACCACCACATTCCTGGGGAGGTTGTTTGAGTGATTGATTGTTCTCACTGTAAAAAAATTTCTTTCTTGTGTCGAGATGAATCAGGCTGACATCTTCAGCCAAATTCATGGAGCTGCTCTAACAGATAAATCAGAAGGGAATTAGGCTAAGTGCTCACTATTACTCTTGAGTCAGTAGAATCAAGAATGACCTAATCATCTAGATCTGTCCCTATAACTTCCACAATGCTTAGCAAGGGTTGTCAGATAATTAGGGATACTAGGCAGTGAGTGAATTCAGGCATAATTTTTGACAAGTCTTTATTGTGATCACTTTATTTTCTCAGAAAGGGTAAAAGCTTTCTTTAAAACACCTTTCGTATCAGAAAGAGCCCTAGTATCTTGTATATCTGTCTTGGGCTGTCAATTACACTTGTGTTTGGGAGCATTCACATTCCCTGAGTAAAAGATCAGTCTATTCTGTTGTCAATCCAACATTTAGACAACTGTCTTTTGACAATTGCAAATAGAAAACTTCAACTACTGGTCATTTTTAATGAAATCTAAAGTTGAAGAATACCTCCTATAATTGATTGATTGCTAACCATCTTTAAGGATAGCAGAACATGTGATACGGAGTCTTGGATTAAAGTGGAGGGTTTTTTTGGGTGACTTTTCTGGCTATAGATATAAAAGAACATAAATAAATGAGGCTGCTATTTATGGTTAAGGCAATGGGAGGTTTGTATCTTAAAGTTTTGAGAGACCTGTAATGTAGTCTCTGCTTCTGCACAGATTTGTGGCGTTTTATGGACACTCTATAGCCTATACTCATTTGCCAGATTAAGCTAGTGCATATAAATTACTGGTTTTTCCCACAAAAATTAACAGACAACATTTGAAAGGAATTTCGTTGGCTTTAGTGAGAACCTAGTTTGGTTTTTCATTTGAATTTGTTCAGTTGTAAGTTTCTCAAAGAAAGATGTGTGTAATGCTGCAGTGGGATCAATACAAGCAAATTCTTTCCTTTCATCTACCATGTGCGTGCAAGGAAGGAGGTACACTCCAGCCCTATGTCCCTTTTTTATTTGGGTGCAGTGTTAACTCTTTGACTGCTAAAAAAGGAATCCATTTGTTGCCTCCCTCCCTTTAGAAAAAAAAGGATAGTAGGACAGATAGTACCACTTTGACACAGCTTTCATACCACTGCTGGTATCCAGTGTTGGAGAGCCCCACTATAGACCATATTTCAAGGCTTTTTCGTGAGTTACACGGGCAGCAATGAAAGGAGTTAGCACAACAAGCTGCATGCGGAGCACTGGACTTCAGAGTAAGAGTAGAGGGTTTGTGCATTGTTCTGTACCACAAGGGCAGTTCATCTCTTAGTGCCTTCGAAGTTCTCTGTTTTCGAAGAGGAACTTTGAGAACCACTGGTGTAGACCACGGAACTGCTTGTATATATTTCTATGTCAAAGCTTCTAAAAATAATCTTTTAAGAAAAGTAATACCTTGAAGTTTGGTGTTTTGGTTTTTTTTAAAATGGGCCTTTGATACCATACTAAAATGGATAGAATATCTAGATAGATAGACTACATATTTTTCATTTGATTAAAACTTGTTCTTTGAGTTGGAGGGGAATGGTTTTGGAGGAATGCTAAAAATGGCTGCATCCTAAAGACTGAAATGGAAATAATTTTTTTAAAGTGATAAACATGTTTTCAAGGGTAGAAAAACTAGATAAATTTGACTAAAGTTCAGGTTTTTCTGTCTTAAGAAAAACAAACAAACAAACAAAAAATGTACTATCTTTCTGAGCTTCTTATTGCAAGTATACAGATATTGACACTGATTTTTTTTTTTTTTTAAAAAAAGGCTCACATTTTAATTTCAAAACAATGCTTGTTTTAATTTAGAAGGCATGCAGCTATATTGGCTCAAAATACCTAATAACAAGGAATCAGCTTTGCACAAAAATAACTTCAAAAAAACTCCTGAAATGTTATTCATTTAATCTTTCACTTGTAATATTCTGAAGTCAATTTATAGTAATACATTACTAAATATTAAAACACCTAAATCAGCAAGTCAGAAATTTATCTTTAACGATGGACTAAATTTCCTCTTTTATATCCAGCAAATAATTGGTAATGAAGCACAGAGTGTTTCACAAATACATACCTCATAGGATTGTATTTCAGTGCATGTGGAAGAGATAAAAGTATTCTGGAGGAAGTTCTAAGGAAATAACCTAGAGACTATGGATATAAAAGCCCTTCTGCCCTATTTTGAGAAGAAAAAAGATTAAGTTAGACTAAATGAACATCTTCCTTTTAGTACCAGTTTGGCCAAGACATATTTGTCCTCTGGAGTTGATGAGGCTTTGAAAGAGATAATGATGAGATATCTCCATAAAACTCTAAATGCTTTTTCTTATGACCTGGGGACAGACTTGAAACAATCACCTTACAGCATCATTCACTCACATATGATTGAAATCAAGCTCAATTTCAGAAAAGCTCTTCCTTACATTTGGCTGGAGTTCCAGTTTTTGTGCCAAAATATGGGAATTGGCCATTTCAATTTTAGTATGGCTCAGAGTCTGGACATTTTAAGAATAAATAAATTTCATAAGTCCAGTATTGCAGAAGTTTCAACTTAGAGTCAAATGAGAAACATGAGCTTCTATATTCCAGTCCTTACATAAACCTTTGGGTAACATTTTGTTATAGTAAACATAACCTAATCATAGTTACTTAAAGGTGATGATATAAGAAAATGTTACAAAAGGACTGGAGTCATACAGGGTGAAATTTATATAAGAATTGTGATCCATCTAATATTCTTCAACCATTTTATCATTGTGATATGCAAAAGCATAGATGTAGAAGTTACATAGTACCTTATCTATCCCATGCAACTCTGAAACATATTTTTTCTTTTTTTTTCTTTTTTTTTTTTCTTTGTTAAATACAAAAATATGGAGGTTACCTTTACTTTTGTCTCACTTATTCTAGGCTAACCTCTGGATTTTTATTTGTCTGTTTTTCTTTCATTCTGAAAAAGTGTGGGGGGGAGTGGAACCTTGTCCACTTTAGTTTGAGCTACACCAATGTCAGGGATTGGTAACTGGGAAAGAGTACTTGTCCAATTTTTGAATTTTGTTAATTCTCTGAAGGCAGTTCTCGAAATGCATCTGTTCTGCATGGCTTCTGTCATTTCCTCAAAGTCTTATTTGCCCAGTCATGAATTCTTCTCCTTCAACTTAGCCTTTCATTATTTTGTGTTTTCTTTAGGTTATCACATGAGGTTATATATAATATAATATACAGGTGGATTCCAATGTCATATTATAATCAATAAGGTGGCTTACTTTTGCATCTACAGAATGCAAATTACTTGAATTACTGAGTAGTACTTTGTATTAATACTGTTATGTAAAAAGTATACTGGACTTAATGTGAATTAGAGGATACTTCTGTAGACTCATTTATGCTGTATTTTAGAAGGACAATAACTGTTTTTTAAAGCTTGAAGAATTTACTCCAAATATCTATCATTTTCTTGCTATACTAATGAGCCACCAGGTATTAAAATAAGTTCTCTACAGGTAAAATTTCACATGCGAGTTTTAGAGAGATTTTTGCCTTTCTGCGATCACTTCAGGATTCTTACAAGGTCCATGAAGCCTTAAAGCTCAGTAAGGATTAGAATGACTGCAGAAAAGTGATGTTACCCATTCCAGTGGCTTTATCTCTGAGGCAGTTTAGGACACAGTTTTATAAGAGGGGTCTAAAGCCACACATTTTTTTTTTTATTATTCTGCATTATGAGTTTATAACAGGCCAGCTGTAGTCTTGCTCAGAATGAATGGAGTTTACTGTAGGAAATACATAACAGGGGGATTTACTTATTTTAATCAGAAAGGCTTTTGATTTAGCTAATAATAATAATGCCTTGCCAGGGGAAGCACCTCGAAGCACTTTTCTCAGATTTCAGGAAATAACAAATAAGACCTGGTAACCAACATCTTTTCTGTGTGTAAAGGCTAGAACTTAAGATAGAAATGAGTTGGTTAAAATAGTTAGACTGCTGCGCTCAAAAGTGCAAAGGTATTATTGTAGTCTGTTTTCTCCATATGTAGTTAATTATGTGAATGCTTAACCTATGCCCACAAAATGAAGAAGAAAAAAAAAAAACAACAAACCACCCACACACAAACACACAAACACAAACAAGCAAACAAAAACCCCACAAAACCCAAACCAAACAAATGACCAAACACCACCACTACCACAACTACCACTTTTCTGCTCTTATTCTCTGTACTTAGCTTTCCCTATGTGAAATGAGAATTATTATGATTACCAGCCTTCTGCAGAAGAATTGGCAACTGATAACTCAGCAGACATAATGAATAGCTTTTTTCCAATTTGGGTCTGTGGCCCTAGGCAGAGGTAAAGCTCTAAGATCATTCTATTCTGCTTTTCTACTACATAATTATTTCTGCTACAGCAGCACCTTGGAGCCATAATCAAGCCTGGGATTCCTTGATGCCACAGAGCATACAATTACAGAACAAAAAGAGGTCTCTGCCTCACTGCACTGATGAACAGAGTAGTAAAAGGAGAGACATTAGATGGGTAGACCCTGATGCAGGAACACAACGAAAAGAGAAGTGATATTAGCTGACCTGTGAGTGTCGGAGGTGTCTCTGTCTACGTGGTCAGGTTTTTGCACTTCAGGGTTTAAGTTTTGCAGTCTGACTCACAGAAGAAGGAAGAAGTAACTTTGCAGACCTTAACGGGGAGCTTCTCTCTGGTGGCTGCAGGTGCCAAGGCTGTGATTGCACTTGCAGCTCTTCGGCAGAGCAAAGCACTTGTAGCTGTTCCAAAATCCTCAGCCATGCTGCTTTGATGGTTGGTCTCTTTAGCAAGGCATGCTTGAAAAACGGAGCTGTTTGTAGTGTATTTCCTGCGTTGCAGGGTTTGAATAAATAATCTCTCCATTTACGATTTTATTCTCATTTAAAAAGTGAATCTACTACCCTTTTGAACTGTCCTTAAGCAGCTTAGTATCATAACACAAGCAGGGTGCTGACTCTGTTACATGCAAGATGGTGTCTAAAGACAGAAGCAGTGTATTTCAAACTCACTCAAAACTAATTACCAATGTCAAATTCTGCCTGTACTTTTCTTGTGAGTATATGTCATGGTTTAACCCCAGCCGGCAGCTAAGCCCCACACAGCCACTTGCTCGCTGCCCGTGGTGGGATGGGGAAGAAAATCAGAAAAGTAAAAGTGAGAAAACTTGTGGGTTGAGATAAAGCCAGTTTCATAACTAGATCAAAAGCTGCACAAGCAAGCAAAGCAAAACAAGGAATTCGTTTACTACTTGCCGTTGGCAGGCAGGTGTTCAGCCATGTCCAGGAAAGCTGGGCTCCATCACATGTAACAGTTACTCGGAACAACAAACACCATTGCACCAAATGTTCTCCCTTCCTTCCTTCTTCCACCAGCTTTATGTATTGAGCATAATGTCATATGGTGTGGAATATCCCTTTGGTCAGTTGGGGTCAGCTGTCCCAGCTGTGTCCCCTCCCAACTTCTTATGCACCCCCAGTCTACTCACTGATGGGCTGGTGTGAGAAGCAGAAAATGCCTTTACTCTGTGGAAGCACTGCTCATCAAGAACAAAAATATCTCTGTATTATCAACACTGTTTTCAGTACAAATCCAAAACACAGTCCCATACTAGCTACTATGAAGAAAATTAACTCTATCCCAGTCAAAACCGGCACTGTTTCTCTCTGCATTCATAAACCTCGAGAGCTTGTGAATATTGTAGTGTTCATAGTTACTCTTCTTTGCAATTTCCTAATTACAGTACATGAACTTTTTAAAAGTTAATTAAATCTTTTAATTGGCAAAAGAGTCCCTCTGACAAAGCTAAAGTTATCCTTTGAATACGTAACAGGATCACAATACATCTTGTTAGGTTTTAAAGGCAAATAGACTGAGAAGGATAAGGAGGAGTTTTTGATATTGATACTGGGTTTTCAGAAAACCTACTGGCTGTCTCAATCCATACTGTGCCATGAATCTCTAGTTTGAGTAATCTCAGTTATCCAAGAGCAATGCACTGGGACAGGCAGTGAACCAGTCTTCAATATCAAAACAGAAGATAAAAAATAATCCATTCTTTTTCCAGCACTATTTCACCCTCTTTACTTCAGCTGACTGCTTCTATTTTCACTTATAATACTAGTGTCAGCTGTGTTATTTCTATGTGAAGAACTAGCCATGGAAAACTAGACTCGATCTTTCAGCTGCTTTTTTTTTTTTTTTTTTCCCTCTCGATCTAATAGCCTTATTCTATTATTTCTTCTAAGTAAGCCTTAGTGCATAAAATTTGCACTTACACTACCTGGTGACCTAGCTGTAAGTTTGAGTACTTTTCTGCACCACGTTCTGTCACTAGTGTATTTTCTTTATGTTCTTCTGGAATCTATTATGATGATAATATCTGGATGTTAATCAGGTTATGCTTCTACCCCCTTTCAAATCAGTATAAAGTTAGAAAAAGATCTTATAGTCTTTCAACTTTGCCAACTAGCGATATGCATTATGCTGTTCCAAATTATGCTTATTTTTATATCCCGATGAGGGAGTTAATACTGATTATGAAGTTAAACATACATGGCAAGATGTCATAATGAAGAAGTTATATCATACTGCTTCTTTCTTAAGCCCTCTTGTCATCTAAGAGGTTTCCAAGTTGGGGAAACAGATACTCTAAAGTGGCTGCAAAGCTGATGTGGTAACTCTACTAAGACAGCTGGAATCAATTGCCAGCTGTTCCATTGGAAGGATATGTTCATTAAAAGTTTTCATTGATCTTCTCTGATTCTGGTACTGTTCTGTATCTCAGCATGACCCAATAGAATAAATAGTATGTTCACTCAATTGCCCAGTGGTTGCAAGAGAAGAGTGGCTACAGCTCTTCTGGAAGATGGACTTGTAATTCAAAGTATCTTAGTAAACTGTTATTATTCTTTATTATTATTATTGAAATTTCTGTTTTATTTTGTTTTGTTTTTAAATATGTGGAAAGTTCTGTCCTTGTTAGAAATCGTCAAAGGAGGAAAGACAGGTTAGGGATTTGCAGTTAAGTAGCACTAGTTCCTGAGAGAAAGATCTTGTTTACTGTGAATTACAACCTGAATGTGAACCAAAAATATGAGACTGCTATTAAAACAAACATTGTAGGAACTGGATAAAGGAATGTCATTTGTCATGCATTCAGTATAGAATCTTTATTTTACCTAGTACTACTAGTATTAGTAGCAGCTGGAGTGTTTTATCCCCTTTTGGATATCACCATAAAGAAATGCCACTGGAAATTGTACAGAAGACAGCAGTGAAACTTATTACAAACTTTGAAAACATGACCTCTGAGGAAAAGCTAAAAGAAGTGGTTGTTCAGTTTAGAGAATAAAAAACTACAGGGTGGCAGAAATCTTCCAACATCTCAGTGTAATCTACAAATACGTAAGGACCACAATGTTTTCTCTCCATTGTGGAATAAATAGTAGGAAGAACAATACTACAATAAGGCAGAATTAAATCATTTATTTAAGCATCAAATATAACAGTAAGCAGGGTGAAGAATGGGAACAAACCAATAGTTTAAACCAATTGGATAAATGTACTGGGGATGATTTAGAAAAAAATAATTCTGCCATGGAACAGAAGGCTGGACTAGATAAGCTTATAGGGTCTTTCATCCTTAATTTTTGTATGCTATTAAAAATTAATTTGACTCTAGTATAATTTCTGAAGTTACTTAGATAAGACTAGCCAAAAGAGAGTAAAAGGTAAAGTTAGGAGAAAGTAACCCTCTCTTTTTTTTTTTTTTCCCCCTTTTAAAACAGCAAGTGTAGTTTAAGGAAAATCTGTTTAATTGAATGATAATTAGGAAAACTGATATAATTGAGAAATTCCATTGTCACAGAACAAATAAATATATATCTCCAACTGTTGTAGCGCAGATAGCATGTGTTTGCACTGTGTGAAAAAGCTAATTGTAATTTTTGCCTTTGGCAAAGACACAAAGTGATTTTTTTTTTGCAGTTTGATATTTCTAATCACTTCATCATTGCAAGTAAATCAGACATATTGTATCGCCACCTGCCAAAGTCTCACGTTTGCTGTAACACACTTTGTAGCAGTTCTGTTCCAGTCTATTTCAGCTCAAACATGTAACCTCTAAAGTAATTGGAATATATGGTACCTACACAAGAAAAAAAACCCTGAAGATTTTAAGAAATTGAGGTAACTGACAGTAGTACTCTACAAAAAGTTAAGGAATGGGGAACTTACAGTAGTAACTTAGGAACTCAGTACAAAATAGCTGCTGTATATTAAATGTAGGTTATCTTTCTCCACTTTTAAAATGTATTGGCAATAACTCTGTGCTATCTAGGTATAATGCAAAGCTTGGTTTAAAAAACATTGCTGCACAATCCTTTGAGTATAAAGACAAGAAAAAAAGCTTAAAATTGGGAACTAACTAGCAGAAGGGGAAGAAGACAGAATTATATCAATTATGCCAGTGAAAAATCACAGAAAATGTGGTGAAAATAATTATATTGCAATGTCTGTCCTAAAAATGTATGGTATTAAGGTGCTGAAAAAAAACCAGGCCGTGCATACTTAGAACCAGAAGTAAGATCTTTTCTCAAATGCATGGCTCGCTCATAAGTTGCCGTATTTCATCCTTCTTTACTGATGATATATAGGTGTGTCAGTGGGCTAATGATGTTTTGTTAAAAGAAGGAGAAGTTTTTTTCTTTTAATGAAATAACATAAATGAAACATATTCAATTGCAAAGAATGTGCCAACTTGAAAATAATTACAAAATCAAATAAAAGCCACAAACAAGTTATTGTCTTCAGTTATTCTTTTGACTGCACTGTACAAAGTGAGCAATTGTTCTCCAGAGCCCAGATGGAGGTAGGCAAGCCTGTATGGACATGGGCAGAATCCATCCCTGTAAATCCCCCAGCTGGGGTTTGTGAACATTAGGGAGGAAACCATACATCACTTCAGCAATACTCAGAGTGAGGAAAAAGGGGGAAAATAGACTAGATTTAAACCAATTTATAGAAATGATCCTTTGGTTTCTCTGGAGGGCCAAAAAAAGAGAGGGCCTTTTTCAGTTTATTTATTGACAGTAGCTTTCGCACCAACCCATTCCAAGCTCGCTCCTTCTACAGAAGCTTCACGCAAGTGTCTACCTCAGATGGTGGCTTTGGAAAAGGGGTGGTAAGAAGGGAAGAAAAATAAATTCTTGTGGCATAGTGGGCTGCTGTTCAATTTGGTTTCTAAATAGGGTCCTACTGGGGTTTTTAATGCCTTTCTAGTTCCTTTACTGTAGGAATAGATAAAATCACTTGACAGAGGTTTGCTGATGCTCAACTAAGTAAAATTGGAAGTCTTAAGTTTTTGTTGGTTTTCTTGTTTGTTTGTTTTAATTTTGCATGAAATTTTTTATTTCCTAAAGAGTTGCAGATGAAAACTAGCAGTTCCACTGGTTGTCCCAAGCTGAGAAAAAAAGAAAAATAAACAAAAATATCTCTGGTAAGGTCAGCGAGTCAGACAATTTTACTCTAATGGAACAAATTGTACTCAAATAAGATACACCTGTGCTATTAAAGAAGGGAGTGTGTTTTGTGTTTTGAAGCGCTGAGTAAAACGTGCAGGCAATATACAGATAAGGGGAAAAGGTTAATAGGGAAAGAGATTTTGACTTTTATTTTCTTCAGAACCTGCCTAGTATCAGATTTTCTTGGACAGGTGGATTTGATCTCAGGATAACATGGGCAATCCTGGAGGGTGAAAAAATTCTACTCAAATACTTCTTCTCCATAAAGGGACTTCGTACCAATCTCATCTCTAATTCAGGAAATCAGGTCCACATGGTTGTAGCTGAATCTGCTCCCTTTCTGTAGTAAGGTTGCCAAAGCAATGTCTGTCCAAAATACTACATCTTCACATTCATGACCAAAGGAATTGCAAGGCAAATCATTAGTTATGGTGATGTTTCAGGACTGGCAACATCACTTCATCAGGAAGACCAGAATAGAATCAAAGAACGAGGGGATTATAGCATGTTAGATATGACACTCTTGTTCGTTCTTGTTGTTAATCCAAAAGAAGAAACTGCGTATCTTGGTTTTTAGATTTAAAAATTTGATTGAGTTTAGAAATGTACTTATTAAAATTACCATTAAAAATTGATAAGATATCCAGTGAGAGAAAATACAGAAATGTTTCAAAGAGAGCATTGTGATTACCCAATCTGTTCTTCATTATGAAACACAAGAAAAATTAAATAGAAAAAAACCCCAACCAACCAAAACCCTGTATTTTCAACCATTTATGTGAAAGCACTTTTAACTGCTTAATTCCAGTGTATCCTCGATATTCAGTAGTAGATCTATTTTTTTTTTCCCCTTGCTTGTGCTTGAGAACCTATTTACATAAATGTTCCTAGGCTTCTGGAATATTATGCAAATACCTAAAGCTAACCACACAAGCATATTGACTTTGTGATAGCTGGACTCTGTGTGGAACACGAAGATTTTCAGAGAGCATATTGGTGGCAGTTGGACACTTAATCACGAATTATCTGATTTGTGCACTTCAAAAACTATTTAATTGCAAGAATTAAAAACAATGCTATGAAGTATTATTTTCAGATACAGTACAGCTGAATGTTGTCACGCAAAACTTGAAAAGAAATTATCTCTAATTTGTTTTGCTTTGCTGATTCCTGCTTCAATTTTCAATTAATTAAAACATGACCACTGATCATAAAATGGTGTGGCAATAAGGCACTAGAGAAATGACTCATAAAAAATTAAGGTAAATTAAGCAATGAAAACCACTACAATGGTTTTCGGCTCAGAAAGAAGGAACCAGAATAGGATGGAAATGCATTAATAATTACATTATTAATTTCCTTTGTATAATATCTGAAATTAGTACATAACAAGTAATACCATCATGGTAGAAAGGTGTATGTTGTAAGTCTCTTACTTGCTAGAGACAAAGGACCTTTTCTCCTGTGTGGGCATTTATACTCTTATTAAGCTAGAATGGTAGCACAAAAGTAGAGACAGAAATTCCAGAGCTGTCTAAAATGATGCCAAGAAGTGCAATAATAAACCCCTGAAAGCCGTGCTCTCCTGATCAGAGTTGTGTGTACCAGGCACAGCAGTGCATGAAGTTGCTGGGAAGTAATCCCTGCCTATGGGCAGTCAAGCCTACAGTAGGTGTGAGGCTGCTGCTCAGGGCTTTATGGCAATAGGATGGAGTGAGGTTGGTGGCATGAGAAAAAAACCTCTAGCATAGTGTGGCAATTCTGCCACCCTCTGCAATTGTCTGCTTTGCACCAGGACCCCACCTGTTTTTTCAGGGGAATATGAAGGAAGGAACAGACCAAAGAGCACCTATTCTTCCTCTTAGTGACCATGTCTTAGTCAGCTCTCTGGACCACAGACAATGTTCTCTACAAGGCAATGAATCCTACAATTCAGGGCAATGTATACATCTTCGTGATTATCGCTCTGACCCAGAAAGCCACCAAATCACACCCATACTGCAGTTGTGATATAATGTATAAATATGATTAACACATGGTTCAAAGGAAATACTGTAATTATTCAGCACGAAATAAAAGTACATTAGAGATAATAAAAGAATCCTGATAACTAACTACAGTTTCCTTAAGTGTTGTTCACTAATACATAAGTGAACAAGCAGAAAACCAGTGCAGAGGAAAGATGAATTAAATCGTAGCATTGGCATCATGGTAATGGAATTTCTTTCCATTAAATAAGCATCCTCTATAGGATCAAAGCAGCTGCTGTTTTCCACACATAAACACAAGACTGGGTTATAAATCATCAGGAGTGGAATATAACCTCAGTATTTATTCAAGAAATGTCTCAAGAAATCCAGTCTAGTTTCAGCTAAAGGCATATGAGGATGGTGGGAAGAAGAGTTAAGAAGTGAACATAGTGCTGTAACAACATTATTTTTTTTCAGTTTTATTTCCAAAAGAGTTTCATGTTTCAAACCATGCAATGGAGAAATCATAATATCGGAGTAGGAACTTCTGAGAAAATAGTGACTTGTTTTCAGCATTTATTATAGTAGAGATTTGTACCTATGTTTGTAGAATGATTAGTTGATTTATGAGTAAATGTTTTACCAGCAGGGTGAGTAGTTTAACTGTTTCAAGCCCTGCCTGCTCTAGAAATACAAATCAATTATGGAGAACATGGTAATTCAGGACCCCATTCCACTTGAAGGCATGCAAGAGCTAGGAAGCCCTAAGGCACTATGCAGTTATTAGTATTTTGAATAACAATCTGAAGACAAACTGTCTATGTTTTTGAAATGAAATGGACCAAATTTAATGTTTTCTGAAAGTAAAAGACTGATCCCCTAAGGGTACTCTCTGGTTGCTTTCTTGAACAGCAGAAAACATCTGGACTTTGCTTGTCTGGAATATTAGAAGAAAAAATGCTGGATGAAAGAGAAAAATCAGAGACCAGAAGTTCCAGGCATGTAGCCAATTCTGTATTATAGTTAAAGATTGTGTAGCTGATTCAATGACTGGTGTGCCTCGAGGATATTTTTCTAAACAGAGGCACTGGGGGAATTGGGAGGAATTAGCTGAAGGTGTGAAGTTAGAGTACACTGCATTACATCTGCATGGACATTCTCTTTCAGAAGAGTGGCCTTGAGTTAGTTTGGTCAAGTCAACTTTTGTACGAAATAACCAGAAGTGCAAGAGTTGGATGATGCAGTTCAGTTCACACCTTCAGTTAATTTATTTGAACTTCACTAAGTGTCCTTTTGCAGATGGGTCCAAATTCTCGGTCAGTGATATCATAATGTCATACAGAATGGCAAGGAAGAAAAGGCAACAAATCCGCTGAAGTGTTCAAGTTTTAGTAAGGAACAACCTGAAGTTTCTGAAGGTGTTGGAGGTTTGACAGTGTAAGTGGGTTTCCCCACTCTATGGAAAAAAAAAAAACCCGCATAATTACTAAGTGCATAAGAATTTATTGGTTCTCAGGGTTTTAGTGTCCTTTGCTAATGAAACTAAAATACAGTATTGCAAAAAACATCCTAAGGGATTGACTGAGGTGTGGCATACTGCTATTGTTTCTTCTTCTGGGATACTGGACTCGCATCCTCATGTCTCTTAACAACCACTCCCATTTCATATATTTGCAAGTGTCAGATTATCTCATCTATAGCAGTCGGTTCACAGAGCTCGGTTAATTTAATTCTAAAGAACTGACTACAGTCACTCTTTCATTATGCATCAAAATACGAGAGTGATATAAGAATTTTTTTTGTTTCAGGGAAATATATGTTTTCTACAGCCTCACTGCCTTCAGCTCTTTTACAAGTCAACACCAAACTGGTTTTATTAATATAGATAGTATGATTCTAGTTATTCTAAACTATCATTTTTAACCAGAAAAGAAAAAGCACTTGCAACAATAGGCTTATTAAGTGTGTGGTTTTTGCCTCTTCAAGAACATGCTACACCATACTGAAGAAGCTGTAAAACAATTATGCAATGTCCATCAGGTTTGTTTTCTTCATTTGTTTGCCATTGATTTTCTGTTAGCTGACCTTAACAATTGGGTTAAGATCAGCTTAAACATCCAGGATTTATCATGATTTCAGGTATTAAAAGTCATTACAGAAAGCAAGGACACTGTCAGATGGATGTATGGGAAATGTCTTGAAATGAGAGTGAATGGCGTTGGAATAGCTTTATAAATAGCTTTTGTGTAACTCCTTTTTAAGGCAATGTAAAGTGGCTAAACAGAGGTTTTGCTCTGACAATGAGACAATAAGAAAAAAAAATGCTGTAGTCACTCTTGTTTCCAGGAAAAATATACTCAAGACATCAAAAAGTAATCAACTAGCAAAACACCTATTCAGTATTTTAAAATACCTATAAATAACCTGGCATCTTGGTTATAAGAAACTTTCAAGTTAACTTTCAGGAGAACCTATTTTAATTTCTTTTTTTAACAACGGAGAATAAAATTGTATTTAAAAAAGGAACAAGAAAGAAGGCAAAGTTTCTAAGTAAAATTACATGACCCATGTTTGTAAAAGCTTATTAATTACTCTTATTTCTCTAAATTTGCACTCTAACTATGGAGTACATGGTGTTTCTCAAATATCTAACCAGTACTTTCATACAGACAGGGTCAGTAGCCAAAAGCTGTACAACTGATTGAACACATGCCACTTCACCAGATTTATTGTTCAGACAGGAGATTAACAGGATCCTTACAAATCTTGCCTCAGTTTATTGAATAGATATTGTTGCTGAGAAATATTATGCTTCAGTTTCTATTTTGGGAGATGGTTCATCCTTTTTCAGGTTTCCTGTTTCTTGCCAGGGGCAGAACACCAGCAAGGGGGCTGCAATTGAGCCTACAGAGACCAGGAAAATGAATCGAACTTGTTTAAGTCTTCATTTTGAATCTATTTTATTATTCTGTCTGTGTCTTCCTCTTTTGTTATCCTTTTCTTAAGGACCTTAAAATCATGTTGTTTATGTATTGATGCATTTTCTTTACTATAAACTTTACCCTGTTGTATTTTCTTCTGGAAGAGAGAAAATTTTATTTAGCGACTCACTTGTTATACAGGTAAATAACAGTCCATGGAATTAATTCAACATTTTAAAAAAATTAACTTCTTTCAAAATACTTAAATATAAAATAATTTTCTAAATAGCACTAAGCTATCAGTGCAGTCATCACCATGGAAAATTATTGTTTGGGACCTTAGGAACAGACTTTAAAAACTGTTTCTGAAATCCTTTCCTGTCTCTCGTCTATATCCCAGCTTTTGTATTTCTAAGTTTCCCTAAATGTATGAATATATTCAAGCTCTTATAAAGTCACGTATAGAGGTATTTCAGCAGCTTTTAGTTATTTGCCTGAATATCAGACAATGACAGGGCACCCTTAGTTCTTAATAACCAGACTTCTAGAAATTCTGCATATTGCTGGGGTTTGTTTATTGTTATTTTTATTTTGCTTGTGGTGTTAGGTTTTTAAATTTTATTTTATTCTTCCATCATATCTAAAAAGCATTGCGGCTTTCCCATTACAAAATCAATTTCTTGCACTTTTTAAGTGTCAGGAGGGAAACAATGAGAGTGAGAAGAATGAGAACAACAAAGTGAACACGCTCTCCCTATCTTCATTTGTGCTGTTATAAACTATTCAGAAAAACATCCAGATAATTTTCTTGATAGGTGGACAGTCCCTTGTTTGGTATATGGTCATGGAATCAT
This sequence comes from Caloenas nicobarica, assembly GCF_036013445.1. Taxonomy (NCBI): domain Eukaryota; kingdom Metazoa; phylum Chordata; class Aves; order Columbiformes; family Columbidae; genus Caloenas; species Caloenas nicobarica. The sequence goes on along the minus strand of NC_088246.1, from coordinate 31,242,477 downwards.
AGAATCATAGAAAGTCCTGAGTTGGAAGGGACCCACAAGGATCATAGAGTCCAACTCCTGTCCCTGCATGTGACAACCCCACAGTTCACACCATGTGTCTGAGGGCATTGTCTACTCTTTTCTTGAATACTGCCAGGCTTGGGGCTGTGACACCTCCCTAGGGAACCTGACTACTTCTCTAGGAAGCCAGAAGTGTCTGTGACCACCACAGGCTTTTCAGTTTGCCTTCCCAGACCAAGCCAAGCTGTGATACAAGAGCTTTGGTCCTCCCTGTCTCCCATGGAAAGCCAGAAATGACATTATCACCATCAGCCTCCTGTGGGATATAAAGAAAACTTGTCAGGCAGCAATTGCATCCTGCTGCATAGGCTTTGAACTGCTCTGGTGAAAAGGCTGAGCAGCAGATCGTGGTACAGAAAGAAACCTCCTACATAAAAACGGCTTCGAAGACACACGAATTTGACCGACTGTGACCTCGCCTATACAAATGGGTGTATTGTTAGAAGAAACCAGATGGAAAACAGGTGAAAGAAGCAAAGTTGCAACAAAATAGTCCAAACTCAGCTAAGAAATATGCAATAAGTGTGCTCGCACAGGGGATTCACGTGAACAAATACTCAAAAGTGAATGGCAACAGGAGATCTCATGGCCTATCCAATAGGTTGTTTAGATTGTAAAAAAGCATGTGAATAGCCTTAAGATTGCATATAAAGAATTAGGAATTGCAACCAAACCAAAAGGCACCTTTATGGCTAGGAATAAAAAGGGGGTTTAGCTCATGTGTACATCTGCTGTTTTCTTTCCTGTACTCATACACAACCTAGAAGAGAAGTGCAAGCAAATCCATTTCAGTAAAAGTTCAGGTCAACATTTAAACAGTCAAAACTCTGACATATCCCACCAGCCACTACCCTGATATCTCAGTTTAGTTTAGACAGTGGGGGCATGATCATTCCACTTCCAGAGAAGGAGAACAATCCCTAGAGAAACAGAAAGGAAGATCTATGCAAATAATAGATACTTTGGTTCAGTGGCTGAGCCAGAAATGTTGCAAGTTGAAGAAGGAAAATATTGCAGTTATATTTGAGCTTCTGTTTCAGATTGAGTGGGAATATTTGCTTTTATGGAGAGAATGTTCCAATAACTAACTTCAGGAGCTAAAAGCAGTTTAGAAGCAAAAACATACTTAAGTTGAAATATTGCCTTTTGAAAACACAAAAGGAAAAAATCTGATTGTTATGACTGCTCATCCACTTGTTGTTATTTACATTTATTTATTTATTTAAGGAATAAAATTGCCGAAACTATTCCCAAATTCACAAAGATCTCTCCTTAACTTTGCACTTCTTGGGATATGTATTAATTCCAACTGGTTTTGCTCAGGTCTATCTAAAATTACTTCTGGAGTCAGAAGTTAGTTGGGCGAGTCATCCACAGACTAAATGATCAGAGTGACTCTATTTCTTTCCATTATGTTGTCATAGTAGCTGAATTCATTGACATAGCACGTAATGTCACATATTACTGAAACGGGTGTATAGAGATGTGTTCCTAAATATTTGTGACATTATCCCATTTTGCAACATGTACTTTTTTCTACATTTGCACTGTAATTCTTTGTAGTCAATAAGTCAAACTATTTTTCCCAAGTTCCCACTGTGATTTTTATCATTTACTGTCTCTTGCAGCTATGAAATGCCTATGAGTAAGTGCTAAATGCTCACCATTTCAGAAGGAAAATATTTTCATTGAAGCAGATGCTTCTCAGGTTCTTTAGGAGCCTAAAACACTGCCTGAAAGTGTTGCTACTCCCTACAGTGTAAATAAAAGCTTTACAAACCAACAATTTCCTTGAAATGAATATGACCACCAGTATTACTTTCTGTGCAACACAGGAAAATAAAATTACCTTTTATATGAAATGAGTAATCAGTGTTCAGAGGAGATTTATTCCTTCAAATTAAATGTTCTGTTGCAATCATAAAAATGGCTCCAATGTTCATTAGCTTGTTTATGTGAACGCCTGAGTAATTGCTTCCATCACATAAACCTTCCTACTATGGCTTTGATATTTATTTAATGAGTTGAGGGGTTTTTTTATTTCATCAGTGTCTGAGGACATACTACAATATGAGACCCTATCAGTAATACTTAGAAAATTTCAATAAGATTAAACCTATGAACTAATCATTCACTGCAATGACATTAATTATACGTCACATTCTTGTGACATATAACTGTGATTCATCTCTGCTATGAATACTAGCTGCTTACAAGTTGCAATCCATTAAAACAATGTATCTCTCACACAAAGCTATAATATTTAATTAACTGAAAAATTAGTCTGCATTTCTTTTACAGAAATAAGCATAAGTGACACAAAACATAACAAAAAAATTAAATGGAAGTTCAAATTAAGAAGTAGAGAGCCAAAATACCTTATTGTTTAGAAGGAAAAAGGCTTAGAGCATAAAGGCAATAATGAAATAGGATAATAAGTTTTGTCACTGTTTACGTTGGTAGTTCTACTGATACTGTTGACCACAATATTAGCTAGTGATCCTCTGTCAGACACATTACATTAATAACCTGTTTCAGCCTCTTAAAAAATACTTGTAGTAAACATATTAAAACATCAGAAACAGCTCTACTTTATAAACTGAAAGGTTTACTTCAGTGTCATCACTGTAACTCAGTTATCAGATTCAGACTCCTTTCGTTGTAAACACCTTACTCAGTTTAAATGAGAAAGCTTTCAGACCCTTAAAGGCAACAATCTTGAACTGTGAAGGAAAATGACGTTTGTACTTACTGACACTGCATTGCTGAATGTTATGATTCTGTTACTATATTACAGATCAGCAAATAAGAGCTTATGCAGAGGTTTGAGTATAAGTTTCTGTTTTACTCCAGGAAACCTGTAGGTGACTTTCTCTTTTTTTTCATCCTTTTTTATTTTACTTTTAATTAGTGTTTTCTCAAAGTTACCAGTAAAAGATGCTAAAACCAATTGTAAAAGCAACAGAGGAATTTCCTGCCTGGGCTGTTCTAGGGTCAGTATAGATGCACATTAATTGTAAGTTAACAACCCTAGTCCTTAGAAGTCTGGGGCCTGATCCAAAGCTCACTGACGTCAATGGGAACCTTTCCACTGCCTCCATTTTGGCTCAGGTCCTAAATTTCTGTGGCGAAATATAATGCTATGAACTAAGCTGTCACCAAAAAATGTACTGCAGCTCTTCAAATCTCGAAATAGCAAAGTGTGTACGGAATTTGCAGTAAGAATTGTATTGCTGTTGTTCTCAGATGCTCAAGTAGAAAGAATACTGCAGCTTTTACCTACAAATTAGTGGTCTTCCTCTATAGAATAAGATAATCTATCTTGGTCACATAAGTTCCGTATAGGAAGGACAAATTCACTTTAAAACTGTGCCATGACAGTGCTTCTCAGGCAATTCTAATGAGATTAAGAACATTGAAAAAGTGGTGAAATAACTCTTGTGCTTCTCAATGGTAAATTGAGTACAAGAATTAAAGCCAAATGTTTATCTTTTCAGTTGCTATAGAGTCATTTTTTAAAAGTAAAGTGAAATTTTTCCCTCGCTGTTTCTGAGTAAAATGACTCATGAGGTCAGAGAATTGAAGGATAGCATGGATTATTAGATTAACTTTCTCAATACTATATAGTTTTATATAGAAATGCCTGCTTGTTGCTATTTTGTTAATAGGAACTTTTTAATGACTCATCTGAATCTGTGTTCAAAGTAACGAGTCTCAGTGCATTAGCTTGCTACATGAAGTCTAACGTCTTTGCTGTTGCATAAGTAAGCATTAATTAATAGGAACTGTTCTGTATTAAAAGATGAAACAGGAATACACTGAAAAGGTCATTAAAGACAATTACACCTCAGATAATATACATAATGATAACTTGTTAGTGTTTTAACATGAAGATTACAAAAAACGTAACCGACTCATCTGACTCTGTGACTGTGCTTGTATATATATTGTATATATCTGGCTTTCAGGAAAGATAGAACAGTTATTAAAACTTGGAAATGGAGTGTTGTGGGATGAAAAAATTTTAGGTGAGACATTCTCGTCTGACACGATGGTAGTTTCAACAGACCTGTACTAAAACTGGATCTGCCAATGGGTATGAGTTTTGTCACGTTTCTTTCCACTTTGGAATTGCTGCCTTTTAGAGTCAGTGAGTAACTAGAATATGATACCTACCATAGCTAAGAAACTTGCTATTCTCTGGGCTGGTAAAGAATGATTTCAAGAACTTCAAGCATTGTTTTATGGATGGGAATGTTACCTAATATAATTTAGCAAAATGGGGACGCTAGCACTGAAAATGAACAAAGTTACACAATGGCTTTTGGGAAACAAAAGGCTGTATTTACTAAAAAAAAAAAATTCTGGCCTCTCAGAGATTTCTGCGTGATTTTAGGAAACTGACATAAAGCTCTATTTTTCTACAGATAGAGAAAAGTGGAGTGCAAGGGCAAAACATGACACATTATAAGCTGACATCATTCTATACACAGGCTGTGAATCATGAGGTACTATATGAACCAGTTTAATTAAAGTTCATTATTCTCCTCTCACCCTACAATGTTCAGAGCATGTTTCAGAGCATGATTCAGTCACTTTCTGCATGAAGATAAACCAAAACCACAGGGTTTAGTAAAAAGATCAATAGTAACAAATAAGGAGACACGGTGCCCCTGAGAAAAGATAAAATGATTTCTCTTCTATTTCCTGTGAATATTCCATTTTTTTTAAATTCTGTTTTATAGAGCCAGGTTTTTTGCAAGACTATTCATTCACAAGCTGTGCAAGCTATATATAGCAGTGTTTACTGCTACAGTAACACCTCAGCAAGCACTTTTTTCTTTGCACATCTAAGCCTGTCTAGCCCATTTTAGACTAGAAATAGCTCTGCTGCAGCTGCTGAACGTGACCAATTCATCTCCCATGCACTCTCTGCTCAGAAGTGCAAGCTCTTTCTGGAGAATTTCCCTGAGATTGCAAGCATCAGTGCATATAAAATAGGACCACAGTGTCTCAGAGGGGGATGTCATGGATAAAGCAGAAAGGGGATTTTGGATATGAAATATCTAAACGGATATGGAACTTTGCTTCCATCAAATACCACAAAACAATAACTAGTGTATCTAGTTGCTAATGGGAACAATGTAAATACAGGATTATGTCTTTCAGACAAGTTCCAGAAACACTTCAGCATCTGTGGTTTTAGAGCAGATTCACAGAAGTCTATTTTCAGAAAGACTATCTTTCAGTGACTGTTTTTCATTTTGTCGGTAAGAGAAATTTTAGGGGTCCAGGGTGTTGCAGTAAAAAGGGGAAAAAAACCAAAACAAAACAAAACATCCTTACAGCAGTGTTCCTTTACATAAGAAAGTTAAACCTTATGTAAAGCAGACAAAAATTCCCCTCCAAAAAACTTAGAGGAATAATCACGGTTTACAAGTCAGGCATTTGTTTAAGTTGATTCAGTCAAAAGACTACACGATTAACTTTGGGTTTTTTTCACTTGTTCTCAATTTATGCGAGAACAATAAGCTCTAAAACTAAGGTTTAAAACTAAGTTTTGAAAAAACTTGAAAAAGTGATTTTTAAATGACGTGGTAAGGTTACTGACAAACCCATAGGCATTAAGGATTCCCTTTTCCCCTGAGAGAATATAAACTCAACCTCATGCTGAGTTCACTCTGTTCCTAGCCAGTACAAGTACATTGGCTTCTGTTTGTTTAATCCTGATTTAGGTGGATATCTGCAAGATTATGTTTTTGTCCCTAACAAACAGAACTGCAGGTAAATCTAAAGCTTTAATTTTGAAAAGTAAACAGTAAATTGAAAGCATGGTTATAACAATTACGGATTCTGTAGATGTGGAGTAATAGTCTGTGACTCTATAGATAATCAAATATGACAATCCTCAACTTGTAAATTAAAATATGCGGCACTGAAGATACAGTATTTTGATTCACATTCTCAGGGCTCTGTAACTGAAACTACAGGAAAATCACAGCTGATTGTTTGAGGGCTTTTTGCTTTCAAGCTAGCTGCCAGCATACAAAATCAACTCTTGATTGCTCGGCTTGATGTTCCACTTGTTTTTAATCTTTCAATGCACAGCAGTATACATGCAAAGTAATGTGGGGAAAGTGCTTCAGTGATTTATTCTGTGTTCTGAAATGTGAGGCTTAAAAGAATTACAGGAAACATTTTCCTATGTTATGGAATGATGGAGTAATTTTAAAATCAACATTTTTTTAGAGAAGATAGCAATATTGTATATGTCAGTGTTGCTTTAATTCCCAAAGAATTAAATATAAGAATATTATTTTCCCTATAATGACTTTTATTCTTAATATGAACTCAATCTATAAACACTAATATAAGTCCTTGCTGGACATTCTTGATGGATGAGATTGGCAGTACATTGAAAATTTCTTATGTATGATATGGGATGAACTAATACAATAAAACTCAGGTAGCTTCATTTTATAATGGGGGGTTCTAAATTTTCAGCTCTGTAATTTTTTATTTGCAGACTGCCTAGTAGTCTGACTGAATACCAGAGTGAATCTGTCGGAAAGGGATTTTTGCATTTGAACCCAAAACTAATAGCCCAGATATGATGGTAGTTTGGATATGTGACTCAAATGTCTTGGTGACATTTTGAGCATTACACACAAAATTCTGCCCACACATTTTAAACAAATTTCATGCATCTGCTTAACTTTCTTTAAAAATATATTCTCAAGCTTTGTTTCACAATTGAGTTCTGGTCAAGGACTGAAAGGATAATGTTTTAAGAAACCTTTTTTATCTAATTGAAAACTGTGCGGGAAGGTCAGGTTTCTGTAAAGCAACATAATTCTCACGTAGGAACATTTTCTTTGCTTACCAGTGTGGCTTTTCCTAATGAAATCTGAGATTCACCAGGTGATAAGAGGTTAATATGAGCTGAAGATAACTGGATAGATTTTAAAAAATAACTTTAAGAGTTAGCATAAGAAGGAAAAAAAGTAATAAAATACTGAATCTTTACAAGTGGAAGGTAAACCTGAACCAAGCATGAATTTCAAATACTTCTGTGTTGCAAGTCAAATGTTTCACGCAGCGTTTTAAACATTAGGAGACTGACCGTGATAGAAGTGAAAGGGTCGGTATGTCCTGAGTCATCCAGTCTTCTACCAAGAGCTTGAAGTGATGAAACATGGCAAGATCTGAATCCCGACGCCCGGCAGTGCAGTGTTTCAGGGGCTCGTTTGTTACTGTCCATGGTGCTGTTTGACAGCTGCTGAACATATTATAAACCAGGAGGCCTGTAATTGTCAGTGACGTGAACAGTCCTTCTCATTTTCATTAATATATTATGACATTGATTTTCAAATACATAATATGTTTCCATCACTATATGTCAGTCCCTTGCTCTTAATTTTTTTTTCATGTCGAGCATACTTCCAGGCACAACATTACTTTCTGTATGTTCAAAACACTGATTCTTTATGAAAATGTCTACAGTATTGTTTAAGGCAACATTTTCAATTTGAATGCTTTTAAGTGGAACTATTAAAACCAAATGTATGACTCGAAGTAAATGTTCTGGTCTTTAGAAAATAGTACATCACTCCTCAACAGTAATCAGATGCCTTTGAAGAAGAAGGCTAGAGGAGAGGGAGCATGGGTGTTTGGAAGGGAGTTAAGTAAATGGAGACTGAAAGTTAAGATGGAGATAAGCATGGGAGAAAGCATAAGTAAGAGGGGGAAAGGCAATAAAAAATATAATGTAAAGTTGACAACAGAATAATAAAGTGCTAGTATAATAAAACAAAGAAAACAAGAAACGGCACTCCTGAGCCTAAGAAGTGCCAGATTCTGCTAGTTCTAATTAATTTTTTTCTGTAGCATCAATCTCATTATCTCTTCACCCATATCAGCTGCTGATACTACCTCTCAGCACCATGTTTTACTTGATACTTCTGTTTCTCTTAATTGTCTTCCTAGTCCTTTCTACCAGCTATTTCCCTCTGACAGGTTAGCTCTTCATTAGGGCTTCTCACCATGTGACAAACACGGAGACAAATATACTTATGTAAACACTGGACTTTAACTGGGTGTGGGAATGTTGGTTGTATACACCAGTCACCATTCTCACTCCCTCTCAAGATGGGAGCTCATGTTCAGAAACCTCCAGAGTGAAATGGGTATGTTGTACAGAGGGGCTGGTATGTAGTGCTTTTGGGAATGTTTTCTTGCTGCCTATCTGCTTTGTTGCCAGCATGGCAATTGTAGTAAGTTTCTTCTGAATTCCTTCAAACACTATCAGAAAGAGAGGAAACCTTATACCTGAAGGACTTTCCCAAACCCAGTCAGATAATGAGACTTCAGAACAAACTTGTGCCGATTTGTCCAGCCTACAGACAGTTTGGTTGTGTTCGTGAATGTTGAAGATTACTCATGTACACATTTTTCTTTCTAAAATCTGTCATTATTTCACTTTGAATTGGCTTCTTAAAACATATTATATTGATTTGATGGCTGACAGTCAGTTTTACACTCTTTGTGATCCTCACTTTCTGCCTTATCTTCCTTATTTTACTATATCAGCAACGGCTTATTTCTTTTTCACACTAGCCTAATTTTATGGTTTGTGTCTTGTGGATTCAAGTCTTGCTGGCATTATATTCTCTTTTAGTCTCTTAGAAGCAAGCAATTCAGAATATGAAACATTTAGAGTCTTAAGGTTAGCTACATGACACATTTGTAAGATCTATTTTTCCTTTGAAAAAGCTCAATTTTTATTAGATTTCATGAAGCACTTGAAGCCATTTGTGCCCTACATAATACAGCTGCATAGGACCTATAAAATCAGAAGATAAATGGAACTGGTTCTAAATATTGCAAATTACATTCTGATATAAAATCAATCTCTCTAAAATTAAATTATTAAAATCTTGTAACCTTTCAAATGTCTACAAGGACATGTAGAACAATAAGCTGTTTGAAAGCATTAAGTTCTTTAAAAATATATTTCTACCATTCCTTACTGGAAACCAGAGCTAAAGTCATCCCTGAAAATAACACTAGTAATAGATTTTGGGTTCTTTTTAAATATTGCTGTATATGACCGATTTGAACACCTGTAAAATGCAAGGAACATTGAATTTTTTTATCATGTGAGAGCAGAATATTTCAGAATTTGTGGACACTTTATGCTGCATTGGACTGTATTGCTTTGTACACTATGTAATTGTGACATGAATCAAACTGTGAAGTATGGCGTTAATAAAAATAAGTTACTGTATTGTCTGTTTTGTATTGCAGTGTTCAGTCTCGGAGGTTCTCATTACAGAAACTGTGCAAAGGCTCTCTTTTGCCTGCCATTTAGTCTTCCAAAGCTCTCAATTTTACAAAAAGCTGCTAAACAAAAGTGAGAGTCCTTGGACCTTTTTTTTTTTTTTTTTTTGAGGCTAAGGTACCCCATATGGAGAGTTCTGACTTACCACAGCTTCCTAAGTATTAAGGTGTGAAACACTGGTTGCTGACCATTGAAAACTGTTATAATTTTACATGTTCTAATCTTCTGACAATTTTTTTGTTTTCTTTCCAATATGTCAGCCTGTTCAACATTTCATCCAGAGTGAGGTTGTGCTCTGCAGTGATTTAGCATTGCCTCCCATAACAGTGTATGTGCAGGTATAAAATTTCCATCAGTCCTACCTTGCATGTCAATCGTAATTTAACATAATTAATAAAGTTCTGCTTTAAATGTGAATTGATAGATGTTCCAGATTGAAGGCTCAGAAAATTTTATCATTCCTCAAATATCAAGTATTACAAAAGAATTACAAAAATGTCTAGTGCAGAATGCCTCTGTTTAATGGAAGTATGATCAATGTCCTTTATGATTTATTGATGGTTTTCTGATGGTTTGAGCTTTTCTGGGAAGCAAGGAGGGTTTCACATGCCTTTTAAGGTCAAAAAGGCATTGTAATATCTCACCCAAACTCTAAAGAGAATGTATGTTAACCATATATTTTATTCACCATATTCATACTACAGGCCCATGTATCTGTGTTTGACAAGAAAAATGTATTTCTGCTCAACAGTAAAACACTATATACTAATTTAGATACTTTGTGTTATATTTTTTAACCTTTTGAAACCATGCAGTCTGTTTTCTAGCTGAGCAGATGTCCTGTACATGTAGTATGAAACAAACAAGACAAATATACTTTTTCATGTTTCACCTAAGCATTGTTTCTGTTGTGGAGTTTAAGTTTGATTCATGCACAAAACCAAAGATGACATAATCATCCTTCATGTATTTTTTGATACACTACAAAATCATTAGACTTTCAGTTTCTAGCAAAGCAAAGTTTCACAAATATAATTAGAAATAAGTGAACATCTAAAGACCTACAAATGTATTTCAGTCAGGAGTTAATTTCGACCTCCTGCTAGTAATGCAATATTGTCAGGGAGGCAGAAAGTTACTTATGAAATAATTACACATGGATATTAAACTCATATTTTTTTATTATCTCTTGCTCCCTTGTTAGGAAGCACGATCCTCAGTGTTATCAAACTGAAGATGCCTCGTTGGCAAAACAGGATAGTAGCAAAAGCTTCAAACACTATCTCTGCTTTACCTCCCCACTGTGAAAGGGCTCAGAAGTTGGGTAATTTCCAAGAGATACTTAACCAAAATATACATGAATGAGCAATTACTGAGTAAGTAGCTACTCGTGGACTGTGCTATTTTGTGTGGCAGCAGTGCCCTTGTTACGGCAGGAGAGAGAAGAGGGCTGTAACACAGAAGTTCTATAAAATCTCTGTAGCATCATATTCATGGCAAACTTTACTGTGCGTGGGTAAATGATCAGCCTAATTACATTTATATCCTTCATAGAAGTCTCATTATTTCCTTCTGTTCCCCCATCTGTCTCTGCCCATCTGTTTTCTCTTATGGTTGGTCTGTAAGATCTTTGGGGCAGGGTTTGTTTTTTATTTCTACATACAGTATCTAATTAAAGGGATCTTGGTTTACAACTAGGAATTGTAAGCAGAATAAAACAAATACTTCATAATGGAACTTGCATATGTAAGAAACTGAGCTATCAGTGAGTTATGAACATTTGAAGACCATAAGACTTCAGATTTCAAGCAAATTAAGGCATCCTCTTTAACATATACGTAACATCTGATTTCTGGTTAACTTGTGTATTAATTCCACGTGTACTTTTCCTTATGTCAAAAGTGCACAGTTCACCATATATCTGTTCTATCTGTAAGTCTGTCACAGTCAGATTGTCACATAATTGTATGCTTATTGGTGTTAAAGCATTGGTCCAGAAAACATGGAATACAAATGCTCCTTTGGGATTTCTCTGCCTAGTCTCCTGGTCTTGTCTATTCACAGCATGCTGGGCAGGATACTTTTCCAGCTGGTTGCTGGTGACTCACAGCCCCCTTGTTTTGTGCAGACATATAGATTCTACTCCTTGCTTCAGTAGGACAGGATTCTGCTTTGAATCTGGAAGAATTTCTCTCCTGCTTTGGCATTATTAAGGTTTAGCTGTCCTGCAAAAATGTTAAAACTGTCCAAGGAATAATCTCCTGTTCCCCCTAAAGAGTCTCATTTAAAGGAACAGCGATGTGGAATTTTTAGAGTAGTGAAGGTCTTAATTAATTAATATAAAATATGAAAATTGATAAAAATATCAGGTTGCAACTCTGTTGATGAAGACAATAGAAGGCAAGCGTATTTTTTACACATATATCTATTTTTCATTAAATCAAATTTTTGCTGTAATATGTGTAAACTGAGTACTTAGGAATGAACTATGCTCTCTGCTAGCTCAGCTTCTGTTGATTTTTGTGTATATGTGATTTCATAAGGTCAAAAAATTGATCTAGGTGACACACAGAATTCTTAATTTTAGGATTTGCATCATCTGTGGCACCTGTTTCTTTGTACAGTTGCTAATTGTACGCCCTATAGCAAAAGTCCAAACTTGTCTAGTTAGAAACTCGCATTTCCCTGCGTATGAGTTTCACATACATTTTCTTTAAAATTTCAGTAATCATAAAAGATGCCAGAGGAGAAGTTTCAGGCTAAAAGGTTTCATAATGGAAGCAAGAACAGTTGGAGTTTAGAGTATATGACAGAGGCATGTAGGTATCTTCAAAGCCTGACTAATAGAAAACCAGGTTCTGGGACAGTAAATAAGAAAGCTTAGTCTATGGCAAAGTAATTTTGATTAGTTTACTCTTTCGTGAAAGGTATTTATAACAAGTCAAATTACCTCACTTTTGCTTTAGGCTGGGCTTGTCTATAGGAACATTTACCATGGCTGCTTCAAAAATCAAAACGTGTTGCATAGCTAAGTCCCTGCTATCTAGGGCTGTTGGCATTTAGGTAATCCTCTGGTTGTAGTACTCTTGCAAGCATTTATATAACTTTGTCAATTATTTCTGTTTATTATTTCTATATTACATAGCAATTTTTACATCTGCTTCTACTTTCAATTTTTGTGAAAACTCAATGTCAAAATGTGTTTTATCCAATCTCTGGAAAGCTCTAATATATATTTCTAATCTGAAAAATATAACAGTTGTTCCCATAAGAAACACAGCAGTAGTTGTGTCTCCACAGTGGAGGGATGCCTTCCATAATACATGCTGGAGTCCTGATTCCCTGATATTGCAATGTATAGGACATGCCCTCTTGTGGTTTTTTGTGTATTCTGGCTTTCCTTCCAATGGAAACCAGCATGCACCCAGTGGTGGTTCACATCCAGCTTTAATAAGCAGCCAAGACAAGGCACTGATTCAGACAGCAGGTTTGCAACTCACATGGATTTCTTGGCACTTTGTACACAGTGACATGACCTGCCTTTCCCATTTCTGCTTTGGAAGCCTTTGAGTGCCTTAGGTTTTACAAAACTACCTAACTTCCCCAACCAAGGAAGGATACTTTACACATGGAATATCCGAGAACATCCAGGTAGTGCCGAGAAAAGCTGTTGGCAGCTCTTGCAGGAGATAGAAGAAAATATTTTGTGTCTTTTAAGATTACAAGGAAAAATTATTACAACTTGAATCAAATCACATAGTACAGTTAGAAAAAAAAAATACACTTTGTCCAGCAAAAATAATGATTTCTAGAAAATTTCAATCTGAAGATATATCGAGTCATAGAACAGGTTTTTAGGCAGTTCCAGTTCAGTATTCATGAATATGGTAAATAAGTGAAAATAGGGGTACAGCAAAAGAGACATGTGAAAGCGACATATAATTGTATCGGAGATAACATTCTTACTAATAGGAAATAGGTGACATAGATTTGCAGTTTATGGTCTATATCTTTCACCCCTATTCACAAGGTCTTATCAGAAAATACATTTGTTTTATATTTAAAACAAAGGAAGTGACCTAAAAACCTGAGGTATTCCTTTTTTTTCCTCAGGTCATGCTGTTTCTTGTGTGTATTTATAGTGTATATGAGATTCTACTTCCTTTTTAATCCACCTGCTTTTCCATGAGTATGTGGGAAGTAAATTCTAACTGACAGGATTTAGAAAGAAATAAATAAATAGAGAAGGTAGAATAGCTGAATTTTAAAGTTATCAGAAAATACTTTATATTCCATGTAAACACAAGACATTCCCTGGTGAGATGTAGTTTCCATAAAGAAAAATACACCTATTTTTAGGCATCTGTATTTTGTACTCAGATATTTGTAAAAAAAAACCAAACCAAACCATCATTTTAACCCTCCTTTAAGAAAGAGGAAGGCAGAAATAAAAACTCTAATTGCCTACAATATTTTTATATTTTTGATCTATTTCTATTTGACAATGTAAAATGGTTTATAACATTTGCATATAGCTGAATTTTCAGTTTGTAACTAATGAAATGTTAGGGATTAAAGATAAAGTAAACAACTGAAAATTATTCTTTCCACTTTTCAGTCTCCAGAGCTCGGTGATTTGTAAAACAGTGCATTCTAGCCATGTTAATCATGATGGCTGCTATCCAGACTGACTCAAAAGAAATCAAACCTGGAAGAATTATTTCAAGATGCTGAAGCTATAAGCTAACGGTGAATAATTCATTTCACTTTAGTGTATGATTTGTTGATGAATAATCATGAACTATCTGGAATTCATTAGCTTATAAATATTTATGAACAACTATTGTCTCTGTATGTTTCATGATTCCATGCCTGTTTAGACTCAGAGGAAGAAAAAAAGACATGTATGTGCAAAGAGGGAAGCTGAAGAAAGGTGGGTCACAAAGATTTATAATTACTTCCAGAATGTTATTTCAGAAGTAACAAAAGCTTAGCAGTGTATCGGTTCATTTCTCTGAGGTGATTATGTGAAAAGAAATATAAATATCAGGCCATAGGAAAGTAATGGACTTATATAAAAACCTAGCTTAGTACTCTGATTGTTCCTGTATTCGTACCTTTGCAAATTGTAATGGGGTAATTCGTCATCGAAACTTTATGTATTTAGGGCAGCAAGCTGAAAATTGAGAGTAAAAGTTTAAAGGATGTGAAACTGAATTCCTAGAAGCCAGTTTGGTTTTGATGGAAGGTGTGTCTATGTGTCACTTCATTGTCTAGTGTGTTGTCATTGACAATCAGGACAAGTTTGTTGGGTTTTTTTAAGTTATACTACACAATTTACATCTTTTCATGTCACGTCCTTGCAAATTATTTTAAATGCGTCATCAAAAAAATATTGTGTTTTTCCCTATCAGGTATTCTCTTTAACTACATATAAATACCTAAATCCCTTTAGCAGGAGTTAAGAGTGTAAAATCTGTTTACATTTCATATGTTATCTGCTGTACCTCCTCTAAGAAAATGGAAACAAAGTTTAATCCTCAAGCAATTGCAAGAATTAGTCTGTGGGCTCACAAAGTGTTTATCCAGGAAAATGAAATAAATCAGTACTATTTACTTTCACTTTGGTGAAACAGTAAATTAACTTTTTTTTCTTATTCTTAGTAGCACATGTGAACACATAAAACATCAAGTTTGATGCTGCAAGATTTACAGAGTTTCATACTGTACTCCTAAGTCATTGGACTCATTCTTTAAGACGGGTAGGATAGCAGCAACCTGTCTGGGGTTAATGAAGAGCTTAATAATCTCCTGCTGTGATGAAGAGCCCCCTGGAAACAGCTGCTGTAAAATGAAAGGTTCTGGTACCAGGTGAGGAACAGTTGTGGAGGAGTCATGAAAGAGGGATTTTTGTGGGAGTTGACTCAGGAAGGTCACAGGCAAGCGTGAGGAATGGTTGTCAGATGTCTTATTCAGATTTAGTCTTCCATGCAGGAGAAGGTGCTTGGACTTATTATGTTTACTTTTGAAGGACAAACAGTGGCAAAGGTGCAAGGAGTTAAGGCATACCAGAGTACTGAATAACCTGAGGGTGTTATTTGCAATGTCCTGCCTCTCTGGGAAAGGAAAGATATTAAATGCAGTATGCCAGCTGTGGCCTAGGGCCTTCTGTGGCTACTTCAGGTACTGTTATTCCCAGATGCCCCCCGAACCAGGGTACAGCTTCTCCTGCTGATGGAATTACGGACATTTACCCGTTACCGCACACATGTGATGCTTCTGGGTGTGATCACCAGCTGCAGATTTTAAGAAGATAGATGCTCTGTCTTCTGGAAAGATCAGGTACTATTGCCGTAGTTCAACCATGACAAAAGCAAAGATCTGTGGATACAAACCAGGTAGCGCAGAAGTGCTTTGGGTGTTGACTGTCCTTTTCTGCCAGCATGCCTGAGCTGGAAGAGCTTGTCCACAGCTCTGCAGAGTGTGGGTGCAGGGAGCCCTAAACAGCTGTGGGTGGGTGATGAAGTGCCCCCTGGGAACAAAGAGCTCTCTAAACGTGTGCAATTTCTAACGACATTAATAGCCCCTGTGTTGTGCTGGCCCAAAATCATGCTGGTGTAGTCCTTCTGGATGTGAAGGACAGAGAAGCTAAGGTACGTTTGCTATGAAAATTTCTTTGGGTCTGTGGGT
Organism: Caloenas nicobarica; assembly: GCF_036013445.1. Lineage (NCBI taxonomy): Eukaryota > Metazoa > Chordata > Aves > Columbiformes > Columbidae > Caloenas > Caloenas nicobarica. The sequence goes on along the minus strand of NC_088246.1, from coordinate 31,226,387 downwards.
TTTGTTTGTTTTACTTGTTCTATCACACTGTATAATAATTTTAATGAGTGAATTCACCAAATCCTAAGTAGCAGATTCATTTAACTCTGTACAGCTACTCAGTTTCACACATTACTGCCTGGACATATTGCTGTCCCAGCATCTGAACTAGCCCTTCATAGTAATGTGAAACTCGTTTCAGACTTGTGGGGCTTTTAAACAGAGTCAGAGGCCATGGATGATAAGGTGAACAGAGCACAGCCCAGTAGCCACAGTCATGGCTGAAAGCCCCCTGTGTTATACTGCTTAAACTGTGATGCTGGGGTGCTCCCTCAAAGTGGCAGGATACACTGACATTTAATGGTGGTAGCTGGATACAAAGTCGTTGTCAGACTCAAACTAAACTGATGCACCTGAAGGGCAGAAAGCTGAACTGGGTCTTTGCCTGCAGTTTAGGGTATTGGCTATATGTTGCATCATCTATAGCCTGTGCAGTTTAAGTTATTTAACTAATAAAATGAACCATTTGGTGTGTTAAAAAGGTAAGGTAGTTCATTTGATCTGAACCCTGAATCTGCAGATCAGGTAGGGGGAAACAAAAAGCCTCTGCTGTTTTAAGAAGTATGGTGGTAAAAGTGGAGGGGCCAGGTTGCCATTTATCCCTGCTTAAACTGTTGAACTGTTGTTGTTTAAAAACAAACAAAAATAAAAACCACCATAGATTTTTCTCTCAATTTACAATTCTGTAGACTAACCTCCTCCCATGTCTCCCATTATGCTTTTCCACTAAATTAGTCTGTCGAATAGGGCTCTTATCAATGTCTATGTTTTTCTTACTACTGTGAGCAAACAATATTTTTTCCCTGTGTTTCTCAAAGGACTCTAAATCTGTCCTTTCTTGTCCCAAATAACTGTGTGTAAAAGGTGATTGTGGTCTTTGTAATATCTTCAGCACTTTCCCTGTCTTAGGATCAGTTTGTCTCTAATGCTCTGCTGCCTGGTCTCTCTGCCAGGTGCCTTTAACACTTAACAAGGTTAACTCTGAATAGATGGAATTTTTTTTCCCGTCTCTCTAGTACTCATTTTTCTCTTTGGTGTTAGTTGCCATTAATGCCAGGAATGGAAATAAGACTTCAGTAGCATATTTAGAACTTTCAGAATGAAGATGAATTCCCTTCAAACTTTTCTACCTGAACTTTTTTTTCTTTTTTAAGGAAGAAAGAGAATGTGATTATTTCTAGTTAAAAATCAGTTCCTGAATCTTTATAACAATCTTGTTAAGACCAATATCTGTGCCAAAGAATGTTACTGTCAAATATGTGATTAAAATTGTATGTTACTGCTAAAGGACTCTTCACATGTGGATGGTTGATGAAATTCATGAGAAGTACCTGTAAAGATAAATGAAAACATATGTTTTGGTTAACGAAAGCTAATTTGTTAGATTTTTATGGGTTTCTAAAATACCTTTTAAATACCCTGAGTGAGTAAACTACTATGCTTAAATTTAAAGATCGTTTGAGCCACATATACCTTTTCTGAAGCAGTTGCCTACTAGGCCAGCAGGGATACTTACAGAATTAGTGTGCAACTGTAGATGTACCCTTAAGGATTTGTGTAATTTGGTTACAACAAAAGTTGAAGACGAGATACCCTACTACTTCTAGATAGCTAGGATAAAAGAAGTTTGGGAGGCAGAGAAGGAGTAAGAGTTGTTACAAGCCTATTTCTAGAAGGGGGAAGATATTTCTGGTGGATCTCAGGAGACCTGCAATTTTTAAAAAAAATCTTGCTTCTTCCTGTTTAACATTAAACATTTTGATGTTTTTTGCAGTGCATATACGATACACGCACCTTTATGTGATGCTTTTTTGAGGAGATAAACCAAAAAACAAACTGCACTTGTGATGAAAAGCAAAAGGAAAGAAAAAAAACTCGTAAGATTTTTGTACTGGTTTTGCCTGGGCTAATGTTAATTTTCTTCATAGACCCTTGTATGGTGCTATGTTTCAGATTTGTGACCAAAATAGTGTCGATAATTCAGGGACGTTTTAGCTGTTGTGGAGCGGTACTTACACAGTCAAGAGCTTTTCTGCTTCTCACACTGCCCTGCCAGTGAGCAGGCTGGGGCTGCACAAGGAATTGGGAGGAGACACGGTTGGGACAGCTGACCCCAACTGATCAAAGGGATGCTCCATACTGTATAATGTCATACTCACCAATAAAAGCTGGCTTATTATGAGTCAGAAGTGTGCCCAGGTGGCCAAGAAGGCCAACAGCATCCCGGCTTGTGTCAGAAATAGTGTGGCCAGCAGGACTAGGGAAGAGACTGTCCTCTTATCCTCAGAACTGGTAGGGTTGCACCTCAAATACCGTGTTCAGTTTTGAGCCCCTCACTACAAGAAAGACATTGAGGTGCTGGAGCGTGTCCAAAGAGCAACAAAACTGGTGAAAGGTCTAGAGAACAAGACTTATGAGGAGCAACTGGGGGAACTGGGGTTATTTAGTCTGGAGAAAAGTTGTTGCTACTTGAAGGGAGGTTGTAGCAAGGTGGGTGTCAGTATCTTTTTCCCAAGTAATAAATGATAGGATGAGAGGAAAATGCCTCGAGTTGCACGTGGGGAGGTCTAGATTGGATAATAGGAAAAATTTCTTCATGGAAAGGGTTGTCAAGCATTGAAACAGGCTGCCCAGGGAAATGGTTGAGTCACCATCCCTGGAGGTGTCCAAAAGATGTGTAGATGCGGTGCTCAGCGACATGGTTTAGTGGTGGATTTGGCAGTGTTATGTTTACAGTTGGATTTGATGGTCTTAAAGGCCTCTTCCAACCTAAATGATTCTACGATTCTATGACATAATTTGAATTAAACTCCTATTTGTATTGCCCTAATAAATATTTCAGTGGTGTATCCTTTTTTGCTGATGTCATAAGTTAGTCTTCAAGCTGTCTTCAAGGCAGATGAAGTTCATAATATTGGCATGTATGGTCCACAAATATACTGTGGTAGGGTTAAGTTTTTCACAGGTGAAAATAATTCTCGTCTAACAGGTAGATTTAATAGAGCTAAAGAAAAGTCAAGACAAATTTTGAGCTAAGAAAATGAGTACTGTAGAATCTGTGGGTGAATATTTCTGTTGAAAAACCATCCAGTCATTTGAAACACTAAATATCACTTCAGGTAACTTTGTCCAACTCAAGTTTAAGGACCTCTCATCCTGGGCCAGAGTTTAAGGGACTTGGACACTTGAGGTTGCAGTTAGAGGCTTAGCAGCTCTTCAGAACCCTGCTAGGCTCTTGTTTGCAGTTACCTGAAATCTGTTAAAACTCCAGCAGTCAGAATAAGCTGCACCAAAGTGTTTGCATAGTTTAGCCAAACGCCTTGAGGAAAACTCCTTTGAAGAGAAAGGAAGGCTTGCAGTAGGACTAAAGAAGGCTTGGGAGGAGAGCTTCAAAGGACTCTTTTATTCCACTTTAAATGTACCTTTGAAGTTATTATGTTGTGTACCAGCAGAAAAGCAGACATACGCTGTGAAAATTGCTTATTGCCCTGTTTTGTACCCACCTTTGACACCTTTCTTCTACCTTAGCTTTGCCGAATGTGTTCACTTATCTGAGGTTGCAAAGTCTGTGCCTCAGGACCATCTCTTCGTGGTTGTATGCTCCAAATTTATTATGATTTGAGTCATACTCCAGAGGCCACTGCAGTTCAAACAGATTTTGGAGAAAAGCTGTCACCTTCAGGACACGAAGTTGTGTTGTTCTTTTCCTAAAACTCAACTTTCTGGAAAATTAATTTCAATGTAGTTGCTCCTGGGTACAATTTGTGACAGAAGAACTTACTTTTTACTTTTTTTTTTCTTGATTCATAGCTTCTAGGAATTGTGGCATATATAACTGGTGGGTCATCTATCATGACTTTCCACTGTGTTTTTTTCGTTAGCTGATAACTTGGAGCTGAGATCCAGTGGGTGTATGTCCTGGGTGAGACTGGGACTGTTGAGACCCTGTTGGTGCACTTGCAGCCTTGGCACCAGTTCAAATAAGTATTCATGATAACAACTGTAGGAACATTGAGTTGCTTGAGGTAGCTCACCATAGTCATTGTCCTCATCCTCTGGCTGACAAGGCAGTTTCCACAGTTACAAGGTTTACTGCAAAAAATTTCCATGCTGTCTCCTGTCTGTACTATAGGCCATAGCACATTCATCGTCCAAGTGCTACAAACTCTGACACAGAGGGGAAATACCTGAATAAGAAAGATTTGGCAAAGACTTTCTTCAGGCTTTCATTATCTCCAGTCTTTCTCCATAGGAGAAGCCTTTTTGGTTTCTCTCGCTGTTTGGCTGGGACTATGAAATAAAGTCAGGATAAAATATACTTGAGATACTTGAAATTCTGAGCATCAGGATGACTTCAGTCATGCTAGCCATAGCAGAAGGTGGGAAAGAGGGTTTGGGCATGTCAGAATGTGTGCCTTCATGTCTTCAAGAAGCTAATGTATATACACAATAAGTGATGCGCTAAACAGTCTCTTTACTGAGATACTGTCACAACAGTGTGTTGAGGACATGAGCGCTGTATTGAGCAACATTTGGCTCAATAATTATTTCAGCCCAGGGGTCTGGGATCTGTGGATGGCACACACACACACAAAGAGAAAAATATGATGTAGGTTTGGATTGTAGAAACTTCCAGGTAGGACTTCAACAGAAGGCTTTTTAATGACATAAGCATGCAAAATGCAGGAATATACATATGAAGAGCATATGTGGGGAGTATAGCAGAAAATTTTTCTTATATGCCATAAATATGGTTCTCACAGAATATCACAAAATTCTATCTTGGTATTTTGCCTATTTAAACTGTTCAGGACTATCAAGAGGTCCCAGTCTGTGTCCCTAGTGCAAGGATAGCATGCTAGTCATTTCCTTCTGAGTTGGGACAACCCCCTTATGCCCCCAAGGATCAATAACACCATGTCTAGCAGACCAGGTATATATTAGCTGGCTGGAACTCACGCTTGTCTTTATCTCCTTTAGATAAATTAATAGCATGTCTCATATTTCTTTCTGTATCTGCAGAATGCAATTGCAACTTGACACAAACTATCAGATTTCTGCTTGGTTTCTACAGGTTGCTCACATTTCCAGCCTGTAGTAAGAAAGAGCCTGCAGTGAGGAAAAGGAAGTGGGAAAGACACTGTCTTAATTAGAGTAAGATTTTATCTCTGTCACTTTGGCTGTCAGCAGCTGAACTTTCTCGTGAAACAGGGAAGTGTATCCTCCCGTTAGTTTAAACTGGTACGTATGTCTGCCAGCTTGTTAAAAGGAATTTCATGCTGAGAGTACATGATGCAAATGCTCATAAAATTAACTGGCTTACTGGGTAGGGTGAAGATGTTAACTTTAACCTACCTGAAACCTTCAATGCTTTGGAAGTCTAAAATCCTAGCAGAGGTAAATGTGACCTTAAGCAGTGTTAGGAGAACTCATATTTTAAGTTGTCTAGCTTCATTATACATCTGTATAGCTTTAATTTAGCAATACTTCCCATGAAAATCGTGGATAGTTCCTCAGGAAAAGACCTACCGAAGTTTTTAAGCTACCAGTTACCTTCAACATCATGCACACGGCTGGTCAGAAAGACATAATGCTGATTGAAAATATTTTTTTTTTCTTCAATGTATCTGCCTCTTAAATGTCTGATTTTTGTAGTGTTTAGCAGCCTGATTTGTAACTGTCAGGGTGGGAGGTAGGCAGGCTTTGATGCAAGACTAATGAAATCAAATGTGTCCTTTGGAAATGCATTAGAAGTCAGCAAACTTATAATCGAAAAATATGAGACTCTATTAAAGACTCATGAAGGCTCCTAACCATTTTCTAGAATTCTAAGTGGATGAATATCTGTTTAAATTCTATAGAATGGTTAAAAAGCAAAGCTGTAAACATAGAGGTCACTGTTTTCTTCAGGGATTTCTCAAAGGAGAGTGAAAATCCAATCTATTCTACTCCTTTTTTTTTTTTTTTTTTTTTTCTTCAGGATAATTGGTTACCTGCTAGTAAATAAAATTTCACCTATTTTGAGCAGCCCAAGAGAAATTCTTTATTTTAACTGTGGTCCTGGTTTGGTTTTTATTTTGTTGGGGGTTTGTTTGGTTTTTTGTTTGTTATTTTTCCATTATTGGCAACTCTTTTCCCCTTAAGTGCTCCAGAAAAATGGCTAAAAGAGAAAAAAGCAAAAGCATAAATACAAAGGAAAATATGAGGAAACACAGGGCAAAGCAATAAGTATTTTCCAACACTTAAGGACTGTAAACTATGAATTATGGTGGAGGTTTTTTATGCACCAAGTACTACAAACACTGGAATCTTAAGTATATAAGAAGGGGTGCTAACAATGTAAAAGAAAAGACTTTCGTGTTCACTAGGTATATATGATGAAGAAATGCAAAAAAAAAAAAAAAGTATAAAAATGAAGCTTAGCAGGGAGCATAAAATGTTAAGGAAGTATAAAACTGAAATTTTACAAAATAGTGACTTGCTTACTGTTTTTGTTACAGATCCTCATTATTAACTTCTCAGTAATTATGTATACTCTACAGACACAGAGTTAATAAAGAAGAAAAGAAAGATGTTGTACCGGAGGGGATTCACTGCAGCTATAGAGTTAGTTGCATGGGTCACACTTGCCCAATCAAAAGAGAATTTTGAGGTTTCGTTTGTTCATTTAAGTGGATATTTGGATTAAAGGGGAAGGAGGAAGGGAGGGTAGAGCTTTTCCTCCCTAATGCTCCTCTATGAGAAAACGTGATACCAACAACAGCAGAATCAGTGATGAACTTGATTGGAAAGGAGTGATATATGTGGCAATATAGTCTTAAAGGAAACCTGACGATTGTTTTATTACTTTTAAAATGGGAGTAGCCCCTTGGGAATACGGTATTTAGTAGCAGGATTGGTGTTCAGATATAATGTTTGGACCCTGGAGATCTTCTTTCCCATATAGTCGTTGCCCCCTGTAAAAATCTGCAAGTGAGTGTAATTAGGCTGCCAGCAAGAATTTATGGGTTTTTTTCTGTGAAACACCTATATACAGAGGTTCATAAAATGTAATCCTCTACAATCACCCAGGTAAAGTAGGAATTCTAACAAGCAATTTCTTCATGTCTTCGTATCCCTTACTAAGATATGCTTATTCCTAAAAGGATTAAGTTTGCAATTTTTGTTGTTTGGAAAAGTAATGATGTCTTTCCCCTCTGCCTATATTTCAAGGTTAATGTCAAGTCAAATTTTAGTTGGAAAGTGGGGTCAACTTATTGTCAAAAGCAAATCTAGTTTCTTATTCTTTGCTGCCAAAATCTTTCACTAGAAATGTTTCTGTTTGTTTTCTAAAGTTATAGTTGTGACACCTCTACAAACACCTACTCCCTAGCCCTCGCTCCTGGGGTCTAATGACATTAATTTCTGTTAAAATGGAAAGTATTGGAAAGTACAGCAAAATGACACCAATCTTGATGATGAAAAATTATATGGTGTGCACAGACAGTGTTCAGCTTGATTGAAAATTACACGATAATCCCGTTGGCCTCTATTTTAAAAGTTGCTGGTTTGATGTCAGTATAGTGTCTGCTTTCTGGAAAGTATAAAGCAGAGTTGTTTTTACTAATGTTTGGCTTTACTGAGGCTGCTGTTCGGGGCTATCATTCTGCAGAACGTAAGTTGTATGTGTGGCTACAGAATGATAAGATTACTTTCATTCATTAGATTACAAATCTCTCAGAAGAAATAGCTCTGATATCTTCCAGCAACTACAATTCAAATGATGCTTAGTTTTTGCTGGTCCAATAGTACAACTTTAGCCTTAGGCTTGATTTCTGCTGGGAGTGGTTCTCTAAGGTGATTGCACAAAATAGAAGTAAGAATTTGTTATCCTTTGATATGCATGACCAATAATTCTCCTGAAAGGAGGCATATTGAGGAAAATTCTATTTAGCAGAAATTACAGGGGCAGAAAGGTATGAAAAATAGATACTACTTATGTTAAATTTGATTTACTGAAGTACTTGGTGTACAAAATTGTGTAAAACATTCAAAGCATTTTGGGTATCAGGGAGTCCATGAAGATAAACCTTAAAATTCTGGTTCAGCAGACTGCAGGCAAGAACAGCATCTACTTTATCGGTTTAAACTAGAAATGTTTATATACTGTTAGATAGGTCATAACCACAGTTAACAAGAGATGAAGCAGACATTGTTTTTATATTCTAGAGATTTCAATGTGACTTCTGGTGTCTAAATATACATTAAATTACCTAAAAGGTGAAGAAGAGGCTATGTAGTCATCTAATTGGGCTCTACTTTTTTCTTTTTTTTTTTCTTTTTTTTTTTTTTTTTTCCCTGCAAGTAGCAGCAGCAGTTATACCTGTATTTCCATTAATTCCTTGAACTGCAAGATACAGCTGGTCTCTTGACTACAGTGGATGTTAAAAATTTCATTAATTCAAAAAAGCAACTAAGCAAATTCATAGAAGACAAATTTTGCATTAACTGTTTTATTAAGGGTTGCTAAAGACAATAGTCTCTTCCTCACAGTGTTCCCGAATGTCAAATAACTGGAGGCTGGAAGAGTTATTTAGATATTGTTGGCATATAAGCGGTACACTGATGTAACTTACTGTAATAAAGGCCAAATCTCTTACTGAGCTGATGCAGAATGTTGAAAGAATGCTGAAAACAGTTTAGTTCATCCTAGAAGGAAGGTATGAAGCAATTGTGATTCATGAAGTGGCAACTCTTGATTCTCTTTTATAAATACAACAGCTCATAGGTTCCAGGCAATTCAGTGTACAGTTATTGCAGAGTCCAAATCAAGCTTGCAAACTGCAACTGGGTTAAGTTCAAGAACAATATATAGAATTCCCCTTCACTGTAAAACTTTGTGGCATAGGGTGAAGATAACTAATTGTCTCGAAGTTCATTAACATCCTTGATTATTTTCACGAATTGTTTACATTAAGCTCACCAGAAAAGCTGTCCATTCATTGAAGGTAGGCCTGGAGAATTTACCAAAAGTGACTTGCTACAGACAAGTTAATTTGTTATCTTTAAGGTTATTTTGAAAACTCCATGGGATCATAAAAGACCAGAATAAAATTCTGATGTAATGTGGGTGTAGAAAACTTGACATTTTTCATTTAATGGACAACAAAGTCATGGGGAATTCTGGGCTACAGCATATAGCGGCTAGCTTGGCTTCTGCTCAGACCAAAAGACATGCCTATGACTTTAACCATGGTGTGTGCATGTGTGGGAATGACACCTGCTTTGTACTGTCAAAATATGAGGAGAACCTTTATAAACAAGCTCCTACCTTCAGTGAAAATATGCATGACAGATTCTGAGAAACAACAAACCATGGAATTAGCGTCACAAAACTATGTAAGTTCTCCTCTTAGGATAGTAGTTTATCTCAGGTTTGCTGATCCTACTTGCCAAATATGTGAAGACACTATCCAGTGGAAACATGCTGGAATCCCATGGATGTCTACCATTTGAAATGCCTCTTCAACACTGAGAGCATGACCATTTGTCATGTTGCGTTGCTACTTATAAATCTACTGCACACTTCTTGTATTTGTGTGCTTAAGTTTGGGGTTTTAAGACAGAAATACGCAACTTTAACCTCCATAGTAATTTGTTGTATAAGCTAACTGTAGTTACTGTGGACTCCTAATGAAGAGAAACATTGCTGATTCTTCTTGCTCTCTTCACCTGCCTGTTCCTTTGTTTAATTCAAGTGCAATTCTTTCCATATCCTGAGATGGAGAGGAATAAATGACCATTAGAAAATAATTCTCCTTGTGATGTTATTATCCAGCTTAGTGTGCAGCATGGTAGATAAAATTGTGACATGAAATAGGAAAAAGGAAATGTAAAATAAGCCAAATCTTTTTTTTTTTTTTTTAAATTTAATACAGGCTAAATATAAGCCTGTTTTCACCGTTGACATCATTATGGATAAAAGAAATGAAAAGCAACTGGCATCCATTTTTGTGAAGAAGGAATGGTATTCACTGGGGAAAAATATTACTCAAATGTAATAATTTATTGCTTCATCTTTGGGTTTACTAATAGTTCTGCTTATACAGAGTGGAGAATCCAATTATTTGAGCCCTGTGAGATACATAATTTTATAAGCAGCTTTCACTGGCTGTTGTAGGAACTCTTTTTTACTGCTGTGCTAGTATTTGTCTTAGCCAGCAACGGTGGGTACTACTACATATATTAAATGTTATACTAGGCCACAGCATTTTGTGAAGTATAACCTTCAAAGGAAGCATTTATTCATATGTGCATATAGTCATGTGTTCTTTAAAAATCTTTGGAATTTTAAAATAATGATGCCTCATACACTAAAACAATGAAGAATAAAATGGCAAGGATGTTTTTCCGTGATATATCTGTAAGGAAGTCTTGGCTTCCATGCGAATAAAAGCAAACTCAAAGTCTGGGGGTTTTTTTTCTTCTATTCCTTGGCCTGCCAAAGGATTTGGGCAAATCCTTACTAAAACATCTCTGTCATCAGAATGAGTTTCTGTCACTTGACTGGAGATTAATAATGTGAAGTCCAAATGCAAGAGCAGCCAGATAAATACCTTCTCTTTTTGGTCTTTGATATCTTGTAAATCCAACTTACTGTCTTGCTTGTGATGCAACGAAAATAGAACACATTTCATGTATTAAGTTAAAGTTGCTAGAACAACAGATAAATAGTTCTTTACTCACAGGGAAGGAAGCAAGAATTATATTTTTAGTCTTTAGTCATGAGAGAAAGGAATTGTTTGTGTTTTTTTCTTTTTAAACCGACTTGCTTTATTGGCAATAAAGCTCATTTTTCTTTTAAAGTGGTTACAAGACTGCTCTTCCAAAGGCTTTCATCTCTTAATTCAGTTTCCATATTTTCTTAATAGGCTCTAAACCACCAGCTAAAACAAATTGTAGCTGCCTGCAGTAGTCAGTCCATCTTCACTGTCATTCAATTATACATTTTTCAGCAGTATTACTTTCTAAATATTTATCTAATCCTGTTTCCTTGAGGAGAGACTCATCTAATCACTTTATTTATGCTGCAGGGGATCTGGTCCCATGCACTTACCATTTATTGTTCTGTTAGTATACAGGTGATGTTTTTTCCAGAGGCAAGAGAATTTCTCTGTCATAAGAACTTGAATCAAATTCAAGTTACTCAGTATTTGTTTTTTAGAAGTGAAGAGTAGGAGTCCAGGTATTAAAAACCTTGACATGTTTTGATTTATTTTTCCAGTTTATCAAAAGTTTGGCTTATCTGTTGCCTAATGATAATAGGTTAATGCATTAACAAGTATTTAACTGCTTTCTGAAATATTTTTAGTCATTTCCAGCTGTATATTTTGTTCTTCATTGGAACTTCCATTCAGTTTCAAGATCTATCTACCTGTTTATCAGAGATCATTTATTCACAGAGCTTAGGTACACAAGATGGAAGTTTAGAGATCCATTATTAATAATTAATACATTTATTGCTTCTCATCTCAACTTGCATGAAGAAAGAACATTCTCCCCCCCTTTTTTTTTTCTCCTCATTCTTTCCCTCATAGCTCAGGCATGAGTAACATATAGACCAGACTTTTAAATAAAGAATCTCTCATATACTTGTTCATGAATGTTGGCAGAAGTACCACCATAAGTGGGCCTTAATCTATTTGGGGCTTTAGGAGGGGGATCCAAATGAGAACAAGTACAGATCTTTATTCCTGTTATAAATTCACGTTTTCTTATGTTTTATCTGTGATCTTCACTGATCTCTCAGTCTGCCTGTGTGACTTTCTGCAACTCTCATGTCTTTCATCAACTGGGACACCTATGATCTGCAGTACCAGATGCTTCTGGATATTTCAGAACAAAGATATTAGTGAAGCAGGCCCGCAGTTTCTCAGCTTTCCTAAGCTTATTAGATGGTTGAGTACAGAATTTCCTCTGAAAATACTGAATATTGTGAAAACATCCAGACAGCTGCATACTGGCTGTGCTTTCAAATATATACAGATAATATTATTTCTAGTCAGGATAGATTTACATTATTGAATCTGATTTTTGTATTGTTGCTTTAGTAGTTCTTTTTGATTCATAGGCAGCTAATTGTATTGCAGTCCGATGTTTGGATCCTGAAGTCTGCCCTCTGCACTGCAGTGTTATGGTTTTCTGATTTGGAGCTACGCTTATACAAAAAGTACCTGCCCCAGATAAAGCTGTTTCACCATTTAAAATAAATTTATTCAGGATTTATTCCATAACCTTCACAGAAATGTCACTTTTAAAAGGCAAAAAAAATCTTTGCATGGTAAAGTTATAGCCTTCAACATTAACTTTTGATTTAATATTTAATTTAAAGGCCAGAGGACCACATTCTGAGAAGAGTTAGACCATTTGTTTTCATTTACTTTAGAGACAGATAAATGATGCAGGATAACACACTGTGGATTAATCTCAGCTTGTTGAGAACTATGAATATTCAGAGAAAGCCTAATAAGGAGAAAATAAAGCATGTGGCTCAGCACCTCTAATATGTTTTGGCACTGAAGCCTCAAATTAAAATGCGTGAAATGAGAGAAAAATATTCTTTGGCAAATTCTCCAGTTTTTTTGTTACTGTATCTTCAGTAATGGTTTTAGCTATTAATTTTTTAATCTCAACTGACTACTGATGCAATTAAGATCATAAAATAGACACAACTGATAAACACCTATTTTGTACTCTTTAATCAAGGTGAGCAAGCATGTATTTTAAAATACCTCAGTGTAGTCCATTGCTTTCCTTCAGGATTCAGATATAGATTGTAATACTGGGCACACAATTGCAGGTGGGAAGCTGATTGTGTGGAGGGGGCTGGGGGTCTGGAACATAAAATTCACAGGGCTTGATTTCTCTGAGGGAGGGAGCTAAGTGAACATCTCTTCAGAATGTGGAGGAAGTAAAATATGGAATAATATGGGAACTAAAATATGTCAATAAACAATCCATTAACAGTAGAAATGAAAGATGCCATCCACGCAACTACATGGTTACTGACCTGACTTAACAGAAAGAAAATTCAGGTAACCAACTTCAAAAGAAGAATAACTGAATAAATAAATGTAATTTAGAAGCTTATGGATAAATATTTCATTTCAGCCAAAGCTAGGTATGTCCAATGTATCTTATAGGCTTCCCTGATCATTTGGGCAAAAGAAATATTTGTAAATTTAACAGCAAAGATTAAGCTGATTGAATTGCCTGGTAGACTGTGAACCTAAATTAGGAAAATAGATTCATCATGAGGTAATGGAGAGAGGCTTTCAGATGGCAACAATAGGTTGCCATGTCTCTTTGCTGCTTAAAACAAGCAACAAGGACAAAAAAACAAACAAACAAACCCCCACAGAAACAACCTCTGGAAAATGACTTGATGTGTCCAGAAGGGATACATGCTTAATCCGTCTAGTAGAGAACAGCAGTTATAAAATGTTGCCTCACTAGATATCTCTCAGGGCTTCCCTTTCCAAGACTCTGCTTGAGTCTAAAAATTGAGTAATCTTCTGAGAATGCAACAGAGGAGGAAATACTTGATGCTTTTTACACAATAATCTTAGATTGTGTCATTCACAAAGCAAAGGCTCCTGTTTTAGATGTCTCTAACCTCATGGGGTTTGAACCTAGAGATCCTATAGCCCAAGAACTTCCCTAACCAAGAGGCAAGATTAGGTGAAGGTTTTGCTTTGCTCTTGTTGAAGTTAGGACACAGTCCAGCAAGCCATCCAAATTTATTTGGCTTAGTAGGAAAGCAAGCATTTTCTTCTCTAATCCAGTCCTCCTAACTGCACTACAGTTTCAGGCCAAGGGTTCTTGTGGTTTGTGATATTTGTGTGGAGTTTATTGATGGATTTTTTTTTTTTTTTTTTTTTTCCTCCTCTCCCTCGCCCATCCTGACTCTAAAGTAAAATGCAAATACATTTTGCACTGCAGCATGACCAGAAATCAAAACTGCATTGGAAACAAACTTGCTTTGCCTTTCATATTCTTACAGTACAGAGGTTCAGCTTCAACTGGAGGAAAAAAAAAAGTTGCTTTCATTTAGAATATTTCAGAGGCTGGACAATAAGAAACTCTGGGATGGGGAAAATGTGGGTTTAGAATCTGCAAGTACATATTAAAATTCAAGACTATTTCTTGTGAAAATCTTTAACCTCTGTCCCTGTTGTGGTCTAACCCCAGGCAGAAACTAAGCCCCACACAGCCGCTCACTCATCCAGCCCTTCAATTTCCCCCCCGTTGAAATGGGAGAGAGAATCAGAAGGCTAAAAGTGAGAAAACACATGGGCTGGGATAAAGGCAGTTTAGTAAGTGAAGCAAAAGCCATGGGCTGAAGCAAAACACAAGGAATTCATTCACTAATTTCTGTGGGCAGGTGGGTGTTCAGCCATCTCCAGGACAGCAGGGCTCCATCACATGTAATGGTTAATTGAGAAGACAAACACTGTCACTCCAAATGTCCTCCTCTTCCTTCTTCACTCAGCTTTATATACTGTGTGACACCATATTTTATGGAATACCACTTTGGTCAGTTGGGATCAGCTGTCCTGGCTGTTTCTCCTCCTAACTTTTTGTGCACTCCCAGCCTAGTTGCTGGTGGGGTGGTGTGAGAACCCAAAAAGACCCTGACTGTATAAGCACTGCTCAGCAGTAACTAAAACATCCCTGAATTATCTACACTGTTTACAGCATAGATCCAAAACATAGCCCCATAGTAGCTACTATGAAGAAAATTATCCCAGCCAAAACCAGCACACCTGTGTTTATTCAAAATATGTATTGAAACTCTGTTTTATATAGTTTTAATGATGAAGGTCAGGACTTGTTCTCTTACAAATGCCAAGGAAAGGAAAAAGTCTATATGTTGCCATTATCAAACATTTACCACCAAATATGTTCTATATCTCAGAGAGTGAGTTGTGTTTGAGTCATCTGAATGAAAAATTAGGTGAATAAGGCTGGTTCTCCATTGGTCTTGGTTAGTGATGATGTATAACGGAATTCCATGTCTCAAGTTCCTTTATTATTTTCTCTTCCTAACATGACACCGGGGCTACTGTTTTTTGTGAGTAGACTTGACACGTAAAGAAGAATAGTTTGTCATTTATGAAATTAATAAGAGGGTTTTAAAATATATTTGGATGTTAAATAATCCTGCTTGTATTGTTTCTAATTACACTTCATTTTACTTCAGTCCTTCTAATTGCTTGCATATATAAATATTGCATGCCAAATAAGCTGAGAAATTTAACACAAAGATGAAGTCAGACAAGTGGCTTCTCAGATTCATGTTTATTTTGTCCAAGCTATATGTGAATGATGCTAGAGAATTAGGTTTCATGGATCTTTTTGCAGTTGCATATTTAATTAATCACTTAATACATTAAGTCCTGTGCATATTAGTTCATGTTCCCTTTTGGAGTCAGTCCCCGTAGTGTTGCAGTGGAGCTTACTGGTGGTACATTCCTGGATGCTGGTACACTGACAGAAAAATGGTAGGGAGAGTATATATTTACCTTTTGCCAGTTGAGATGCCCATGGCTGTTCTCTCTCTCTGACAGGCAATGTAAATCATTAAAAGTAATGTGTTTAACTGTCACAGCTTCCACTTCACCCTTACTTCCTGCACAAATAACTTGGCAGTAGCGTCAGCAAGGAGCCAGTATACATCAAATACTCATGTCTTAAAATGGCAATAATGGTATTTATGCTCATCCTTTAAGTAGTCTTACTGTCTGTATGTGCTTTAGAAGAAAAGTAAATATTGTTTGATTGCAACAATATGTAGTTTCTGAAAAAAACCCACAATCTAATCTAGATTACAAAAATGTTTTTCTATGGAACTATGGTGCTGAGTTTTTTACAAAGCAGATGCTCTTAAACCTTTGTTTTCATAGGTACTACATTCAGTACTTCAGAAATATTTTAAGCACATCACTATCTGATCATGCTTTTAATGCTGCGAACGAGTATCTTCTCAAACAAATAATGCTCAACATGTCTTACTAAAGGGAAGATTCTTGGGTAAGTGCCTACTGTGTTGAAAAGTCTGCAAGGTTTCAGATTGCTATAGAAGACAAATAATTCCCTCTGAAACTTATGCTGTTACCAAAGCATATCACATCTCCTTTAATGTATTCCTTTTAACAAAATATGAATTTATCACAGACAATTTTCACAAAAAGAAATTTAGCTTTTCATAGGACATTAGATATTTATTGAAGAGAAAAGATGAAGTGATCTAGGAGATTATTTATATAGAAAATTCCTATTAGAAAACCTTCTAACCCTAGTAGGCAAAGGTATTAAAAAAGGCAATTGAACCAAGATGCACTCTCAGTAGTAGTAAGGCTATTCTGTATTTTAAACTTTAATGAGTATAATTGTGTATTTAAAATAATTTGCAAGGGATATAATAGCCTCTATTACATAAGGCCTTTAAATTATGATTAAATATGATTAACGGTATTGCAGCTCACAAGTTTTTCTCATAATACTAGGTAGACTGAAGAAGTGAAATAGTGGAGTCTGCTATATAAATTGTAAATAAACCCAAAACATCACAGTCTCAGAATTGATGTCCGGAAAGCAGAGAGAAAGCACATTAAAGTGCACGTAATCTGAAGAGTTCTGAAAATCAAGCAACTTATCTCCCTTGGTCAGGATTTAAGGTTTTGCATGGGTCTGTATCCTTACAGAGTTTGTTTCATCTACCCTATATCCCTATGACAAATGAGAATGCTGATACCACATACAATGTTTTCTATATGAAAAATCCCTTTGAAGCAAGGAAGGAGAGAGGAGTTGAATTCTGTAAAGGCAGACAGTGAAAGATGTGTATGGAATTTGGAGGAACTGGAGACCTGTCCTAGGTTGGACATGGCATCGGGTAATCCCGTGATCAGTAAATTTGTTTTGCTCTTAAAAGTCAATTATTGTCCTCTTTCTGTGATCCTAGTATTTTTGTTTCTCTTTTTTTTCTCAGAATATGTCCTTTAGTTATCTATAATTTATATTCAGTGACTTCTTGTTAGCAGTTATTGTTTTCTATTATAAATCTCCTGTATCATCACAAAAGTTTTATCTTGCTGTTTTCTAGGCTTTTCCCTTGTTTTCCCTCTTTCTCTATAAGGGAGTCCTTAGAGGGAAGAGCAAAGCATACCCTGCTGTAAGCATTTTCCAAGGCGTGCAGTCAAAATGCCTGATCATTCCTGTTCCTGCTTTTTGTAGTAAGACCGTGAAGTTGTGTGCAGCATGCCAGGTGGCTTTGACTTTCCCAGGGTCACTTCAGTCTCTCACTGGTATCATAGAACCACAGAATGGCTAGGTTTGTGTCGCAGGGGTGTGATTTTAGGGTTCTGCTTACTGCAGATCAATGTTTAGATTTCTTAAAGAGAAGCGCGACTTAAAAGGGTTCGGTGGCAGGTTCACTCTATTATTTACTGCATGGGGGAAGTATGCCAAGCCGAATGCTGCTTACCTTCTCTCCGGGTGCCTGTACCCGTTCACGAAGCAAACTTTCAGGCGTCTTCTCTCCCCAATAACTGTTCACTCCAGGGGGCTGTGTCTTGGAGCTCCAGAGACAAGTTTTCAGGCGAGGCCATATCCGTCATGGTGCAAACTGTCAGGATTCCTCTTTCCCTGATAACCGTTCGCTCTGGAGTCTGTATTTTAGAACTCCAAAAGCAAACTTTCAGGTGAGGCCTTATGACCATATGCAGAGCAGACTTTCAGGAGACAAGATTCTCAGAAAATAAAAAATTTAATGGAGTAGAATAGCAGAAGAGCTGGCTCAAGCTGGGTACCTGTGCAGAGGTCCGCCTGAGCATAGAAAACTACAAGCTTTTGTATCTTCACAGACCAAGATCCAGTCCAATAGCAAAATTTCACCACCAGGTCCTTCGCTCCCCACTGGACCCCTTTCCTCTGACTCCGCGTGGGGCCTTTGTTTTGTTCAGTTGTAGACATTGGTTTTGGTCCATGTCCTTGAAGGTGCCATTTTGTCTGAATAAGTCCTTTCTTCTCAGTGGAGTGCAGAATAGACTCCACTATGCAGATATCTGTAATGTCTCCATGTTAGCCTTGGATCATTGTTTTCCCAGTCAGTTCCATTTTTTCCAGCAAAATGCAAGCTAGACTTTATCTTACAGGCGTTTAGTGTAGTCTGCAGTTGCTTTTGGTAAATACGAGCTTAAAATTTTAGCAAATCTAGTCTACTAAGTAACATGAATCAAAGCGTATATTAAAAAAATCATACAACCTTATATCTCTAAATAATCCATTATATGTGGTGTGCATGTACTTAAGCTAAATGACTAATATTGAACTTGAATTGGGCTCATCTGCTGACATCTGAGTAGTAAAACCATTGCCACATAGCTCACTTATTTAGCAGGGAGAGCTCAAAGTGGGCTCATCCAGGCTGTCGTATTTATAGAATGAAGTGGTTGACTCGTAGTCAAACTGCATACAGTAGGAAAAGTATGCATGAGACTCCCTGCGCCCACAGGCGACCGGCATTCAATGTGCCATTCTGCTTCCCTGTGGGTCTCCTGGAAGGAGTTCCTGGCCTGGCTACAGCTCAGGCCCTTACCTCCTCTGGAGCCTGGACCAAACTGCTGCTGGTTTGGCTGGGGAGGGGTCGAGTGCATCTTCCACACGTTGGAAGGGACCTCTGGAGATCATGCAGTCCAACCCACCTGCTAAAGCAGGTTCACCTAGAGTAGATTGCACAGGAATGCATCCAGGCGGGTCTTGAATGTCTCCAGAGAAGGACACTCCACAATTTCTCTGAACAGCCTGTTCCAGTGCTCTGGCACCCTCAAAGTAAAGATGTTTTTCCTCATATTCAGATGGAAACTTCTGTGCTTCAGTCTGTGCTTGTAGCCCCTCATTCTATCATTGGGCACCACTGAAAGGAGTCTGGTCCCATCCTCTTGACATCCACCCTTGAGATATTTATAAACATTGATGAGGTCCCCTCCCAGCCTTCTCTTCTCCAGGCTGAACAGACCCAGCTCTCTCAGTCTCAGTCTCTCCTCATAAGAAGGATGCTCCAGACCCCTAATCATCTTCACAGCTCGCCACTGGACTCTCTCCAGTAATTCCTTGTCCTTCTACCTCCTTTATCTCTAGCTCCAGTCTGGCACGCTTTTTTTTTTTTTTTTTTTTTTTTTTAGGTCTGCCAAGTGAGGCAACACAAGCCATTCTACCTAGTTCTTCAAATACTACCTGGACATACCAGGTAGGACTATTAATATCTTTGGTATGCTCTTTCTGGAGATGCATGGTTGTAGGTACTCTGTCTATGGTTGTTCCTCCATTGGTACTGGATAAGTATTTATATAGGATAAATATAGTTCACAAAGAACAGATGCTATAGAGATTTGTCCATTTGGGGTAAAATAAGAGCAATAGCGTCCACATGCATATGAAAAACTGAAGCTGAGGTTAACCTGCCAAGCACTAGCCTAATATTACTAGTCAATTATGTGTCAGTCGACAAATATGCACTTCAAATGAATGATGTATTGGTCAACTTCTGCACCCATTGAAAGTTGTCGGACCAAAATGTATTCAGATGAACTTGTGAATTTCTCAAGTCTTCTTTCAAATGCCAGATACTCTAGGGGTTTGCTAATAAATTTGTTTATGTATGTATAGACTTCATAGAATCATAGAATGTCCTGAGCTGGAAGGGATCCACAAGGATCATCGAGTCCATCCCCTGTCCCTGCATATGACAACTCTAAAATTTACATCATGTGTCTGAGGGCATTGTCCAATCACTTCTTGAATACTGTCAGGCTTGGGGCTGTGACTGCCACCCTGGGGAGGCTCCACCACCCTCTGGATGAGGACCTTTCCCTAATATCCAACCTAAACCTCCCGTGACACATCTTCCTGCCATTCCCTTGGGTTCTGTCATTGGTCACCAGAGAGATCAGTGCCTACCCCTTTTTCTCCCCTTGTTAGAAAGCTGTAGGCCACAATGAGGTCTGCCCTTAGTCTCCTCCAGGCTTAACAAACCAAGTGAGTTTAGCCGCTCCTCACACGGTTTCCCCTTTAAACCCTTCACCAACTTCATAGCCTTCTTCTCGACACTCTCCAGTAGCTTTATATCCTTTTTATACTGTGGCGCCCAGAACTGCACACAGTGCCCCAGGTGAGG
Organism: Caloenas nicobarica; assembly: GCF_036013445.1. Taxonomy (NCBI): domain Eukaryota; kingdom Metazoa; phylum Chordata; class Aves; order Columbiformes; family Columbidae; genus Caloenas; species Caloenas nicobarica. The sequence goes on along the minus strand of NC_088246.1, from coordinate 31,206,130 downwards.
CCTCACCAGCGCAGAGCAGAGCGGGACAATCACCTCCCTCACCCGGCTGGCGATGCTGTGCTGGGTGCACCCAGGACACAGTTGGCCCTCCTGGCTGCCAGGGCACACTGTTGGCTCACGTTCAACTTGCTGTTGACCAGAAGCCCCAGATCCTTCTCCAAGGAGCTGCTCTCCAGCATTCCCCAATCTGTAGGTACAGCCAGGGTTGCTGTGTCCCGGCTGCAAAATCTGGCACTTGCCCTTGTTAAACTTCATGCAGTTGGTGATTTCCCAGTTCTCCAATTTGTCTAGATCCCTCTGCAGAGACTCTCTGCCCTTGAGAGTGTCAACAGCTCCTCCCAATTTTGTTCAGTGAACTTACCTAGTGTTCCATCAGGTCCTGTGTCCAAGTCATTTATTAAGACATTGAAAAGTGCTGGCCCTAAGATGGATCCCTGCAGAACCCCGCTAGTGCCTGGTAGCCAGCTCGATATAAGCCCATTTACTAGAACCGTTTGAGCCTGGCGCATCAGCCAATTGTTCACCCACTGCATGATGTGTTTATCCAGCTGTATGCTGGACATCTTGTCTGGGAGAATACTGTGAGAGACAGTATCAAAGTCTTTACTGAAATCCAAAAAGATCACATTGTCAGGCTTCCCTTGGTCAACTAGGTGGGTAATCTTGTTGTAGGAAGAAGTTAAGTTGGTCAAGCAAGACTTTCCCCTCATGAACCCGTGCTGGCTGGGACCAATGACTGTGTTGTCATTCAGGTGCTTTTCAATAACTCCCAGAATGATGTTCTCCATAATTTTGCCAGGCACAGAAGTGAGGTGAACAGGCCTGTAGTTGCCAGGGTCATCCTCATTGCCCTTCTTGTAGACTGGGACATTTGCCAGCTTCCAGTCTTTCAGGACCTCTCCAGATTCTGAGGAGCGTTGAAAAATCATGGAGAGAGGTCTCCCTATGACATTAGCCAGCACTTTAGGTACCCTTGGATGAATCCCATCAGGCCCCATTAACTTGTAGGGATCTAGCTGGAATAGCAAATCCCTCACAACTTCTGGATTGATTGGGACTTGTGTGAAATGTTACACAAAATTCTATTTCCCTTGCTATGCTTTTTGCCTTTTCTGTCCCTCTTTCTGATTCTTTCATTCTCCTTCATTGTTATAGCTCATTTAATTTTTCGCCTTTTGCTTCCTTCTCTACATTGTTTGTCCTCCTCTTCCATTCCCTGAACCAGTATGAACATACAGATATATTCAGTGTAAGTAACACTAATTACATGCTACTTATAATACAGCCACAGATTTCTTTTGTATTTCAGCACTGAGTGTAAGTAATTTATATCAGTTACATAATACCCTACACAGAAAAATATTAATTTAAAAATTATTCTCTGAAGAACCCAGTACCATATTGTTAAAAGTCTGAAACTTATATTGGGTTTGTGCAGCAATATGTTCAGACATCTGCACAGGCAAATGCTTCATAAACCCTAAAGTACTAAACAAAAATATAATACCATGAGTCACACTTAGATAAATAAGAGGCTGATCATGAAAACATGAGGAAAACAAGACATAGACAGAAATAGAATTTCAGGGTGAAAGTTATAGTACACATTTGAATCACTTATATAGCAAATTTAATGGGAAAAAAATTAATCCATATTCTACTTGGACATGGAGCATGGTGATACACATGAAGACTAAGTCAGTTAAAAAAGATGTTTTGAAGAAAACACTAAATAAAACTTGGTGTTGCAGAACTAGGAATTAACATAAATGAAACAGTATTGAGATATTTTCTAGTTCCCTTTTAAATTCCTTTTGAAACAACACTTTTAGGAATTTAGAATCTGACCAAACCGTAGTAAAGGTGCATTGAACGTGTTGCAACGCATTAGAGGCAACTAGTCCAGACACAATTTTTTGGACGATTGAAGTAGTTAGAACTACATTCAAATCTTCAAATGAAAACTGTTACAAAAGTAGAATGCCACTCTGTTTATTAAATATTGTGGCTTAACTGAATTTCTGAACATTCCTGTGCTGATCATTGTCTTACGTATTGTCTTATATATTTTGGTTTAGATTATAAGGTCAGATTCAACAAGTTTACAAGAAAGAAGAATAACTCAGCAAGAAATAGCAACACTCAGGCTTGTATGACTGAAAGGAGCACTCCATTTCATTATTAAAACAAAAAGAGTCATTTAATTATATTTTCTTTTTAATAGCCTCAAAAGAGTACCAAACTTTTTTCTTCCCCTTAAGTTTTCTAAACTGAAGAAAATAGTAATTCTGAATTGCAGTTTAGTGGCTAGTGGTTTTCTTTGCTTAACTCTTATCTTCCTGTTTCCATTCACCAAAGTTCTTGCATTCAGCTTTCTCTTTCCTCTGGAGTGATTCTTACTCTGAAATTTGATTCCAAAGAGCTGAATAAGACAGGATGAAGTATTTACATTGTGAGAACAATGTTTTTCAGAAAGCCTGAGACATGCTGAAGTGTCCTTCACTGTGACAGAAGCATTTTTTCAGTGCTGGGTGACGCAGCACAGAGACATCAACATGAGTTCTGTTGGCAGCAAAATGAATTAAGCGTGGTCTCATAAAAACCTGTCTGCTGCTTGAATTCTCTCACACTTAATGTAGTGCGAACTACCATTAAAGGGTGTCTGTCTCTGTTCCTCCCCCCGCCCCATGGTTGGAGTTTTCGTACTCTTTCTTTCTGTTTTCTGATGAGAACTGAGCTCAGTGGGAGGCATTATTGAGTTTTTCCTCTAACCAACTATGTATTTCGCAAACCTTTTAAATATATAGTACTATTAGAGTTTGCAATTCTTTGAAAAATTGGTGGAAATCAAACCAAATATTCAGTTGGAAATGAAGGAAAAATCTATGTATATTTATGCATTACCGTACAAACCTCACTTTCTTAGGAAACCAAGCTAAAAAGTGTTTCTGTTAGCATGTTATGATGCTGAAATTCACACATTATACAGGTCAGGCAACAATACTCTGCTAACAGCAAGCTGTGGACTAAGATGTAGGCAAAGGGAATGTAGTGAATAGGGGGAACAGCTTCAATAAAAGATCCTCAGCTACATTCTTCTGCCTGCAGGCAGCTATAACCATTCTTTCTCTATTGACAGATTGTCTGACACTTTTAGGATATAAACTGATTCTGCTTTGAGGTTGGTGTCATACTCCTCAGGTCTGGTGCAGACTCCAGCTGAGGGATGTTTTCAGTTCTGTAATACTACCCCTCTCTATTTTATCAGTGCTTTTTTTAGAATTAACTTTCTGAAAATAAAGCTATTTCATTACTGTTGACAGCATTGGGGGGACAGGGAGGCAAAGAAAAGCATTTAGCATGCAAGCAGCATTACACTGATAGAGCACAAAGGAAGGCTTCAATCCCACAGCTTTGTCTCTGTAGCTGCTCACAAGTTTTTAACGCTTCAACCAGATTAACAATGCGCAGCCTTGCTGAGCATATACATAGAAGCAGCTCCTTGACTAAGCTCCTTGGAGGCAGAAAGATGGCAGGAACTTTGCCCTAATTTCTCTTAAGGCTTTGGAGTCTGAGCGTTGCAGTTAAGGAACGGCTTCACATCCTTTTCAAATAAAGCAGGAATCACCTTCAACTTCTTACTACCAGAAACAGGGTATTGATGATTTTAGATAGGAAGACAAGAAAGTGCCTGGTAAACCTTCAGTGGGTGATCTGGGCTTCAAACGACTACACTGCCAGTGCTTCAGAAGGGCAGGCAAACAAACATAATAAGTATTTTGGACACGTCTTTGATAGGATGTTGGAGCTGGAGAAATCTAGTTACTCCAGTCAGAGAAGGGCAGAGATACTGATGAAAACAAAGTGGATGATGACAGTGGAGAACAAGCACAAAAGGAAAAAGCTGACAGAAAACATTTGTAAATTGTGCTGACGTTGAGGAAAAGAGGATAGGAAAGGGGCATAAACCAGGCCTGGTTTGTTTCCTGTGTCGTTTTAATAAGCTCTCATATCCTAGATCTTGTGAATAAAAGGGCTGAAAAATGAGGTTTTTTATATGAAGGTTTTCAGAATTGCTACACCTGGCTTGAATAGTGCAGTTATCTGTTGTTTGGGGGGTTTTTTATTATTATTTGTGTAGATGAACAACAAATTTTGAAGTGAAAGCAATAATTTCTGTAGCACGACTTTTAATACCTCTGTGATTCATTTCCTAATGAAAAAACAAGGTGATCTTGTGGTAGAACCCGATCCAGTCTGTAAGAAGCAAAAACTTTGTGTTTTATTCTCTATGGAACTGTGGGTAAGTCATTAGCAGGTCCACAAAACAATGTAGGTGTTTAAAGCCTACAGAAATAATAACTAATTTGACTCCAAGGGTCTTCATCTAGACTGAAATACTGCTGAATTGATTATTCTAATTACATACAATGTATAACACATATAGGTGCATCACAATTGAAGCAAACAAAAATCAGTAGTCATTAAAAGCTGCAGATTTTTGTGTACCCAAAATAGAAGCCATTTAACTTCATACTCTATTTCTATGAGGATGTTAAGATCCTACAAATTTTCTTTTAGATATTTGGGTAGGTACTGGAACTTAGTGTTTCAATTCCCAGCTGTGAGTAAACCCTCAGTATGTTCAGATTTTTCTACACTGTTTCTGGCTGTGATTTTTTGTGTGATGTATAAAATATTATGACTTAAGTCTTGTGAGCTTTCTTTTTCCATTCATCTGCTCTATATTTCTGCTTTTTACACTTCTAAGATGTTTTCTATTGTTAACACAATTATGCTGCTTTGAATGTAATATTTGTTCAACAGAACATACAGAAGGTATTGTTTTTTAAAAAATCAGGGGTATATTTTTGAACATTATCAGAATCATGCTAATTTCTGTTAACTTCAGCTTTATATTCCAATATGCCAACAAAAATAAGCTAGGACTCATACCTGTTTTCAGCCTCCAGGTGATTTAGTTTCCATAATGGAAATATTGAGCTGGCATTGCTCTTTTTTTTTTTTTTTTTTTTTTTCTTTCCCTTACCTGGGAACTCCAGCATAAGAAAACTTAGTAGGAACTCAACTGGATCAAGTGACTCATCCAGTTAGTGGATCTGGGCTCAGAGTACAGGTAGTAAAACTGGTTACCTAAAATGGTGATTTTTTTGTAGTGTGCTTAAGGTAGCAAATCCCCCGTTATGTTATCCAGATTAGCTAGTAGCCGTTTCTGTTTTCATGCTAATATGCTAAGTGTACTATTTCAACAGCACAGAATATCCCTGAGCTGTGTGTGGGTAAACTGGAGCTACTCTAATGGCTCCAAGGGGAAAGCAAGGGCAAGTATTTCCTTTTGGGAGTTCACCAGTTCACATGTACTTTATGCTTTTGCTGAAAAGATAGGTGTTGATAATTTTAATTAATATATATATTAGAACAAATTCTTCTTCCAGTTCAGTTTCTCTCAAGGGCTGTGACAGAACACAGCTATTACTAAAACTCAAAAAATGCTTTCTACATTTGTTTTTATGAATTCTTCTAATATTAATAGCTTTGTATTGTTCTTTAAATACAACTATGAGTTTATTATTGTAACTTAAGCTTGTAAGAAGTGGACTTCTTTTAACTGAACATGCCAGCATGTATAATTCCTAGATGGAAAAATGGATTTGTCTAGAGGCTCTTATCAGAAGGAGGGGGAACAAAGCTAACAGTAGCAGAACAACCTAGAATGAGTTTCTGGAACAGAAGAATAACAGGATTCAGCCTGTACTGGACATCCACTAGAAACTCATGGCTGGTAGAAACAGAGAAGACAACCAAAAGAGTATTTTGCCTTCCTAGGGATGGAGATAGACATTTCTGTTTAAATGGGAGACAAAAAAATGTTGCGACACCTTTTTCTAGCTGGTCTTGAAACTGAAGATTTTTGTATTTCCATTTCCACTAGGTGTGCAATCCTAGGATGTTCTACAGAATTGCAACATCCCGATACCAGAAAGACACAGGTCTTTCATAGACAATGCTCATAGACATGCTATTTGTGTGTAATTTATGCTTTGAATAAGTCATCAGTAGTCTTAACATCAGAGGGATTATAATTTACATATTTCGTGAGTAGCTTCAAGTTTAAGCTTATAGCTCGGCATGAATGGATAGTCCAGAAGCCTTGCAAGAAACTAGAAAATTAAGCTCATCTGATATTATTGTCCCCAAGCTCTGCTACATAAGGATTCGCCACACTAAACTTGCTATGAGATTGGGCAAGACCACAGCCTACTGCAGTTTGGTTACAAGCTGTGACTTTGCATCATCTCAAGACACACAAAGAAACATGGCAAGTAGCAGTAAATTCAAGTAGCACTGATGTATTACCACTCTTTCAGCTGGCAAGATATAGCAAAGGCATCACCTTTCCAACTGCCATTGGTAAAGCACATATAGCCTGAGCAGCTTCTGCAAGTCATAAATTAGGAAATTCTCAGGGGGTAAAAAAAAAAGTCCTTCCCAATCTCTAAGGCAATTGATATTTTGTAGTAGACCAGACCAATAATTGTCATATAAGCTACTTCATTAGAAAGAGTTTTGGTTAAATGCTTTCTCATTTGCAATTAGAGTTGTTAATTCAATGGCTAAAGGTCAAGAATTACTCATTGCTAGAACTGTGTCTCAGAAGCATATTCAGGAAGTGGTCATCAGCACCAATCAGAGGTGTTAATATGCAATTAAAGGTCACATCAGGTTTTGCAGAATGAAATTAGCTGTGTCCCAGAACAACTCTTTCTGGAGGGATGGCTGCTTAGTTGAATTGAATACGCCTTCACAGGAACATCCCAGTTAAGCATCTGCATTTTAGAGGAGCCAAAGTCTGTGGTGAGACACAGTTTTCATACCAGCTTGGAATGGTTTTAAGTGTTTCTCCCACTTCTGGATAAAGAGGAATTGAAAAAGGAAAAAAGTAAGTGAATTCACTTTCATGGTTCTTAATGCCGAGCAGTTGAAAGAAGGTAAACTTTATATAGATCAGAATTAAAAGTAAACAAAAGACAGCATGCTTACCTTAGGCTGCGGCTTGTATGTTCACTTCCAGTGCATTTCATATTGATGTTCTGTTAATTAATTTCCTGTTAGTTCAAACCTTCTGTTTGACCTAGTGAATACCACAGCTGTTGAAAATATGCAGAATTACCTTATCAGTTGTTTCCTGTACTGTGTCTGGGCAGAAATTTAAGTGTTTGGAGTTTTCTTAAGCTGATTATGTTCTTTTAGACAGCTTCTGCAAAATTTTTGACTCTCTTTTTGAAGTCTGCAGCAGGTCTTAGGCATTTCCTAGCATGGTGTTGTCTGCAAATTCAAGAAAACTGATTTTTCCATTCTGTCAACCAAGTCAGTGGGCGATGCCGAAATTCTTGTCACCACTGAATATCATCAGTAAAAATACCGAGCAGAATGAAAGCCAGGATGTTTCAGCAAGAAACCTGATTCAACAAAGCTTTCCAGCTTAACAATGAACCTGGTAACTACCAAGATTAGTTTCCCAACCAGTTCTGAAGTATTATCCACTAAATTCATCCAGACTTGACTGTGTGTTGCTAAATACATAGATACATCTTTACAACCAATTGCAACCAATTCAAGTACACCAATGGGGAGGAAAGGTATCAAGAATCTCAATGACTAAGCATGGTTTAGTAAATAGCCCACTAATTGAGTTGCAGTAATCTGCTGTGTGTACAGGCTATGGGTCTGTCATCTCATTCTGTAAGAGTCACTTTGGGTGGGTTTGGTGAAGGCAGAGTAGCACATGTAACCGGTCAGAAATTGCATTTCTGAACATTCAGATCTACTATGAATTTTTTTGACTACTACTAGGTGCAGGCCTATTTAACTTTGCTTTTATCTTCTAATTATCAAACATGGTTGAAAACCACCTCTAAGTTCACTGACGCTAAAGGGCACCTGTATGACTGAAACCTTTGTGTTACTGTTGCAGCTGCTCACAAACCATGTGCTTGACTTGCACACACACAGTGAAGACAGCATTTTTACTCCTCAGTACTTAGGTGTGCTAGCATCACAATCTCTGCATGAAAAAGCATGTTCTCATCAGAAATATTACTTTGATACCAAAAACAGTCTTCAGGGCAGAAGTCATCTGCATTTTTCCTCTTCAAAATACTCTTCCTTCCATATCGTACCTCTGCGTCTAAAAGTGTCACAAGTTATTATACATTGTTGCTTACTTAACAAAGCATACAAAGATGCTAGAAGTTATTGATTATTATTAAACTTTCCAAGACATGAGGGTAGTAACCTCCCAGCAGAACAGTCAGACTGTTCTGGCCATCTGCTGTTTCCCACCAGCCCCCCTCAGCACTCACTAGATGGCTGTGTATGCTTGTGTTTGCTTGCATGTGAAGTCTAGCAGAGTGGTGGTGATCCCCACACCTTTTGAGGATTTTTTCTAGTGTAAATTCTAGTGTAAATTCCAATATATGGCTTGTTTACCTCTCTATCTAGATCATCTTTCTTTTACTTTGGCTAAAGTGACCCAAGTTAACCTAGACTCTTCTACTATGAAAGCATGACGGTCTCTCTGTACCAAGCTTTGTGATGCTTCCTCCACCAACCTCAAACATCCTTTATCAATCACGATTGAGTGCCATGGTTTCTCAGCAAGAGTATTCTGTTCACACATCCATTGTTTGGTAGAGAAAAATAGATAATTATAGCTTTTCATTCTCTAATATATCTGTTGTGGTTGTTTTATCAGTGCAGTCATGAGGAAAAACGCAAAATGAGGCATTCTTCAAACAAACAGAAACCTCTTGAAAGCAAACTGATAATATGAGCTCATAAGTACTGAAAGAGTCCTTAGGTAACTACATAAGTCTCAATCATGCCCTGGTTGAGTTAGACAGTGTAACCTAATGCAGTTTGGAACCATGCTTGTTAACTGAGCAGCTACATTAGCTGAAAGCGGGTAATACTTGATCAGATGCAAGATAAATGCATTTCATTATTGACAGTACTGGCTACTTAAAAAGAAACTGCAAGATACTCCAAAATAGAATATTACTTCAAGTAATTAACAGTTGAAACAGGAGATTTCATTTTGCTTCTGAATTCTTATTTTAGCTAGTGAAATATGCTTGTTCTTATTGTATATATCAGTCCTTTTTTTCTTTTCTTTTTTTTTTTTTTTTTCCTTCTCATAAGGTCTTCCCTAAAGTCATATATTGCAGCATGTATTGAATTTAGGTGGGGGGAAAGAGCATTTCTCCTTCTTGTTTCTTTTAAGCACCTACACCTGTTATATGCAACAGTAAAAGACAACTGTCAATCTTTTTATACAATTTATTTTGTCTTTCTTCCATCCTGTTATGTCTTACCATTCTAAAGTAAACAGTCCAAATATATTTAATCCGCTCCTAATGTAAAAGGATTTTTTTCTACTTCTATTAATAATTGTAGTCTATCTGGAAAAATTTTGTAGAATTATATTTGTTGAAAGTTAAGTCATACAAAAATATTATGCAGGGTGACTGAGTAGTATAGTATTGAATAACATCATATTAATCTCAGTTTTATTTCATGTTCCTCATTTTATATCTTAATATCTAGCTTGTTTTCCTGCTTATGGTAGGATATTATGTTGAGTTTTGAGTCTAAATGTCTCCATCACTCGCAGCTGTGAAGTTGTTTAAGATACTCATCCTTAGTCCAGTACACTTAACTTTGAATATACTGCCCCAAATACTATCTGCCATCATTCTGTCTAATTACCTAGGTAGGCTGTGGGTCTCTACAGATCCTTGATTATTTTTTTAATTGACTTAGGTGGATTTCCAAATGTTCATATTTTTCTGCAGAAATGCAAATTTCATTTTAAAATAAAGCTGATTTTGGGAATAAAGATTAATTATCTTGTGAAATAAATTGGAAAGAAGAGAAAAATCACAAGCTAAATTTCTTTTCATATGCATGTGAAAAAAATCAACACTGAGAATGAAAGCCTCAAAAGGATAAAAACAATTAAAATCCAAATGTGAGGTTTGAATTTCTTAAAAACAAATAAATGAATAAAATTCTACACAAGCAGGGAAGAAAATATGTCCTGAGATAGCTGAAGTCAGAGGGGATCATCAGAATATTTAAAAGAGGTCGACTTTTTAGATTTAGTTCCACTTGTGTTAGTGTGTGCATTGCAGTGAGTACAATTAAGGCCGGAGTTGGAGGTAAAGCTGTCGTGGGTGACAAGCTGGAGTATAATTGAAAGGATGGAGTGGTATGTTAGAAGCAGTGCTTACAGCAGGAAAAGCAATCACCAGTGTGATTTGTACATGTGTTAATACTTTAAGCTTTAACAAAACAGCAGGGAAACATCGCAGACTTTCTCGAGCACACTGCATACAAGTTTTCAGTAGGAAATATATGCTAAGTCAAACTGAACAAAAGGATCCTGGCTTTCAGTCCTCTGTGTAGAAGACGGTCCTTCAGGATGATGTCTTATGCTGCCTGTCAGTCATGTCTCTTTCCAGTTTCTGAAGTTTCCTCCACACAGCACATTTTGTCAGCTCGAGCTGTTGTCAGGATGATCTTTACAGTCTGATATATATGTCCTGAACTCTCACGCTGACTTATACACAGAGTTCTTGGCAGTGTGTTCATCAATCCGTGAAGGAAGGCAACCAAGCTGAAAGCATCATCAAGGATAAAGAACTGGTGTTGGACTCTAAAGTAGTATTAGTTACTCAGATCTTTCATTTGATCTAGAAATGGTAGACATAGTGAGCACTAAAGACAGCATACACAAAAAAAAATCCAAAAGTACTAGGACTGCAAGGAATCAAAGTATTTGTCAATGATATTTTATTGCAACTCAGCAACAAAAACCTGAAAATCTTAGTCATGTAATATCCAGGTTATCATTCAAAGTGAATCACAAGTAAAAATACGTTAGTTTAGAATAAATTACTCAATTCAAATATGGGCACTGGATTAAAGATAAACACTTGAAAAAGTCTGTTAATCCTGTTACTAAGCAGCAACATCAGTAATGGAAATACTTAAGTGCATACCTAAGAGCATTTAGTCATTTTAAGAGACCTGGAGTAGTCTGCTTTAAACCTGTAGCTACTAGAAGCAGCTGGGGATATCTTGGTGTAAGAATCCCATGGACTCATCCCCTTCCCTATAAGTTTTTCTAGCTACAATTTACATTCTTTATGCTTATAACTCCAGTTAAACATCTGATTAGAGAATTCCCTATTATCTTGTATGAAACCAAATATATAGGAGAGATGTTGCATTCAAGTTAGCTGGTTGGTGTCAGAGACTTCCAGAAGGTAGGTTAGGGATTTGAAGACACTTGTGTATCTTCGCGGCATCTTTTCACTGAGCTTGAGGAAGAGACAGTGTGTGTGTGGTGGGGGAAGGACAATTAAAAATAAATTAAAAAATGCATGTAAGTCATACATATTTATCACAGTGTTGTGGGTAGAAATTCACTGCAAGGAACAGTCTAAAACAGGTTATAAAAGCAGTAGTGCATTAAGAAGCTATATTCACCCTGTAAGTATTGTTTGTTATGGCATGGCATCTGGAGCAACTGCTGAGAGACACTGTTCAGCACCCTTCTCAACAATATCTGTGCAGCCTGCCATGTGTGAACTATTTTGCCATGGGTTAATAAGGTGTTTCTCTAAATTAATTCCGGCTGTTCTGTATATGCCCTGACTGTTGAATTAAACCATGGTACAGTAAGCAATTTCTTTCTGTATGGAAATGTTTTGCAGTGGGCAAAAAGACAAGAGCATTTTCACCACTTTAAAAATAAGACTGGCCTCTGATAGCTATTGTAAACTCCAAGCAGATAACTTCTCTTCTTCAGTATACCAGTGCTGCATGTTGCATTTATAATTGTAGTGCAAAATAATTTTTTTAAAAAAGTGATATTCAGGATCTGTTGATTCAGATTGATGCACAGTATCAGCTTCCAATATTCGATGGCTATAAATTCACAGAAATTCTTAGGGATCAGTGGTTTTCAATGATACTTTATCAGGTTAGTGGGGAAATTTTAATGAAACAGAATTGACTTCTATAGTCGTTCGTTCATTTGTTTTCCTTTTCCATTTCTTTCTGCCTTCTGAGATATCTTAACTGGAACTGTTTTGATTAATTTATTTCAGGCCTAACATTTTCAATAATATCAGTTCTTTATAAGAAGTTTTAATATGGAGTTTTATTATTAATATTGTATAAAACTTTCAAGGTCATGAATTGAAGGGTTATTGACTCGATAAAAGGCCATGATCATAAAGCTCCATATTCTCTATCTGTTCTTTAATTACAAAATTGTGAGGATCTAGGAGAGCAGGTACATCCTCCACCCTGAACCATGATTCCATATTACAGAAATCTGCTGTGTAATTTCAGTTATATATCTATATAGAATCAAACAAACTTACCAATTTTAGTATTTGCAAATGCAGTCACTTTTATATAGCCAAAATACATACTCGTTCACAAATCTCAGCTTGCAGAACTGTGAATTTAAACCAAAGTTCAATTAACAACACAAAAGAAGTATGACTGCACTTTCTAATGTGAAGATCTATTTTATTTTATTCTTAACTCCAGTAAACTAAAATTATATATATTATCACATATTTACTTGTTGCAAAACTACCCTGAATTAGTGATCCTCAAGGGGATTTTTTTTTCAGAGATTAAAATTTTAGTGGTTTAGAATTAGAGCTCATAAACCTTGGATAAATATTTTGTATTTTATCAAAAAAAAAAATTAGCAGTAACCCAAAACAGGACTAGTAGGAGGACTGCTTTATGATTTAATTGAGAATAGGAGCTCTGTTTCATCACTCTTATATTAAAACTTGAGCATGATCTTCATTTACCATAGTCATGCCCAAACTAATCATATGGACAGAAAGAGCTGAAATATCCCCTGTGATGAAAACCTGGGCATTTGTGGGTTTAGTGCAATGGAAGATACTACATATATTTCTGCAATGATGGATTTTGTTGTTTTAACACCTCGCTAACTAATCTGGATGTTAGGCTGAATTGTAACAATGCGTTATAAAGTGGTTTTTTTCTGTATTGTTCTAGCTAGAAGGCACACTGTCTGCTATTTCTGTCTACTCTTGAAATCAAATTTTCTTGTGCGCTCACTAATATGATTTATTCTGAACAAATCCATTTAGATGTGCTTGTTGCATAGAAAGTAAGTGGTTTCAGTGAGGAAGACATGCTAAAGATTTAAATATTAAGGTATCATTGAAAAATCAAGTTTCCTTGTGTTTTTTAAGCTTGCTTTTGTTTTGACGATTGTTTGTATTACTTTGGAGAAAAATTGTTTCAAATATCACCATGGTGTTTAAAATAAACTCATCTGACTTTTAAAGCAGTCAGAATGATTTCAGGTCAGTGCTGAGCCTCTGTCTTGTATTCTGTGAAGGAACAACATCTTATATAGGGATATCAAGGAAGAATTCAGTGTCAGATGATTAAGTGGAACAGCTGGTAGATGTTGTCTCTCTGGCCTTTTGGATGAGTAATCCAGTAATAAAGATATCAGCTATGAAGAGCAACTTCAAAAAATAACTACTAAAATACTCCATTATTTATAATACTATTTACAATACTTTTCAACTTAGGAATTTTAAACCTGTTAAATAATTAATTTTTCCTTTAAGTTTGCTTTATAAGGAAATAAATCATGCTTGCTTTGTTTTGAGTTGTTAATGTACCGTAGACCAGAGTACTTATTCCCAATTTGCAAGGTTCAATCAGTAAGGGTGCTGTTCTATGCATAGTATGATATAAGTGTACCTGACTTTGTGCCAAGTATCAACTCACAGGACAAATGACTCTCTCATCTGTTGCTCATCCTTTATAGTATAGTTCTGTTCAAACTTTTCAAAGCCTATAATATAATCATTTAGAGATAGTTATATAATGCCTGAGGCAGTCAGGCTTCCCATTAACTGCTGCTGATAGTGAAAAGCCTAAGTCCTGTTTTTCACATAGTCCAGTAATTGCATTTCAAAATAAAAGGTGGCCTTTCTGCTGAGTATAATCTTAAAATAAAATGTGGCAACCTAAGCACTGCAACTCAAATCGTTCTGTAAATTTTTTATTTAGGAACTTAATGAGAAAGAGGCTGTGATTTTTATCATTTGAGAGTAGCCATCGATGAACCTCATTCTTTTGTGAACCATCTTATATTCTAAGTTTCAAAACCCTTTATTTTTTTTTTTTTTAATTATGAAGGCTTTTGTTATAAGTATTTGGCTAATTATGGATAGTAACAGGTTTTGAATTTTTTTTTCTAAACTTACTGCCTGATCATTTCTTTGGATGTAACATATATGAATCCACATTTTTATATGTCAGGATTCATTAGCCTTTTAAGAGACCCAGGCTAAGCAATGTGTCTATTCTGAAATAACTGTACATTACAGTAGATGTGAGCAATGTAGACAGTAGTTAATGGGGAGAGAGAAGCACGTTTGGAGGATGAGTGATCCCAGTTAACAATGTTGAAGTGGCCGAGTGAATTGCTTTGGCAGGTTGCGTGCAGTGTAGGTGACTAGTTTCAACTGCAGGCCTAATGTGGTTAATATTAAGTGATAAGAAACTTAGCTTATTTCTAAATGTTATCCCATTTCTCTGTATTTCCCTTTATTAAACTACAACTTTTATTTCAAATATTTGGGAGTACAAATACAGGGAATGTTCAACATAGGGGAACATATTGGATTTATTTGTTGGTACAATGATATTTCCTTTTTATTTAGAAACTGTATTTGGTTAATTGTCACTTAATGCACTGAATAAACAGGAACAAAGAGGTGGTCTGGTTCAGGACTGAAGCTATTGTCAGTATGTGAGTGTTAACATCAGAAAACATTTTAAGTTATACTATTTGAGGGAAACATTTGAAATCAACACCAAAGATTGTAGTCTGAAAATTAGTTCTATTATCAATAGAGAACGCTACAACTAGCACTAATTTGTTGCCTTGGCAGATTTCATGTATCACAAAGATCAGATGGGTAAGAGGTAAGCTGCAGCCTTCACCTACTTTTAGGAAAGGAGTTCCCAGACAAAACACAGGGAATAGACATTTTCTGTTTCAGGAACTTCACATTATCGTATGTCAGGTAGCAATCGCCGTGTGAAAATGTGAATAGTTTCAGGAAGGTGACAAGTTGTTGGTTGAAGACGGGTGCTATAACGATGTGAAGAATGACCATGAAACTGTGTGGTTTTAGCAGACATACAGTATTGCCTAGCAAAATATACTTCAGATTGAGAATATATCACCTCTTTCTAGGGGACCATTTTCTACTCCTTTTATTGTGTTTATCTGTGTATTCTACTTTATACTGTAAGCAACCCCGCATCCTATTTTAAAAAAGGATTATGAGTGCAGAGTCACAGAAGCAGACCTAGGAGGTGTCTCTGTTATGCTAACAAATAATCAAGATTTTAATTCATATAAAGAAATTTTATAGTCAAATTTTTTCTTGCTTCTTATTATTCCAGTTTTGTTTTGGTTTATTTTTGGTTTGGAGTTGTTTTTGTTTGGTTTTTGTTTGGTTTTGTTCGGCAGCTTACAACCAGAAGAATTAGCACAATCACATTTGAATTAAGGAACAATGCAAAAATTAAATAATCTGATGAGACTTGAAAAGGAAATCAATACAAAATACGCTCAGGAATCAACGCTGATGTTTTCTCCAGATAAATTGCTGGACTGATTGTCATGAAGTATATTGATGTCACTGTCACTATGACAACATTGTGACAAGAACTAGTCACTCTAGGCTACCTTGTAAAAGGATCTGTCATCTATATTTTTTTGTATAAAAAGTAATAGAAATGGAAGCCTCTCCCCCAGCACAAGGTTTCATTTAAGCTTAGATCATTTGATATAGACATCGGATCAAGGCATTCTTGAACAAATGACAAGCTAGCTTTTCAAGACAGGTAAGAACAATATATTATTCAATATGCTTTTACTTTTCAACTAGTAAAAACAAGAAGAAAAACATTCCATTCTCTGAAACATAAGTATTTGTATGCAGAAAACTAATGTTTTGGTATCTTTCTTAAAAGTATGGCAAGATTTTATATGAGAGGAAGTAAGAAACATTTGGAAGTGGAATGTGTGTAATTTAACTTATAAGAGGATGGGGGGGTTCTATATGCAATTGTTTCTGCCCTTTTAATCTAAAAAAATCTCTCCACCTTTATATATTTCTGGTTCTGTGCTATTTCAGATAAGCCACAAAATTGACGATGTACTGCACTTTTTCTTTTTGCATCTTTAACCACATTTTACCATCCCTAGAGCTAGTTTATTTTATCTCTGACTATCTACCTGACTTCTACTGTTGCATAGGTTTTATTGTTGTTATTTTCCCACAACAGAAACACTGCACTGGTGTTGATAAAATAGCTTGTGAAAATTGTAGTCTTTAGAAATATCACTATATTAACAAAAACCATGCTTTCTGTGTTGTGCTTATTTTTTTACATCAGCTGTTTAGAAACACAGAGTACCAACATTGTATCAGCATGGAAATACACCTAAGTAAAATTTCACCAGAGGTATTTGTATTCCAAATAAACCTTAAACAGATCTAAAACTCCTATGGGGAATCCTTTGCATGTTTCCTTTGCTACCTTGTAACTGTGGAAGTCAAAGTGAGCAGATTTATTAAGTCCTGGCTCTCTTGATCTTAATTTCAGTTAAAATAAATTTAACTGGTGTTGATTTCTAAGCATGTCCAAACTTTTTTTTTAAAATTGATCATTACTTCAAAAGATAATTACTTCAAAAGAGTAATTTATCAAATACAATATTCAAGCAATAATCAGAGCAATGATGACTTTGTAAGACTTTAAGTTCTGTTCTTTAATTATTCACCAAGTGAGACCAACTCAATGGGAAAGCTGGATAATCCAAGAGGTTATAATTCAGTTAATATTTTTTGTTGAGACGTAATTAAAAATCCACAATGTTGAGGCAGGATTTCGACATATAGAGTTTAGGACAGGCATAAGTGTTCAGCAGTTAAAAAGAAATCCTGTCTGAGGAGGAAAAATATCAGGGTAACAGCAGTACTCGTTGGACCATCAGTACTCAGTATACAGAGATCAAAAAATCAGAGCAAGCTCCTCTTCCTCTAAATACAAGCTTGAGAGCTTCCTCTCATGTTATGGAGCTCAATGTACATTATCTTGCTAAATATATGAATAAACAAACACAAAACAAAACCAAACAAACAACCATTTCCTTCTTGCACATCCATCAAAGAGGGAATAGGTTATCTGTTTTTAAAACAAATATCCTGAGGTCCTGAGTGTGTTATAATAGTTGCTTTCCTCCAAGTCAACTGTATTTAAGTTTTCTCCACCATAATGTGTTAGATTACTTATTTTAAAAGTATTTTAAACTTGAATTAAAATTCTCTTTCACACGTGTGTAGAAAAACTTTAAGTGATCATACTGGAATCTCTATTAGCAGACTGAAATGAAGTCACCTGAACATAAAACCTTTGTATAAAGGGTAGTAGTAGCAACAACCAAGGGAGATGGTATGGGTCTTTGGCTCTCACTCTGTACCATGTGAGATCATTCTAAGGATGCCTTGTCTCTGTCTAGACGTGAGTTATAAGAAAACTATTCCTTCTCTTCCCAAATGGACTCAATGCTCGTCTTTAGCTGAAAGACCTTACTCTGGTGAACTAAGGGCACAAGATGGGCAGTTGCTCTGTGGATGAATCCTAGGCACAGGTGAGGTAGGAAGACACCAGGACATTAGACTGGAGGAGGTGGCTTTTCCCATGGAGGAAGCTGAGGAAACCTCGCTGTGTCTGGTGGGGAGGCAGGAGGTAGAGTAGCATGGGCAGAGAGGCTGTTCCGTCTGGTAGCAGAAGTTGTCATCATTTCTGTGCATCCCCACTGGCTTCAGAAAGGTGCAAGTCCAGCTCCTCTGGGCTCTGGCCCAGCTCCAGGTTTTTCCTTTCCAGATCTGTTCAGTCTCAGGCTTGTGTCCTTTAGACAGGAAAATTTAGTTTTGACCACATTGCTGAGAAACCCAGAGCTGGTTCTGTCCCTCCATTGTTTTACTTCTGATAGAGTTTAATTTAACTCTGACCTTGCTTTATGGTATAAGGTTTGGCAAATCACCTTTGGTTACTACTGACAGGCAGTGGGGCCTCATTTAGTTTTAAATGCTGTTTTTAAAATTGCTTAGTTAGTTGACCACTAAAGAGAGAAATCATTAGCTTTGTTGTAATTAGTAAAAATGAGTAAATCATGTATACCCACGTGCAAGCAAAACTTCTGATTTTGAAATATTTAGAGAAATAACAACATTAATTAAATTACTATATATTATACAAACATGCTATCTTGGACTCTTTGCATGTTTTGCCTTCTAATAAGGTATGTAAATACAGAACATAAAGTTTGTAGCATTTTCATGGGTTTAACACTGGAATTTTCAATTTCTTAGTAAAGCATAAATAATTGCAAATGAGGACAGGCAAAGTAAAAAATATCATTTTCAGATCCAGGTTTACCTAATTAAACCTACCAATTTAAAGTGGTATAAGAAATAATCTGTTTCAGAAACTGTAAAAAACAAGTAGCAGTTAGTGCTCACACTGATATATTTTTATGGTTCCATTGTATGTTCTATTAATGAAATATATTTCCTAAGTAACAGAAAAAGAATTCATAATCAGACTAATTAATATTAGCTGTTATGTACTTTTACAGTGTAGCGCAAATATGTGAAGCTAAATCTCTCATTAGTGTTTCAAATTAAGCTGATTTTGCGTTGTTTAGAATGAACTTTCTGCATTTCCTCAGTTCCTCCAGGCGCATCATTTTGTAGTGTTCTCAATATATAAAAACACAATTATATATATTTTTTTTTTTTAACTTTAAGATATAAACTAAAAGCTGAGGGGTTTTTGTTTGCTCTAATAAAATATTAGAAAGCTTTAGAAATACTGCCATTTCCATTCCAGTGAAGTCTTGTAGTTTGTAAATTTTTGAAAATTTACTGTGATTCTAATATGGTAATATCTAGTTGAAATAAGATCTCTACAATCACTTCGCCCTCTTCAGAAAGATCCAGACAAATTGAAGTACATAGCAGAGCAAGAAGAATGATACACTTCAAAAATTTGACTGGTCATGAAAATCTGAAGAAAGTGTTTAACACCGTTCTATGAAAGAAAAATTATTAATCAAACAGGATAGCAATGAAAAGTTTTCTACATTATGAGACAAAAGAGTATATTTTACAACAAAGAAAGGTATCAGAGAAAAATTGTTACCTCTTAGGACAAAAAACTGGACACGTAAAATCTCTCATTGGAAACTTTTTCTCAATAAGCAGCTGTTATGGATCTCAGAGTTTTAAAAATATTTAGAACAAACTTAAGTTTATATTCCATATTTCCTAAATCATGTTAAGAGGTGTAAATCTATAAAACATCATAATTCTGAAATAGTTGTGTCACAGCGGTGCCTCTAATAAGCATTTTTACCTGCTGAGTGTATTCTAAGTTGTAGTTTGTGCTCCCCTCAGAACAGAGGATTTACTACTTTTAATCATGCAAGTGAACACACACGAGGGAATGGAGTTGATTTTGTTCTTTCTTCGACTCTTCGGGAGAACTACTGAAGCCCTGTATATGTATAAAATCAATAAACAGCAAAGTTTTAAGCAAGGGCATCATACAGATTCTGTAGTTATTATTGTGAATGGTGATACACAGGTTATAAAGAAATCAGTCTGAGCCTCAGTTTCCTATAGGTATACATTTAACACAATAATAATTAAAGAAAAAAAAAAAAAGAGGATGAATCTCAATACATGAACTACTAAATAAAAGCATTGGTTTCAAAATCATAAAACTGTAATAAGAATGGAAATGTATTTACTTCAGTCATTTTCCTCCATTTTTAATTGTGTGACTGTACAGCCAGCCCACATTATTTACATGAATGGGAAGTGATGCTGTGTTAGTAAATAACTGTGGTTTTATTTTTTTGTCACACAGAAATAATCATTTCACTTATGGGGAAAAAAAAAAAAAAAAGAAGGGGTTGGAATATTTAAAGTTTCATATAATTAAAATTGTCCACAAAATACGTGAAATATTTTATATGTATTTTTCCTTAAGTGGCTATTTTTATACCTTTTCATACCTAGAGATTATTTAGAATTACATTTTTATTTGGAGTTTATTTTTTAATGGTAGCAACTTCACATTTAAATTAATTGCATCTTGGCATTAGTTCAAAACAATTCTCACATAAGAATAATCCACAAAGGAGAAATTGCAAGTTCCCTTTCAAATTGCTTTTAATACTCTTCTATTATTGTTTCTTCACAAATTAATGGTAAAGTGATTGTCTATTTTGATTTCCCACTCAACTCAAGAGTAATTTTTTTTTACATGCTCAATACTTCATATAAATCTGCCTCTAGTTTTTCAGAGAACTAGTTGAGAAATAAATCTGACCACATTTCTTTTACAGATTTCAGATTTTCTCCAGTGTTCTTCTGAAAAATATGAATGACTAAAAAAGAAAGCATTTTTTTTCCTTGTTTTAATTTAGTCTTTGACTTGCTATCTTTTCCATTATGAGATGGAGGCAAGTAAAAATGACAATTTTTATTATGAATACTAGGTTTCAATAAAACATGCAACATGTAATGGAAAAACTGCAAACCCACAAATAATGGATAAATTATCTGTTGTTCTGGTTACCAGCAAAGGTCATTGTGACACGAATGCCCTATACTTTGTGTTGTTGCAGGAATATTGAGTCTGCTGCTGAATGCTGGTAAGTACATACAGTTGGGATCAAACAGAAGATTGCAATGAACTTTGCACTTAATGAGAATCTGGATATTTATTACTGTTAAACATTTTTTCCTCATAAGGGAAGAATAATTATTCCAGGTATTGATGTATTAGTAATTACCAGAAAGTCTGAGAACAAATGGGTATTAGAGGGTTGGTGAACTCCTCCTCTACTTTGTAGAGTACTGCCTTCTTGTATTTCTTCTGTCTCAAAGCGCATTAAGCATTTTCACTGCAACAATTATTTAAGATTTGACATTATGTTGAACACTTTGATTGTGCCTGTGTTCCTCGGTCCTCTGGTTTGGTAATGTCTGCCTATGTACAGCCCCATCCAGAATGCTGATCTCTTAATGAATTGTCTTACCAGCCCTGCTTGTGAAGAGTATGAAAAACTTTCTCATTCAGATTTGAATAATTATTTCTACAACACATTTATTTATGAGTATACATCACACCACACACTCTCCCTTTCTCCAGAGAAAAGATATAGGCAACATCAGTAACACTGACAATGGATATAAAGATATTTGTAAAACAAGTGAAGACAACAAATAAGCCCTTTTATTGTTTGAATAATCTTCTCATCTCTCTCGTTTCAGTGCATATAGGCAGCAGTATTTTCCCAAATATTTGTTTGGGTCTCCTCCAAATATAAAAAATAATGATTGATATAACACTATATTACTACTGATGAATCAGTGCAAAACTTGCCACATGTACTCTTGCATATGGCAGAGGCCAGGATCTGAAAAAGAGTCTTTAACTCAGTCCTGCCAATACTATTGATAATATTGTCATATTATAGATATGTATCTATAAGGGTTATTTCTCTCACATGCAGTATATATCCCAGGTTAAAGAGAAAGTTATGAGAGCAATATAGATTTTGAACAATAGCAATGAAAAATGTATTTCAAATCAGACTGTGTTTTGAAAATCTCTTATAACTTAAAATTGATATAGTGCTATGCAGATTTAAAGCACGGTATAAGCACTGATTAGTTTTCACCCCTAGTTTGCAGCTAAACATTACCCCAATGTTATGACCTGGAAAAGTGAGAAGAATTAACAGTGTAGTGAAAGGCTAAAAGTAGATGTGAAACATTCTAGATAAGCTGTATTCCCAAACTCTTAATTACTTAGATTACAGTTTTGACTATAGCCTTGCTATAAAGCAAATAAATAGAAACAGGTGTATGTTTAGCATTCGTGCTAGAAAGTGTTAGTTGTAAGGGAACATTTGTAATGTATTCCATATTGTCAGTGATGGGGTTTTTTTGTTTGGCTGGGTTTTTTTTTTCATTTTTGTGATTATTAAAATGCTATAATTTCACTAGTTTCATCAATGGCATCTTTTGATCTTGCATAAATAATAAGAGATACCAGGATTCCTTCCAAAGTACATACAATGGCCTTTGGATGTTCTAAATACTATAAATGCGAGTTAGTGATTTAATTAATTTTATTAATAAACTTTTAAAGGATCCTATTTAAAGATAAACTTGCTAGCAAGGTAGCTGATAGAACTTGTCCCATGTTCGGTCAACTTCATGCTTATCAATTTCTGTTAATGGTTAAGGAGAATAGTTTACAACTTAAGCTACAAGTAGTTTTTTCATCTGTGAAAACCTTCTCACAGAGCTGTTGCAGAAATAAGCCATAATTTAACTGCCTTTTTTTTAATGGAAAGCCATTTCAGCTGTAATTTCCAAGTTGTTCTTTTTCTTAATTTTTGTTTATTTATTTGATTTGTTTTCCTCCAGAGACACATTTCTTTGGCACTATATTTCAGCCTGGTTGTCTAAAAGCAAGAACCTGGAAATTACTGAATAGTAAATATCAGGTAAATTATTAAATTACCTCATTGCTAATAGCAGACTCATTATGTATACATTTTCTTTTCCTTCTGCATTAAACAAACTATATCAGGAACTAGAGTTTTCCAAACTGGTGAGTGATGGATGTCCCAGTTAGTGATCCAACAGGTTGGAACAGACCCAGCCTTTGGCCCTTTCTTTCCCTCTCACAGGAGTATATTGCCACGGTCTTTCCCACTCTGTATTAAAGCTACATAGTGGGAGCTGTTGTCAGCTAGATACCTATTTTCTATACTTCATTGTATTTATATATTCATGTGTAAATTATATTGTAATACAGTCAATTATCTTACATATTTAAGTATATTAATTTAATATTAGCATAAGTGCCATGCTAAATAAACACCTGAAATCTTAATGAAAGTGTCAGGGAATTACAGGCTCAATGTTTCCAGTTTTTCCTACGTTTCATTACAGTTGATGTATGAAATTACCAAGAAGAGTTTATCTTTTCCATTTTCCTGTAATACTTGCCTTATCACAGAATATCAGGTTGGAAGGGACCACAAGGACCACCTGGTCCAACCTTTCTGTCATGGTCCAGTCTCTTTTCATTGTAATAAAGTAGTTTATCTCAGCAACTCCTATGACAAAATGGTGTCATTTTATCCTACATGTAACCTGTGGGTAAAGAAATAACAAAATGTAATGAAATACAGTAAAGTCTGTATTTGAAACAAGTAAATACTGGTAACACCTGATCTGGTTCTGCATCCCTCCTGCTTGCTGCAGGGATTACTGCTGGAAGGTTTCCTGATCTTTTAGGCTGGTACCACACAGAGTAGAGTTTCCTTGGAGAACTGTACTGTGCTAGGGAAATATCCAGTTACTTCAGATGTTAGTTGTGTTGCCCTAGTGTGCTGTCTGGCTGAAAAAATGGGCTGTCGTAGCTCCAACGGCATGCTGCGTTGGAGTGGCTTTGTTGTACCTAATGGGAGCACATACTGAGCTTGTTTCAAGCAGACCTCTGCAAAAGCAGGGATCTAGGAAAGATTATGAGATTACAATGCTCTCCATATCTTGATGCCTTTGACAATGCTATTTAAATGAAATTTTTAGTGAAAACCAAAAATAAATTTGTAGGAAAACCTGTTTTGAGATGGGAGTTTTGACTGGAGTGTGACTTTTATCTGGACTGACAAGTGTCTTTCAGAAGGGGCAACTCTGATCTTTCCTCTTCTGCTAGAAAAGTGGAGAGAATATTAGTGAATTGACTGTGTATTAATGTGGCATGTAATACATTCTTTGTGACAGAAGAATGTAAATGTTTAGAGATGAAAGTAAAATATCAAAAATTGGGTGAAGGGATGCAGCTGGATTAAGTAAACTGATAAAGAAAAGAGCTCTGGTAGGTAAATAAAATATTTGTCACATATGAAAAAGAAAAAATGCACTGCTAAAGCACTGGATAAATAATTTTGACTTCAAAGTGAAAGGTTTTTAAAGTATCTCAAAAATATGGAGTGGTCATCAAAAATTTGATGGGGGTTTCAAAGTAGAAATTATTCTTGTATATGCATGAGTAAATATCCTTTCAGTTAGAAAATGGAAAAATAAACCTTATAGAGATTAGGGCTACCTCATGACATGGTCAATATATCTTTTCTAAAACCATTATGAGAGCTTTGCACTGACAGACAAAAATCCCAGCAGCAAAATGAAAATACAAGTGGAAGATTTGAACCACAGTTCATGTAGAAATAAAACTAAGTTTGCCATTGCAGATTACAAGAACCCACAAAGATAAGGTACAGAATGAGATATGGCACGCATGATAACTTCGGTATCGCTTTCAACTCTGCTTCATAAAAAGAAAAACTAGGACTTACCTGGTACTCTGAGACAAATTTAAAAAAAAAAAAAAAAAGCCCTGATATTAAATAAATACTTTATGGCATTTCATTATCAAGGCTCAAAAATCAAGGTTAAAGGAAATGGAGACATTAATTTGTGCAAAATTGTGCAAAAATGTCTTGTGCAATTTCTTGTGCGCAGGTTTCTTGTGCACAAGAATTTGCAAAACTTCAAAATGTGTTTGTAAGGAGAAAAAAAAGGGTAGAAGGAGTATCAAATGGAAGAAAATAAAATAAAAGGTAAAAATCTCATTTAGAAATATACTTGTTTAGACATTTGAGGATGAGGCCAATCATCAATTACATCAACTCTGATATAAAAAAGAACTTTTAGGGGCTGACACTCAAATAACACAAATTCTAAACGGCACTATAACAATACCAAATTTTAACTAGGTAAGAACCCACCCCAGGTAGTATTGTACAACTTTATTTCTACCTTCTCCCTGAGAATTGTTAAAATCTTAGGACTATCAATATAAACTTTATATTTACATTCATTTCCTTGAGGGTAATGATCACTGAAGAAACATTCAAGTTCTGCTATATTTTTTAGAAGTAATAAATAGCTCAGCCTGCTGTTATTTATGTAAAGTAATCTTTACTTGTCTATAGATACAATAGTGGAGAAAGAATGTTGGGGGAATCTCTGAAACGTAAGCAAATAAGAAAGATACAGTTTAAATATGGACTATAAAATTAATGAAAACATAAAACCTTCAATTTGAATTCTGACTGTAATGCTTGCACAAAAAATACAAGACCTTGATATAATATATGGGCTCTTCAATAAATATAGGATCTTAAGGACAATAATAAAACCACCATATTGTCAAAATGTCAACTGTCTCCCAGGAAAAGTAAAATAAATCTGATTGACTTATGTAAGATTGTATTTAGTGATTGCTAGGATTTGAGGGGGTTTTGTTTTATAAAATTAATAAAAGTAAGATCATGCTTGCTTTATTTTTATTTAGGAGGTTATATTGATCAAATAGTCACACTGGATGAACAATAGTAAAAACAGATCTCAAAAAAACCCTTCATTTCACAGAGAAAGAAAAGTATGCAATATCCTCCTTCACAGTTGATTTTTGGAATATCTTCAGGTGTAGCTGTCTGCCAACATGAATAGTTAACATCTTGACAGCTCAAATCATGAAGCATGAAAAAATTAAAGTAAGCAAAATTTGAGTGAACTTGAGAAAACAGTGTTCATCATAGGCACTGCTGTCAGATCCAGTCAGTTGTTTTCCCTCATATGTTTTGCATTGCTATTCATTTCATTGTGATAAAATACGTGGATTGATGTAAGCAACCTGGATTCTGCAGTTAGTAAATTTTGCTGATGCTCTAGGCCTGCTAGCTAGAAGTTCAACCAGTATGCAAAGTAAAGATAATATTAAATGTCCAGCAATACAAAAGATAAAAAAGGAAACCACAGAAAAACAGTGGTTTTCTCAGCTGATTGTTGTAAAGTTTGAAGTAACTTCATCAAGGCCAAACCATGCGCAGTACACCTCTAAGGGGCTTAATTACACAGTTTTTAGATCCTAAACAGCTTTAGGATATAACCTTTTTAACTTCTTCTAAGTGAAGATGCAATGGACATGACTGAAATACCAGAAATTCTGTTTAAACATAAGAAACTTCTTTATTGTGAGGGTGGTCAAACACTGGAAGGGCTTGCCCAGGGAGTTTATGGAGTCTCCATCTTTGCAGGTGGTCAAAACACAACTGGCAACAGCCCTGGGCAGCCTGCTGTACCATATGCAGATTTGAGCAGGATTTTGGACTAGGCAATCTCCAGAGCTGCCTTTCTATCTCAGCTGCCTTGTGATTCTGTGTTTTGGGTTTCCTTAGGCTCTTAGAATACATACAAGTTGCAAATTTAACTGTTTATAGAGAAAAAGTAAGAAACACATCTAACGAGACCTTTAGATCTGCCATGGTGTCTGTGAAAGGTGGTATTAAAGGTGAATCAATCACATACTTGAGAAATTTTAGTCAATGTATTGTTCGGAGAGAAATTCTGTAAATCAGAAGAAAAGAAAAAAAAATGCTACAGGAAGAAGGACTGTAGAACCTTAGTCATATTTAGAGATAAGTTTAAATGTTTTATTCTTCTTCAAAGGAATAGAGGTAATGATTTCTTGTAAGAGGTAATCCAAAATATTATCTATGGAATTTTCTTCAAGTATTTCAATTAAAAAACTCCAGAAACTTGGACTGAAAAACTGTTCTCAAAAACTAGAGGGTTTGCAAGAACATTATGTTAGAAGTGTATTAATTTCTAGAAATGGTGTTGTTGAATAATTAGAAAAAGTTCAATATTTTTATAGCACACAGGGACTCATAGCTAAAGCAGGTAAATCACACAAGACCTCATTCATCAATATTCCCTTAGTTTTAAGGTTTCTTCACAAACGGGGGAGGGGGAAATGAAATATTATTGGTCCACCACTAGCTTTACGAAGTGAATTGTTTAATTAAGCAAAAAGAGCTGCGAAAGACAGTCTGAAATGAAATTCGGTATTAATTGTTGTATAGCACCGTGTGCCACTTTTCTCCAGATATTAATGAGAGAAAATTTAAGGGCTCTAAATCTAAATACCGTGTGTTAGCCACAGTAATGTGCAGCCCTCTTGTCCTGCACTGAAGCTCCAACTGAGGGATAAACTGGCTTAATAAATCAAGAGGCTTTTCTGTCCCAAGTTCTGCTAATATGAGTTTAAGCTACTGTGAGTCAGCAATTAATAATTTGCTTTGAATGTGCCTGTGACGACGTAAACCTATACATTTATCTGTACGTATACATACCCCAAATAGAGATGACTTCACTAGTTCTGGCATACAATGGAGCCTGGATGTACCCAGCATTAAATAGGAATTGTGAAGGAAAAGGTATTGTTCTTCTTTTAGCTTTAACTATGCTATTGTACAGGAAAATGAAGACCAGAGTACTGTCATGTAAGTACATGGAATTTAAAATGTCTGACTTCAGAGTAGTAAAAACAGCTGTTCTTTCAGCTGTAAATTTTGGCATGGTGCATAATCCTCTGAATCAAAAGAAGTACTCTCTGGCAAAACCTGTGAAGTATTCCTCAAAAGTACCCACTGATACTTATCTAAGTAAATCTTGCAATAGAGCAAATCTGTATGTGAAAATTTTTTATTGTTGAAACTAAGTTGGTACTCAAAATAATCTGGCTGCTTACAGCAGCTACATGCCACTGTAAGCATGAGCACTAGTCAAACAGGGATTTCCTCACAAGTTCTGAGTGAAAAACCAACATATTTGGCCTGCTTTTTGTGCTCCTCATATGTTTCAGATGTAGGGGACAGAGCTGCTGCTCCCCAAGACATGGCTGCTTGTTTGGCAAGTTTATCGTGTCTCCCCACAAAAGATGACCGCTGCGTACAGGCATCCATTTCAAAAGGAGGACCCATATCAACCAGCATCTGGTACTGAGAGCAGGAAGAATAAATTTGCCTCTTCCCAGGCCTTGGGTAGCAGCGCAGAGAGGAGCTCAGTGAGCACAGGCTGTTCGGTCGCGCTCTGTGGTGTCGGCACCGCTGGCAGTAGAGAATTAGACTCCTGGACACCTAGTTCAAGGAGGAACCATTATTCAAGGGGAGCAGAGGAATAAAGCTTTTTTTTTTTTTCAGAGATGAGTTGGGAAAAGTTGTAACTCTTACTGGTTACTTACACCTTCAGACACATGGTGTGAATTTTGAGATTGTTCTATGCAGGGACAGGAGTTGGACTCAATGATCCTTGTGAGTCCCTTCCAACTCAGGACATGATACGATTCTATGGTTTTATGAAGAGGAAGAAATATTCAAAACATGCATAGCATTTAGTTTTCTTCAGTCTACCTGTTTTCTTCAGCTGGCTTTTGTCTCTGGGTCTCAGAACATATAGGAACTTTAGCTCCCTGTAACGTCTTACTTTATACTTAAGAACTTCAATCTTACTGCTGGTGTTTTATATTTTGTACTTGATGCTAAATTAAGTGTTTGAGAAACAGTCAGGTTTAAATTATGAGGGGCAAAAGAGATTAGGAAGATGGAGAGACAACAAAGAGAAAGACAAAGCGATGGTGAACAGCTCAAAGTCCACGAGGAGAATATCATGGCACCTTGTTTTTAATGTCAGCAGGTGCTCTGTCTTAGGCTATGTTCTCCCAGCAAGAAATGTATATCATTTGAGAGGTACGCCTTGCTGAAGAAAAAGTTGAATCGTATGTTCTAAATCACAGAATCACAGAATCACAGAATGTTAGGGATTGGAAGGGACCTCAAAAGATCATCTAGTCCAATCCCCCTGCCAGAGCAGGAAAACTTAGGTGAGGTTACACAGGAAGGCGTCCAGGCGGGTTTTGAATGTCTCCAGAGAAGGAGAATCCACAACCTCCCTGGGCAGCCTGTTCCAGTGTTCCATCACCCTGACTGAGAAGAAGTTTCTTCTCACATTTAAGTGGAACCTCTTGTGTTCCAGCTTGAACCCATTACCCCTTGTCTTACTGTTGGTTGTCACCGAGAAGAGCCTGGCTCCATCCTCGTGACACCCACCCTTTATATATTTATAAACATTGATGAGGTCACCCCTCAGTCTCCTCTTCTCCAAGCTAAAGAGACCCAGCTCCCTCAGCCTTTCCTCATAAGGGAGGTGCTCCACTCCCTTAATCATCTTTGTGGCCCTGCGCTGGACTCTCTCCAGAAGTTCCCTGTCCTTCTTGAACTGAGGGGCCCAGAACTGGACACAATATTCCAGATGAGGTCTCACCAGGGCAGAGTAGAGGGGAAGGAGAACCTCTCTGGACCTACTAACCACCCCCCTTCTAATACACCCCAGGATGCCATTGGCCTTCTTGGCCACAAGGGCACAGTGCTGGCTCATGGTCATCCTGCTGTCCACCAGGACCCCCAGGTCTCTTTCCCCTACACTGCTCTCTAATAGGTCACTCCCCAACCTGTACTGGAACCTGGGGTTGTTCCTGCCCAGATGCAAGACTCTACATTTCCCCTTGTTATATTTCATTAAATTTTTCCCCGCCCAACTCTCTAGCCTGTCCAGATCTCGCTGGATGGCAGCACAGCCTTCTGGCGTGTCAGCCACTCCTCCCAGCTTGGTGTCATCAGCAAACTTGCTGATAGTACACTCAATTCCCTCATCCAAGTCATTGATGAATATATTGAACAGTATTGGTCCCAGAACTGACCCTTGAGGCACTCCACTAGATACAGACCTCCAACCAGA
Source organism: Caloenas nicobarica (assembly GCF_036013445.1). NCBI lineage: Eukaryota > Metazoa > Chordata > Aves > Columbiformes > Columbidae > Caloenas > Caloenas nicobarica. The sequence goes on along the minus strand of NC_088246.1, from coordinate 31,176,203 downwards.
CTCCGCCCCATTGATCACAACTCTCTGGCTTCTCTCCTTCAGCCAGTTTGCGGTCCACCTCACTACCCGATCATCCAGTCCACACTTCCTCAGTTTTGCCGTGAGGATGCTGTGGGAGACTGTGTCAAATGCTTTGCTGAAGTCAAGGTAGACCACATCCACTGCTCTGCCATCGTCAATCCACCTTGTTACGTCTTCATAAAAGGCTATGAGGTTGGTCAAACACGACTTCCCCTTGGTGAAGCCATGTTGACTGTCCCTGATGACCCTCTTATCCTTGATATGTCTTAAGATGGCACCAAGGATAAGGTGTTCCATCACTTTCCCAGGGATGGAGGTGAGGCTGACCGGTCTATAGTTGCCCGGGTCCTCCTTCTTGCCCTTTTTGAAGACCGGAGTGACATTTGCTTTCCTCCAGTCCTCAGGCACCTCTCCCGTTTCCCAAGACTTGGCAAAGATGATGGAGAGCGGTCCAGCAATGACTTCAGCCAGCTCCCTCAGCACCCGCGGGTGCATCCCATCTGGACCCATGGATTTATGGATGTCCAGATTGCTTAATTGCTCCCTAACCCAGTCCTCATCAACTGAGGCAGACTCCTCCATTGCCCTGCCTTCCTCTGGGGCCTCAGGGGTACGGGGCTCCTCAGGACAGCCTCCGGCAGAGTAGACAGAGACAAAGAAGGCATTCAGTAATTCTGCCTTCTCTGTATCTTCTGTCACCAGGGCACCCACCCCGTTCATCAGTGGGCCTACATTGCCTCTGGTGTTAGTTTTATCTGCCATGTATTTGAAGAACCTCTTCCTGTTGTCCTTGACCCCTCTCACCAGGTTTAACTCTAAGGAGGCCTTAGCTTTCCTAGTTGCCTCCCTACATCCTCTGACAACAGCCTTATATTCTTCCCAAGTGGCCAGCCCCTCCTTCCATGATTTGTAAACCCTCCTCTTCCACTTGAGTTTGCCCAGCAGTTCCCTGTTTAACCACGCAGGTCTCCTGGCTCCCTTCCTTGACTTCCTGCGCGTCGGGATGCACTGATTTTGAGCTTGGTAGAAGCAGTCCCTGAATGTTAACCAACTATCTTGGGCGCCTTTACCTTCAAGCAGCCTTGCCCACGGGATTTCCTCCAGCAACTGTTTGAAAAGGCCAAAGTCGGCCCTGCTGAAGTCCAGGGTTGCAATTCTGCTCGGTATTCTGCTCCCACCACAGGAGATCCTGAACTCCACCATCTCATGGTCACTGCAACCAAGGCAGCCCCCCACCTTTACTGCTTCGACCAGACCCTCCTTGTTAGCGAGGACGAGATCCAACAGCGCACCTCTTCTAGTCGGCTCCTCCACCATTTGCATCAGAAAGTTATCATCAATGCACTGGAGGAACCTCCTAGACTGAGGCTGGCTGGCTGAGTAGTCCTTCCAGCAAACATCAGGGTAGTTAAAATCCCCCATAACAACCAGAGCCTGTGACTGTGAGGCCACGCTCAGCTGTCCATAGAAGGCCTCATCAACTTCCTCACCCTGATCTGGTGGCCTGTAATAGACTCCCACAACAGTGTCACCCCTGCCAGCCTGCCCCTTAATTCTCACCCACAGACTCTCAACTCGCTCCTCAACCGCACCTGGACAGTACTCTATACATTGTAGTTGCTCTCTCACATAAAGAGCAACTCCACCACCTCGCCTGGCTGGCCTGTCTTTCCTGAAAAGGACATAGCCATCCATGACCACATTCCAGTCATGTGAGCTGTCGCACCATGTCTCTGTAATTGCCACCAGATCATAATCTCCTGACCGAACGCAGGTTTCTAACTCCTCCTGCTTATTCCCCATGCTGCGCGCATTGGTGTACAGCACAAAAAGCAAGTTATATAGTGAGCTCTGTTTAAAAATATCCAGGTATCAAACCATTTCAGTCAAAGTAAGAAAATAAGGCCCTCATACAATAGAAAAGTCAATTTATGATGATTCCTGTCACTGGAGTTGCTTTTCAGGGTTGACAGGTCTGAGAGATATTACATTCTGTCTGAAACCTTGTCAGACAAAACCACTGAAATGAAGGAAAACACTACCAATGGAATACTAATGTTTTCTTCACTTAAATTAGCTTTATGCTTCCTTAAAATTTCTGAAGATGCATGGCAGTTAGTTGTTCAGTTTCCAGAAGCCTTCACACCTTTGGGTAAATATTTCTCTCCTTTATCAAACTGATATACTCTTTCAAGAAAGTAGACAAGTAGACATTTTCTTTTTTCTTTTCCTTTTTTTCTTTTTTTTTTTTTTCCTAAGAGATTGAAATTTGTGGTTGATATAAACCACATTAAGTTTGTGGTTGATAGCATCAAAAACGTCTCCACAGAAGCTTTTGAAAGCTTCCAAGACTGTTTCTGCTTTTGTGTCCCAAAGTTATTCTGAAGAGCATATATTGGGAGCTGTGTTTTCTTGTTTTATTAACATTAATTAAATGACTCTGCTAATAATGCTGATGAGAACTCTTTTGGTATTACAGAGGGAGTAGTATCTCCTAGTTAAAAACTATTTTGACACTCTCGACTGTCTTTTGTAGACAAAAAAATGGTTGAATGTTACCTAACTGGTTAAAAACCAAACAAACAATTGGTAAAGAATTGGAAAGAATCAAAATGCTCTCAATCCTGAAGAACTTTGATTGTGGTACTTAATTGTTTCATCTTTCAAAAGCTTAAATTTTGAGAACTATAAATGCTTGATATATTTATTTATTTACCCTCGTTTTTGAGATTTTTTTTTTTCAGTATTATGCAAGCTATTCTCCCCTGTGCTTTTTAATACTATGCAAAATATTTTTCCCTCAGCACTCTAACTACAGCATATGTAGTGAAACACAACAGGAAGGGAGGGAGGGAGGAAGGGTGTCAATACGACACTAACTTCGACTCCAAGTGTTTGGAGTGTTATGACATATAGAGAAATGCTTTTTATTTTTTAAGCACCAGGGAAGGCTAGGAACTCTATAAGATGAAAAATGAATGCCAATGTTGCCCTAAGTGTCTGAGAAACACATTAGAATCAGCTTGGTTGTTGAGTGTAATTATAGATATCCCTTTCTTTCTACGTGACTATCTTGATCAGGTTTCTTTCTGTCAAATTATAGAACTTTTAACAGACGTTTGACTGAGGGGCTTGTGTAAAGTATGGATGAACTGTGTCAAATGAAGAGAGGTAAAAGGAATTCTCATTTCCATTTCTAGAGTTAAAATTCTTGAGCTAACAAAGAATTGTCACGTTATGTCATTACGTGGTATAGCTCTAATATGTAAATTCTTTTTCAAGTGAGAACAGTGGAGAAGGCTCCAGTGAGTTGTCTTTCATGTAGAAATTTCAGATTAATTGATTTTATGATCTTTATTTTGACAGTTAGTCTTACCCAGCATTACAGCAGTGCTTGCAAAAAAAAATTACTGTGGGTTTTATACTTGCTGGAATATATCTATAATCATTCGCTCTCACTAAGTATATTTTTAGATTAAACTAAAGGATATATTCATATTCTAATTTGGTTATATTTTTAATTAATGATAATGGAAAATAGAAAGGGGTTTGAGCACATTTATTCTCTATGGCATCTCTTACAATTTCAAAAAGGCACATAAGTGCCTTTAAAATAATTGCATAGTATCTGAGTCATCAAATTAATCTCGACACATAGGTATTTGCCACTACTGTAAAGAAATTGCTTGATTACAGGTAGTCAGCTGAAATTCAGAAAAAAATAAGATGATACCCTTGTTTCTCATGGTACGTTAATAATTACTGAAGGTTCCAAGAAACAGATAGACCTAAATAATATCTTCTATGATACTGTATGTCTTGTGTTCAAACCTGAAATGCTTACAAATACAATAAAAATATTATTTATTTACTGCTTAGAAACAAAGTAATGTGAACTGATTTTGAACATGTTTTCTGAAAAAGATAAACTATTTTTACATATATTTAGTCATATTTTTCTTGAAATATTACTTAATTGCAGCATCAGACTTACAAACTAAGCATCAGACTTAAACTCCTAAGTTCCTGACTTCTGTAAGCATTTGCAGGATATAACGTTGTTACAAGACCATACCTCCAGATGAAATCTTGTAATAAATGTTTGTGGAGGGTTCTTTTATGAGCATTTGAGACCATGCCCCACATTTTTAATTTCTCTTCCTTTTTTCTCAGGATGTAGTCATATTCTCATGGTTTAATTAGCATGTTAAAATGATAGGTATTTCAGTACATTGTACATTACCCAAGGAAGACCCATGAGGACAGCTCGTACCATCCTGAGAAAGGTCAGATAACTCACCCTCTGCCATTACCTGTAACATGCCAATAATTGCGAAAGAAGTTCAGCAGACAGCTTTTGAAAATGTTTATCAAAATATAAACTTACACATGGCAGTATAGTTTATTTCAGAAGCATTAAACACAATCTCCGTGTCTAAATGACTGAACAAGCAGGTTAAATAAGCAGTTTGGACTGTGAGGAAAATGACAAGCAAGTGGACTTCAGGTCAAGCAGACAAGTGATGAAAAGAATTTCTAGTAGTCAGAATTATATCATACTATTTTATTTAAACTGGCTGTTGAAATAATGCCTAAAAATGTGACAAAACTGTTGTTGTGAGGTTCTCTCTTACCAAAATCAAAGCTTTTTTAGTTGGTTTGTAATAACAGTTTGAATGGTTATGAAATTACCAAGGGTTACATTGTACAAAACTTCTTTACACTGAGGAGAATTTTCTTACATGAGCTGCTTGACTGATGTCAGTGGCATTCCTCATACAAACACGTTTTACCATATGAAAAACTATATAGTCCAGTCTTTGAGTTCAAATGTAGATTGACTCAGAGAAATGAACTGATTTTATAAATTCTTGACAACTTGGTGATGCCACTATAAATTCCTCAAGACAGTGATTTGGCTTCTTGTAATTACCTGATACCTAGAATATTGTGGAGGTCAGAACGAATATATATTTACTTTTATAACGACTACTTGAAGATTACAAGTTTCTTGAAAAATATTTTGCATTTGTAATGTTGCTGTTTTTCTTAAGAGACCAGGTGTAGAAACCTTGTCAAGTTTCCCATGGAATAACACCTACATTGCATGATGTTATATCTCATGTCTGCTATCATTCCTGCCAGGCAGGCCAGTATTAGAAATCATAATGCTGTCCTGGTATCAGATTGGGAAGACCTCTCTTCAGAAAACCACTGAATGTCCTCTGTATTTCATGCTAACACCACTGAATTAAAACAAATGAAGGCTAAATTGCTAATAGATATATATACACACACATATGTATACACACAAATATGTGTAATATATACACACATTTAGTTCTGAACTGAGAACAGATGCATGTATTCCTTGTCACGTCACAGTTATAGCTCATTTATGCCAAGCTCATTTATTTAGCTCATTTATGCCAAGAGTTGATAATTTCATACAGCTAACCCCTTTCGACCTAAAGTTTAGGAATGGCTGGCACTATCAAAGAGTGGTTTGATTCAGTGTATGGGGTTACTCTTGGGCAGTCATTTAAAGACAATTATATTCAGCATAAAAGGGCTATAGATGTTAGCCCATTGAAGATGGTGACAGTGGAATGTAGGAGTGACTGAATTTCAAAACCAATTCTCAGTGTTTGAAACAGTGGTGAGATATCTGCAATAGCAGACGTAGCAATCTGCACTCAGTTTGGGGATGGGAGGGCAACTTTAGATCTTCCTATTTTTTATTTTAGGACAGATACAATGCTAATTTAAAGAACTACAATGAAGATTATGTTGAAGATTAAGAATATAATGGAATTGAACTATTAAATTTTAGTTTTTCACTTAGAGGAGATCATTGTTCTGAAGTACAGGGTACCTCATTCCATACTTTGCCAGAGCAATTCAAAAAAAGATCCTGTAGTGTAATTTAGCTTTGTGAAGCCTTGGAAAGAATCCAGAACAAAAATCACTTTACTTCTCTCTCAGCTGATGCTGAGACCTATCAATGCTAGGCCCAAGCATGCAAAGGTTTTGCAGAGTTTTTTCTGCCCATTGCAATTACTTTACCTAGATAATGTTGCAAAAGCTCTTACCTTCCAGAGCTTTTTATTCTGCTGCAGAACTTGGTTCCAATTTCGCTCATGTGAAATTGAGATTTATCATGTTCCTGGACCTATAATTATTCATCTCACATTTCATGTCTTGCCTATGAATTTTTTTCCTAGATAAGATCTAAATTAGTGCCTGAATTTAATATTGCAATTGGTTGACTTTGGAATTGCAGAATTTACCTGTTTTCCCTCCTAGTTATTATCGAAAGTGTAGCTTGTTATTAAAAAGATATGTTGTTGATATACTGACAGAAAGATAAAAAATTGCATACAGGGCAAAGGCTTTTCAGATTTTTCGTTTTTTTTCGAGAGTTTTTTGGTGTTTCGTTTTGTTGGGGTTTTTTAATGAATATTTAAGTATGGTAGTTTTATTTACTGTGACAATGAAATGTTATTCATACTAAGGGTGACTCACTTAGTGTTTTGCTGAGTCTCTGTGATTAACAAAATACAATAACAGTACAAAATTGCTGTAATTTGGGGCTTGGATCTATGACACGACTCCACTTTTCTGTTTGCTTTTCTTTGGGGCTGAAAAGGTTAGATGTCTATAAATAGGACATGATCCAATATTCTGTAGAATTGTCTGTCCTTTGCTTTTGAGAGTCTGTGACATTTTCTGTTGATGATACTGGGTTCAATAGCTTTAGAGAAGTACAATTGTGCTGGAAGGAAATGGTACCAAGACTGATTTCAGCTCCATTCCCCCTTTTCTGTTAATACTTGCAAATTTTTTTATATTATCATTTCCAGGAGCCAGTTTTCAGATGGCATATTGTTTGCCGGGGGTAGGGGGAAATATTAAGTCTAATGGCACAATCATAGTCCTCTTCTACGTGCAATGTATTGTAACACTACCCTAATAATAACTGAAGAAATTTCCTGTGCTTCTGAGAATGGGGTTCATAACATTTATCTAATTATCTCAGTGAGGGGATTTTTCTTTGATCTAAATTTTTTTTAACCTGGCAACTTCCACTAAAATCAGTACAAAGTTTAAAATGCTGATCATTACATAGTGTTAATTTTCTTAGTGGCCATCACTTTAACTACAATAACTAATTTTCTACAGAGTGTCTACAGAGGATTAGCTACTTTTAGTGGATTGCTTCTTTTTTCAGATTGAAGTGTTGTATTTTGTACCTCAAAATTAAAGGAGAAGTTATATATTAGACATTTCCATAGTTTGCCCTTGGTTTTATAGTGTTCACTGTACAACATGGAAAAGTACATATTCCATTGTGATGACTATCTGTATTGCAAACCATAGGCAGTAAAGATGTCAATAAATGTCTGATACTCTAAAATGTGCTTCCAGTTCCTATGTGTACAAGCATATTGAATATCAATCCATTTTGGCTGATATAGACAGTTTGGCAGATACCAAAATGCTCACACTTGTCTGTCTACAGGCAAACTTCTAATTCCATGTTTAGGCATAGAAGTTTCAGTGAAATAATTTCCAGTGGTTTTGAGCACTGGCAGCTGCTTTAGGCTTGTGGAGAATCTTTAGTTATTTGCTGTTTCTGGAATTATTAATGATGGTAAATGGCAGTGAGTGCATTATATGAATTGTACCTTTTTAAAAGAAAAAAAATAAGAGGAAATATAGGAATTTAATCATAGAATCATTTTGGTTGGAAGAGACGTCAAGATCATAGAGTCCAACCATTAACCTAATTCTGGCACTAAAGTGTGTCCCTAACAACCTCATCTTGTTTGTCTTTTAAATACCTCCCCAGATGGTGACTCAACAACTTCCCTGGGCAGCCTGTTCCAATGCTGTTCCAGTCACAACTTGTAAGAACTGGAATCTCATTTGTGTATTCTACAAATAACTGTTGCCATGAATAGATCATACTCTTTACCATATTCACATCTGGGCAGAAAGTCAGGAGGTACATTTACTTCAGTTCATTTACATACAGAAGAGTAACTTGCATTGTAGGCACTGTGGTGACTAAGGGAAGGTTAAAGCATTGATAGGTGAAGGTCAGCTATCAGAGTATGCTAATCCCTGTATTAGATACATATTGTGTTCCAGGTACTCCACTATCTTATATCTAAGGAAAAAGCAGCTGTAAGAACTTTAAAAGACTGGAATGGATTGAGGGCAAAACACTATGGAAAAAGAACAAGGCCAAAGTTAAATTATTTCAAAAAGAGTATTTTTTTAAATAGAACCCCAAGAAAATGTCAGCTTTTTACCCCTCTTGACTTCACTTTGTCCATCTTTTATGTAGAAAGACCTCTATAATCAGTGTCATTCAGAAAGTAACAGAAGCAAAGAATGTCTTTTCATCCTACATCTGAGTTCCTTTACAGGAGTTGTACACTTAGGTTCATTTTTTTTAAACCAGTGTCCTTTGTTATACATATTTTGAATAAAATACAAAAACATCAAATGCAAATGGAAAATAGTAAATTCTAAAAAAAAAAAAATCATTAACATCAATTTTTGGTTTTAGAAAGCAAGTTCTTCCACTCTTGTGCATTACTTCTGAGATATGTGCTGCCTTATGATGACTTCCCTGTATTTAACTACTTCCAAGATAAGTTGGCATTACTCTTATTTGCATCTCATATATCAATAGCAATTAAAAAAATACAAGTGGCTAAAGTCTGATGTGAAGGCAGAAAAGAAATTCCCTACTGCCTTTATGAGTAACTGTGTCAAAAAGACCTGATTGTCCCATGTCTTCTCTAGTAAGTCTGAACCAGTCTGGATTTCAAGAGAACAGCAGCAATAAAACTGTTTCTCAGTAGTTAAGCAGAGTCTGGAGACCTTTACTGTCTGTCTTAGAATATGTAAAATTAGTTCTAAGATCACCACGCCTTATTCACTAGCAGGCATCAACAAACCTCATCCTGACAACAAGTTTAGAAGATTAAAGCAGTACTTCATAGAACGTACAACTAATTTTCTCTAATTCATTTGATTAAATGAGCATGAATAATAGAATTTGCAACGGTGCCTCACTGTAGCAGGTGATATATGTTTATTTTTATGAAAATTCAAATATACTGAATATATAGTATTTTAACCAGTGTTTTTAAATAAAGTCATTTAAATAATGAAATTTTATTTTCCTAATTAAGAAATTACAACAATTTAAGTGTTTTGCCAAGATTTCTATCTCTCACTGCATTTTCTGCTAGACAAGAAGCTCTTGTTTCTGAATTACTTTCTCTTTTGCGAAGCATCAGAAAGACATAAGATTTTTGATTTACTATTACTGGTGAAATCAACAGGAGCTTTTTAGAATTCAAGTCACTTCCTTGACTTTCTTTCTTATTATTATGATTACCATTAAAATTGAATTCAGATGTTTCTATACTGAGTCATGCTTTACTCCTAGACTAACTCTGTTAAAATCACCATATTTGCCTGAAAGAAAACGAGTGCTATTTAGCTACTACTATGTATGTTTTGCTGTTTTCTGTTTTTAAGATCAACATAATGACAAGATCGACACCTGTTCACTGCATTCTGACTTAGCTCCACACCTTACAGGTAGCAAGAAGTAAGGGATAGACTTCATACCCATATAGGCATGGATGGTGTAATTAATTTGGAATGATGACTATAATGGCTCCAAAATCAGCTGGATTAAATATGTGCCTTCACCCAGTGTCACTACTTACAACCACTTATCGGAATATGTCTTCCATTACTCACTACACGTGATAATACACTTAATGTTGCAGAGATGAAATACAAGTCATATGAATGATAGCTCACAAAAATTTGAATTCATGCACTATTTCAGGAGACTGGTCTTGATGGCATTTAGATGACCAGTGGTGGTCAAAGGTAAGACAATATCCAGTTTCAAAGTCTAGAAAGTAATTATGCAGAGCATAAATCATGAAGGCCTAACTGAAATGGAAACGAAATTCTATTAAAAAGAATTATAAACTCAGTCCTATCTGAATTCTGCAAAGAAGCACTAGGCAAGTGCCATTATGAACTAAAGGAGCAAGCTTGTTTCAGGATAACAGAGTATTATTAAACCTTCCATTTTTGTTTCTTTAGTTAAAACAATCATAGAATAGTATGCTAAGTAAACTGATGGAATGAACTATATGCTTCCTCACATTACACAGCACTGCCTGTACATCACAAATCACTGATCAATAAGTGTGCATTTATTTTGTCTAATTTCATTCCCCAAGCAAGATGAAATGGCAATAAATAAATAAGTAGTTTAGACAGTGAAGGGTAAAGTGTATTTTAATAAACCTAAAGATAGGGATGCCAGGAGCCTCATTTGTTCTGACAGCTCTTTAGATGATGTATAAAAATAACCAAAATTTCAGTCATTTTCTGAAAATTTATTAATTTTTTTGTAATAGTCAAATTATTTTGCCCGTGAAGATAATTTCTGATCTGATCAGCCAGATCCTTTATGAACGTGTTCCATGTACATGTGAAAGTAGGAACAGTGATGGTTGTGAAGAATGTCGTTGAATATTGCATGGAATAATTACTCCATGTTACCTACATAAATTCTGCTTATATATGTTGCAATGTGTGACATTTTTCATTCATGAACTCTTTGAAAGCCATTACCCTCTCTGAATCTCCAAAGTAGCTGATCGCTCCCCATCTTGTATTTTCCCCATTGAAAAATACATGCTGACCTTATATTATGCAAAGGATAATAGTAAAGGAAGACTGTTGCTGCTATGAATCCATAAATATTAACAATGTATGGCAGTAGTGTGAATGATAAGTATAATACACGTAACATTAAAAATACATATCATGGATGCAGAATACAAAAAAAAACCAAACCAAAACAACAACAACAAAACCCCTTCCTAACTAAATCAGAATGTAACTTCCATTATTCGAGCATGTCTACTGTTTGTAGCTTTTTCAGTACAGAATTCCCCACTGTGGTTCATGCTTAATGAAAAACTGTCATCTTCGTGGTCAGCTGTTTTTTCTATTGTTCAACACTCACAACTGAGTTTGTACCATATTTCTCCTACCTGAAAATATAGCAGTTCTGTAAATTTTAAGTCAACAGAGACAGAAAATTGTTGCAGCAGAAAAGCTTGTGGTTTAAAATTCTGCATATTATGAAGCAAATACTAGTTCTCATTTTTTAAGCAGTTCAAAATACACCTTCCTTTCTACCTCCGTTAAATATTTCTGATGTAGCTAAAATTCATGCAGCACCCTATCTGAACAGGCTGCTTTGGCCATGGCAAGTGTTGAGACTGAACCGCACTGATATCAAATAAGATTAGTTCACATTTCCTATATAACGTGGTCTTGCATATATAGTATTATAAAATGGTTTTGACCCTTAGTGTCTCTGTGGTGCATTACCCTCTGTAAAACTGATGTGTAGTCAGTTGTTCCTCCTCTTGTATTTTTCCAGCTGGAGATTATTCCTATGTGTGATACTTTGTACTTTCCTTTATTGAATTGCATCTCTTCTTTTTTTTTGGATCACTTTTTCAATTTGTCAAGGTTACTTTCAATTCAAATCCTATTCACTAAAGTGCTTGCAGACGCTTTCAGATTGGTATTGTCTGCAAATTTAATAAGTGTACTCTCTATTCCATCATCCAGGTCATTAATGAAAATATTGAATAATACTGGGTCCAGGACAAGACCTATGAAACCCCACCCAGTATTTCCTTCTAGCTTGACAGCTGGTAACTGCCCTAAGTGTAGCTTCACATTTGTTGTGCATGCCGGTACACTAGTGTCATCTGGATTACTTAATTCTTACTTTATTTATGAGAATGGTACATAAGACTGGCAAATGCTTTGAAACAATGTGCATGTGACGTATCTACTGCTTCCACCTATCAGTAGGGCCTATTACTAGTCACAGGTAGAAAGTAGGTGGGATTGATGGTTTCTCTTGACAAGTGGATGTTTGCTGTAGTTTGTCCATAGTCTTTAACCAGACAGATATTCCAGCATTTTTGTGAGAACTGAAATCAGACAGACTAATTTATTATTCTCTGGATCCTCCCATTCAATCTTTTCAAAGCTAAGTACAGCTGTTTTCCTCTTTCGATCCTACTGTCCTCCATATTCTCGGGGGAAAGATAAATGCTGAGATTATTTCAGTCTGATTCCTGTATTGGATCCAGTAGCCTGTAGCTTGCTAATTACTCAGTTTAGCCATTCCTTTTGAATAAAAGCTGAAACTAAAATCCAGTAATAAGGTGGTAGCTTCCCTTTTTTTTCTAATCAGATTTTGAGACTTTCTTATTATATTCATATGCTTTGTTCAAAGAAGTTCTTATTCAGGTACACATCTTTATGCTTGTGTGTAAGGATTTTCTTTTTTTTTCTGGTTCGTTCAGTTTTTACTGGTACTTTTGCAATTCCTTGCAATCAGCTTTTCACTTTACAGTCGGGACTAATTTATTAACACCAGCAACTTTGTCATTTTACTGTCGAGCCTTTTCTGCTGGCAACCTCTCCATGCTTTTTTGTCTTAAGTAGTGTGCTCCCCACTTTTAGTTGTATGAATTAGTTTCCACTCTTTGTAAAATTCCTTCTTTAATTTTTGAACAAGGGTTATTTACCCAACCCGACCCCACTTCATAATTTCGGGGGGGTTTTTTTTAGAAATATAGTTCATGTTGCTCTTTCATATTTTTAAGAAACTAAGTCTCCTGTTCTCTTTTATTAAAATGAGAATTAATGACGTGCCCACAAGTACAGAGTAGGCCAGTGGCTAAGGTACAAATAAAAGACTTCAGGTTGCTAAGATGCATTATTCGTTTAGTTTTAGCTGACTGTGGAGTATTTGAGACATTCCTGCCACAGTCTCAGGCCATGGAATATGGCTCCACAGCACCCTGTAAAACACAGGGGGAGATTTACAGCAAAAAAATGACCTAAATCTGTTCACGTTCAAGGAGATTGCAATAAGTGCATGAAGTTTAGTGAGAACAAAATTAAATAATTATGAGTGCTGAAGTATGTATTAACAAATGCATTTGCAAATTATATTTTGTTTTCATCATCCAGAGAACAGCAAATACAATTTAATTTAAGAGCTCTTATCTTCAGCCACTAAATGACAGTTCTTGATTAAAACAACTTGCAATGAATTAGAAAATTTTGCTGTCCCTAAAAAATATAGCAAGGATTTGGAAAAAAAATACTTGAAATCTCAGATTGAGTTTAGCTCGTCAACATACATGGGATCTTCATTTTCTTAAACATTACATACTGTACTGCAGGCTAAAGAGCAAAACAGTCCGAGAAAATGTCAAGAGAAATTTTCTTGATAAACATTCTCAAAAAAATATATTTCTTTGGCATATGATATGGTAACTCCTGATGGAATGAAAAATTCATGTTGAAAGAGTATATGATGTAAATGAGTAGACTCTTAACATCTGATTTCAGTAGGTATAATCAATCATAAAAGTACTTGTCAGACCAAATAATTTCAAAGATGCGTGAAAAAAATCATCTTTGATATTCTCAAAAGAAATTTTGGAAAACATGTTTGCTACTCAAGCTGTTTTCAGCTAAATAATGAATCACCCATTAAAATAAAACTCTGATTCCTTTGGCAGATTCCCCATTTACAAATGCCTTACGCTAAAGCCAAAATCTGTTCCACTGCTCTCAAGTTCTATTTTAGTTATGGGAATGATGTAAAATGATACTTACCAAAATTCTGTTAAGCAGAACATACACACTGAGTAGTAACGCATACACACCATCTAATTATTTTTCAATAAATAATTTAAAGTTACCAAAATTGTATTTCTCTGCATGAAGCTGTCTTCAATAAGGATAGTGTTTTCCCACTAATTTCTATGGATTCAAGTTTTTAAAATATTCTTAAGTCTCAAAATGAGTCCAAAAAAGTGCTGTGTAGAACAATATCATGTAGGCTACCATAAGGGAAAGGCAAATTTACTTACCCTTATTCCATGGAAGCAAAATTCTTCAAGCAATGTAAGGGATTTCTATTTGTATTATTTTTCTTTCTTTATCTTTCTCTGGGATCTAAAGATTGAACTTAAGGGGTTGATTGAACTTTTCTTTGGCTAGGTATTTCCTGTTTACATTTTAAAAGCTTTCTTGGTTATGGTAAGATCAGCTGGGAAAGCCAGGGAAAGCAAATCTTCAGTGGCAAGACCCTCATCTAAAATTTTATTACAGTAAGACTGTGCTAGTGAAACCGTGCTTAACAAGTCTGTCAAAACTCATTTCTGATTCTCATTTGTATAGGTTATTTCCAGGATAGTATTTGATTATATTAATGAAAAATATGCAAGTACACAGACTCTATGCTTACAGGGAAGTAAAATTAAGGTTCTCAGGACATCCCAGAATCTATTTGTAAAAATTTGTGCATCCTAGCTATCCACAAGTGAAGATGACTGGTGCAAAAACCACTTCTCTCTTCACTTGGGAATACACCAAATCTCTTCACTAACCCTTGACTCTGATGTTCACACCCCAAAAGTGAGTCAGACAGAGACAATCTTCTCACACCTCTGGAACTGTTTGCTTTCCTGGCCACGGACTCTGCTTTTATAAGCTTTGAGCATGTGGCTTTGCCTGTCTACAGTGGGAAACTGAAAACCCTTAGATTTCTCTTCTGGAGAAAACTCAGTCTTTTACTTTTATTTCAGCACTGCATAGTCATTTGACCTTAACAATGATACTAAATCTATTGCAATACAACATTAATAAATATGTTATTTTTATCAGACCTGCAATGAATTTTTGTTTGCTAAATAGCAGCTGTCATAGTCATATTAATTCCGGGCCATAAAAAATGAAACATAGCTTCTGAAGCCAATATTTATACGTGGAGAATTGGTATTGTTGCCAGTATTGTGGCGTTTCTCCTCCAAATAGCAAGCAGATAGCAACCGTCAAAAAGCCTACTCACAAGTGTATATTCTAAGCGTTCATTTCTTATTTTATACTGCCAATTTCATTCTCCTTCTGAAGCTGCAAACTACAGTCCCAGAAGGCTTTTAACATCTAGAAGGTCTGTCCTTAAACATGTTATGATGAGCTTCAGTGGGTTACACTAAGGTGAGATTTCTACAGCAACTATGAACCAAGATTGAAAAGACTGATGAACTAAACATAGCCCCTGCTGCTTTATGCATGTGAAATACTAGTATCTGGATTTTGAATACATTATTCACACTTAATCCAGAAATGAGGTGGTTGCCAATTAGGTATGTGCAGCTTTTTTCAGTTGTGGGTTTATTGTGTTATGTGCGTGTAGACATTCAAACAGACTCTGCAGATACTGACCAGGATCACCAGCACTGTTCTTCCAGTTGAAACACAGGGGAGTTGATTCCTAGGTGAAGAATATCAACAGGCAATGTGGGAGAGGGTGTGGGGGGAAGATAAGAAATAAACGAAAGGGTAGAGGATAAACCCTGAACAGACACCGCTCTTTGATTACCCTGAGGCTCATTTATTCATAGAATCATAGAATAATTTCGATTGGAAGAGGCCCTCAGGATCATCGAGTCCAACCATAACCTAACCTAACTCTTTGGGCCTCTCATCATAAGAAAGACATTGAGGCACCGGGGAAGAGTGCAGAGGAGGATGACAAAGCTGGTGGAGGTTCTGGAGCACAAGTCTGATGAGGAGCAGCTGAGAGAACTGTGGCTGTTCAGCCTGGAGAAAAGGAGGCTGAGGGGAGACCTTATCGCTGTCTACAACTACCTGAAAAGAGGTTGTAGCATGGAGGGGGTTGGTCTCTTCTCCCAGGTAACGAGTGATAGTATGAGAGGAAATGGCCTCAAGTTGCACCAGGGGAGGTTCAGATTGGATATTAGGAAAAAAATTCTTCACGAAAAGGGTTGTCAGGCATTGGAACAGGCTGCCCAGGGAAGTGGTTGAGTCACCGTCCCTGGAGGTGTTTAAAAGGCGTTTAGACAAGGTTCTTACGGGCGTGGTTTATTGCTAGAGTTAGGTTATGGTTGGACTCGATGATTCTGTGATATTCTGAAAGAACAATGTAGCAGAAAGGGTTTTAAACCATTATGCAAAGCTTAACTTAAAAATAAATCCCTTTCTCATCATGCATACTTCTGCTCAAGAAATTTATCCTGCCACCTACTTCACCATATGGAATTTTAATATGTGTCTGTAAGCATCTGTGACAGCACTGAACGCGTGCCTAAGTCAGTGAAGAGGTTGAACCTGTAGGTTCATAGCATAGCTGGTTTGATTGCTACTTTATTTTGGAATCTATTTGCTCAACTAGGGCTTTGCACACCTTAGATGTTCTCCAACATGGTGTCCTGATGTAATTATTGTTGTGAGGTTCAGACTATCCTTCCTACAGTGCAAGGTTTGATTTTCCTGTTGTTGTTCCAAAACTTACTAATGTAACGTTACTATTTTTAAGTACTGTGGAAGAAAACATTTTGTGCACATGTTTGACATGCTGTTATCTTTCAGCTGATTGATCCTCTAAATTTACACTGGAGGATAAGCATAGTTGTAATGATATAAAGTGATACTACTTCACTCTAGTAAAACCATTCCTGTTTTTCAAAAAATATTTTAAAAAAACTCTGAAAATGACAACAAAGAAATAGCAATATTTATAATTGCTGTAATTCATGTTTGGAACCTCTAATGGCTGACTGCATTATTTTCTGCCCTGTAAGTAAATATTCCTCTTTGTTCAAAGTACTAGGAGAAGACGACAAACAAAAAATGACATTCTATGCTACATCAATTTTCACTCTTTTTATTAAATACAGTTTGATCTTTTACCTGCAGAAAATAGTATTTGTTATTGACCATTTCAATAGCCATTGTCAAAAGTTTATCTGCAGGGTCATAGTTTTAGCCAGGCATGCTGGGTGTAATTTGCTCTTTTTGCTACGAAAGACATAAAATAGTTTGCTAATAAAAAGCTTTTACATGCACAAGCCTGGATTTTCTCAGTTCCAAAGAATATGCTTATTTTTAGTCAAAATTTAAGCTTTTTGCTCTTGCTCTTTTCCTTTTTATTGTCAAGCTATATTTCTTACGTACACATCAATAATGTAATCCTAAAGATGCTCTAGATGGTACTATTACAATGTACGTGCTGATTCCAACAGTATTTATTTTTATGTCAATATTTTTAATGTCATGTATGGAAGTTCAATAATTTCCCATTCCACTGACATCCTTAAACATTTTAATAGAATAAATACATCTGTTAAATACTTACTAGTAGCAAGTGAAATGATGAAGAGTTACACATTATTCTTATAGAAGTTAATCAATATTAGTTTCTTCTTTAACAAAATCCTTTCATTTGTGTTCTTAGTCTTTAGTTCAGCTGGATACATTTGAAAACCTATCAATGACCGAAGTATTATAAAGTGAAAAGGAATAAATTATATGTGAATCAATAGGAAGTATGTTTTGATAACATCAGCAAAATAGACTTATCATTACAGATATATAACTCCTCTCTGATCTTTCTGCGCTTTTTATGCTTCAGTTAGCAATTTAAACAAAGGTTTTCACTCTTGCAGCAAATTCACCTTCATAGAATAAACTTTCTTACTGAGAAGCAAAAATTTGTGCATTTAGTTAAAACGAATTTTCCAGAAGCATTTGAATGAACAGGGAGATTGAGTCAGCTTCTAGCAAAAGGCTTTTCTAATGCCTCATGTGAATGCTCAGTGTATTGTTTCAATAAAAGCTTGAATGGAAAACTGCTGATCTGAGGTAGTACATGTTATCCAAGATGCAGACAAAGCTGTTTTCAGCTGTGTAAACTGCAAAAGTGTTAGTGGCAGAATAACATAAATTGTGTGCCATTCAGTGGGTGTCCAATATGGATTTGGATAGCTATTCTATGATGATTAGACATAACACTAAGTACATATGAATAACGTTTCTACTAAATTTATTTGCAAATATGTCTGATGGCAAAGACTGAGTTTAGCAGGAATATCAAGGGATATGTAGGATAAGGAAAATCATGATCAGAGAAACTGTCATCTCTGACTTTTCTGCTGTATCCTCTTTTCACTTCTATACTCTTTCACCATATACCAACTGGTTTAGTTTACTGTGACTTCACAGTGATTCAGTTTCCTGTAGTTTATACACTTCCATCTCTTGTATAACCAGCCTAGAGTACTAATTCCACCAATCTTGGTTATTACAATGCACAGCTGGGTTTTGGGCTTTGTTTTGGTTTGGTGTTTTTGGGGGTTTTTTTTGGCTTAGAACAGCCTCCCAAAATGCAGACTTAATAAAAAGAAAAAAAATTTGTTGAGGAGAACACACTGATTCAGTGATGGAAATACCTTGATTTCAATGGAACTATATTACAGGTAAAAGTAACTGATTTTTTTAACAATGGTACAATTGCTCTGTTATATAGTGTTATACTTCATATGTAAATGCATTTCAAATGTTTTAACTTGCAGATTAAAGGAGACTGAATCCAGAAACAAAGACAGTTTTTGAAACCATGCACTGCCCAGCTCAAGTCTGTCAGGTAATTAAATTGTTCTGTTCTCCTGATGTTCCACAGTTATAAATAAATGGATGATATGCAGAGCCACGAGTGATAAGCGTATTTGGAATAAACAATAGCCTATGGTAGTTATTCTTGCTGCCGAGTGCTCTTGTTCAAATGGCCATCTTAAATCAGAACACACTAGTAAATCAAGTACTTGATAGAACAACAGAATTGATAAATCTCTGCATCATGCAGTTTCTTTTTTAGCTACCTGGTTTACATTTTTATGGTAATACATTTTCTTCTTTTTTTTTTTTTTTTTTAAATAACAAGAATTGCAGGCGCATGTATTACATCTGCAAAAAAAGGCATATTGTTCGTAAAAACTGGACTGGAAAAAGTACTTTTGTCCTGGCAGAGGTTTTTAAACTAGAAGTTTTGCAGTATCAGAGATACCACGGAGCTAGAACAACCCCATGGATTGCAACTGATTTGCAAACAAATGTTAATTACAGGAAGGTCAAGGCTGCGTACTCCATTTTAATTAAGTACACTGTGAATATTATTAAAAAATGGCAGTCAAATAGTTCTGTAAAATACAAAAAAAATAACCCAACCCTCTCTTACTTTTCTGTATTTTAAACACAATTTGAAAGGAAGTGTTCAGTGACAGCGAGCAGCAAAATTCAGTTTGCAGAGTGAGACACTGGAATTTTCATGCCCATATGTAGGTGCAAAAAAATACACACCGCTTATAGCTGGTAAGGGTCTGGTTGATACAGCCGAGGCAGACGTCCAGCTCGCAAGTGGGCACGTACACTGGGGCTGATGAGCATGTCTAGGTTCTATATCCTGCACTGGTTTTATTTTCACTAACTATAATGGAAAACCAGTTATCTCAAACTGTGAGCTAAATCTCACTTAAAGAACCCTTAAGGTTTATGTTATAGGCTTGTCGTGGGTTTTCAAACCCACTTCCTGTGATATTGTGGGGCATGGACAAACCTTTTTTTCAACTTCACTGCCAGATCCAGAATTTACTATAAATACACAAGAATTTGAGATAAATCAATATTAGAAAAAATGAGATCTGTTTCAATAAATTCTAGTCTAGTGGGCTAATGATGCATTTTCACTTTTTAAGTGATCGTTAAGGAGGAGCATATCTATCTGGAGGCAAGTTTCTCAACAAATTCATTAATAGTTTTAGTTCTGCTTTTGTTCCTGACTTCTTTTTTTTTTTTTCCAAAACTTGAGTCTTCTTGCATTAATTCTATACGGCTATAAACTATTTTGACTGAAAATATACAGAAGTGGAATGAAACCCATACAAGATATACATACAAATACTAGAAGAATCCTTCAATAAGAATCTCCCTGTTTAGAAACAAATTTAAAATAAGAAAATATATGCTGACTGGTACCCAGAAGGATGTTAGCTACTAGCAATGCAGGAAGTGTTTCTTTAAGATTAGGCTGTACATATAGTGAAGTAGGAGAACTTTATATCCGTATCTCATGGTTGCTTGCATGTTTCTGTTTAGACTGTGTGTAGCATTTCTGATGTATGAATCAGCTGGCATAACAGGTAATTTTGATATAGACATGCACATTTAAAATGGAATGTTTGAAATTACTTTTTAATTAAGGTGGACATTGTTTCCCATAGTTACAAGCGATTTTTATTGTTAATTCATGAATCTTAATACTAGACTTTAACTTTTGTATCAAGGCTGAGGATTCATTTTGCAAAACAAATTATTTTGTTATAGCTATGAACAGATAATGAGGCAGCAGTGAAGCTGATTATGGAACATACTGTGGTATAGTAATCTAATATAAAATACAGATTGCTTTATGTTCACTTCCTCAAAGCAATTTTATTGCTTGAATTCTGAGCAGCCTAGCAGTCAGTCCATTGCAAATCTTGCATTAGAAGTCTCTAGTTAAACCTATGTACTATGCTTAGTATTTTTCCGTGTTGCTTACAGCTAAAACTTAAAAACAACCAGGACAACTAAAGATAGCATTCTATATACCGTCCAAGGAAGAAGGAGGCTCTTACTCTATTTAACTATGCTTCATTTTTTCTCTCTCCTCAGTTACATGTGATGATTGGCCTAATGCAGAAAATCTACTCATTGCTCATAAGCTATACTGAAATAGATCTGATTTCTAATTAAAAGAATTAGGGCAAAATGTAAATGTTAAAGGCAGCCTGTGATGAAACCAAATAAAAAAACCTACATAGACGAAAATCTTCTTACTGTATTTGTTAGTAGTTTGCTCAGTCGACTCTGTAACGGTTCTGTGGAAGGAAATTTCAGTATAATCCAATAGAAATGTAGTTAATGGGTTTAAGTATGTGGTTTCATACTTGCCATTTTCAGTGTTTCTACTTTTGTAAAGAGAAAGCCAGGAAGAACTTAGAGACCATCCTTTCTGGCGTATGTGGCAGTATACACTTCCAAAAGCTAGATTTTTGGTTATTTAAGTGCCGTTACCAGGATGTCTCCCAGTTGTCTCACCAGATTTTCATAAGCCTACAGTGAATCGTACTGCATGTATGGTAGGTGCTACACAGAAAGAAGCAGTTCTACCTAATTCACATTTATACCAGGCAAATTAGTGGACAAGCAGAACTCGGGTAACAGAAACAGGAATCTCAGAGTTATCCTGCAAGCCAGCATGAGGACCAGGATGTGAAAAGATCTTGTGATTCTCACTGTAATATCCTGGTTTTTAGATCACAAAACCTTTGTGATTCTTAATAACAATGAATAACTAATTTAATTAAAGAAGCACCTTGAAAGCTCCCAATTGTTTTGCAACCCACCTATTTTTTATTTTTAATGCAGCAGCTGATTCTTCCACAGGAACTAAGTATCTACACCCCTTTGGTCAACACTGAGTGTCTGGGAAAAGGCAAAATATTCCATGACTGTGCAGTGTTTTTCATTGTTAATCAGTGTCCAGTGTGCTTTTCCCAGGATATATTTTCTCAACAGAAATCTCTTGAATATTTGCAGTGGAGTCCAGCTTTGCTAATTGCACAAAAACATAAAGAATCTTCCAGCTGTTGTTACACAGCACCAAATTTGCATATGGAGATAGACCTGTAAAATCTGCTATAAATTCAGGGAACTCTTTGCCCAGACATTATCTTTGTTAGGAACTGTACATTTCAGGAAGGGCTTACCATTACATGAATAAAAATCTCAACATTTCAATAAGACCATTAAACTTACTTTCATCTGCTTTTCTCTTAGCTGGCTTTGTAGAATATACTTGCCCTTAGCTATCTGTTCTAACTATTGCAAGGGAAAGCTGCTGCTCTTCCTTTTCTTTCTTTTTGTTTGCTTTTGAAAATATATCAATTTAAGGGGAACATAATTATAATTAAACAATGAAATCATTTTCTTTCTGCATTACAATTATTAAATTCTTGGTTCTACTTCTTTTCTGCAACATATTGAGCCCTATTCTTTCTTATATATTATTTTGCCAGGGCCACAGCTTTGGTTCTGATGTTATGGGCCCATTCCAAATATCAGTTGAAGTGATTGAGATGCTACTTTTTCTCCAGTTGGTACTGGATTATATTTTAATAGCTCAGTGGGGAATTAGAAAAGTAATTACTTTTATTAAGAAGCTTAATTCAATGAAAAGACCCCTTCAAAGAACTTAATCTCAATTGACAGCTCATTGTGCCATTAAAGAGCGATACAGGACTAAGGCATCAGCAAACCAAAGTGTTGGTTCCTTGCAAGTGATTTTAGAGTCAGTGCTAGTGAGTTAGTTCTTCTTTTGTGAATTATATAAGTTTTTTTAATTTTTAATCTATTATATCAGTTCAGCTGGGAAAATTGTAATGCTTCAAACTGCAGCATCACTTGCTACTACAGTTCCATAGCCTTGACAGTTATTCTGAATGCCGTTTAGCAAGAAGGTGACTTTCAAAGTTATTTTTCTTAATAACTAACATTAAACACTTCTTATTCAGGTGCATAATTTGTATGCAGATGCAATATCTACGATTTTGACCCATTACTATAGTTTACAGCTTCTCAGCACTGTTCATCTCAGGATAAGTAATATCTCATTGCCTGCTTCCTGAAGACTGTGTATCGTCACTTCTTCAGTTGTTTTGCTGCACTAGTATCTAATGTCAATTATTACTATTAATAAAATTGCATAACCTCCTAATGGGCCTTATAGATATTTAAAACAAAGTATATACCAAATCCACTGTTTTGTTTGGGTTGTTATTTTTTTGGTTTTGTTTGTTGGTTGGTTTTTGTTTGGTTTTTTTTTCTAGCTGAGACATGACTATTAAGAAAATGGATTGCAGACTGATAGAGCGTTCTAGCTTAGGGAATTTCTTCATGTCCTTATCTTCCTTTCTATTTCACAATTCTCCTTAATTTACAGCTCATGAAACAAACTTTCCATTTCTCTGGTGTCTTCAGGCTATTTTTCTATTTCCTCTCATTTAGTTTCTTAAAAATATGGAAAGTTAATATGAGTCATTTCATCTGGTTGCATCCCTCAGCTTTTCCTCTGACCTCTTTATTAAGGTCATCTTTCATTACTCTTTGCATATAGTTTATTGGATTCATTTTTTTCTAAAAATGAGATTAAATTACATTTCTATAACACTAGCTAACAAAGATCTCTCCATTTCCATATATCTAGGATCTCATCTGTAGCCTCTAATGATGAAAAAAAAAAAACCAAACCACCACCCTTCTTCATGAGTATACAGTAAAATGGATTAATTCTTACCAATGTATCATGAATGGTATAATTTAATAACTTTTACTTGATTAGTGACATCTAATTAAAACCTTTAAAACAGTATGAAGTGAGGGATTTTTAAACTATAAATATTTGCTGTTGTTTTCAGTCAAATCAAAGCTCAGCATTACTTCTAAATATAGGGTGCTTTCTCTTTAAGAAGGGGAGAATCAGCTCTTAAGTACTTTCTCTTCTGATAAAATTTGCAAATTTGGCTATTGTGGGAATAGTTTGGTCCCTCAGGCTAAGAAAGTAGCTCAGTTATTTAAGAAGTAGCTTTAAGCAATTAATGGTAGTCTTTGCATATTAAAATTGTTTTGCTGCAACAGTTCTATTTAAAATGGAAATGTGTCATTGCATGGCCAGCTTTGCCATAAGTCCTTAGTGGTAACTTGAAAAAACTGCAAAGATTTGTGAGTCTTTGGAAAGCCTGCGCTGTAACTCTACGCTACCTCGATGAGCCCTTACAGGAGTAGAGTGCTTGTACAGCATCAGTCTTACAAATTCTCCTCTCCATTTCCAAATGCTTCATGCCAGGCGTTACCTCTCTAGCACTTCCAGTCTCAAACATACCTTGCACTGGGTCTGTGCAAATTAGAATCCGTATTCTTATACAGAAATAACCCAAATTCTCCCTGCTTCCCACTGTGTCCATGTGGGTCACCTGACAGACTGAACAGAATAGATGTCTGTTTCACTCATGCTGAAACCTTTTTCCCATTCAAGGTGCTAAACTGAGTATCTCTTAATTGCTTGGCCATTGGCTTTTGTAAAATTTATAAGATTTTATCATCCCTGAGATTTCTGCTCTTCTCTTCTTCCTAACTGTCTATCAAATTTAGTTAAAACTGACCACCGTATTAAAACATTATTCAAAGATGGATCCAACATGAAGTAGGACCACATAAACATTTTTTTTCTTTTTTTTTCTTTTTTTTTAAGAATCCTGAACCTGGCTAAAGACAAGCTGAACCAAAACGCTCCCTAGTCATGACGGTATTGGATCATATGTTTTGAAGAGTTTTACACATGAGGAACACATTTTTCTAATTGGTATTTTTAGAGAAGACTTCCAGCTTCAGTTAGTCCTCTTGGCAATGTATACCATACTACACTACTTAATGCTATATAAAAGTACTGTTCTTCCAGAAGTGCTCTTGAACATTTTTAAAAATTATAATATATCAAGACCATCATAGCCTACTTCCTGGTCTTTCCAGTGTCCTACTTCATTTATTTCTCTGTACCTAACTAGAGTACTTTCCTTGTTATTCCTGCTTTCTAATTTCTACACTTGCTACTTGTATCACTGCTGAATTCTATGTTGTGTGTGAATGTTTTGACTGCAATGTATTATGATTCTGGTAACTTAAAATAACTTAATAGCAAGCAGATATGAGTAGTATCTACATCTATATTTCCCTGCTAATCCATTCCTGGGAACTACCCTACTAAGGATTCTCTGTGTGAAGCACCACTGCTCTCATCGATGTTTAAATTCTTCAGCCTCCAGATTGCCCTTGCTGTGCTGACCTTGCATCAGAATCTAGAGGGTACAACTGCAAGACCCTACAGCAGGCCTACAAAACTGCATTTTCCATTTGATTTTCCTCCTTTGCCTTTTTTCTGCATTCTGCACTTCTCATAGGATGAAGCACCTGGTGAGGAACCCATCTTAGTCTTTTCATCTCCGCCAGTGGCTTCTAGTAGGTGGAACAGGAAGGACAGCATAGAGTGGCCAAGGGTATTAAAGCCAATGTTGCCCTGTGCGCAAAGTTCAGTACTACATTAAGTCTGAAAAAAAAGTGAGTTCTAAAGAGGGACCATAACAGAGAGGCATACACAAATACAAATCAACAACTGCTTCAGTGTCATCAAGGAAAATGGTACAAAGGAGCACAGATGCATTTGTAACAATACTTCAGTTATTTTAAGTTCAGCATTTCCACTAAATCAAATGGGGATTAGTTAATAAGATGCTGTTCCACGTCTTAGTCTTTCTAACTTTAAAAACAGCTTTGAGAATAATGAATTTTTCATGAAATATTCTATCGCTTTTGTTAAAAGCAAACCGAAAGCTATTTCTAAAAGCACAGTACCATTTGAATAAAACCTGAGTTTACACTCATCTCTAAAAAAGTTGTGTTGTACTTTTAAGATGACCATCACAGAATTTAAAAAGAAAAAAAAAATAACAGAAGGAGGAAGTTGGACTTCGGTCATTGCAAGCCGTGTTTACATTTTTCTGAAGGTAATGCAGGTGAGGAGCTGGAGAAGTTCCCATCTATACCTTACCCTAGAGCCACATATATCATAGCAGCTCTGTTGGCTGCAGCACTATATGGAATTCTCAAGCAGGATAATACCTGTCTTTCCTCTCCACCAGGCCTACTTTCCTCAGTGTCTATGTCAGGTGAAGCCTCATATAGAAGGACTGGGGACAAATCAATAGAGGAAAAAAGCGGTGGATAAGGTCTGAAATTCCTACTCACAAGAGCTAAAACACTGCACCAGGAATAACTGTATGCAGGTGGATGACTATTCATACATACGCAAATGTACAATATCAAGGAGTTCGTTTCCAAATAAAAAGCCTGAATATATAACTGGTAGAAATAAGCAAATTTTTCAGCATCAGGACTGTTGGGTTTTTTTTGTTGTTCTGAGATGGGCTGTACATGTTTATTCATATTAGCAGGCAGGCAGCAATAATTTCATTCAAGACAGAGAGACTAGTCTTGAAAATAAGGGCTCATCAAAGTGTTTGTTGTACATCGAAACAGACTCAGCATTGCAAAGATATTAAAACTGAAATATAATAAAAACTGCTAAAGCAATTACAGAAAATGGAGGAAGCATTAAATTAGCTGATATAGTCAAAGTCTGAGTATACAATAGTTACCCTAAAGGGTGTAATTACGATTTGCATTCAGGCAGTAGCAAATGCATGTATTGTATTTATCGTTTGGTTACCTGATTTTGGTTTCATTTAGCTTTTAGAAGCAAACATTCCCTTTGCCACATAGCTATAAGGTTGGAATTTATATAAGCTGGATGAATATACACAGTGCCATGGACTCAGTTTATATTAGAGACCAAACCAGATTTGATACTCCACTGTGATGGCCAACATGTTAGTATTCACATCACAGAAACTCTCTGCTCCAGACAATTTCAGTCTAGAGAAGTAAAACATATATAAGGAGATAAAAGGCTTGCTCTAAAAATAGTATAAATGATGGATTAGATGATGTAGGCAAACATCTAGAATCTAATTCCAAGAATGTGGTTCTTGCATCTTGCTGCTTAATGCTAAATTCAATGCCTCTTGCTCTTTAAAACTTCTTAGAAACCTAGAGTTGCACATATTCACATATCCGTAATGGTGCTAGTCTTCATACTTGAGAGAGTTCATGCAAAAGTTGTACTAGAGCCAAAAGCAGATTCATACATAGTCCTTGAAACGTCTTTATCTGATAGACCTTTCAGAGCATATCCAACAGGTATTCACATCATCTTCAAAAGTGTCACCATTTCTTTTTTAAAATTGTCAAGAGAAAGAGAAAGTGACAAAATAAAAATTAGAAGAACTTGTTTCAAACCTTTTCTGAAGGGGTTCAAAGCCTCCGCCTCCCCCTAAACCAGAATTTTAACATTCAGTCTGGTCTTGATGGCATCTGTCTCTGTCACTTCTTTTGAGTTAAAGAACAGAAAAATTATTGTATCAAAATTCAGTTCAAAACATGGTTTTACAGACCCCCTAGGTGTAAAACCATCCTGGACCTCAGAAGAAAAAAAAAAAAAATAGAATCAAATTCTTGGCTGTTCTGGAGGAGTAGTGGTACAGTATCATTGCTGGGGGTTTGGTCAAATTAATCTTTTCTGTGTTGGTTGGTGTTCACAGGCAGTGAAGCTGATTCATTATCTTCTTGTGAGGTAAGATTTGCAAGTTTGTGTTGCTTCAGGATGAGAAGTCTGAACAGAGACACTCATATCGTATACTTGAACTGTTAGGCAACGTTGGGTAACCTGCTCTTAGGGACACTGTTTGAGCCAGGAGGGTTGGACCAGAGGACCAAGGGAAATTTTTTTTCAGACCGAATACTTGAGTTTTGTAGTATTAAGGGAGGATTTTAAAGTTTGCAGCCTTAAATCACAGTGCTAGTTTTATGTGCCTAGATCCTAGATGTCAAAGTCAAGTAACAGGGCAACGTCAGAACTAAGTATACAACACAAGTATATGAGCATGCCACTGACTGCTCTACTCACAGGATCCTGCTGCTCTCAAAAACTATTTCCTTTATTTTCATTCTATTTGTATGGTGTGAATCTAGAATAAACTATGTTGGTAGCTGTGACAGTGCAAGTAGAACAGAACTTAGCTTCTAAATAGCACGTACTGTAAAACAAAATACAGGGGCAAAAGACGTATAGGTAAATTGCTAAATTTTTCCCTGGAATTTGTATGTGAATCTGTTCCCAGATAAGTGAGTAGAATATGATTTTTGTTACATACTTTCCACTGCCTGTTGAAAACATATTAAAAATTTGAGCATAGGAGGAATATTAAAAAATAAAAAGTTTATTAACTTTTAACCAAACATGTATGTAAAAAATTAGTCACTTGAAGTACCTCCAATGTAACACTGATGTGTCTATTTCATATAAGTACTTCTAACAAAGATATCAGTGGGGAAAACAAGCAGTACAGGGTACATTAAAGTAAAAAGTATGTTTCTTTAGGGATCTAATCTATTGTAGATATAGCGAAATATCCGTTATTACATTATAGTAAAATGTGTTGTGTAACTGATTTAAATAGATCCCCAACCTCTCAACAAAACACAACTTCAGAAGGAGAAAAAAATATTCATAAATTCCACAAAAAACTAGAAAAGAATCTGAGATTTAAGGGCTATAAATAGAATAGGTGATACCTAGCCACTATTTGCTAATTTCTCTTCTTTCTCTAATTGCCTTGAATATACCAAAAGCTTCTTTTTGAAGACTGCTGGTGGCTTCCTTGTTACTAACTTAAGGAAAAAAAAAAAACAAAAAACCTCTCTTATTTATTCTTTTTTTTCATTGTTAAGCCCACCTTTTCTGCCTTTCCTACTTAATTTTCGCTGATACAAACCATCTTCAGAGACATTCTTTGACTTCATTCTGTCAGTCCTCTGAAAAACCTTTCTTAAAGTAATTAAATGTAATTAGTTCTTTCTTCTTCTCTGCTTTTTATTTTATTTCAATTTCCTTTTACAGATAAGTCTTCTTAACTTTTTGTAATTTATTTCAGCTTTCTAAGTTTGAACCCTCTATCTTGCTTTCAAGTTCTGTTCACTTTCAGTTATAATCATATATGTATTTCTTGAATATGTACTATAGTAGTACCCCAAGCCTTAAGTCTTGATGCTGATGGTGTTGTTATTAATTGTTCTCTGCAGTCAGGTATACTGAAGTTAGTATTAATATACAAGTCTGGCATACTAACACAGTATATTTCCTTTTCTGTCTTGTTTTTCAGAAAAAATTATCTCTTAAACACATTTAATGAAAATGACGTAGGCTTAATTAGTTAGATCTAATTAGTTAAGAAATACAGGTTTTGAATTCTTTTAGTTCACTTGATTGTTTTATGACAAGTTATGCTCAAATATAGTGAGTGACAGGCATATGTGTGGTTTTTAGTTTCAACTACACTTTAAAAAAATTTCTTACTGGTTTTGTTCTTTTTCTGATGCTCTTTTTATAGGGTAATTTTTTTAAGCTAAGGAAAACTAATACCATTAGCTCTCTATGTATTTCTTTTCCTCTCTGCTCTTTACCTTGTGCTGCACCAACCAGGAAAATTTTTTCCATTTTATTTTATGGTTTACGCGGCACATATTTTAATGGAAATTCCTAGATTAAATTCACACCATGAATCCTTCCTCCCTTTTGCTATTTATTATTGACTCCTTTGTTCTTTAGTCAACTGTTGTCCTTCTCTCTCGTCTTTGTAAGCCCTGCATCTTTGTTCTCTGTCATAAACCACTTTGTATTTATCCATGTTTAATAAAAATCTGTAAAAGTTCTATACCACTGCTGAAGTAGTTATACATTCTGTTCCATGCTACCTCTGTCCTCTGTCAGCTCATAAATCAATGCAAATGTAGCTGTTCCCAGTTCCATTTTGTTTCGTTCCTCTCATCAGAAATAGTGTAGGGAGATGATACTTACAAATTTCTTCCAAGTATTTACGTTTTCAGACATGACATTCTACTGCTGGCCCTTCATTGATCTACCAGTAAGAAGCACATATGCAGGCATGATATTAAATATAAGCAACATAAGCAAAGGAAAATTTAAAGAACATTTACAAAACAGAGGAAGACAACAAAACCAAGAATCCCTTAGTATGCCTTTCATTTTAGTTGTGGTTTAACCCAGCAAGCAGCTAAGCATCATACCCAGCCGTTCACTCACCACCCCACCCTTCCCAGTGCAATGGGGGAGAGAACTGGAAAACAGGTAAGTCTTGTGGGTTAAGATAAAGACAGTTTAACAGAAAGGAATAATAATAACAATGATAATAATAATAATATCAATAATAAAATAATATATGAAACAAGTGATGCACAATGCAATTGCTCATCATCTGTCGGCCAATAACCAGGTAGTCCCTGAGCAGCAGTTCCCCTGGCCAGCAACCCCCAAGATATATACTGAGCATGACATCCTATGGTATGGAATATCCCTTTGGCCAGTGTGGGTCAGCTGTCCTGGCTGTGCCCCCTTGCAGCTTCTTGTGCACCTGGCACAGCGTGAGAAGCTAAGTCCTTGACTACTTAACAACAACTAAAACATCAGTGTGTTATCAACAGTCTTCTCAAACGAAATCCAAAACACAGCACTATAGCAGCTATTAGGAAGAAAATTAACTCTACCCCAGACAAAACCAGGGTTATTTTGTATTTTAGTAACAGGAATGATCTTTCCACAAGATGCATACAATGAACTAAAAGCATCTAAATTTAATACTTTAGGCCATCAGGTTTTTTTTAATTATTACCATCCAACAGATAATATATTACACTTGGATTCCTGTTAAATTAAGTTTAAAATAAAAGAAAAAGCCTTCTTATAACAAATTACAACAGAGAATATATTACACTTGGATTCCTGTTAAATTAAGTTTAAAATAAAAGCAAAAGCCTTCTTATAACAAATTACATTTGTTGTTGAAAAAGTGATTCTGCAATATGTGATAAGATTCAGCAAATGTTTAAGGACATGCCATATCTCTTCACACACTTGAGACAGTTCAGTAAACATACAGATGGTAATTAATGTATTAAAACCATATTTTAAAATATAAAGCCATATTTGAGATACTTCATATAAATATATCTTTTTTAAACATCTGCTAGTCATATGCTTCTTTTTTATACGCTGCATATATATATAGTGAAATGTAGTGAAAAAATATGCATGTCACTGCTATAATTCTACATCAAGAAATATGTAGTAAATGCATTTTGCCTCTAACCTCCTGCCCAGTCCAGTACTAAAGAATTTGTATATTGCCTAATAGTCTTTACATTATAGAGTTTCAGAATGAGTGAGATATTGGACATCTGCTTCTTAGATAATCTTTAACTAAAGAGTATCTTTTCAGACTGATCAAATATTTCTCATTTAGTACGACTAAAGGCTCATTCCTGCATCCAGCTGAGATCAATGGTACCTTTCATGTCAATTTTATCAGCTTGCCAACCCATTGCCCTCTGATAGATCTGAAAATCTTCCCACTGAGTAAGGTAAAGATGAGAGTAAGTTGTAAATAAAAAAATATTTTAAATTCACTGAAAGGTATTCCACTATAATGCATTTGTCTTTGCTTCTTTATACTTGTCATTCTTTCCTTTAAAGTACTAGAGATAATAGTATAAAACCAGAGTACAGACAAATGCATTAGTAATTCAAGTATTGTTACACTCATACAACAATCTATATAATCACTGGCTCACTTAGGCTTGTCCAGCCTGGCAAAAGGAAGGCTGTGGGGACACCTGACGGTAGCCTCCCAATACCCGTGAGGAGTCTGTCAAGAAGGCAGAGACATGCTCTTCATAGTTATGTATGGTAGGAAGATGAGAGGTTCAGAATGGATATAGGACAAACTTCTTGCCCATGAGGATAGTACAGCACTGGATCAGGCTGCCCACAGAGGTTACGCTGTTCTGGCCTTTGAGGGTTTCAAGATCCAACTGAATAAAGCCCATTGGTCTGATCTCATGTTTGGTCCTTGCTAGAGGTGTCCTAAGAGCCTTTTCAGTCATAATTATGCTATGAACCAGCATTCAAGGTGTGATCTATAACATACTGATTGTAGGGAGGTAATAACACCCCTTGAGCTACCTACTGGCTGTGCTTCTGTTCACATAGCCCTGGATGGTGTTGGCTTGCTTTGCTGCCAGGGCTCACTGCAGGCTCATGCTCACCTTGCTGTCTGCCAAAGCCCCCATGGCTTTTTTGACAGAGTTGCTCCCCAGATAAGCAGTATCCATCACTGCAGGGTGTTTTTTGTTTTGGTTTGGTTTTTTTTCCCGTGTGCAGGGCTTTGCATTTGTTTTTGTCAAAATTCATAACGTTCCTGTCAGTCCATTCCTCTAACATGTCTTGGTCCCTCTGGACGGCAGTTCTACCCTTGAGCATGTCAATTAGTCCTCCCCATTTGTGTGTCTCACCTGCAGACTTGAAGAATGTGTACTCCTTTGTGTCCTCCAGGTCACTGATAAAGATGTGAGGACAGATCTTTTATATATGTACAGATGTAAGCATAGATTTCTGGGAAATGCCACTTGCTGTCGGGATCTAGATAGAGTACAGCCCAGTAAGCACCAACATCTGAGCTCAAGTGTTCAACCAGTTACTTACTCATCTAGTTTCCACCCATTCAGTCTGTAACATCCCAACTTGGACAGAAGAATGTTGTGGGAGAAAGTGTAGAAGACCTAGCAAAAGCCACGAAAATTATCATCCCCTGTTCTCCTCTCATCTATATGTTCAGTCAGTTCATCAGAGAGGACAGTCAGACTGATCAGGTTAGATTTACCCTTGGTAAATTCATGTCGAGTGTTCTCACTCACCCTGTTCTCCTTCATGTGCCTCAAAAAGTGTTCCAAGAAGACTCACCCTAGGATTCTCCCAGGGGCAAAAGTGAGACTGAATGATCTGTAGCAGTTAGGGAATCAAGGAAATGCGCTTGTATATCAGTGTTAATCCAATGATGTAGTGATATCCTTATCACTACAATAATTAATGTAAAGTGATGTAAGCATGATCTATGAAAGATATTATTTCTGACAAAAAAAGTTTGATTCCTGTTTGGATCCTTATTGCCGATTGCCTGTGAATTTGGTATTTCTGTGAGGGAGTAGTACAGTTCTACTGTATATTGACATTTCCTGATGAAAATACACAAAGTATAGATATACTGTGTGAAAGAGGTTTATCACTATATTCCATTTCTTTCACAAAAACCCTCATAAAGTGTAAGAATTGTGTAAATTTTGAGAGGATTCTTTTTTCTTTAACAAATTGGCTGCACTGTATTTGCTTCTGATAACCATATATTCTGAATCAGAATTTCTTTATATATAGCTTGCTGGTATCTCAGCTGAATTCACGTGGACTTAGACTACTTTTCAACAGTTTGCACCTGTGACTTTGTACAGTCATGTGGCCACTGAAGTCAGATTTGGAAGACCGAACCCTGTTTCTCCCAAAAGTACTAATATACAATAACTGCAGATGATTGATATTGTTGCAACTTCTCAGTAGCAAGTAAAAAATCTTGGAGACTGTGAATTGTTTTTGCTGTCAAGGTTCTTGAGTTTGGTGCTTTTTTCCTTCATAAATGATATAAAAATTTAGGGCCCTGAGTTCATAATAAAGGCTTGTTAAATGAGCAACCTAAAGTTGTGCTTAGCAACACAATTTATTTAAATATCCAAACACAGATCTAAGAATATAGTATAATAAATTTAATATTTAAAATTCTGGCTGTGGATTCTAGACATCTGTTATTTTCTTTGCTGTGAGGGAGTGAGCTGTTAAGAGACAAACTTTCTGCATATTTTAATCCGCTTATGGTAGGAGCTTGATTAAAGGAGGAGAGGACAGGAGTATATTCACTTTGGGCAGCATCCTGCTTCTAGAACAGGACACAGCTTTGCATTGAAACCAGAACAAAGCTGCTTATGTGAATGTGTGACTCCCAAACACTGTCACCGAGCTCTGTGCTGAGGAAGCAGCTTTTAGCCATCACCCGTATTTTATCTATCCTCCACTCTTGACCTATGCTCAAAACTGCATGTCCTACATCCATGTTTCTAAGGCTAGACATGTGGATAGTGGTCTGCCTAAGTATTTTCCAGTGCAAACAAAAAAAAATCTTAATTGTAATGTCCCTTTAGTTTAACATCTTTTACATTGATCTTTCAGAGAGCAGCTGTAGCAAGTTGGCTTTGGCCTATGTGAGGGTTGCTGCTTTTCTAAGGCAAATCAGATGTTTAATGAAAAGGTTAATGTTCCTACTTGTGTCACGAGACCACAAATTTAACTTCTGAGTTTTAAAGCTATAAATGTCAGTGGAATTGTCATTCCACACTGCACATGAACTTGCTGGACCTTTTCCATTTCAGTAGGAACTGAAGTTGGACACTTCAAAATTGCCCCAGAAAAGAATAATAAAGGCCCAACTTACATGAGTATATGAAAGCTACATACAACATTAAAAATTATTGTAATTGTGAACATAACTTCACCTGGCAATTTTCACTTTATTATGACCTTACCTGAGAATGCTTGAAACCAAATTTTAAGGCAATATGGTCATTTAAAACCAGCTCCCCCTCCCCCAAACCACTAGATCAACCATATTATTAGAAAGCCTATAAAATTTTTGAGTTCTGCTGGAATGATTTATCACAACTAAGTAGCTACTTACTGTACTTCAGTGTTTTGATCCATATTTAGTAACTCGAGGCTCAAATATACTGAGACTGAATTCTTTTCCTGGGAGAAAAAGAATCTCCTGAAATCAGTGTTTTAAAGTGAAACAGTATATTAAACATGGGAGAGTAAAGCCAAGTACTCATCATGTGCTACTATGAAGCAGCCATTTGGAAAAATATGGATACGGTTGACTACTGGATCTGAATTCAAAGGCTAATGTGTTTGATACTTCACCTCATAGAACACATTTTTCCAAATATATATCTTTCTTTTTTTTATTTTGGTTTTGTGTGCATATAAAGAGAGATGAATGGATTTTGTTTTAATACGTAGTGAGGTTATAATGGATAACCACAGTTATATCACACTCAAATTTTAGTTGTGAATGCCTTTATATCACTTAGTGTATGGTATAAATATGTATTTATTGCATTATATAATATAAAAATGCAATTTACTTTTACACTTGAAGCTAATCTCTATATCCAAACTCCTTGTTAAAGCTGGAGTGTTAATGAGTTTTGGAAATGTGCTAATTTAAAACAGTTACATTTCTTTTACTGTGTTATGTAGACGCTAATTCACGGACAGTAGGTACTATGTAGTCTGAGGAAGCCACTTACAGTACCCTAGGTGAATTAAGAAATCCTCCTTAAAGAACCCCAAAAAACTTTATAAACATATCTGGCTGGCAAGGCTTTTTACATAGTTACTAAAATAAAGAGGATTCCAAAAATGTCTAGCACTTCTGTGATAAACAAACCCTTTAAATACAGATTTCAGAGAGGAAAAATGGATGCAGTTACAAAATAAAACAAAAAATCTTGGTAACTTTTTTTTGTATTTTCATACTTCCGTGGTCTTACCATTATTATATAAAATTCTTAGCAGCGTGCTATATTTCATCTAGGTCACCTTAAACACTCTTCAAAGCTGAAGTCATTCTAATGTCATACATTAGCAAAGTCAATTTAGATAGGAATTAATGGTCGTTATAGTTAACCAAACCACCAGCATCCCAGCCGATCGTCTGAGGCTGATCTGAGGGTCCTGAAACTTGATGAAAATGGAAGTTTGGCAGTGCTTGTAGTGCTTAGAAGTCTGACAGTGTTTCGAGACAATTTCTTTTGGTCAATACAAATCGCCATCAAACACGCTGGGAACCTGTCAGCGAAAGTTTGATCTACTCCTTTGTTCTGTGTCTTGCTAAGTGGAAGGCACTGGTATAAAAACATTGATTTTCATGCCATTGTTGCTCAGTTTCCTCTTTCTTTTTTTTTTTTTTTTCTATTCCGAGCAAATCTGCAAATTGGTACGGGCCCTAGCTCTGTTGTTGCGATTCCCAAACACGTGCTGGCGGAAAGCGGGGGAACGGGGCAGCGTTTCGAGCAGCGAGATTCGTGAAGGTCCCTCAGCAGGGACGGCCAAATGGAGGCTCCCGAGCCGGGCACGGCTGGCAGCCGCTGAGGCGGCTCCTGGACGCGGAGCCGGTCACCGCGCCGGCCTCGCCCGGGGACAACGGCTGTCGCGGGCCGGCCGGAGTGGCGGCGGTGCGGGAGCAGCGTGACCCGGCGCCCTTGAGCCGCGGAGCCCGGCGGCGCAGTGCCCGCTCGGTGCCCGCGCACCTGCGTGGGAGCCGCTCCGCGCCCGCCTCCCCCTCCCGTCGCAGCGCGCCCAGCCGCGGGCGGCAGGTACGCGAGGGCGGGCGTAGCGCAGGTGCGCAGGGCGGGCCGCGCACAGCCTCTCAGCGCCGCGGCGGCTGCGCGGGCGCGGCCGTTGTGTTACAGCTCCGCTGCCTCGTAGTGGGCGGGAGGGCGGCTGGCAGCTCTGCGCGGCCACCGCCGGCGGGGAGACTGGGTAAACTTTGGGTAAGTGTTGCGCGGGCGCGGGGGCAACGTCTCTCGGTGCTGGGGGGGGAAGGGGGTGCGCAGCTGTGCGCGCGTCTCGCCGCACCACTGCCCGAGCGCGGAGCGGGCGCGGGGCCGCGGAGTCGGCGGGCGGCGCCCGGGGGATGCGGGCGCCGGACAACAGGTATCGCAGCTGCGCGGGGGGCGGGAGGGGCTGCGTGCGGGAGTGCGTGTGTTTGTGTGTGTGTCCCCTCCCCCCCGCCGCCCGGCCAGAAAGGGGGTGGGAGATGAGCTGGCGCACAGCCGCTTAAAACCGCGCGGCCCGGCGGCGGCTGCCTGTTCGCGGGAGGAGGACGGCTAGCGGGCTCCGCGCTGCGCCGCGGCCGGCGGCGCGGAGCGGTGCGGAGCGGTGCGGAGGGCGGCAGTGGCCCCGCGGGGCCGGGCGCGCTGGGCTGCGGCAGCCGGCGGGGGGGTGGGGGGGCTGGCGGCGGTGCCGCCGTCGCTGGCGGTCGCCCGGCTGGATGGCCGGTTCCCGCGGCTGCCCAGGGCGCCGGGCTCTCTCGCATCCCAGGGCCGTGCGTTTTCTCCGCCTGCATCGCACTGCAGTAAGTTGCGAGTCGCTGGGCGGCTGAACTGGTTGCATTCGCGGAACTGGGGGGGGCCGTGTGTGTATGTACGGGTGTGTGTGTGTGGACGTCGTGGAGGGGCTGGGCAGAAAGTTGTCGCTAACAGCGCTGTATCGGATTTGTCACGACTCGTGGCTTTGGTTTCTAGTTAATGCCAGTTTGCCTCGTTGACCGACATCACTTTGCTCAACCCCAGTCGGTGTCCTGATGCTGCCCGGGCTTTCATTGATAGCCGGGTCCAAATCGGTGACTTGCTGAAGCATGCAGTGGGGCTGAGAACAGGGCGTGCAGGAAACAAAAGATGCGACCGCAAACTTACGCTTAAAAGGCTGGTCTGCTGAAACTTTGAGTGTTGATGTGACAGACTGACTGTCCAAGGCTCTTTTCAAGGAAGAATTAAAAATCCTGTACTAATTGACAAAACTTTTGCATGTCTGAAGTCCATTCAGATAGAGCTTATTCTTGTTTTGTGTGGTCCAGTGTTGTTCCGATTCATTTTGCTGAAAAATTTTATTTGCTGGGAGTGCATGTAATTACGTTTTTCATTGTGAGTATCCTGTTTTTGAAATGGATGAAAGACTTTCTCAGAAGATTACTGGATCAGTATTCTTTTTTTCCCTAGCTAAACAAGCAGATTAAAGGGTCTTCAATTAATTCTTCTCTCTGTCTGCTTTTCTACAAATTTAGTGAGAACTTGATTAATTTTCAAAAGCAGTTTTATCTGGTTGGTGTAAGTTTAAAAAGCAGATGATATAAGCTTATAAAACCTATACAACACAACAGGATGGGGAAAAACTAATATTTCTTGCAGGAGAAATAGTCTTTTTAAGTTTCTTCTTAAAGCCACTAAATGTTTCTTCTACTCCCCTTTAGGTCAAATGACCTAATGTAGCAAGTTAATAGTTTTTATTATTTGCATTTGAATGGTGTAATACTTCCAAATGTATCAAAAAGTCATTATACGTCCAAAAAAACCCAAACCAAAAACATATCAAGGACCTGTGCTATGCTTTATGGATAAAATGACAGGAAGTAAGTTCTTTGTTTCTCCCCAAAGTGATAATCCAGTGTTGCTCAGAGCTTGAAGTGTGTGTCTGGTACAGAATGAAAACAAGCATCAGGAAACATGGGGCATCACAAAGCAGTGCTTTCCTCCTGGGGCTTGTGTCGTCCCTTGTTCATTTGTCAAGGCAAAAGGACTTTGTTATTTGCCATGGCAGGAGAGTCCTGAAACAGTTATTCAACAATCTGAAACGTGCGTGAAGTGAGATTATTTTATGCCATGGATTTGAAATATTTGGGCTCAAATCCGTTAATCTGATTAAGGTGCCTACAAACTACTGAAGTTGCTGCTCTTAAGCAGATTTAGGAAAATATACATTTTTATATTTGTTTAAGAAGAAGAAATATGTATGAACTGTAACTTACAAACTGAAATAATATTTTGTAAACACCTATAGGTTTCTCAAACATTCAAAGAACAGTGTTTAGTAGCAATGCATAAATTAGTATAAATGAACAGATACGTTATCTTTTGAAGAGTTTACACAGGTTGAAAGTAATAAAGTTAGTATCTGTTTTGAAGAGTACTAGACATCAGGTTTTTATTCTGCACTGTTTCTGCTCTGGAACTAAGTGTTATTCAGGTGATAGTTTATGGGACAGATCTAGGTACCTTTTGCCAACGGAATGAGATCACTGGAACAGGAAGGAAGAGAATGGTAAGAGAGTCGTAGGAAACCTGTTAAAGCAACACTTTGATAAAGCGTAGTGTAAATAGAGCACATTTGGGAGCAAGAGTAATAATAAGTCAGCATTAGAAAACTTATAAGTCAGTTGGCTGGCTAGCTGGACTGGACTTTTGCTTTGTGCTTGTATGACAGTAGCACTGAGCTCTTTTGAATAGCACCTATAGAATGAAAGATAATGGGTTGAAGTCATGCCTTATAATTAATTTAACAAATATTAGCACCATATATCATAGAATCATAGAATATCTCAAGTTGGAAGGGACCCATAAGGATAGAGTCCAACTCCCTGCTCCTTGTAGGACTACCTGAAACTAAACCATATGACTAAGAGCATCGTCCAGACTCTCGTGTAATGCTCCTTGAATATAGATAATACATGATGTTTCATTCTCTTTGAATTGTTATGACCTTTATTAGATCGTTGATAAGTCTTCTGCACACAATTTTAACAAGACCTTTTAAAGCCTTGATTATTTCTGATGTTTACTTCGTTAAAGTCGGCTTTGTCACAAAGCACTTTACAGGATGATATCTCTATTCTTAGTGTCTTTTCTCATCTCTTGTCATGGTGAGGATTGTGGACTGTTGTGAAAAGTGTGTGATGAAATGTTTCCGTCTGTATCTAGAATTGTGGAAGAGTGACAACAATTGAGAGGGAGAGCGATACCAGAAGATCTTGTTTTGTGGTTTGGTGTGGAGGAGCAGAAGAATTTCAGCCAGACTTTTACTTGTGGAAAGGAGAAGTTACTTGGGAAAGATACCTATGTTTATTTTAATGTTAAGTTGTGAAATCTGGGAGACATGAACAGAGCGCAGTGCTATTGAAGAACAGGATGCTGGCCTCCCAAAAGCATTATTTTGGATTCCAGCTCTCTACTTCTTGTTGCTGTCGAGTAAAGTTTGCAACCTACTTCAGGAGTTGCCAGTTCAGCTTTGCATTACTGTCTCAAGCAAAAAATAAATCAATAAAACGTACCAGGCCTTGTTCTGGATATCGTTCACAATTTTTTTTTCTTATACCAGCACAGAATGAGTTTTAAGTTTTATTCCGTAGGAATTACAACATTTCACAGCCAGTTTAATCAACAGGAGATGGTATAAAAAGTAAAAAAAAAATTTCTTTCTGTGACAAGAATTCCACATAAAGAATGTGTTGACCTTCACTTGTGAGTTTCTTCAGTCAGAGAGCTCTTGTCCATTGTTTCCTGTGGCACTTACAAAATAATTAGTAACAGTAGTAGTAGACTTGGGACAATTACTTGTCCATAACTGTAGTTTTTCATGACAGTATTTTATTAATAATTTTCTCTTTGGAGACTAGCTTTATAGCTGAACCAGCAAATTCATAGTACTGGAGGAAAGCTTAAGAAGAGACATGTTGGGTCTCACTGAAAAGAGTTAAATGTTTGTAGTTATTTTTAATACCTTGT
This sequence comes from Caloenas nicobarica, assembly GCF_036013445.1. Classification (NCBI taxonomy): domain Eukaryota; kingdom Metazoa; phylum Chordata; class Aves; order Columbiformes; family Columbidae; genus Caloenas; species Caloenas nicobarica. The sequence continues at coordinate 31,136,159 of NC_088246.1, read as the reverse complement.
CTACAAGAGTGGAAAAAGTTATACAGTTGGGCTTTGAAGCTGGTATCATCAGTTTGTCAACCTGACCTAATTTTTCTTCCACTATTGATGCTCTTACTATGGATAGAAATGATCTGATGTAGGTATTTAGGCCATTTTAGGAAGTCAAGAGGTAAACTTTTATTTATTTGAAATCAAGATGACTAACTGTTCACCAGTAAAACAGCTTTATGCAATGTAGAACACATTTTCCCGTTTTAATTGTTTCTGAACAAAATAGAACTTTTCTCTGAATAATGTTTAGCCCTGAGGGGATATAGTCTTGTTTAGTTAGTTTGCCACAAGTTTAAAAGCTTAACAAATGTAAGTGTTTGGAGGCTAATTATTCCTTGTCCAACCTCTTAATACCAATTTGGAATGTAAATGTACAACTCCGACACTATTGTGCTGCCCTAAAGTATTTTTTAAAAAAATAAATAAAAGCAAACTTGCAAACACATTTGTCAGTTCGGCGTTACTAATTGAAGTTCTAATTGCTGGGACAGATTAACTTTTTATTTTTAGATTACGTTTGTTACTTACTATAATAAAGCATGAATAAAATGACTTCTAGATCCTTCTTTCTTGTCTGTTAATGATTTTAGTTTTCAGGAATGGACCTTTTATAAATGCTGGTAGAAATATTTAATGCAAATGCCGTTAATTTTTTTTTATTTGGTTTTCAGCCAGCTTTTGATTATTTGGTTTGAAATTGTTGTGGGTTTTTTTTTTCATTATATGTTCAATGGGGTGTCTAGTGCTCAGTAGTAGTAATTAGTAATTGACTTTCTAGTCCTTACAGTAGGAGGAATCCCAACAGATCCATAATGCATTTTTCACGAAAGTCTATGTTGTGCTTTGTGTATCAAGCTCTGCAAGTCTTCTGCTGTGAAATGGTGCTTTGCTTCCCTTTTGGATTGTCTTGTGGGATATTACAAAGGATTCTGATGTAGTGGGGGTTTATTCAGGGAGAACTCGCAAGAATAATGGAAACTTGATCCTTTTTTCCTTTGTCTTCTAAAACATGTTGCATAAAGGAAAAACAACTAGTCAAATTTATTCTGTTTGGTGTAAATGTATTTCCAGGTAGACACTTCCGATACTTACACTGTTTTAAGTTTGGAAATTACCTGAAATCATTCCTGAAAACCGTTGCGGGATTATACATGTGGCTTTTTCATGCAGTTAACATATTTGTATGTTTGTGGTCCTAGATGTTTGACAAGCTAAGTTTAAGCAACAGATAGAAATGGCAAATAGTAAGGGAGCTGTATCAGCCCAGGAAAGAATTGTGGATGATGTGAAGTCAGCAGACTTTCCTGTCTTGCCTTGTGAAAGGGAAGTAAGTGGTGTCTTGTAGATCTGGTGTCTAGAGAGTATGGCCTAGACATAAGTGGTACGAACCAGTGCATCCCAAGAATCAAGAGTCTGCTGCTTTTTTCTTCTGGCATCTTTTGCCTCTTTATTTGTGGATTTTCTCATATTTCCTGCATGAATGGTTGCACTTATCAACTGAATGGGAGATAATATTAGGATAAGGCCAGAAAGATGTTTTTAAGAAGAGAGGAAGGAAGAAAGAAAAAAAGAGGGAGGTAACAATTAATACCTAAAAAATTGGTATTGAAGTAGGTGAAAACAGACAAATATATGATTACAGGCAGGAATAAATTAAATATACAAAAGAAAATTTAATAGTTACTGATATTATTTTTTTTCTTTCTCTAGTTTAGTCCTCAAAGAAAAACTTTTTCTGAATTTTAAAAGAACTGAAGCCTGAGAATTCCATGAAAAGATTTTAGGATTAGAAATGTAAAACTTGAATGAATCCTTTTTATAAAGCCAGGATACTTCTTCCTTCTACTTCTAGATTTTTTTTTACTCAAGATTTTTACTTTAGTTATTTCTTCATATTTTGATAATTTAATCATCATTTGGAGTGAAAAGTTTTGATAAAGTTAAAAATATACATAAATTTGCCTAATCTGAACTATATACAGTATCTAAACACCATCTGGTTACCTTCTGTGTCTCTTGTGATTGCTAATGGAAAGACAAAAGCACCTGCTGAGGGAAATTTTCATTTTAAGATGAGCATCCTATATAGGTCAGTTGAAGTACATTCTGGACGTATCCAGGTCTCTCCGTTCATTATAAAGGGTGCTGGGCTGGGATGACTTTTTCACAGTTTAAGGTCTAATTTAAGGCATCTGTCTTTGGGTGAGATAAATTGTACCCTTGGGTATTTTCTCAACTAGAAGGAAAAGTGTAAGGGAGAACTGAACCCTAAGAATGTATCAAATCTTCTCTGTGCGTTACTGAAAGTAAACGCGAAGTAGAATAGCCTTAAAAAAGTAGTTGCTTAGAATGGGCCACATACCAGGAGTTAAATATCAAAGGACCTATTTTTAAATATATCTAAATAAACAAGTACTTTGGAGTGTTTCCTTTTTTTTTTGTGTCCTAAAAAAATGGCCATGATGTGTTTCTATTAAAAAAAGCCTCGGTCTTAATACGTTATTGATAGAAAATATTCCAATAACACTTTTTCATGGAAAATTATGGGATTTTTCTGAAAATTCTGAATTTACTTTGAAAATGTGAAGCCTTGCTCAGACATTTAGTTTTACTTTGTTCCGCGTGTCACAGACATTGAAAAACTACTGTGTCTGTTCCCAGGTTTATCTTCATATGCTGTTGTAAATTTAAAATTTTATAGTAGTACAATGACTCTTGCTGAGGTGGCGCAGTGGGTCATTTTGCCTTTGTTTTTACTTTAAAAGCACTCATGAAAAGCTTTGTGTTTAAACAGCCTTACAACTTCTGTATCAAATAATTCAAACCTAAACAACGTAATCTTTTATATAACAGAGATAAAACTTTGTACTGCCATTTGTTAGGCTTAGCACTGTTGACACAACGGTTTCTTCATAAAAGTGGAATGGCTGGAGGAATTCTGGGGAAACCTCCCAGCTTTGAAGATTAGGTGTTGTTTATCGAAGTAGGTTACTCCAATAAAAATATTAATTTACTTCCTCTTTAAATTTAAAATGCCAAGTGGTTATTTTATGTTCCTTACATAGTAAAGTACCATATTCAGTTACAAAATTTTTTTTGCCTTTGTGAATTCAAAATAATGACTCATAAAAAGCTTTATATTCTGTCAAAGGCTGTTTTCTATAAATAATTTAGGCATCCAGAAACTGGTGATGTTACTTGTATGAGTGATCCAGATATTTTTCTACACTGTATTACACAGTGCACCAGTATGGTGATTTTTTTTTTTTTTTTTTTTTAAACATGTCTCTGGTGTTGAGAAGAATAATCTTGATGGATGATCCGATACTTATATCTAGTTGTATCTCTAATGAACAAGAGGAAATTCAAGTCTCTATGAAGGATTTCTGTGCGTTCTTATTCAGGTCTGACGAGCCGGAGGTCAGGGTCGTTCATTTGGCAATGACAGAAGAATTTGTAGAATCATACAAATACATTTTTCCAAATAACAGTAACATATTAAATAATCGTTCAGTGGAGTTTGATAAGCAGATAGCTCTAGAGGAATCTAATAAGAACGTATGAGCCATATAAAAGATCTTACACTTTTGAAGAGCACTCCTTCAGGGTTTGGGCCATATTGCCTCTGATCTTTTCTCAGTTTAGGGCACATTCGTGATCAATTCTGGTCACTCAGTGAAGCCTTTTCATTTCAGATCCTATATTAGTGACACTCAAAATGCTGTCCATCTGAAGGAAGAGGGGACCTATTACCCTTTCAGTGTCCTCACACCATGATGTATTGAGGCAGTGAATTCTGCATAATTAGTCCAGGACCCAAACTAAAAGGCTAACCACTGCTATGGAGGTGCAGTAATGTGTTCATAAGCTAGAAAACTTGAAAACTTCTGTAATTCCTCCTTAGTTCATCTACCATCTTAAGGTAAAATTAAATACAAGCATTATTTGCAAAATCCAAAATAAACTACTGTGAAACATGGATTTATGATGACAGTAATTACAGAACTGAAAGATATTCTTGCTTTGTTTACTTGTACTAAAATCAAATCTAAATCTTGGATGTATCCTGACAAGGTGTACAACTCCTTAGATTTGCTGTGAGGTCAAGGTCTGGCTTGTCTTGCATTATTTATGTTCTTGGCCAGCTTTCACTGGAGAGCATCACAAACAGGAAAAGTTTGCCAGTTCTTGTACATATTTCTTGGCATGTTCTACAGTTTTCATTCAGATTCGAATGCTTCATCCCTTCCCCTTAGAGATTATTAATCTTTAATTTATTCAGGAAAAGTTTCAGCACTCCTCCCCTTGTCTTGTTTACTGCTCTCCTTTGGAAATGCAAATGTGTGTTTGGCAGAGCAGGTGCCGTCTCTTTTAAACGATGAGCACATTATTAACCCGTGGAGGAATAAAATGCCATTTCTTTCCAGGGAACTTGATACGAGTAACCCAATATTAAGATCATCTGTACTTTCTGAACCTTGTGTTTTCATATCGACATATACATTGATAATTGTGCTTGATACAGACATGTGAATAAGAATCATGTGTGGCTCATTATTGCGTGTTGATATAAAACCTGATTTTTATCCTGTTTAGGCTGAGTCCCAGTTCTATGTTTGAGGGATGTGTGGATACTTAAAAAGTGTATAGAACCTCTATAAATAGAACCTGTATGTCTACTTTCTTTGTAGAACCTAAGTGTCTCAAACTCTTAAAACCAGTATCTACTACATCAATTTAAATTTTTTAGGGATAACGCAAAAATGGTAATGCTGTTTAAAGAGCAGTTCCTTGTGCAAAGCACAAAATGTGGAGAGATTTTAAACTGTTAAAAAATCAAGCACCTGAAGGCAGAATAGCTGTGGTGATGATTTTCAACCTGTGGGTGTTCTAAAAGGGAAGATAATACTTAGTCTTACCTTGTCTTAAACAATGTTCTCATTGTTTCTGCAGATTTAACACAAATCTCACTGAATATTTATTTTTTGGATAACCTAATGGAACTGGGAAGGGAAAGAAAGGCAGTTCATGACAACATATCCATTCTGTCTTAATATTTTAAATGCCCCATAATACCCTTAAATATCTTAAAATGGATGTAAACAGCATGATGTGAAAACCTTAAATATTGTTGTTAAGTTTTTCAAGGAAAAAAATTGGATGTATAGTAGATGGATTCTTCTGAAGAGTTGATAATGCAGGTTACATTCCTCGGTATGCTTGCAGTGGGATTCCATAAATGACTGCAAGCACAGTTAGAACTTAAAGGGATGTTTCCCATTAGTTATTATCCACTTATTTTTGAAAACTATATATATTGCCAGTAAAACCTTTTGTTTGTATGCCCCAATGTTTATGGCAAGTAAGTGCCATTTATGTGGAAAGTGAACATGCACACTGGAGAGTGTGGTAAACGTTGTGGCGTTGACTTTTTTTTTTTCAGAGAAAAATAATTACTATTAACCAGTTTGTCTGGACTTTTAATTTTTGTGGAGTCATATTCTAAACATTGGCCTTAAACTTCTCTGTGACTCATTCATATTCATGTCAAGGCAAGGCACTATTACTGGGACAGGTGAATGGGATCATTCTTCATCCATCTCCCTAGAAGCATAAGGATGGCTTTACTGGATCAGACTACAAGTCTGTCTGGACTAGCATGCTGTTTCCTAGCAGTGGTTAACAAGGGAAGAATATAAGAGTAGGATAAGCATCCCCAGAGCATTCCTCCAGGCACCAACTCTCTATACACATTTATTATTTTACAGATCTCTGTCGTAGCCCATTGCATCTTTTTGAAGCTGGAAGAATTCTAGTTTAGGCCCTTGTTCCTTATGAGCAGGTTGCTCCGTCTTTTTTTTTTTCTGTCTTTCCCTTTTTACAGTTTTGCTATAATCAGTTTGAAGATCAAAAAACTCTGTATGTTATTCAAAATGCAAGTGTACCAGGGATCTATACAATGGAATAAATTGTTTTATTCTCTGTTCCTTTCTGAAGATTTTTTTTAACACCGCTGAGCCCTGATCTGATGTTTTCTGATTATAATTCCAAAAATTCATTTGTGAGTGATAACTCATCACTGATGAGATCACTGCTCATCACTTTGAGTGTGCTGCTAGGACTTTTTTTTCTATGTGCATTACTTTATATTCATCAATGCTGAGGCATGTGAGACTATTCCAGTGGGAAGTGAAGGGCAGCATCAGCAAGCAAGAGAAAGGAGAGTCAGGCTATTGGGCGATTTAGTGCCTATATTAAACCTAAATTTTGTTTCAACTCTCTAAATCTTTTCCTGTGTATATCCTTAAAAACATTATGATATCTACATTAAATGTTTCATTGGTATGGGTATAATAACAAGTGGAAGAATGGCTTGATCGGCCATTGGAAATGGATTGTTTTTCTTTGTGAATAAAATACATAGTGAACTTTATTTAAAAGATAATAACAGTCTAATGAATCATACCTCCTGTGTAAACTTACTCATTTAAAGAATTATTAGAAATAAAAATATTTTTAAAAATTATTCTGAAATGTTTTTGTTGGTTTTTTTTTTCTGTGTTTGCAAGTCTTCTGACCATAACTTAATACAAAATATTCTGCAGCATTATAAATACTTAGTCAGTTTAGAACATGGATGTGTATGTACAAGTATGCATACATTCTCTATAAATGTATGTTGACTACATGCTGAATATGCCAGCAAATATTAATTGTATATTATGAACATGGTTGCATTTGTAGCTGTCAGAAGGTGTCTATTACAGTTTAGTTACTTATAGGAACTGAAGTTTTGAGGTGGTATTTAGAGAAGCAGTTCCCAACCACATGACTAAGTGTAACTGGGATCACATTATCTCTGGATTAAGTCCAAAACCTGACAGAAATGTTGTTTTTCTCTAGATCCATACATCCAAGAGAAATGGAGTTTGTGAGTAACCGGTGCTATGTCAGCGTACGTATTAGTGCGAAATAATTGTATATTAAAATATTATTAGTATTAAAAAAATCAGCATCACCATATTCATCCTCTTTTAATTGACTAATGTAACAATGGGAACATGGAGCTGGAATAGGTCACAAGCACCGTTGCGTCTAGTCATTTACAGCCTCAGGAAAAATGTCAGAGATGCTTCGTTTAGATGAGGTTCTCTGAGCATCAATTTTGCGCATCCTTACCACAAGCCACAGAATGTCTCCATTTAAGATTTGTAGTACAAGGTGAAGTAATTAAAACAATAATGCTATAAGAAGAGGGCAAAATACTTTGATAATTTTAGTTTAGAATAAAATGTAATACTTTGGTTATGTCTGTGTGCCTTCTGTGCTCATCTGTAAAGACGCAAAGCAGTCGCTGGCTGCCATTTTAAATTTAAATATTGAAGAAGGTGGGACAATATTATGTCTTAATTTATATATATGACTATTCTCACTGGGAGTCTGTTTCCAAGAATTGTACTTCTGTGAAGCTGCTGATCATACTTAATGGGAAAAAATACATATCCCATAGATTATTCTGTATGAACTACTCATCATTATAAATAATGCTTGTAAATAATAGTGCTTATAAATAATAAAGTATATAGCCTTGCAGTGCGTAATTTGTTTAATCCATTTAGGAGGAGTTGCAGTTCTGTGACATGTTATATGAATCTAAGAGAAATATTGTCTGGTATTTCATAGGTAGTCTTAACTAATGATAGAGACTGGTGTCACTCTGTTAGGTGTACAGTAAAAGAATTTACATTACAAAGAAATCCAAGCAATTTTAGCTCAGTAAGATGTATTTAATAGTAACCACTGAAATGTTCTGGGCTAGTAAAATTAATGAGTACTGAACACTATTAAATGATAGTGCATTATTCTGTGGATCCGAACTTGCAAAGGTGAATATGATAAAGCAAGGGAGTAGTAAATGAGGAAGGCTGATGCTGTCAGACTCCAGTTACTACTCCTTTTAAAGTTGACTTATTCTGAAAATGTAGAGGTAGACTGAGCAATGTGTCCTGTACTTGGAAGTTTTGAAGAAAAAATGATGTATACTATTAAATCAATGCATCATAATGCCAACTATTGAGATGTGACCTCTGGTATTGTGGGTATCTTGGCAAAATTTATCAAGTTTATTTTCTGTGTATTTCCCTTGAGCTATATTTGTGTTACGGCTTTCATAGCAGATGCACAGAAAGCACAGCTTCTAACCTACTGGTGCCCTGAAGGAGTTACTTTAGGATTTAGACCACGATGAATTCATGCCTCTGGAACGGTTTATGTCCTTCCTTCTGTGTGTGGAGCTGCTGCTGACGTACGTGGGAATTTCACTCGTGCAGAGCGGTCGTGGTATGGAGTCCCTGAGAGGCTTCAGCGAAGTGGTTTGTGGTCAGTAATGTGGGAATTGGTAGTGAGCCATGTTTGAAATGCGCTCCTGCAGTCATTACTTCATTTGCTTTGGAGAACTGAAACCAGAAGATGTGTTGATCTGATAGTGAAGTAGTTTTATAAACTTCAGATCTTTAGGTGATTTTTTTTTTTTCCCCTCATAATGGACTTGCACATTTAAAAGAGAGTGCATATGGAGATGTGAAAACAATGTGATTTTTTTTTTTAAAAAAGTTTTTAGTAAAAGAAGAATATTTTTGAACTGTTTTTTAATCATTATTTTTCTTTTCATCTGGATCCTGCTATATTGGAACAGTGCTTGCAACTCTGCTTTCTAGGAATATGTAAAATATATACATTAATTCTTAAAAATCAGTATTTCAGTTATCAGTCTCCAGATATGGCCCTTTGTTCTAGGTCACTGTTGTTCCTCTACTGTATATTATTTATCAACTATGCTTTATACAATAGGCTTTTCTGTTGCATTGGTGCCATGATGGTAAGAATCTTAGAAATATGGAAACATACGAATATAATCTAGGGAATTCTTTAGAAACAATTATGTGTTTTATGTGCTACATGGAAATATATATACAGTTATACTTTGAAGTAAGTCTTGTAAAAGAAAGATGTTCCTCTATGTGTGTAAGCCTCTTCCTACACCATTATTGTAGAGTCAGTGAAATGTATGACAGAAGGTGAGCTCACCTCAGAGTTACGCCCCTGGTTGTCCACCTTTTTTAATTGCATTTTGGAAAAAAAATCCTGTTATTTCCTAAACCAAACCACAAAACAGCAGCTGAGGAAAGTTCCAGCTGTGTCTTTCTCATACTGCCTGACTTACATCCTCTGACTGCTGGTGCGACCCTGTTTTTAAATCTCTGCTGCTGCCTCCTCACTTCCCATGTCCTTGAGCTGTTCCTACTTTTTCTTTTCCAGTGGATGTTGATAGTGCTCTCCGGGGATTAGGAAACACATGGGTTTTTTTCTCCTCTTTTCCTAAAGAATGGGGAGAACTCGCGTGTATACAAAATTAAGGGAAAAAAGGAGGGAGAATTATAAAATGCATCTCTTTCTTTTCAAACACTTATTGCCTTGAATAGATGGTGAGGGCTTCCCTCCACTCTGAAGCGGAATTCCAGTAAAAATTCAGGATGCCTCCATGCGGCATAAGCTCCGGCATAAGCTCTGCATCTTTTCTTTCGGTTTCTGTGAATGTCAGGTTTGGCTCATACAGACACAGTAGAGGGGAAAGTGATTTGCTAGCGTCGGATTACCCCTGAGCAGGCGCTGACAGGATTGTTATATGCACAGTCACGCTTGATTTGTGTTTTGTTTCAGAGTGTTTCAGGGTGTATTTCCATTTAAAAATATTTACTTTTCTACTTGGGATGATTACAGCAGTTAGTGATATGCAAAGAGTCAATCTACACTCCTATTTACCAAGTGCTGGGGCTAAAATTTCAGCATTGTGTAAAAGCAAGCAGGTCTTAGGCCAAGATGCTCAGATTTGAGTGAGTCTTTGCTTTTTAAATGACGGAATGGACTGTATTATTTTGTGGAAATTGCACTCTGTGAGGATTGCTTCTTCAGAGAGCCAAAGTGCTACTGTTAAAGATAGTTTGCGAGAGCAGACAACAGACTGAATTCCAGAGCGAAGTGGCAGGAAAAGTTGGTAGGAACAACCACATGCAATCAAATAAAATCTGTCACTGGCTTCTCTCCTCTGCTCGTCCTCTGGTCTTCACCTTTTTTTCTTTTATCTTTTTTTTTCTTTTTAGTTTTTGAGAGAGATGCTTAGAATCTTAGTGGGAAATTGTTGTGTGGGTTTGAGAGAGACCGTGGAAATGCTGTCTTGTTTTTTGGGAAAACCCGTTGCGCTGAGCAGAAGCTTTGTGACGGCGTCCTGCACAGGCAGAGCAGGGAAACTGCAGCTGCTGGGTCCTCTTGTGCTGTGGAGGGAGATGGAAGGATGGGAGAACAGTAGGCGAAAGATTCAAGATGAGCACATTCCTCCTCAAGGGTGAGAGGAGCCAAGACAGTTCTCAGTCTGCGAGTGAGGCGATGTGCTGTGGCTTTGGAATGGGTAGAGCAAGGAATTTTTTGTTGGAGGGCATAAACGAAGCCCTCAGTGAATTCCAGAGCGCAAGAGGAGCAAACAAAGTGTTGTGGTGAGGGTTTGAGCAACATCTAGTTACAGAGATGTGAAATGGTGCTCAGAAGAAAGCAGCGCGCTGGGATCAAGGTTAAGTTGGAGGCTGGGGTGTCTGGGAGGTATGAAGGGGGAAAGGTTCTTTGACAAGGGAAAGAAAGATGTGTCTTCATGGTGATGTTACAATTGCTGTGATTCCGTATCATGTTGGTAGAAATTTGTTAAGATGTTTTTTGCCTGTCACTTTTTTTTTTGTGGCTAATATTCCAGTTTGGACCTATTTTGACAGGGGTATCATCTGCATGGCTAAAGCAATTCTGAATATGAGATAAAAATACTGCCTACTTCATTGATATTCAGACAAACCCAAACCAATCCAACCCCAAACCCAGAACGCACATATGAAACGTGTACTGCAAACCCAGTTATATCTGTGTGTGATGTGTGGAGGGTGGGGGTTAGATTCAACATTCCTCTTGTGTGTTTTAGAACTGTTACCTATATCTATAAAATTGAAGCGGTTTGTGGAACTAGTGAAATGAATATCGAAGTTCTGTGATAATGCTCTTATTGTCATCTGGCTACGTTACTTCTGTCTGGACAATAGCAAAAAAGGATACAGTACCTTTTGAACTAGACCATTTGACCAAAAAATACCAATAATCTAAAGGCATTGGTTATGCTATGAAAACATTGGAATTCTTAGATAATAGCTGTTTAATGAAGTTAATGGAAGCTTTTGTCCTAATTGTAAGTCAGACATGAGATAATATGAAGCTGTACTGATGCAGAAGGTTATTGTTCTTTTCAAAGGAGTTTCAGATGATTTCACCAGGGGATTTCTGTGGATGTTCCCCTGTGTATCTGTTGTAAAATAACAGCTCTGGTGCTGTATAAATAAGGATGGTATGCCTCTTAATATAAGTTATTTGGTTTGGACTTAAATCAGAACTTTATGATTACTTTGGTATTTTACAGAGATCTCATTTTCAAAAGCAAGTAAACAAGGGAATTCATGGTGTGTTTGCAGAATTAAAATTTATAGTTACATTTTGTGTCAGAGAAATAGTCTTAAAAGAGAGTAGACAATAACAAGACATGGCAATATTTTCTTCCTTTCTTGATGTTCCGTAGAGCAGGTGAAGTGCAATCTAAGGTATTTGGCATGATGAAATTTGTTCACTGTGTTGACACAGAGTAAAAGAAAGGTCCCCCTGCTTCCTCCACCATGGTCCTTTCTGTGGCTGTGGCATCTGCAGTGTTTGGCCTGTATCCTGTGGAAGGACTGAGATGACACTGGTCAAACGTGAGGGTGTCACGTCCCGCCCAGAGGTATGAGTGACAGGGGGAAGTGACTCAGGTTAGTGGGTCTCCTTGGTTGGAAAACAGTACACACAGTCCTTAAGGTCCGTAAACAAAAGGCTTTTATTTTGCAGCTTGGCCCAAATGGTATATGATTTGATGGCAGAAGGATTTACGTTATTGTAGGTTCAATTGGTAAACATAAAAAGTTTGTGGTATATGCGGGGCTGTAGATCGTATGTTACTTATGAAAAGGAAAGCAAAAAAGGTAGAAGTATGGGAAAGAAAGGAGAGAGAAAGATTTCACCATCCGTATCGCTCCTGTTTATGTGTGATGGAGTTCTCAGTCTCGGATCCAGCGATGTGCGGCGCCCTCCGATGTCTTGTTCAGTTCATGTGGTGAGACTGGAGAGTGGTCCTCAGGATGGTGGGTGGGCGCCGCCAGTGCTTGCACAAGGTGGGCCTTCATAGCCCTCTGGGTTGCCCGCTTGCGTAACTTTTGGTCTTTTGTGGAGGTGTTATTGTGAAAGAGAGAAAAGTCTGGGGGGAAGGGGTGATTGTGAAAGATTGACAAGTCTCCAGCCGTGTTGAAGGGTCTCAGCTTTTCGCGTTGTGCCACGCTGGGTGTACCAGAAGGTGGAGCTATGTGCCCTCTGGCACGTCCCCCACCTCCTGTGTGGGCCAGCTGGCCTGGTCTGTGGCTCGTTAGCTTGTCGTTGATATGTACATCGCAATTCACCCTATACTGATTGTACCGTCTCCTGTGGCTGGATGAACTAGTTTTGCCACAGTATTTCAGCCATTATCCTTATTAGACTCTGACAGAGGATCATGTTAGTCTGTCAGATCTCTAGCGTTTTTACTCGTGGCCATCTGGCCTCTCTAGGTCCGTGCCCCTATGCCTGCTTATTTTGCTGGTGTGGATGATGCCGTTGGCTGTGCTGCTGCTGCTGCAGCGTTTGCGGGTACCTGT